>NW_021604595.1:1165675-1202120 GCF_004785775.1 Grammomys surdaster
CTCTCTCTCTCTCTCTCTCTCACCCCCTCTCTCTTCCTCTTCTCTCTGTATACACCCTTTCTCTCTTTCTCTCCCCTGTCCCTGCTCCTCTCTCCCCATGGTGACTTCCCAGGCCTCAGTCCTTGGGGGGCCAGCAAACTATCCCAAGGACAGCTTCCCAATAACTCTACCTTTATTCTAATCTGGCTTGAATTGGCTCATTTCACTGGTGGTGGAGAAATAACCAATCCGACAGTAGATACGGTTTGGGGATAAGTTCTCCTGCTTTCTAAACACCATCTAGCCCGTGAGGCCCAGCAGAACACAGGCCTATATATGCTCAGTGGCCCTGGACCTGTTGTTGGGGATGTGCTCTAGAGAGACTGTTAAAATTATCTAAGTCCGTCGCTCTCTGAAAGGAGCACCTGTTAAGAAATGTTATCCCCTCTCTGTGTCCCAAGCTCAGGTGACATAGAGGACTCTCACTGTCCATGGATCTGTGACCCTTGTTTACTGTGACCACGCTGTCTAAGCTTCCTAAATACTGGGGAATAGATCACTGAGGTGAGAACTCCCTGTCTCCCTGAAAGGGCAGAGAAAAGCACTTCCGGTGACCTGCTTCCACTGAAAGAGATCAAAAGCATCAGCCTGCTTCCCTGCTGTTCCAGCTTGAGCCAGGCTGGGGTGGCTGGCAGGACTCCAGCAGGACAGGTCAGCTTGCCCAGCCCCAGTCCTCACCCCCACCCTCATCTCTGGCAGGACTGAGGGAGAGTCCAGGGAGAGCCATTCTTAAAGCCTGGTACCCAGGTTCAGTCCCTGGGGATTACTGCTCGGATCTCAGAGCAACTAATTCCTTGTAATGCCTCTGCATCTCCAAGTAATTGCGTCTAATCTATTAAAAGGTGGTTGAAGAGATTAATTCCTTTCTTTAAAAAGAAAAGCTGGTCTGCACTATAGTCTGTTGCTACACCGAGAATGCTTTCTTTAAATGTCTGTAGAGTTTTCTATCATGGATCTTCAGAGTACTTCATAAATATGAATTAAATGACTGCCAACGACTGAAGTGGTCCGGGGTTATAAACACAGTCTATAGGGAGGGACTTAGACAGCAGAGCGGCTAGGCTATGGCACACGGGATAGCAAAGTGTGGCTGTGGCAAACGTTCAAAGTCACTACGGAGGTGACCCTGGAGGCGCCAACTTGAAATGGCTGCTTCTTGACTCCCACGCAGACTCCTAGAAGAATGGTGCTTTCAAAGGGAAAGCCACTGAGTGGGTAACCCCAGTGGGGGAGGGGCCAGTGAGGCCTCGCTGATTCTAGGAATGAGTTCATGGTGGACTTTGCTGTGGGCATAGCCCAGGCACCCAGTTCCTGCGTCAGAAATGAGAACTGGTGAGGTCAGCTGAGCAGGGAGGCTAATGAGGGAAGCTTCAGGTGGGTGTGGCCTTCTTTGGCTGCCAAACACAGCCCTTCCTCCCCCCCCTTACCTCCCGCCAATTCTGACCTCCCTTGACGTCCCAAACTAACAAATCAACAAAGGAATGCCTCATTCATCTATTTCTGTGAAAACTACAGTCTTTGTTCATTATAACACTACTTCAAGCTGGCTAGACCCACGGCTGGGGTGTAGCTTGGTGACAGAGTGCTCACCTAGCAAGTGCAAGGTTCGACTCCAATCTTCAGCATGCCTTAAAGAAAAAAAAAATATGGCGCACCTAGCACACAATGGAATACCTCGCTCAGTATCTCATCCAGGGAAAAAGATAAGACGTGAACAGAGTCGTAGCCCTTATGTCCCGAGAGCGTACATTTCGAAGGCAGTAGCGATCAAGAGCCACAGACTAGCAAACCCTACCCACACCATATTTTCCCTAAACATACATGAAAAACTTTAACTTGTAGATTAGGCACAATAAGAGGTTAACAACTCTAATAAAACAAAATTATTTAAATACATGCGCTAAGGATGGAGCTCAGTTCAAAGACTACTTGCCTAGCTTGCACAAGGCTCTGGGTTCGATCCTTAGCACTGTATAACCAGCATGATGTTCCATGCCCCAAATCCCAGCACATGGAAGACAGCGGCAAGAGGATGAAAAGTTCTAGGAAACTGAGACTGTGGATTGGTCCAGGTTCTAATGCCTATTCCCATAAGCCTGACACCTTGAGTTTGGTCCCTGAGAGGAGAAAATCAGATTCCTCCAAGAAGGACCAATTCTACCAAGTTGTTCCCTACACAATCACCTCTACACACACAATCACATATCTATTCAACAATGATAAATAAAAACAAAAAGCACTCAAGATCAGATATGGCTATGTAATAGGTTTGAGGCCAGAATGGGTTACAGGAGACCTTGTCTCAAAGGAAAAAAAAAAAAAAACAATATTAAAACGATCACTTTGTGGTCATTGTTAGCTAAAGTGAAGATAATTTGAACATAAGCGTGTGTGGACACTACAATGAGTCTGTCGCACAGATGCTTACTAAGGGACTAACCAGCAGGTGTTGTATACAGCCTGGATACGCTAGACCCAAGGATGGTTAAGCCTAAATGTGACTGTGAAACTTCATCATACTGGTAACCCAGAATGGTGTGCAATTTAAAACTTTCAAACTATTAGCTTCTGGAATTTTCCATGTGATATTTTCTGACCAGAATTGAACACAGGTAACAGAAACCATAGAAACCAAGGATAAATGGAGAGGCTATTTAAACGAAACCAAATCTAGAGACAGCATGGGAGAGATGGGGCTCTGAGTGATGTGGGAAAACCCCAAAGAATGGAGAGAAGACATTTTTAGGCAGTGCACTGTGTCTAGAGACAGAAGCGTGTGCTGTTAGAGAAAGATGTTGTCGATGCAGCTATTAGGCAGAAGCTCCTCCAATTATCTCCCTGTTGTGGTAATTATTTAAAATGGCCTCTGGCTCAGGCCGACTATCTAAGCTACAGCGGCTCTCCCTAGCCCAGCTGCCATGTTTCTCGACCTGAGGCCACCTGCAAGCTGCAGCTAGAACAGGCCCGCCAGAAACACCAGCCCTGCCACCCACTAGATGCCAGCGTGAGATGGCTCTGCCAATCTTCCACGCAGTCTCCAAAAGGCAGGGCATTTCTCAGACTGTAGAGTGAAAAATTATAGATACTGGGTATATAGAATTCTTTTTAGACATATAAAATATTCTCTAGGTTTTCTTTATAAAGACATGGAGAAACAGAGCCATGAAGCAAGTTAAGAATGTGGACAGGCTAGTTACGGGAACTGGCTAGAATGCAAGTTAGCCAAGCTGAGAACCAAGCTGAGAACCAAGCTGAGAACCGCAGTGACAGGGCAAGGCCGAAGTAACAGGGCAGGACCACATTCTTGAGAAAGATAAGCGTACAGAGAGTTTTCACCTGATCCTGACTCACGTAGGTTGGGTTCCTTTGGAATGTTCCACTATTTTTATGTTATGCCACCTTAACAACCCCTCATCCCCCTCCCCATTCCTTGGTTTGTGTTTTTTCCCCTTAAAAAACCCTCTCAAATTGGCTGTTGGGGTCAATTCAGCTCCTGCGTGGGCACACGAATTGACCGGCAGCTAGCTGTCACATGCCCTAATAAACCTCGCTATTGCTCCGGTACACGGTGTCTCGAGCAGATTACTGGGTGGTCGCGACTTTCTGAGACTTGAGTGAGGGTCTCCCCTCTGCGGAGGTCTTCAAGACCACCCCACCATCCATGCGGGCCCAGTAGAAAGATGAGACTCTAATGCTTAAAGATTAATCAAAGGCTTATATATTTGGTAATGACCAGTAACAAGATACCATACAATCAGAAGTGCAACCCAATACCCAACCTAGATATACCAACTACCTTTGACTACTACAGACATGTGAACATCTGCCTCCATCTCCTCTCTCTCTCTCTCTCTCTCTCTCTCTCTCTCTCTCTCTCTCCCCCTCTCTCTCTCTCTTTCTCTCTCTCTCTCATTCTCCTCTCCTGCCTCCTAGCTATTCCTCTTCTTTTTCCTCCTCTCCTCGTTACTCCTCCTCTTCCTCTCCTAACTCCTCCTACCTTAGTTCCTCCTACACCTCCCTATGCTATGCCTTCTAGAACCAAACAACAACCACATGATACCAACCTCTCTGGGGAAGCACAGCTAACTGGTCACAGATGGTCATTAGCTGTCAACCAGGAAGGTTCAGGGGGTAGTCATGTCAGAAAGGCAGCTGTGAAGAGCCCCAGCTCCTCTGTCTCTTCTGTAAACAGTAGGCACAGAACCACTCATGACCCATTCTGCCAGCTCGCTGGCCAACAGGTATCCAGTCCTGTAAAAGTATCTTTTATTCTCCTGGTAATAGTTGTCTCTGAGGTTTGCTGCCTCCATCTGCTAACCTAGGCCTGGTCCTGGAAGCTTCTAGCCTTTGTACAATCTAATCTAGGCCTAGAAATGTTATAACCTCTGAGACTTACTGCCAAATAAGATCACCCCTTCCTAGTTCTTTCTGAACTCTGGCTGGTTGATTTAACTCAGGTGTTCTGTCTCAAAGTCCTCTTCAAACTGACTGATTCAATCTGGCTTCTCTTGGCTTCTCCTGAATTGCTCTGCTTAGCTTTATACTAACTTTAGCAATATGTTCTGATCTTCTGGCTTCTTCTCATTCTCTGGCTTGTTCTGTCTTTACCTGTGTAAAGACTTGTTCCCTCTTCAAATGACTCTGTAAAACTCTCCCAGTAAAATGGCCTCTTTCTCCTTCCTCCTCTCTTTCCTCTCCATCTGCTCTCTCTTAAGTAGTCTCCCTTTTCTCCCTGTTCTCGTAAGAGTTGGGCATATCCTACTCTGTCAAATCTTTCTCTGATTGATTCTTCACTGTGTCTGCCACTCAATTACACATCACTCTCAAACACCAGTGGTTCCTTCTACAAACTAACTAATCCCTTCATTGCTTGGAATTAAAAGTATGTATTAAGGGCGCATCTGTATTCAGCCACAGGTATTAAAGGTGTGTGCTAAGGCTGAGCCACACAACTAGAAACAGGTTTTTCTAGTAAATGACACAATCTCAGGGTTCAGTGTTATCAAATATTCTGCAACACAGTACTGCAAACTGACTGTGTTTGTAACAAGTCTCATGGGGGGGGTGGAAAGGAGAGGAGAGGAGAGGAGAGGAGAGAGAGAGAGAGAGAGAGAGAGACTTACCAATGAAAGGGAAAGAGGAGAGACTGAAGGGGAGAAGAAAAGGGAAAGAAAGAGGAGACAGACAGTGGAAGAGTCACAATGAGAGACTGACCAATGAAAGCAGCTGAGCCCCCTCTGGCCCCTAAATCTCAGGCTCTCTTGCTGTGTGTGGGGTGTCGCCTGGAAGAAGGAACAGGTGCCCTCCTCTTCTAGGGCCAGCTGCAGGCAGAGTGTATCCACCTTGCATGAGCCCAGCTCACCCTGTAGGACAGAGTAAGTAAGACTCCACATGGGTTTCCTGCATCCAGATGACTAACTTGGACCTCACCTGTGACCAGACTCTCCCTACTTCATGTGTGTGTGTGAGTGTGTGTGTGGTGTGTATATATGTGATATGTGTGTGTGCAGATGTATGTGTGTGGTGTGTGTATATGTAATATGTGTGTATGTGTGCATGTATGTGTGTGTGTGTGTATTTTACTCCATCTAGCAAAGAAATAATCAAATTCTCCTAAGAGACCAGTGACAAAGAGCAGAGAGAAGGAACCAGCAGCTCCCTGGTAAGTTTTCATCACCTGATGCAGTCTACCGGTCAGAAGTAAAGAACCGCTTAGGCTGCTGGCTGGCTCCCCCGTGCAGTGCAGACTTTGTCAAGGGTCACTAGAGCTGCCCTCTGAAAAGGCAGCAGCTCCCCAGATTATCCATAGATGTTTGAATGTGAACTGAAGAAGGAGCTTGTCTGCTGAGCAGCTGGCAAACTACACAGTCTGAGGGAGGAGGATGGTGTATCTGGCCATAGCGATGGCATACATTGAGCCAGGCTCAGGGAGGCCGTTTTGTTATGGTAGTGGGGTATGTTTACGTGTATTTGGGTTTGTGTAGTAGTGGGAGGTGTAGATCTGTGTGCCTGTGTAGCTCTGTGTATGTATGTCTGCTTGTAGAGAGATGTGTATGGTAGTTTGGGGGATTGGAATTCTCTGTGTATCTGTGTATATCTCTCTGTGTGTCTGTTGTTCTAGCTAAATGTTACATTATAGCTATTCTACTGTCAAGGTAGATCACACAGATATGTGTGTGACTGTGTTGAGAACTGAACTAGAAGTTCCGACTTTCATTTTTTTTTAATTTTTAAAAGTTTATTTTATGTATAGGAGTGTTCTGCCTGTATATTTATGTACCATGACAGTGCAGTGCCCACAAAGGCCAGAAGGGGGTGCTAGATCCCATGGTTGTGAACTACTATATGGGTGCTAGGAATCGCTAGTCCTCCCAAAAACCAGCTAGTGCTCTTAACCTCTAAGCCATTTCTTCCAGGTCGCAAACTTGCATTTTAAAGACTCAACAATTTGTGATACACAGAATCGGTGTAGAGCCAGGACTTCAGGTAAACCTCAATGTTAGATGTTTCTTTTCCTGATTCACACACTTGAAAATTAATTCTTTTGTTGTTTGTTTGCTTTTTTGAAACAAAGTTTCTCTATGTATCCCTGGCTGTCCTGAAACTCACTCTGGAGACCAGGCTGGCCTCAAACTCAGAGATCCACCTGCCTCTCCCTCCTGAGTGCTGGGATTAAAGGCGTGTGCCACCACTGCCCAACAAAAACAAATTATTTTAAGAATTATTATTCTAGAAAATAGCAAGCACACATAAAAAATGGATAATACATGAATCTCACATCTCACCTTTTCCCAGCTATGCCCTGTCTCCCCCACCTCCTCCTTTTCAGTTTTCCTTATTTGCTGTGGAGTTACAGCATCCACTTAGAACATAAGTACTGAAATGCAAATCTCTGGGACAAACAGTGCTCACTGCTTAGGATCTGATCTTTAGTTCATGGTCAGATCTCCCAGCTGCCTTGACATTCCATAATGTAGTTGCTTTGTTCCAGTCCAATAGGAACTAGGCACGCAGGCCAGGTTTCTCTCAGTCCCTGTCCTCTGAAGGGGTTTGCCCCCCTCTACATTTTCTTTCCCAATCCTGTAGGTTGAGAAAACCAGGACATTTGTCTTGTGTAAAGACCCCCGTTCTGGCCGGGCAGTGGTGGTGCACACCTTTAATCCCTGCACTTGGGAGGCAGAGGCAGGAGGATTTCTGAGTTCAAGGCCAGCCTGGTCTCCAGAGTGAGTTCCAGGACAGCCAGGGTTATACAGAGAAACCCTGTCTCGAAAAACAAAACAAAAGACCTCCGTTCTGGAATAAACTGATGGCTTCCATCCAGTGTCATTTATTGTGTCCCTGGCCTCCAGACTTCTTGGACCAGCACATGTGAGCCTACAGCTGTTATGGCATGCCACCTAAAGCCACCTCTCAGGAGATATGCCACGTGCCATGTGTAGAGATGTTAATAAGGCGTTCTAGTCCTTGTAAAGTTCTTCACCAGCTTAAAATGCAAAAAAGCAATTTTCAAATGGTAGTCCATGACCCTATATTTTAGTCACAAAATCAAGTTGATTGAGAGAGAGAAAGAGAGAGAGAGAGAGAGAGAGAGAGAGAGAGAGAGAGAGAACAAGACAGGTATAGAAAACAGTGAGAGTTGGGAGGAAGGACTGAAGAGAAGGCTCTGTGGGTACAGCACCTACTGGGCCGTCACAGGGTCTGAGTTTGGATCACAGACCCACATAAAAAACATAAAAATCTAGGCATGGCAATTCATGTCTGTAACCCCAGACTTGTGTGGGCAGAAACAAGGAGGCCCCCGAAGCTCACTGGCCAGCCAGTCCAGCTGAATTAATGAGATTCAGTGAGCAACCCTTTATCAAAATGTGAAGGTTGAGGATGAGCCCCCACCCTCAACTGAGGTGCCATTGACGATTGGTGGGTGCTGAGGGAGGAGAATCCACTTTCTTGTTTGGTTTTTGGTATTTTCTCTGTGTAGCTCTGGCTGTCATGGAACTAGCTCTGTAGAACAAACTGCTCCTGAACTCAGAGATCCACCTGCCTCATGTCTCCTGAGTGCTGGGACTAAAGGCACATGCCACCACCGCCTGACTTGAGACAGTCTGTTTTCCTTAAAGGTGTTGTGCCTGGCAGGTTGATCACGCTCCAGTGGATGGCCCATACCCATGGGTATGTGGGAATCACAAATTGGATTATTCAAAAAATATAAAAATAAAAAAGAAGACATGAAGTTGGGGGGAATGGTAGGGTAGGATAGATCTGGGAGGATTTAGGGGAGAAGACATGATCAAAATACATTGTATACATGTATGAAAGTCTGGAAATAATTAATAAAGATATTATATTTAAAAAGAAAATAGGGTTTGGAGAGATGGATCCAGGGTTAAGAGCACTCTGCTCTTGCCAAGGACCTACAGTTTCAAGGATCTGACATCTCCCTGGGCACCAGACACACATTGTGAATAGACACACTGTCATAAAAAAATTTAAAAAAATTTTAAAAATTTAAAAAAAAATTTAAAAATTTTTAAAAAGCAATTCTTTTACATATTTTTTTTTTAATAAAATAAAAGATGAGGGCTGGAGAGACGGCTCAGCAGTTAAGAGCACTGATCATCTCAGGCACCCAAGAGCTCTTCCAGAGGTCCTGAATTCAACTCCCAGCAACCACATGGTGGCTCACAACCATCTGTAATGGGATATGATGCCCTCTTCTGGTGTGTCTGAAGACAGCAATAGTATACTCACATACATGAAATAATTAAATCTTTAAAAAAAAAAAGAAAAGAAAAAAGAAATTGAGCATATGATCAAAACAAAACACCTGACATCAACCTTGGCCCTCACAAGCTGCCGTAAGCACACATGCACACACTGCAGAAACACACACCACCCATCTACAACAACACACACAGGCACACAAATTTTAAAAAGATAAAACAGGGTCTGCAGAGTTGGCTCAGTAGTTTAAGCATTTATTGCTCTTGCAGTGGACTCAGATTTAATTCCCAGAACCCACATGGTGGCTTACAACTGTCTGTAACTTCACTTCCAAGAGATCTAACACCCTCTTCTCCAAGAACACTAGGCATGCATGAGGTGCACATATATGTATATGTATGTATGTATATGTCAGCAAAACATATACATTTAAAAAAATCTAAAAATAAAATTTTAAGAAGGATTAAGCAATAAAAGAAGGATTAACGATAGACGGTTCTTCCAATGACTTTGATATATATTTGTGTGAATTAGGCTAGGTCAAGGTAAAAAATATATATCTCTTCTATTTAATAGAGACTATAGTAAAAGAAAGAAACAAGAAAACCAAATCCTCTCAGGCACTCAAGAGCTTTAATCCGTGCTGTAACTAACCCTGAGGGAGTAAGAGTGTGAGCGGGGGTGGGAGAACGGTAGTTTGGAAACGTATCAGAATGTTTGGAGTGGCAGCTGTCACTCAGAATAACCTCTAGGTCACAAGCTTCTGGGAAGCTACAGAATGTGGCTCTAAGCCCGCTAGGCCCCAGCTGTCCCCAGCAGCTGCCGCGTTCAGCAGTGGGAGGGAGGGCAGCCACATGCCTCTGGGGCTTAGCACACTCTTGCCCCTCACAATGCTCCCTGGCTAGCTTGCCACAGGCCACCTCTGCTATAGTTGGGTCCAGGACTTGCAGAGTCACTGCTGAGACCTGATACGGAGACTCTGACTGCCGAGGACATTAATAGGACAATTGACAAAATGCGAATGGGTTCTGAGAACTAGGTTTTCGTGACTTAGCACTGTGAATCTCTTGGCTGTTTTAAATAGTAGAAGAAAATGTCCTTGTGTGGGGGAAACAGGTATTAAATACTTGGGATCAGGCAGGAGTGTCATGTCGACAAGTTATTTTTAAGTGACTTGGGACAAGCTTATTAAAAATCTGCTTCTGGGGGCTGGTGAGATGGCTCAGTGGTTAAGAGCACTGGCTGTTCTTCCAGAGGTACTGAGTTCAATTCCCACCAAAAAACTCATTCCATAGATGCCCGACATGTAAACCCATAATCACATAGTCAAACGTGGTCATATTATCCCGTTAAGACAGTAGTGTACCAGAACATTGGTGCAGAGATGTTGTAACACTAAAAATGAAAAATCAAACTACAAAACCTTTATCTTTCAATTTTCCTTTCCATATTAGCTGGTTTTTCATGGCTGTAACCAAATACTTGACAAACCAGAGGAGGGAGGGGTTTGGCTTACAGTCTGAGGATCTTCAGTCTATCATGGAGGGGAAAGTGTTACAGGGGTGGCACCATGGTGGCCAGAGAGTAAAGCTGAGACCTCACACCTCGGAACAGAAAGTGGGGCTGAACAATTTTCCTTAGCTACCCTTAACAGCCAATCACAGGCCATAAAACCTTCCATTCCCTTTTGAGCTTCCCCCTCCCCCGCTCTGTAACTACCCAAGTCTATGAGTGGACAGCAGGTTCTGGGGTTCTTGGACTTGAGAGTGTGCCTCCATAGTCTCTCCCTGGACAAACCCCAGTCTCCAGCAGAGCAGCTTTTGTTCCTGTGTCTTTTTTTCTGGCTAATTTTACAGCTATTATTTCCAAATCTTGAGATCATCTTCAGCTTTTTTCTTTGTTTGTTTCTCTTGGCTATTGGTATTTCCTAACTTTTCTTGCTTTTTTGCATATTTAAAAATATTTTTTTTTTATGTATATGGTTGTTTGACCTGCATGTATGTCTGTGCACTGTGTGTGTGCCTGGTATCTGCAGATGCAAGAAGAGGGTGTCAGATCCCCTAGATCTGGAGTTACAGACAGTTGTGAGCTACCATGTAGGTGCTGGAAATCAAACCCAGGTCCTCTGGAAGAGCAGTCAGTGCTCTCAACCACCGAGCCGTCTCTCCATCACTTTACTAAATTTTTACAATGAACAAGTATATGCCTAAATTTTTGTGTGTGCATGTTGGGACTCAAACCCAGGCGTTTGGTAAAGGGACCATGGATACCATGACCAAGAAACTCATAAAATGAAGCATTTCATTAGGGATTGCTTACAGTGTCATAGGCTTAGTCCATGACCATTATGGCAGAGAGCAGGGAAGCAGGCAGGCAGGCATAGTACTGGAGCAGTAACTGAGAGCTTATATTCAGATCCACAGGCGACAGGCAGAGAGTGAGCCAGATTGGGCCAGGTCTGGGTTTTTGAAACCTCAAAGCTCCTCCTACTCCCAGTGACACACCTTCTCCAACAAGGCCATATCCCAATCCTTCCCAAACAGTTCAACCAAGTGGGGATCAAATATATAAACATATGAGCCTATAGTGAACATTCTCATCCAAATCTTACCTGTGATACATCCTAGACCTTATGTGGTGGTTTGAATATGATTGGTCCAAGGACTGGCACTATTTGGAGGTGTGGCCTTATTGGAATAGGTGTGGCCTTGCTGGAGAAAATGTGATACGGTGGGGGTGGGCAATGAGACCCTCCTCCTAACCATGTAGGAGCCAGTCTTCTCCTAGTGGCCTTCAGATGAAGATGTAGAACTCTCAGCTCCTCCTGTACCATTCCTGCCTGGATGCTTCCATGCTCCCACCTTGATAGTAATGGACTGAACCTCTGAGCCTGTAAGCCAGCCCCAATTAAATGTTATACTTATAAGAGTTACCTTGGTCATGGTATCTGTTCAAAGCAGTAAAACCCTAAATAAGACACCATATTAGAAAGAAATCGTATTTATAGACATTAAATTTTCAGGCCAATTATAGATTCCCCAAACATTTTTTTTCTGGTGGGAGGAAAGAAATAATTCAATGCTCAAAATATATAAATTAGCTGAGCGTGTGTGTGTTTTTAGTCCCAGCTTTCAGGAGGCCTAGGTAGCAAGATTTCTGTGCATTCAAGGCCATTTCTGTGAATTCAGGGCTACATAGTGAGACAGTGAGACTGTCTTGAGAGAGAGAGAGAGAGAAGGAGAAATTAAGGAAGATAATTTAAAAGATAGATTAATTTAAAAGATAAGTTTTTAGAGTTGAACTAAATGATTTTTTCATTTTAATTTATACAAAAAGACTCACAAGTTAGCCCCTGCTCTCTTTCTTATTTGTTGCCCCAAATGCAAGCTGTGTAGCCGACACGTGACTTCACAGTTGGTGGCACTTGCAAAAATAAGCCAAGCCTGCTGAGCGATCCAGGCATGACAGATACAAGCTGTAAGCCATGTATATCCGAGACACAGAAGAACCAGGGCTGCCTTGGGCTCTGAGCTTGCTGACTGAGGGGCCCTCAAGGGTGATGGGCAGGGAGGGCACTCTGAAGCTGCGGGCATCACTAATGCAGCGGCTGGCTTAGCCCCAGGAGCGGGGGCAGGGCAGGCACCAAGACTAAGCTGGCCTGGAAACTGGCCCACCAGATGGAAAGCGCGCGTCACACCACGCCTCTCCCGGACTAAAGGCTCTTTATGCACAAGACAGCCTGGCACTAGGAACACCGTATTCATTTTCTTGTAGCTGCCTAGCTGCCCCATCACACGTGCCAAGAGAGAATTCATGTCTCACAGCACGCAGACTGCCATGTCTTCGTGTTTAATTTTCTTCCAGATTCCCTCTCCTCCTGTATCTGGGCAGCCAGGAGCCCCTGGAGGTGATGCCTTAAGAACGTGCACTTGACAGAGAGACACATTTCCCCTTCGCTTATGAAGGTAGAGTGCTTTCGGTCCTTCCTCTTCAGAGCTGAGATCTACGGTGTGCTGTGCCAGCAAAAGCCGCGCCTTAATACGACGAAATCCCTCCCTCCTCCCATCAGCACTCTGAGCTCTATGGAAAGGAAGGATTCTGCCACCAGTGAGCCACACGGGCACCGGGTGTTTCACACAGAAGGCTCCAAGGCCTAGAGCACAAATATCGACTCCTTGCTAGTTGCCAGTTAAGGACTCAGAGCCCAACGGGCCTCAGTTGCAAAAAAAGCAACTGGGCTGGAGATACGGTTCATCAGTTAGGAATGCTTGCTGTTCTTGAGATCTGGGTTTGGGTCCCCGGCGTCCACATCCATATGTTCATAGCTGCCTGTAACACACAAATAATGAACATGTGCACGCACACACAGACACAGAGGAACACGAACACAAACCAAAGAATTATTAAAATGACCAACAGCATGTGAATGAACAGTGAGAAAATTTCAAGCAGAATAGTTTGCATGTAGCTCACAGTTGCTATGTATGGTACATCTGCTGAGAGCCTGGTCCATTCCAGGCAGTAGAACCTCCTGGCGGTGGGGTTTAGAGGGAGGAAGTTAGGTCGTTGAGGGGCGGGCTTTTGAAGGTGATATTGAGACACCCCCGAACCTCCCCCACTCTCCCTCAGCTGCCAGGAGGTGAACAGGTCTCTGTGTTACCCACTAGAGATCTTGATCAGGTTCATTTTCTATACCAGTTTAAAAAACAAACCGGAAGGGAAAGTGTTAGCATTTTGTCTAAGCTACGCCCCACAGTTACCTGGCAACAGCCAGGTATGCCTGACACACTATAAAAGGGGCTGCTCGCCCTCTTCGATCTCTCTTCCTCTTGCCTTCTTGTTCTTGCTCTGTCCTCTCGCCCCTACCCCCTTCCCCATTCGCTTCCCCCTCTCTCTCCACGTGCTCATGGCCGGCCTCCTCTTCCCTCCCATCCCCTCCCCTCCTCTCCTCTCCTCTCCCCTCCCCTCCCCTCCCCTTCCCTCTCTGCCTTTCTCTGTCTCTACTACCCTGTAACTCCCCTCCTCATGCCCTGAATAAACTATTCTATACTATACTGTCTTGTGGCTGGTCCCTTTGGGGGAAGGGATGCCTTGGCGTGGGCCTGCTGAGACATCCTCTTCCCCCACACCTGACTACACCTCCACCAAAACATATTCCTTCTCTCTTTATCTTTTTATTAACACAACAGAAAGACCTCAAGTGCAGCAGATAGCAATGGGGGAAACCTCAGACAAGTCAGAAAGAATTGGCTATTGGAGAAAGGCTTTTATTAGGGGTGAGGAAATACATACTTGAGGGAACAAACAAACAAACAAAAAGATTCTGCAAAGGGGGGGCGGAGTAAGGATCTTGGGAAGCAGAAGCCCAGTGTCCCTGTGAGGGCTGTGCTTTTCAGGGTCTTCCTTCCCAATTTAGGGTTGAACAAAGACAAGGAGGCTGATAGGGCCACCAGTTTAGGGTAAACATATCCCGGTCTAGCCTTGGATTTGTCAGACCAATCCATAGTTCATGTATGGGCAGGGGGCCCTACTAGCAGGGAAAAGCCCTTTGTATGAATCTGCCAGGCTCTTGCCTCAGGTCAGGAGGGTGAAGAAGGACCCTGCCATTGGAAGCCCATCATTTTTATTAACTAGTCATGGCCTCTCTTCCTGTCTGTCTGTCTGTCTATCAGGGAATCTGCCTAACTCCAGGTTGGTCAGCCTTCACATAAGCCCCAAACCAGCAAAGCCAATTGACTATGAACTGAATCCCTAAAACCACAAGCCAAATACTTTTTTTCTTTTAAGTTTATTTTTTAAAAGATTGACTTATTTATTTCATGTATATGGATACACTGTTGACGTCTTCAGACACACCAGAAGAGGGCATCGGATCCCCATTACAGATGGTTGTGAGCCACCATGTGGTTGCTGGGAATATGAACTCAGGACCTCTGGAAGAGCAGTCAGTGCTCTTAACCGCTGAGCCATCTCTCCAGCCCCCTTCTTTTAAGTTCTTAATCTCATGCACTTTTTTGTCACAGCAACAGGAAGTTAACACAGCATTCCCAAAGAGTTAGGTGAACATGAGAAATACTTTTACTTTTAATTAATTTTAAAATGTTTGATAAGAACTGTAAACCCATAAATTTAAAAAGTCTGACACATCCCTAAACACAAGAAAAAAAGACAGAAAACTGCATCAATACATAACATACTGTAGTTTCTCAGAGTATAAAGAGAAAATGTGATACACAGTCCCCAAATGAGAGTTCATGCCAGCAGGAACATTCATAACCAGAGACTTCCCAAAGAAAAACTGTATGCAAACAGGGAAGGGAACAGCACGCTCAAGCAGTGAAAGATTACACTGTCAACACAGCACACAACACTAAGAGAAAGTGTCGTTCAGAAACCACAGTGTGAGCCTGCTCTGGTGGCACAGGTGTGTGATCCCAGCAGACAGGAGGACCAGGTGTTTCAGGCCAGCCTGGGCTATACAGTTAAATTGCTCAGGAAAACGAGGACTGAAGCTGGTTGTAGTTCAGTGAGAGTGATTGTCTAGCCCCAAACTGGATCCTCCAGCACTGGAAGAAACAGAGTAACAAAAGAACAAAGGTAGGACTTCCTGTTTCTGGTCAGGACCTTGGCTAACCACTCTTTTCTAACAAGCAGCGGGCAAAGTAGTTTCTCTTGTATCCACTCCAATTTAGGTTGCAAGGCAAATGAGTAGAGGAGAGGGCAGACACTCAGCTTTGGAAGGGCCACCTGTAAGGAAGCCAGACAATCACTGGCTTCCTGGAATGTGTCACTGTGGGTGAGTTGAGAATGGAAGCTTTGTGGACACAGACACAGTGCATGCCCGCACTTGTAGTCATTTCCCTGCTACGGCACCATGGTATCTTATTGTAAATTTCGAGAAAAAAAAATCCTCAGGCAGGGAAGAGGAAAGGAGCCGTTGAAAAACATGGTGGAGCCTCTGCTCTTAACAAGCTAGGCTCAGGAGCCACTTTCTAAACCACAGGGTGGCTTGCCAAGAATAGAGGCCGCTCATGAAACTGTCTTTGCTACAATTATACTGATCGTCATGGAACAAAAGAAATCCTTTTATACAAAGAAGTTAAAAAAATGTTTTTTTTTCAAATTCCTGTGGTTTTGGTTTAGAAATAACGCATTCTGTTTCTTTGTGTTTCAAATATATCAGAACAAAACGGGTAACTAATACAATGTTTTGACGTTTGTTTTAGATGTTTTAATACAAATATCCAGGGAGGAGTTCTTTAATTGAGTACATCTGAGAAACAGGCTGTTCAGCCACGCATTTGGACCATCAGATGCTGGAGAAGTCTGGGCACCTTCAGTAAGTGGGCCTCCGGGGATGCTGCTGGGGGATGAAGCTGGGGACTCTGGGTCTCTGTCCCGGGAGCACCAGCTTGTACTTGGCACCTCAAGTGGGACAGTAGAGGGAGGAAGCTAGAGCTGAGAATTCTCCTTCCCCAGGCCAGGATCAGGGCTGACAAGATGATTTCTCAAGAGAAGGAGCCTCCTGGGGCACTGCACACAGATATGCAATGCAAGCAAAGCAGCCATAGACATATAATAAAAAATAAATCTTTTTAAAAATAATTCCAGGGCTGGAGAGATGGCTCAGTGGTTAAAGAGCATTGACTGCACTTCCAGAGGTCCTGAGTTCAAATCCCAGCAACCACATGGTGGCTCACAACCATCTGTAATGAGATCTGATGCCCTCTTCTGGTGTGTCTGAAGACAGCTACAGTGTATTCATATATAATAAATAAATAAATCTTTAAAAAAAATTAAAAAAAGATAAAAATAATTCCACTTGCTCTCAATCCCTCTGAAGACCAGATGTACCTGTGTCTGCTAACCTAGAGAGACTCATTAATGACATGGCTCTGCGCAGCTGTTCCATTCCTGGCACATGATGAGACTACAGAGGAGCTGCAATGGGGAGCCAACCTAAGATGTCCATCAATTAATGACAATATAGTTTACACACAGTAAAATATTTCGCAGCCATTAAAAATAAGAGAAGTTGCTGGGCTTGAGTTTCAGGGCAGCCAGGACTGTGTAAAGAAACTTTTCTCAAAAAACAAAGCTGGGTGTAGTGGCATACACCTTTGGGCTTACCCCTATAAGTACAAGGAAAACCTGACCTACATAGTTCCAGGACAGCCAGAGCTATGTTTAGTGAGACCCTGTCTCAACCTCCTGCCCCTCAAAAGAGAATTCTGTCATTTGTGACAAAGTGGATGAATCTGCAGGACAATCACATTAGGTAAAATAAGGCAAGCCCAGGAAGACAAGTATGATACAATCTTACTTCTCTATGGAATATAAGTAAACTGATAAAAACAGACCGGAGATTGGGAGTCGCCAGAGACTGGAAGCAAAGTGAGGTGAGGGTCAGGAGGGGCAGGGTGAAGTGTTCAGGTGGAAACGGTGAACACAATCTGAGACCTACTGATCAGCAATATCATAATAATAATGTACAGAACATTTCAAAAGAGATGTGGATACATTTTTAATTTCAGAAAAAGGGGTACATGATCTGATGGTCATGCTGATTAGCTTTACTTAAAACTCCCAGTATTATCCAGCTATAAACTCTGCAACTTTGTCAGCTGGCCTGGCAAGATATGGCCACGGGCACAATAGTGGCACAAAATGTTGTGGGAGTAACCACCCACTTTCCATGGATTTAAGGCCCAGTTCACAGAAGGGAATATGTGCCTGGCATTGTTAATATAGCTCCAAACCCATGACTGGGGAGCTGATAGGTCCCCCCAGGAGTGAAGCTATTGCTTCTGGTGACATAGTATCACAATATTTTCTGAATTCATGTCTCTCTATGGATATATAGGTTGCTGTAGTTCTTGATCTTCATCAGAAAAACTTCTTGGTGCAGTAGATACTTATTAATGCAGAAACTCATAACTGGTCCCAGAGTAGAGAAAACACATCTTTGGAGTGCTCAGCCATAAATGTAATATCTATATTAGAATCCTCTCCTCTCAAAAGTGAGGGCTAGCACAGAGAAGTGGGCAGAAACATCATAAAAGCCAGAGTTCAGGGAAGAATCCTTCAAAATAGTATATCCTGAACATGAGAAGATTCTAGCACTCATGAGCTCACAGTGTTGCCTGCTGAAGGTTACAGTGGTGGCACTATCTAGCAGAGACAGCCAGGCCTCAGTCTCAACACAAGTCAACAGGGGAAAACAACTGGAATGTCAGGAGAAGTTCTCGGCTGTGCCTCTCTCAGCAAAGTGAAGATCAGCAAAGATTTGAGACCAGCAAGCATTGTACAGCTAGCTCTACCTACCAGCAAGCCAAGTTCAGCCCCTGACACTATCTGTGGAGTCCTTTCTATACCCTCCAAACATCACGTGTCCTCCATGGGTCTCACTTTAACAGAACAAACATCCTTTCTCCTGTGTCCACTTCAGGAAAGCACTCCTTCATGTGTTTGCCCTAGCAAAACACCATCCAACACAACTGAATCTCCAAGGAACTCCTAAGTTTTCAGTTCAACATTTTGTCACAGCAACAGAAAAAAAAAAAAACTCAGATAGCGCTCTACTATTTATTTGTTTATTTATTTATTTATTCATTTATTCATTTATTATTTATTTAGATACAGGATCTCTCAGTGAAACTGAAGCTCACCAATTAGCTAGACTGTTTGGCCAGCAAGCTTCAGGCATCTATCCATCCTTCCATCCATCCTTCCATCCATCCTTCCATCCATCCTTCCATCCATCCATCCCTGCCTCTGTAGTGCTAAGATAACAGGTGCACATCTTCATGCTTGGCTTTTACAAGAGTGTTTAGGATCTGAGCTTCAGTCCTCATTCTTGTACAACAAGCTCCACGCCCACCGAGACATCTCAGCCCCTACCCCATAACGCTCAATGATTCCTAAAGCTTTGGCACTGTGTTCTAAATAGCATCAGCCTCTGTTCCTCTGATCTTCTCAGCCACTGAGTCGCTCAGAGGCGGCCTCCAGTCTGCCATATTACCCTGGCAGTTGGTATATCCAGCTTTGAACTCGCTGTTTTCTGCAGGTCTGTTCTTCGTGGACCCTTTCCTGTTTTCTACCTCCTTTTAGATCCCCCGAGCTTTTATGATCTTATAATCCAGTTCTCTCATGATTCTATCCTTATTTGTTTTGAGTCTGGTTTTTTTTCTTTTTTTATTGGATATTTTATTTATTTACATTTCAGATGTCATTCCCTTTCCCCATTTCCTCTCCCTAGAACCCCCTATCCCATCCCCACTCCTCCTTTTTGCTTTTATACCATTTTAATTACATGCATGTATTAAGGTCAGTTTTAGGTTAAGGAGGATCGAGTAATACAATAGATGCAAATAGTCAAGGAACAAGCAAGACAAGAAACACAAATAGTCAAAGAAAAAGCAAGGGATTAAACACAATTACGGGAACACTCCCGTGATCACTGTTTCTAAGGGCTTATCAGGATGACCAAAATATCTGAGTCGACTTCCCTGTCCTAGCCCAAAGTCATTTTCATGTCTGAAGCCTACTTCCTTGTTCTAGCCTAAAATTTAGATTCCTGTCTGAAATTACTTCTTTGTTCTAGCCTAATGTCAGATTCCTGCCTGAAGACTATTTCCTTGTCCTTGGCCAATGTCAGATTCCTGCCAAGCAGCCCATTTCCTTGTCCTTGGCCCATGTTGGATTCTTGCCAAGCAGTCCCAAAGGCTCTCCACCTCTCCCCTTTTTATTTCATTAACAGAGTCTGGGTTTTTTAAGTGGATGCCACAAGGTCTATAATACTCATTATAGTCTATAATTGTCTTGAAATAGTGTTCATGCCACTTGGTGTGTGATAAAATAGCTTCATAAAACTAGACATTCATTTCCGATGTCCTGGCCTTTCGGCTAACGTTGTGTAACTTTACTGTGCACATGCCATATGCATCCTATCATCATGTCAGACTGAGTGCTTCAAACACTCAGTTCTACTTCAGAGAATTTAAAACAAAGTGGAAATCTGTATGCTGTTTAGCATTTCACTTTCCACTTCTCTTCACTGGTTTCCATGCATCTGGACCATCTCCTGGTGCTGATTTTCTTCTTTGTGGAAGGCAGAAAGCCTCATTCTTGTAGGACAAGCCTGCTGTTCATTAAGTCTTCCTGTTCTGCAAACCTTGAAAAGTCTGTATTATGTCTTTATTGTGAGAAGATTTTTATCAGTTACAAGATTCCAGGTTGATAGTTTTCTTTTTCTTTTGAATACTCCTGCTGGCCGGGTGGTGGTGGCACACGTCTTTAATCCCAGCACTTGGGAGGCAGAGGCAGGCAGATTTCTGAGTTTGAGGCCAGCCTGGTCTACAGAGTGAGTTCCAGGACAGCCAGGGCTACACAGAGAAACCCTGTCTCGAAAAAACCAAAACCAAAAACAACAACAACAACAACAACAACAACAAAAATGAATACTCCCGCGTTCTTGCCCTGGTTCCTTTGTATTTAATGTGTCTCTCTTTACTCCAGCTGCATTTAAAATATCCTTGTTACACCTCTTTCTGAGCAGACTGGCTATGATGTCCTTGGCTTCCTTTTCTTCCTATTTCTTGTCTCTGGGGTTTGTTGAAGTTACCGGGACAAAGAATTTTATAGTTTCACTAAATTTGGGAATTTTTTTTATTATTTCTTCAATATGGCTGTCTTCCCTTCCTTTAAAGACTAATCTAACTATGCCCTAGGACACTTGAGACCTCACAGCTCCAGCATACTCTCAGCTGTAATTGAGTCTTGCTTGGTTCCGTTTTTTGACAGTGTCTATCATTTAACTTCAAGCTGCATTCACTTCCTCTGCACTGTATGACTGTATCTTGTGCTCTGATGTATTTATCTCAGGCTTTCATTTGGAATGTTTTTCAAATGTCATTTCTTATGCTTCCATGTCTTCACTTAAGATACTGAATCTTGGAGGTGGAGAGGTGGCTCAGTGGTTAAGAGCACTGTTCTTCTAGAGGTCCTGAATTTAATTCCCAGGAACCACATGGTGGGTCACAACCATCTGTAATGAGATCTGATGCCCTCTTCTGGTGTCTCTGAAGTCAGCAACAGTGTACTCATACAGAAAAATGATCAAGCCAGCTCAGTCTGTCAACAGGTTCCCCAGCACAGGATCGAGGATTTTAAAACAAACAAACAAACAAACAAACAAACAAAAAACCAAAACCAAAAAAACCCCAAAAAGCCCCAGACAACAATTAAACAACATTGTAGCATGACCCCAGCCAGTTCTGAGGCTGAGGTGGGCTTATTTTTTCCCAATCTGCTTTCATACCATTTTAATTACATGCAAGTATTAAGGTTAGTTCTAGGCTGAGGAACAAACAAGACAATAAACACAAATAGTAAAAGAACAAGCAAGGCAATAAACAAAGTCCCACGATCACTCCCAAGATCACTGTTTCTAAGGGCTTATCAGGATGACCAAAATATCTAAGCCTACTTCCCTGTCCTAGCCCAAAGTCATATTCATGCCTGAAGCCCATTTCCTTGTCCTTGGCCAATGTCAGATTCTTGTAAACAGCCCCAAAAGCTCTCCACATCTCCCCCTTTTTTATTTCATAAACAAGACTGAGCCTGTCTTAGGTCATTCTGACAAGAATGCCTTCCTTACCCATTGTGGAATATGCATTTTCAAAAGTCATGCACTTATGTCTTAGGTTGGCAAGGCTCTGTGCAGAGTCTTACCTGTCCTTGGCTTCCCAGACTGTTAAATTAATAACTCTGTGGGGGGGGGGAGTCCCATTGTCAGTTTCAAGCCATGTACTTTGGCTGCCAGCATGATGATCTTATTAAAGAAAAGCTTTAACACAATGGGCAGGAGTAAAGGTATTCCCAGGACAAAAAGGGCTAGGATAATCAAGCTACATATACCATTCTTGCAGCTTGACCAAGATGGAAATACTGAACTTAGGCCATGGATAATTTTACCAGCAATATCAGTAGCATCTAAGCTCAGCAGAGCAGCATTCTTTAAATACATAATCTCACTATGCAAAGTTAAAACATCCATGTGTTAGGATTATGCCAAATACCCTACAAATATCTTTGAACTTTTCCCCAATTATAATGGCTACAGTTGTAAATTTTATAAGTAACACAAATCTATTGGTATTTAGCATGACACTCAATATGGCTCCTTACTCTTAAACTCTGAACCTCCTCTCTAATACATTGAATAGTATAAAGAGCATCAATCCGTTGTTCCAAATGCCTATCTAAATCCTCTTGTATATTCAAAACATTAGTAACACTTTTTGCTAAATGATTAACAAAAGTAGCTGTTTTAACTTCTTGTGTCAAAGCAATTGCAGAAGCAGTGGTACTAGCTATTAATGTAATTAAAGCTGTTATACCAGTAATAACCAAGCCCGCTACCCTTTTGCTTCTGCTTAAAAACTGACTCACTTTTTCCAGTACTTCAAGTTTTTCATAATATCAAGGTCCTGTAATACTCACAGGCAATAAAAGAAAAGCTGTTGATAGACCACCATAGCAGACATGCCAGTTTTCAACACACTGACACAATTAGAAAGTGTACAATTAATACAACTCACATTAAATACCATGAAAGAAACAAAAGTAATTTTAACATCACCAGTTAATAAAAGATTGGGAGCCTTAACATATGCACTAACACTTGTTTGAAGTCCAGATTCTATCCCAATTTTATCTATTGCTAACATAACGTGATAGAGAACTGCAGCTAACTTCTAAATATGTCTCTGAAAATGTTCAGAACCAGCCTTCCAAAGGAAAACTGTGATTTCCAATATTGGATTGATTTCTAGACCTGTCCATGATTGAGTCAGGATAACTGGTCACATTAAAGGAGAGAGAGGAGTCATTATAACTTTTCTATTTGATTAATTTTTCGAAAGCAATTTCCACAGTCTCCATGTTCTCTATTCCACAAGGTCTAAAAACTTGAGGCAAGGCAGCTTGTCCAATCTGGGACATAGGCAAACAAAGGTGGATCAGGAACATATGTCCAATACAGCTTCCTTGTCAGGGCACTCAGCAAGCTCACAGGCTAGCATTATTCTTTGTCTCAGCATCAGCGTGTCTCACCAATCACTCTGGCAGCTAGCATGCTCATGCAGCATCCTGTGGAAGAAACAGAAACATGCCCCCTTCCCCATATTAAATATCAGATCTGGATCATGCCTTATGCCAGTAAGTGGATCCTCCTATTTCCCCTAGGCAAAAGTATGCCTAATTGTAGAGTGCCACAGACACTCAGCAGAGAGTTCCTTGGCACCCAAATTTTAAAATTTAAAATAAAAAGAGCATTATTTAAATAAATTTGTGGTATACAGGGATATGACTCCCCCTTTTTTAATTTTAAGACATATTTTTAAATATATACTGAATCTTTCCTTTGTCATCTTGAATACCTTGAGTGTATTTTAATCTATCTCATCATGTCTTTAAACATTTTTTTAGATGTATTTTATGTGTATAAGTGTTTTGCCTGCATGTATGCATAATGTACCATATACATGCAGTACCTGGGGGTATTAGATTCCCAAGAATTGGAGTTAGTTATGGATAGTTATGAGCCACCATATAGGTGCTGGGAACTGAACCTGGGTCTTCTGCAAGAGCAGCAAGTGCTTGTAACCACAAAACCATCGTTCCAGCCCCTAAATATATTTGTTTGATGTCACTGTTTATTAATTCTACTGTTTTATTTCTGAATCTGTTTTTATTCACTTACTTCCCCTTTATTCCATTCCTGACAACTTTTGTTTGTTTGTTTGTTTGTTTGTTTGTTTTTGTTTGTTTGTTTGCTTTGAGACAGGGTTTCTCTGTGTAACAGCCCTGGCTGTCCTGAAACTCACTTTGTAGACCAGGATGGCCTCAAACTCACAGAGATCCACCTACCTCTGCCTCCTGAGTGCTGGGATTAAAGGTGTGCACTACCACGTGACAACTTTTGGTTGCATGTCACCTGTTATAAACTTCTACTTTTGGGGTGCTTATTTTTACCTTTTTGAGGTGCCCAATTATTTTTGTGTTCCAGTAAATATTATACTTTGTTCTAGGATGCAGTTGATTTCCTTAAGCCAGATTGACTCTTTTGAGACTTGTTTCAAGTTTTGCTCAGCAGAAAAAGAATGGTTATTACTGTTAAGCAGCAGAGTTCAACAGACTGTTTCCTTCGAAGCCATGGCTCTCAGTCCTCCTGATGCTGTGATCCTTTAAAAGTGTTCCTCATGTTGTGGTGACCCTCAGCCATAAACCAAAACTATAATTTTGTTACTGTTATGAATCATATAAATATCTGATATGCAGGATATCTGATATATGACCCCTTTGAAAGGGTCATTCCACCCCCAAAAGGATAGCGACCCACAGGTTGAGAAGAACTTTTCTAAAAGGACTTCTCTTAACATCTGCAAATCTTTTCATCATCGGTTGAGAAATGTTGCTAAGGTGCCCAGCAGGTAGGAGCCTGAACTGCTGTTGACATGGTTATAGAAGGACAACCCCACAGTGAGGAGCCACCCAACACAGAACAACCATGATGCTTCCTTCCTGCTGCCCCTCCCTGGATGGGTGGGAGGAGAGTATGATACAGAAATGCCCCTCCCTCATGTATGTGTACTGATTGAAATTCAACTAGTGACTTAATGCACAGGCACAAGACAGACAGACAGACAGACAGACAGACAGACAGACAGACGGATGGATGGACAGATAATTCACCTTAGTAACAGTGTGTGTATATGTGGGGAGTGTTGGCATACTTCAAGGTCAGAAGACAATCTTTAGAATCAGTTCTTTCCTGAGTTCTGGAGTTGCCCTTACCAGCTGAGTCATGAGATATCTTCGTCATTGTCCCTGAATTTCTAGTATATGGAATGGAGGTTTAGTGTGTCCGTATTTTTGCTACTACAGGAAGACTTTTAATTGGGTAAGTTATTCTATAAAGATCTCTCTCTCTCTCTCTCTCTCTCTCTCTCTCTCTCTCTCTGTGTGTGTGTGTGTGTGTGTGTGTGTGTGTGTAGGAAGAGTAGACATATCTGTGCTATAGAACACTGGAGAAGGCCCGAGGACGGCCTTCAGGTCCCTGTGGGCCTCTCTGGTTTGAGACATGATCTCTTGACCACTGTATAAGCCAGGCTAGCTGGCCTTCAAGCTTATGGAGAGTCTCTGGTCTCCACTTTCTATCTCCTGGGAGCAGCCTCACACCTAGCCCTTACATGGCCTTTAGGGCTCTAAATTCAGATGGTCAGGTTTGTATGGCAAGCCATTTACCTCCCGAGACATGTCTCCATCCCAGTATGTAATTTCTAGCAACAGTTCATAGGATGCAGATTTTTATTTTCACTACATTAAAAAACTAAATGCTTAAAAGCCAAACAACAAAAGATTACTTTTAAATACCAAACAAGGGGATCAGCAAGATGATTCAGCGGTGTAAGGCAACGACTACCAAGCCTGACCTCCTAGGTTCAGTCCTGGGACCTTCATGGTGGAAGGAGAAAGCTGCTCCTTCAAAGTGTTCTCTGACCTCCTCACACATGCTATGACAGGAATCTGTGAACAGAGAGACAGACACACACAGACATATGCACACACAGAGATACACACAGAGAAAGATACATACACATGCACACACACACACACACACACACACACACACACTCACGATAAGATAGACCTTGAAGTCTCAAGTTGAGAAAAGGGAAAAAGCAAAGCCAAACAAGAAGCCATGGTTGCTGGTGACAAGACCCTAAATTAATCTGTGCGCAACGGCGATAATCTAATGAGACTATGGCACATTCCGACAGTTTGGGATTGTTGTCCAACGGTTTGGGAATATTGCTTAGGTGTTGTAAGCTTTTATCATTGTTTTCAACTGACCAATATGTATACAAGTCAGTCAATCTGTCAGACTTACTACTGGCAGCTCACGGCATACACAGTTATCTATACCATCTAAAACTGCCCATACCAAACCTCGACGGTGGCTTTAGTAACAGGAGCTTTTAATCTAGTTTAAAATAAATTACTTTTTCTCACTGCAGAGGCTCTGTTATTGTGGAGACAATGCATCCAAAAGAAGTACGTCCTGCTGGCCCCTGTGGTACATAGCTTTAACCCCTGCACTCACTCAGGAGGCAGAGGCAGGTGGCTCTCTGTGAGTTTAAGCCAGCATGGTCTACAAAGTGAGTCTCAAGACAGCCAGGCCCACCCAGAGAATGAAAACCAACCAACCCAAAACAAACAAACAAAACTAAGTACATTTAAGAAGCTGTCAGGGAGTGCTGGGGAGGGCACAGTTGGTACAGTGCTTGCCTTGCAAGGCAAGTGTTTGAAATCCTGATGGTGATGTGTGCTTATAATGCCAGCTCTGGGGAAGAGGTAGGCCAGGGACAAGCAAAGCTCTGGGTCTAACCAATCCAGCAGGAGATAAAACTGCAGACCAAGGAGAACCCTGTCTCAAAAGACAAGACTCAGGTAAAAACACTTGCGGTACGAGCATGAGGATACGAATCCCCAGCACCCACATAAGAAATGGGACACGTGGACCAGGCATGGTGGCACAAGCCCTTAATCCCAGCACTCAGGAGACAGAGGCAGGTAGATCTGTGAGTTTGAGGCCAGCCTGGTCTACAGAGAGTCCATGATAGTTAGGGCTGTTACACAGAGAAACCTTGTCTCAAAAAAACCCAAAAGAAAGAAAGGAATGAAGGAATGAAGGAATGAAGGAATGAAGGAATGAAGGAAGGAAGGAAGGAAGGAAGGAAGGAAGGAAGGAAGGAAGGAAGAGGGGGCTGGAGAGGTGGCTCAGAGGTTAAGAGCACAGATTTCCAGAGGTCCTAAGTTCAATTGCCAGCAACCACATGGTGGCTCATAACCATCTTTAATGAGATCTGGTGCCCTCTTCTGGTCTTTAGGCATACATGCACGAGACTGCTATATAAATAAATAAATAGCCGGGCGGTGGTGGCACACAACTTTAATCCCAGCACTTGGGAGGCAGAGGCAGGCGGATTTCTGAGTTCAAGGCCAGCCTGGTCTACAAAGTGAGTTCCAGGACAGCCAGGGCTACACAGAGAAACCCTGTCTCGAAAAACCAAAGGAAAAAAAGAAGAAAATAAATAAATAAATAAATCTTTTCGGGGGGGGGGGTGGCGCTGAAGAGATGCCTCAGTGGTTAAGAACACCGACTTCTCTTCCAGAGGTCATGAGTTCAATTTCTGGCAACCACATGGTGGCTCACAACCATCTATAATTGGATCTGATGCCCTTTTCTGGTATGTCAGCGACAGGATGCTCATATACGTTAAATAAATAAATAAATCTTAAAATTTAAAAAGAAAGACAGAAAGAAGGAAAGAGAGAAAGAAAAGGGACATGTAGAAGTGCCTGTAATCCCCAGTGGGAGCCAGAGACTGGAGAATCCCTGAGATAAAAAGTGAGGTGCAACACCCAGGCCGTCCTCTGGCCTCCACATGCGTGCTGGGGCATGCATACACCTACATTCACAGACATGAATGTGCACACACACATACACACACACAAACACATATATGTGTATAATAAATAAGTAAACAGAGTGGGTGGCTCCTGAGGAATAACATCCAAAATTGATCTCTGGTCTCTTCATGTATTTATACATAACACATATGTATCTGCACACACACACACACACACACACACACATCTGTAGTGATTGAGCCTAGTGATGTACACCTTTAATCTCAGCACTTGGGAGGCAGAGACAAGCAGATCTCTGTGAGTTTGGAGCCATCCTGGTTTATATAACAAGTTCCTGGATAGCTGGGATTACATAGAGAGAACTCATCACAAAATACATACATAGAAGGTGTGGCCCTGTTGGAGTAGGTGTGGCTTTGTTGGAGGAAGTGTGTCACTGTGGGGGTGGGCTTTAAGACCCTAGTCCTAGCTGCCTGGAAGCCAGTATTCTGCTACCAGCAGCCTTCAGATGAAGATGTAGAACTCTCAGCATCTCCTGCATCATGCCTGCCTGGATGCTGCCATGTTCCTGCCTTGATGATAATGGACTGAATCTCTGAACCTATAAGCCAACTCCAATTAAATGTTGTCCTTTGAAGATTTGCCTTGGTCATGGTGTCTGTTCACAGCAGTAAAACCCTAACTAAGACATACATGCATACATAAAATAAAAAATAATAAATTAAAAAAGAACGTGTTTTGGAGACTTTTTTTTTATTGTAGTGCTGTCTATGGAACTTGAGAAAATGTTACTCAGCATCGTGCACAGCAGTGTCACAGCGG
This sequence comes from Grammomys surdaster, assembly GCF_004785775.1. NCBI lineage: Eukaryota > Metazoa > Chordata > Mammalia > Rodentia > Muridae > Grammomys > Grammomys surdaster. The sequence goes on from NW_021604595.1 coordinate 1,193,756, forward strand.
GGGCTGAACAGTTCAGCCTGTGACTGTCTTCTGTAGGGAGAGGGCTTCCTGTCAACAGGAAATGAGGCTTCTCCCCGGCTCTCAGTTCCTGCTTGCTGAGACAGAATCCATGGGGTAGCCTCTGTTTCTGCAAATATGAGACACTTTGAAGTCTCCCTGTAACCAATCAGCTAGGGACTTTTATGTTATACAGGAATAATAGACAGGCAAGGAGAAATGCTTCTTTTGCCAGCAATTTTAGCCCTAGAGCAAGAGATGCTAAACCCCTTGGGCATACTGTGTCTAAAGGCCTGTAGGGTTGTGTTGGCCCAAGTCCCACAGGGCACAGCCACTTGGGGAGGCTGGGCGAGGGGAGCCTTTGACTGTGCTTATCCCACACTGTCACTGGGGTGGGGTGCTGGGCCGTAGGGAAGCTGGAATTAATTTTGGGGTCCCTGGATCTGTGACGAGGCTGGGGTCATGGAGTTCTCAGGCCCTCTGAAATCCAGGCACCACTGGGAGTCTCAGAAAAGCAGAGAACAGAGTTGGGGGCCAGCAGGCTGTGTCTAGTCCAGGGCCGAAGGAGAAAAGGGGAGCTCTGGCTGGTCCAAACAATGAAAGTCCTTGGCTTGGCAGCAGGCTTGGTGGTGGTTGTGGTGGCAGTGCAGAAAGGCCTTCTACGGAAGACTAGACTATGGCTCTGTAGACAAAGACCTTCTTCATGGCTCCCTACCGCAGATCTTGATACAAAGAGGCAGCCCATGGTTCCAAGTAGTTTATTGTCATGGTGGAAAGTGGATGCAAAAAATCATACCCCTGGGCCTGAGATTAAATACCTTTTTCAGGGAGGAGTGTCTGGGAAGGGGAGCTTATCGGCTACACTCTCCAGGTCTCTAGGTATCTCATTAGCGTGGAGAACTCGATTTTGGGCCTATGTGACCACAGGTCACTTCTCTTTTATGTGAGAAGCATGGCACATGTTCCAAGTCAGGAGTCTGGCCGGGAGCTGGGAGTCACCTCAGCCTCAGGTGTGTGCACACAGTCTCCAAGAATCTCACCAAACTTCCTGACCTGGTTTTCCATCCCACAAAAGCCTTATTTGGTTTTGAAGTCTTGGCAGCTTCCTGGGATGCTTCCAGGGAGAGAGCCTGCAGCACTTTTGGGAAAGGGTCAGCTCCTCACAGCCCAGTCTCCTTGTTTCTGCTCCCTGTGGTTTCTGCCCTGGCCATTCTATGACTCTCTTGAGTGCAGCCCATTGCCCTAACCCCAGCAGACTCTGCCATTGTCATTGTCCCTCTGCTTAATTTCTGCCATTGTCATGTACCAGTCCAGCCTACTGTACCAATAATAATACTCAAAGTAAAGAAGAACAAAAAAAAAGACCTCTCATAACACCAGACACCAGCAATTAAAAAACAACAACAACAACAAACCACTCAGGTGCCCCCAAATAGCAATGCATATCTTTATCACCCTGTAATAGAGCTATGTAAAAATTATCTCACACCAGACACATATCTGAGATCCCAAAACTTGGGAGGTAGAGACAGGAGGATCGTAAGTTTGAGGCCAACCTGGGCTGCATAATGAAATCTTGTCTCAAACAAAAAAAAAATGATTTTTGAGTGGGGAGGGGGTGCCAATAAGTGCACATCTCTGTGGAGGCTAGGGGGGATGTCGTTCCCTCAGGCATCATTAAGACAGGATGTCTCAATGGTTTGGTGTGCCGTCGAGCCCTGGGAACCACTGCTGATGACAGGATCCAAACAGAAGCTCATCCATCCATTGAACCTTCTGCAAGGCTGATTAGGAGTCCAGTGACCACAGAAAGGTTGGGATGTTGCAAGTCCACAGCTGAATTACAGTTTATCTTGGGCCATCTCTGATCCCCTAAAATGCCATTCCTTGCTATTTCGTGTCTGACCTAACTTCTTGTGACTAACTGACAAAACACTTCGGAATGTATTAACTGAACAAAACCTCTTTCTATCAGCCAAAAAGTTGAGTGTCATCGGATAGCGTCTGAAGCCTCTAGCTGTTCTGCTGTAATGTCTCTACAGATGTTCGTAAAAAGTATCTTCATTTATAACATTCTTTGTTCTGTTGCTAGAAAAACTTTGTTAAGCCATTACCACATTGGAGTATGGAATTTGGTGTAACCTGAATCTGCATTCCCTGGCCCTAGCCAGTCATATTTAGCTTCAGAATAAACAATCTTTTCTCCCCTTTGAGGTGAGAGTTTTGTTTTTGCACTGACCCTACCATACCCAGCTTTCTCTGCATAAGTTCTGGGCACTGAATCCAGATCCTTATACTTACTAGGCAAGTATTTGACCAACTGAGCCCTAAATTGTTGTTATCATTTTACTTTTTATAGTTTATCATTTCTTTTATTTGGGTTTCGACCATGGGCAAATTACCAAAGGCTACACCACTGAAGAAAAATGACTGCCCCTCCCCCAGCAGCATTAACTGGCTAGCTCTTCACTAAGGGGGGGTGGGTTTCAAAAGCCCTTCTTCCATAAGTGCTGGCGTGTTGATGGGCTCAGTTTTGTGCAGGTCTTGGGCAAGGAACCACAGTTGCTGTGAGTCTACATGTGCCATGGCCATGGTACATCCAGAAGATATCGTTTCACAGAACTCCTCACCCTTCAGTCCTTACATCTTGCAAGATTTCTCTGTATAGGCCTGACTGTCCTGGAACTCATTCTGTAGACCAGACTGCCCTTGAACTCACAGAGATCCTCCTGCCTCCGCCTCTTGAGTGCTAGAGCTAAAGGTGTACATAACCACTGCCAGGCTAGCTCTTATATTCTTCCCCACCTACTCTTCCATGACTTCCCCAAGTGTTGAGGAGAAGGTGGACGCTGATGTCCTGTTTAGGGGTAAACACCCAACAGTTACCTATTCATTGCAATTTGACTAGTTACACGTTTTGGCACCAACCAGTACCCATTGCAAAACTAAGCTCCGGTAACTAAGATTGAAGTAGTGCTATTCTATGAGCATAAACATAAATACTTAGAAAGCATTTATACATTTTACAAGCAGTGTCCACTTAGCCAAACAATATTGGTAGGTTTCCCACTGTAGCCTATGGCGTCCCCAGCTATGGGCTTTTGACCAATACCAGACATGTATTCCCTCCCAATGGGAGGGCCTCAAACCCAAACAGAAAGCATTTGATTACCCCATTAACAGCCATGCCACTAATGTGCCAGTTGGCACATCTTGTGTGCAGTTAGTGTTGTAACATGGAGGATATACTGCTAGGTAATTCCTCTGGTGATGTTTCTTCTCTAGAGGCCCTTCCAGCCCCTTCCAGCGCTGTGAAAGCTACCTAGCAGGAAAGATACTTCTGGCTTACTTCCAGCTTGATCTTTCGATGTCCTGCCACTAAGGTCCGTGAATTACTAAAGGATGACACCTCACCCTCAAATAATATGCAAAGGCAAGAAGCGTTTATTCTGCAGAAGTTACCAGTATACTGGGGTACTCCAGATCAAAATACAGTCCTTTGAGGAGCTTGCAGGCCACATTTATGCAGATCTAAGGAAATTCCAGGGAGGGATAGATGACCTTCCTCTTGATTGGTTGGCTCTACCTCTAGGGGATCAGATAACTCTGAGGCTGGCTAGGACCTTGGAGAGTTTTGGGGGTGCTAAGTTCTAGGAACAATGCCAATAGCCTGTTTTGTTTGGGGAACTTCTGAGGCCCAAAATGTTATGATCTTGACCTGTGGGTTTCAGATAAAACTGTCTTCCAATATGTCATTACATTGAACAGATTGCAAAATTGTTAACACACTGTGTCCACCCATGCGTGTGCTTGTGAAATGGCTTTTAGTGAACTGAAATGTATTTGGAGGATATATTAATGAAACTTTGCCCTGGTGAGCTTTGAAGAATCTGGTCTTTTCATTCATGCAGAATACCACAGCTCTGCTTGAGCACTTATTTTGGGCCAGACCCTTCCTGGGTAGACAACCCATTTAACCCTCACAGCGGCACCTCACGACAGTATTTCTGTTCACCCTTTTTTATAGATGAGGCTTCAGGGAGTTTGAGTCCGGGTCCAGGCTCACAGCCAGCCACCTGCAGTATGACAAGACTAGATAGAGCCCAGGCTGCTTAATTCCATGACTCTATTTGCAGGCTGCTTCCCATGAAGCCTTTCTACTCAGACCAATCACAGTTGTGGCTGGGGTTCAAGAGGGGAAGCCAGGAGTACGAAGGAAATATGACCACAAGGTGGCAGTAGAACTCAAAGACTTGAAGAAATGAGTCCAGGGATGTCCTTTGGACTAGAGGTGGTCAGAGGTTGAGGAACACACACAAAGAAGAGAGACCCTTTAAGATTGTGGGAGTGTTGGCAGGGCTGGGTGATATAACCCAGCAGCATGGAGGAGACATTCTAGGTCACAGAATCCCAGGAGCAGCAGTGACTTGGGGGTCATCACAGTTTGGGGGTTAATTTTAGCTTTAGCAAATGCTAGACATAGGTTTCCCAGTATGCAAAACAGGCAAGTTCTAAGGGACTTAAAATCTTGTCATCTAGAGGATATTTAAAATAATTGGGTATATACAAGTTGGAATCTGATATTGGTAGGCATTTGACCAACCCATCTCAGCTCATTATGAAGAAATACAAACCCTAGAGGACCTAACAGACAGAAGCCACTTCTGGTTCTTTAGCTTATATAACTGACAAACTGTTTGAGGACTTTCAAGCCACGGGTTCTTTGTTGAGAATTCAGCCTTGAGGAGATAGGCTGTGGAAGGGAATTGTGGGTAGAGAAACTCTGGGAGCTGCATGGATGTCACATGACATCTTCTTCACCTGTCTCATTATGCAGCTGTGTTTGAATGCAGTGGGTACCTTTCCTTTGCAGAGGGGGCAATTCTTGTTTTGGTGCTAAAGATGGAACCTAGGGGGTCTCACAAGCTGGGCAAGTACTTCACTATGGAGCTAGATAGATCCCAGTCCCCAGTATATATATTTTTAAGATTTTCATTTTATGCATATGGATGTATTGTCTACATGAATGTCTGTACACCACGTGTATGCAGTGCCCTATAAAGCCCCGAGGGTTTTGGATCCCTTGAAACTGGAGTTGTGAACAATTGTGAGACAACTTGAGGAGTCTGGGAGCTGATCCTGGATCCTCTGCAAGAGCAGCCAGTGTTCCTAACCAGTGGGCCATCTCTCCAGCCCCTCATTATATTTTTCTAAGTTTTTGGTAAAATATATAGAACATAACATCTACCATCTAGCTCTTTTAAATTTTTAAATGGTGCAGCATTAATGGTATTCAGAGTCTTCTGCAAACATCATAGCTGTTTCCAGAAACTCATCATTCTAAAGTTCTATTCCCATTAACAAGTCCCTTCTCCACAGCCTGGTTGCCCCACGTACTTTTTCTCTGCAAATTTACCAGCTATAAATATTTCAGATTCACTGAGCCCTACGATGTTTGTCCTCTGGTGTGGGACTGTTTCACTTAGCACAGGGTGTCCATGCTACATCATCATGATGACTTCAGTCTTAGTAGCCAGGGGATGGTGCTGTTAGGAGGAGGCGCAAACTCAAGGAGGTAAGGCCTACTGGAAGACGAGTTACCGAGGACCAACCTGGTAGATTACAATTTCAGTTCCAGAGGATCTGACCCTCTTCTGACATCTGCAGGTACCAGATATGCACACGGTGCACATAAGTACAGGCAGGCAAAACCCTCCTACACATAAAATGAAATAAATATATCTAAAAATATTTTTCTGAGAGAAGTTCAAGGTCACTCTCTACTGTGCAGCGATTTCGAGGCCAAGCCTGAGCTAGAGAATTTATATACATAAATCTGTCCATCTTATAAATGTATTTTCTAAAGTTCTTTGTTCCAGTGACTGAAAACTAGCACAAGTCATGTAGTCTCAGGAGTCAGAATTCCATTCTTTTTATTGTTAAACTATTCCATTTAGTATATGTAACATTTATGTTACATCTGTTACAATTATGTTAACATACTGTAACATATATGTAACATTTTAATTTTTACACTCACCTGTTCATAGGCGAGGACTTGTGTTTTCCCCATCTTTGGCTACTGGGAATGAAGCCTCAATGAACATTAGCACAAAGTGTCTGTTTTGTATCTGCTTTCAGTTATTTGGGGATAAATGCCTAGAAGCGAATGACTGCAACATATGACAGTTCTAAGTTTAACTTTCTTCACAGCTACCAAGTGGTTTCCCACAGCAACAGCACAAGGTGGTTGGTTTTAATCGTCAACTTGATGCAGCCAAAAATCACCTAGGAAGAGAATCTCAGTGAGGAATTGTCTAGAACACTTGCCCCATGAGCGTATCTGTCTTGACAATGGTAATTGATATAAGTTTGGTGACACCATTCCCAGGCTGAAGATCCTGGGCTGTCTTCCAGTAAAGAGTATGAGCACGCTTGTGATGCTATCTGCTTCTTAACTATGCACATAATGTGACAAGCTGCTACGTGAATTCCAGCAGGCCTGACTTCCCCACAGCAATGGACCTATCACCTGGAACTGTGAGCTCAATAAACCCTTTCTCCTCTAAGTTGCAGTTGTCAGAGTATTTGATCATAGCAGCAGGGAGACGAAACTAAGACATGGCCTGCCTCATTTTATAATCAGCAATACCGAAGAGTTGGTTCCCACATGTCATCAGTAGTTGTGCTATTGTCTGGGTAGGATTGTATGTGTCCTCTGTTAGCTCATGTTTTAGGAATTCAGTCTTGAGCTGACGATGTGTCAGGCAGCAGGGTCATTAAGAGACGAAGCCTGGGGCCTCGGACATGACTCAGAGAGTTAAGTGCTTACTGAACAAGCATGTGGAGTTCTGGCCTCCAAGAGTACCAGCAGGAACATACAAAAGCGCGCGCACACACACACACACACACACACACACACACACACACACACACAGAGTCAGGCAGTATGTCTGTTACTCCAACTCTGGGCTGAGGGTTACAAAACCAGACAGGTCCCTGGAGCTTGCTGGCCAGCTAGCCTAGCTCTGATGGCAAGCTCTAGTTTCAAGAGCCTGTCTTAAAAAAAGAAGTATTAACATTAGTCTGTAAATACTTTCTCTATAGAATTAATGTTTTAATTTAAAATTTAAAAGAAAATCTAGCCGGGTGGTGGTGGCACACGCCTTTAATCCCAGCACTTGGGAGGCAGAGACAGGTGGATTCTGAGGCCAGCCTGGTCTACAGAGTGAGTTCCAGGACAGCCAGGACTACACAGAAAAACCCTGTCTCGAAAAATAAAAAATAAAAAAATAAAGGAAAATCTAAGTTTCTAATCTTTTTTTTTTTAACAGACTTAATTCATTTATTTTTCTTTTATAAAAACCCTTATGTGGTAGCCACAGCTGGAGCCTGAGTCCTCTGAACAGAGACTCTGGTGTGGGTCTTCACAAGATGGTCAGTGAATTCCTGATAAGGAGACTTGGTGAACACAGTCTCTTTCCAGAGGTCGGGGGTCAGGTAGCTGTAGGTCTTGGAGATGGCATCGAAGGTGGCCTTGGCAAAGTTGCCCAGGGTGGCAGTGCAGCCCCTGGCTGAAGCATAGCAGTCGTCTATGCCGGCCATCATCAGGAGCTTCTTGGGCACAGGAGCAGAGACAATGCCAGTGCCTCTGGGGGCAGGGATGAGACGCACCAGCACAGAGCCACAGCGGCCTGTCACCTTGCACGGAACAGTGTGGGGCTTGCCAATCTTGTTCCCCCAGTAGCCTCTCCGCACAGGGACAATGGAGAGCTTGGCCAAGATGATGGCCCCTCGGATGGCAGTGGCAACTTCCTTGGAGCACTTGACACCAAGACCAACGTGACCATTGTAGTCCCCAATAGCGACAAAAGCCTTGAACCTGGTCCGCTGGCCAGCCCGAGTCTGCTTCTGCACTGGCATAATCTTCAGAACCTCATCCTTTAGGGATGCACCCAGGAAAAAGTCAATGATCTCAGACTCCTTAATGGGCAGGGAGAACAAGTAGATCTCCTCCAAGGACTTGATCTTCATGTCCTTAACCAGGCGGCCCAGTTTGGTGACGGGGATCCACTCCTTGTCTTCAGCTTTTCCTCCACGAGCCCCGCGGCCTCGACCACGGCCACGGCCTCGACCACGACCGCGGCCCCTAAGACCGCTGCCGAATCCTCCACGGAAGCCACCGCGGCCTCCTAATCCTGGGCCCCCGGGTCCTCCGGGTCCTCCCGCTGCACCGGCGTCATCCGCCATTTGGTGTTTTCCCGAAGAAGAAGAAGCAATAATTATTTTATATGTAGGAAGTTGATGTGTTTTCAAGATTGACTTTGGCCGGGCGGTGGTGGCGCACGCCTTTAATCCCAGCACTTGG
>NW_021604595.1:1202220-1226573 GCF_004785775.1 Grammomys surdaster
TTTTTTTTTTTTTTGGTTTTTCGAGACAGGGTTTCTCTGTGTAGCCCGGGCTGTCCTGGAACTCACTCTGTAGACCAGGCTGGCCTCGAACTCAGAAATCCGCCTGCCTCTGCCTCCCAAGTGCTGGGATTAAAGGCGTGCGCCACCACCGCCCGGCAAGTCTCTAGTCTTAATGAAGTTAACCTTTCCACTTAAGTTAGCTTTGTGCTTCAGGTTCAGAACTTAATGAACTCTTAGTAAAATGTTAGTGCTTTTTCTCTTATCACTGTGAAGATGGTAGGATTTTTAATGACATTTATTTAGTGTGTGTGTGTGTGTGTACACACCTATGTGTGAGTGTGTACATGCATATATGTATACATGAGTGCATGTGTGTGTGAGTGTGTGTGTGTATGTGTGAGAGAGAGAGAAAGAGAGAGAGAGAAAGAGAGAGAGAGAGAGAGAGAGAGAGAGAGAGAGAGAGAGAGTCTGTATTTGTGACTCATATACCACAGTGCTCATGTGGAGGTTAGAGGACAATTTGTGGGAGTGGGTCCTAGCCATCAAACTTGGATTCCCAGACTTGGTGGCAAGCACTGTTTGTTATTCTCTGAGCACTTGAAGATCTTAGCAAAGTCTTGTAAATTAAATGTCCATAAAATGCACTAGGCTGGTTTTCACTTTGATTTCATGGAGTGGTGGCGGGGCCAGTCTTCTGGTCTTCAGTGGGGGTTAGGAGCTGACAGGACCTGAGAATGGGGCCTGGGGCTTCCTTGTCAGATGCTCACTTGAATCCTCTGCTTGGTTTCCAGAGGTGGCTTCCTGTCTCTCTATTCATACGTGCACTGCACTCGCTCTTTCCTTTGTAGATCTGCACTGCACCCTCCCTTTACTGTGCAGAAGTTCTGGTCCAGGAAGTACTGTTGCTTAGCAACAGGTTAACAGGTTCTTCCTCTCTGTAGCCCATAACAAAAGAGCCTAGCAGAACCTCCAGAGCATTCATTTATCCAACAAATATACAGTGTTATAGATGAGCAGGAGAATTTTGTCTGTCTTTAGCAACAGCATGATTCAAGATGTATACTTTTAAGTCAGACATGTATTAAAAGTTACATACTGGGGCTGGAGAGATGGCTCAGTGGTTAAGAGCACTGACTGCACTTCCAGAGGTCCTGAGTTCAAATCCCAGCAACCACATGGTGGATCACAACCATCTGTAATGAGATCTGATGCCCTCTTCTGGTGTGTCTGAAGACAGCTACAGTGTATTCATATATAATAAATAAATAAATCTTTAAAAAAAAGTTACATACTTGTTTGACTTGATTTCATTTTAAGTTTTTCTAAGTTTATTATTATGTATGTGTATGCATATATCTATGTGTTCGTGGTGTGTGTGTGTTCATGGTGTGTGTGTTCCAGAGCACCCATGCAGAGGCCATAGGACAACTCTTTACAAAACATTTTTCATGTTAATTAATTAGTTAATTAATTTAAAGAGAGAATGTGTGTGTGCATGTGTGTGCGTGTGTGTGTGTGTGTGTGTGTGTACGCACAAACAAGCTTATATATGTTCCTGCAGGTACTCTTGGAGGCCAGAACAAGGTGTCAGACCCCTTGGAGCTGAGTTATGGGGTCACGTAGGGAGGGAACTACAAACAGAACTCAGAAGTCCTCAGGAACTGATGAACTGTCTTTGCAGCCCATCCCCTCGACATTTTAAAAGAAATATCTGTTATTCTTTGACAACTTCATATAATGTACCTTGAGCATCTCTGTCTCTAGCCTCCCCCATCATTACTCTCTCTCTTTCATGGTTTCTTCTTTGTTATCTTTTTTTCTGTAACCCACTGGATCCAATTAGCAGTGCCACTCTGGCCTCTGAAGGTGCCAGGCACACACATGGTACACAGACATACCTGTAGTAAAACACCCATATACATAAAATACCGAGACATAATCTACACACAGCTCACCCAACTATATGTGCTGCTTAATGATTTTTGCTGTGCTACAATATTGGTTTTTTTTAAGTTAAATATTTGTCATTATTGTGTGCACATGATGTGTTCGTATGAGAATGGGCTTCTGTTTATTCCTCGGTGCTTGTGTGGAGATCAAAGAACAACTTTCTGGAGCTGGTTCTCTCCTTCTCAGTGTGGCTTCGCAGACTCAAGTCAGTTGCTCAGCTTAGCTGCAAGCACTCTTACTTACTGAACCATCTCGCCAGCCCCAACAGGATCAGTTTTTTAAAAACTGTGGTAAAGTACCCATAACATAATTTTTCCCATTTAACCATCTTCTGATGTATAATTAATGGCTTTTATTTACAGTGTTTCACATCTGCCCCCAATGTATAGTTCCTTAATTTTCATAACCTCAGGAAAAAAAAAAAGCTGTGTAATTCAGGGCTGGAGGTATGGCTCAGTGGTTAGGAGCTTATACTACTCTTCCAGAAGACCAGTTTGGTTCCCAGCACTCATGGTGAGCAAATAAAATTTAAAAGAAGCTATCCTTTGTTGCAGGATATTTGATCACACTGTGAACCCCCGAGGTTGTGCTGTTTACTGGAGAAACCTGTTTCTAGTTGTGGTGTGGCACAGCCTTAGCACACACCTTTAATCCCTCTGGCTGGAATACAGACCCGCCCTTAGCACACACTTTTAATTCCAAGCAATGAAGGTAAAGTTAGTTTGTAGAAGGAAGCAGCCATGTTTGAAAGTGATCTGTAATTTGAGCGGCAGACTCAGTGATGAATCAGAGAAAGATTTGTCAGAGAAGAATATGCCCAACTCTCATGAAAACAGAGAGAAAAGAGAAGCTACTCTAAAGAGAGCAGCGTGGAGAGATAAGGCAGCTCTGCTGAGAGAGTTTTACAGAATTAGGTTGAAAGGAGAGCAAGCTAGACACAGGTGAAGACAGAATGAGTCGGAGAATGAGAAGGAGCCAGACGGTGAGAACAGATTGCTCAGGTTAGTTTGTAGCCAGGCAGAGCAATTTGATGAAAAACCAAGAGAGAGAGGCCAGATTGAATCAGTCTGCTTGGAGAGGAGTTTGAGCCAGAACAGCTGAGTCAAACCAGCCAGCCACAGTTCAGAAAGAGCTAGAAAAGAGTGAGCTAATTCAGTAGTAAGTCTTTGAGGCTGAAAACATTCTAGGTCTCTATAAGATTGTATGGAGGCTGGAAGCTTCCTGAAGGATTGCCTGGGAGATGGCAGGCGAATAAAAGATACTTTTACAATATAATTATGCAATAATGTTTCAGTTTTTTATCCCTGGCCTCTTGAAACTCTAGTTACATGTTGCCTCCATGAACTTACTTTTTATTGTTAGTTCTAGACTAGGTTTTTGGTGGTGAACTTACAAAATTATCGCCAGGCTGGAGAGTTAGGTTAAGAGTATGCAGTGTCTCTCTCTCTCTCTCTCTCTCTCTCTCTCTCTCTCTCTCTCTCTCTCTCTCTCTCTCTCTCTCTCTCACACACACACACACACACACACACACACAAAGATAGAATAAATCTTTTAAACAACAAAACCCAGCAAATGAATCATTGCCTCATGCAGGGCCACAGATTTTGAACTATTTTTTGCCCTAAAGAACTGTCTAGGTTTAGACCTGAGGTTTTATTAAAGAGTTAGTTCTTCCTCTCCAATCTCATGTCTTCTTCCTCAGGGGTTGGCTGGAACGTTGGGTATTTTGTGAATGACCATGGCTCTGGGTAGCCAGTCTTGAGACTGCATGAACTTCAAGAATCAAAAGTTTTGTTATTTGTAGACTATCTTAAACAAGACAAAAGCATTTCCTTCCTATTTCATTCTTTGGAGACTTTTTCTCATGAATGGGGACTTAATTTTTTCAGATTTTTTTCTGCCTTATATATTTTTTCTCTTTCAATCTATTTTTTATTTCCCAATATTGAACTAAGCCTATATTCCTAGAAGAAACCTCACTTGGTCATGGAGTATAATTCTTCTTCTGTATAGCTGGCTTCCAGTTGATAATATTTTAAAAAGTTGATTGCAAGGTCAGAAGCGATGTCTCAGCAATTAAGAATGTATACTGCTAAAGAGTGCTTCAATATGGACGCCTCCGTGGATCTGCAGTTGAAGAAGGCCTTCACAGAGCTTCAAGCCAAAGTTATTGATGCTCAACAGAAGGTGAAGCTTGCAGACATACAGACTGAACAGTTAAACAGAACGAAAGAGCATGCACACCTTACGGACACGGAGATCATGGCGCCGGTAGATGAGACTAACATGTATGAAGGTGTAGGAAGAATGTTTATTCTACAGTCCAAGGAAGTGATTCACAACCAGCTGTTAGACAAACCGAAAATAGCAGAAGAAAAAAATTAAAGAGCTGGAGCAGAAAAAGTCCTACCTGGAGCGGAGTGTTAGGGAAGCTGAGGACAACATCCGAGAGATGCTGATGACTCAGAGGGCACAGTAGGAGCTGCTGAGAAGCTTCCTCCCTTCTGATCCCTCCCATCCTGTCAAAGCAGGGGCTGTGCAGGGTGCTGCCCCCTTCTGCTCAGCGGCCTCATCTCTCCATCACCCTGAGCCCCTGAGCTCTCAACAGAGGGAAGACTGGAGGGCAGAAGGAGAAAGCTGTCCAAGCTTGTCACTAGGCATGTGGGTTAGACCAGGTTAGACCAATAAAAAGCTATGTCTTACTCTAAAAAAAAAAAAAAAAAGAAAAAAAAAAAAAGAATGTATACTGCTGCCGGGTAGTGGCGGCACATGCCTTTAATCCCAGCACTTGGGAGGCAGAGGCAAGCAGATTTCTGAGTTCGAGGCCAGCCTGGTCTACAGAGTGAGTTTCAGGATAGCCAGGGCTACACAGAGAAACCTTGTCTCAAAAAAACAAAACAAAAAAAATGTATACTGCTTCTATAGAGGACTTGAGTTCAGTTCCAAACCCCCTGTTGGGTATCTCAAAATTGCCTCTAATCCCTCCAGGTGATCTGGTACCCCTTTTAGACTCCAGGGGCACTTGCATGTATGTGCACATATCCGTACAGACAAACTTATACATATGGGTAGCAAAAAACAAATATTTTAAATTTGATTAAAAATAAAATAAAAGCTTAATAATAAGGAGAAATTTTAGCCAGTCTAGCAGGAGCATAATAATATTAATACCTATGATATTTTCCTATTAATATATTTTAAAGTTTTTTTCATGTTTGTATTAATGAAGAATACTGCTGCTCTGTGGTCTCTTGTTGTAAATATGTCTTTAGTTTGGGTATCATGATGATACATGTACTCACCCATGAGAACACATGCATACCCAAGACACATACATTTTATGTTTTGAACTCTCTAAAAATTGTTGAGAATTGACTTTCTACCTCTGTTTAATCCTTTCTCTCTGTCCTTGTTTTTGTGGAAAAATAACCAACAAAGAATTTGAACCATTGTTCTATTCTGGATTCTACTCCACATGGTCTGGTTTAGCATGTGCCTTACTTGCTTTTGGCTTTTTTTCCCTCTTTCTCTCTCTCTCTCTCTCTCTCTCTCTCTCTCTCTCTCTCTTCCTTCTTTCCTTCTTTCTTGTGTCCTTTGTTTCTTTCTTTTTCTGTAGATTGCTAGTTACAGTAAGAAGCAATAAGAGAGATGAGTCAATGGTTTGGAGAACTTGCTGCTCTTACAGAGGACCTGGGTTCTATTCCCAGCACTCATGTGGGGACTCACAACCATCTGTAACATATAACTCCAGTTCCAGAGGATCTGATGACCTCTTCTGACCATCATGGACACCAGGCATTCATGTGGTTCACATACATACACACATTCATGCACATAAAATACATAAGGCAAAAGGAAAATTTAAGTAATAAGAATATTACCATGGTAACTCTTAAAGCATTTAATTGCAGTTGGCTTACAGTTTCAGAGGTTCAGTCCGTTATCATTGTGGTGGGAAGCATGGCAGCATTCAGGTAGGCACGGTACTGGAGAAGGAGCTAAGAATTTTATATCCAGTTACTCAGGTAGCAGAAGAGATAGTGACACTAGGCTTGGCTTGAGAATATAAAACCTTAAAGCCCACCCACAGTGACACACTTCCTCCAAAAGGGCCACACCCACTCCAACAAGGCCACACCTCCTAATAGCGCCACTCCCAATGAACCTATGGGGGCCATTTTCATACAAACCACATAGGAGGTCACAAGATGGTTGAACAGCCTGGAGAACTAGAAAGCCTAAGCAGAAAGAATGAAGCTGATTTCACTACCCTAGCAGGAGAGAGGAAGCCGAAGAGTCTTCTACCATTTAGGCAGGAGCACTGGTCCAGAGACTGGCAGCTAATCCCAGTCATAGGGGAAAGCCCATAGTTTTCATAAGTCTTAAATCCAGTTGTAGGATCTGCTGTGAGTGATAAACATGGGGTGGTTTAGCACTGGAGAAGTCCGCTTGGGCAGTCTCCATTCATTGGAGGGCCCAGGCACACTTCAAGAGGAAATGCATCGTTTGAGACTGCTGTCCAGTGGACATGTTTGGTGCTGGAATCAGTCATGAGTCATAGACAGCTGGATTAAAAAAAAAAAAAGTCCAGGTAGCTAGAGGCTTCTGTGCTAAAGTGCTCCAAGCACAGTAGCCCCACCCCCTACCCTTTGGCTAAGAACAGGTAACTAAGGAGATTCCCAATCCTGTGCCAGAGGTCTGCAGGCTTCTCCATCTCCGTGGCTTCCTCTCTACCTTGTGGTTTTCCATTTGCAGGACTGAGAAGGCTAAATCTCAGGTTCAGAGGATGCTCTCAGCAGCCTCCCCCATTCTCCAGGATGTGCACATTTGAGCAGGACTAGAAATTGCTGAGACTAGTCCTCCAGTAAAGATCTCAGTGCTCTGGCAGTCAGCAGGCTCTCTGATACCTCCATATTCCTTGAACATTAACCATTAGCCACCCCAAGATATACAAACTGAGCAGTCTCAGGAGGGTAAGCAAAGGCATCTAAAGAGATTTTGGCCCCAGTAAGCAACTGACTGTGCACCATCCCCAGTTGGAAGAGCATGAAACAGAAGAGCCAACAGCTCTTCAACAGCTTCGGTTGACATATCTTCCACCTGACCACAGAATAGTCCAGAGAACTCAGGAAGAAATTATTCTAAGGTATTGTCTTTGATGTCTGCCACCCTCCTGCTTCTTTCCTGTATTTGTTAATTTCTTTAAAAATTATGTGTGTGTGTGTGTGTGCGTGTGTGTGTGTGTATGTGTGTGTCAGTGTGGATTTGTGCATATGAGAGCAGTGCCTATGGGGGCCAGAAGGGGGTGTCAGATCCCCCGGAGCTGAAGTTACAAGTGTTTGTGAGCTGCCATGTCTACTGCACCTCTCCAGCCCTTTGACTGACCTCTTTTGATCGTAAGGTGTAACTGGGCCTGGCTCCTGCCAGGATGCTGGGAGTCCTCATTTCTCACTCTACTCCCTGGTCACTAGTAGACAGTAGCCATGGGAACCAGATAGCCCAGCCAATGGTGGATGTAGCGCCTTGGTTGTAACATCCTGGCTGCTGGGAGCCAGGGCTTTATTTCTAGCCCCAAAGGGCCTCCCTCACCTCAGAGCACTGGACACTTTGCTGCAGAGTCGTTACTCTTTTAGGCCTCCCTGGATGCCATTCTAGCCTCTCTATTCCTAGGTTGATGGAAGGCCAGGCTCCCTGCCCAGTCTCCTAGAATGCACTGGGCAGATCTCTCTGCCCACCTGGAATGAACGTGCTGAGTCCCTGCTTGGTCTTCTTTGAGAAGACTCTGTTAAGGGAGGGGGAAATCTCTTTAATGCCTGACATAAGTCACCACTAGCTCCCTTTTTTAGGATGTGTGTGTGTGTGTGTGTGTGTGTGTGTGTGTGTGTTAAGTGTAAGTGTAAAAGTCAGGCTGAAGTTTCTTCTGTAATCTTTGTTTGGAACAGAGTGGATTGTGTGTAAAGGTACTGTTAACTTAGTGTACCCTTTACTGTTTTTTTTTTCTACTAAAGTCTGTTATCTTTTTCTCTTGTTATGTCTAAATCCTCTGGTGTTTTCTAACATAGCCTGAGCACCGACCACAGCAAGGCCAGGCCTGTGAAGCTCAGTCCTCTGTTGTTCCTGGAATCCCTAGGACTCCATGTTCTCTCTGCTTTCTGTGTTCAGTTACTTCTTACATTTGCTTTATAGGTAATGTTTTCAACCTACTTGGCAGAGCAGGAAAGGTTTCTACACTCGATCTTTCTGGAAGCAGGTTGTGTGTCTGTGAGCACAGCTTCACTCCTGTCTGCCTTTCTTCATGTTAGGTTTATTGCTTGTGCCCTTGGCTTTCCCTCTATTCTCCATGTGTGCTTGGATCACAGTGGCACGGGTGTGCTTTGCTCACTAGCCCTCTGTGGTTTCTGTAACTTGTATTCTTTGCCACTTATTTCGGCAGTTGCAAGAGGTTATCAGGAGTAACTTCAATTAACTTCCAAGTGATATTGTAGACTTCCCGCATAGTCGAAGCTAGTAACAATGTATTTTTCATCCCTCTCTTGAAGCATTTGTTGTGTTTTTGTCATATATACGTGGACTGTTTACCTCTGCAGGTTACAAACTCCCCAGTTTATAGTTCAGTGGACCGAACTGTGCTCAGACCCAAATGTGACTGATTGGATTAGAGTCTGTAAGATTAAACAAGGACATCAGAGTGGGCTCTGGCATGCCAGGATTAGTGTTTTTAGGGGAGTATTCTTTTCTTTCCCATTTATGTGAGGACTTCTGTGTGAAAGCAGCCATCAGCAAGCCAGAAAGACAGCCCTCACCAGAACCTGACTATCCATGCAGGCTTCCTCAATTCACATTCTTTTGCTTTTACAACCTGTGATAAAAACACATGTTTATTATCTAAGTCACCCAGTCTATGGTTGCTTGTTACAGCATCCCAAACTAACACACATGGTTATAATTTGGGTTTAAATTTGTGGTAAATAAATGATCTCCTAAAGAGATTTGTTTGGGACATTACCCAACCATACAGTCCAGGCTGATCTTGAAATGATGGTCCTCCTACCTCGACCTCCTGAGGGCTGAGATTACAGGTGTGTATCATCACATTCAACTTTCCTCCAAGAGATCTAAGTAAGAATTTTAGCCATGTGTGGTGGTTTCCCTTGTAATCTCAACATTTAGGAAGGGCAATTTAGACTATGACAGTGAGGTTCAGCCTCTCCTGGGGCCACTTGGCAAGACTCTGTCTCAGCAAATGTTAGGGAAAGGAAGGAGGGAAGGAGAAAAAAAGAGAGCCTGGCTTCATCTGGCTATGTCCTGTCCTTTCTAGTCTCCCCATTAGTATAGGCATGAATTTCTACCTGTTATGATTTTCCTCCTGCCAGAGGACACCATTTAACTTTTATTTTGTGACAGGGTCTTAGCATGTGCTGTCCCAGCCATCAACTGCTTGGGATTACAGGTGTGAGCCACCATGACTGGCTCACTGAACATTTCCTATGGGGGCCAGTCTTTTGATACTTTATGCTTGAAAAGGTCCTTATGTTTCAGATACACTGAAGTATTACTATTTTGTGTTTGTGTGTGCCACATGTGCACACGCCATGACTTGTGGAGATAGAAGACAACTTTCAGGAATCGATTGTCTCTTTCCACTATGTGACCCCAGCATCTAACTCAGATTGTCACATGTTCTTTTCTTTTTTGTTTTTGTTTTTCGAGACAGGGTTTCTCTGTATAGCCCTAGCTGTCCTGGAACTCACTCTGTAGACCAGGCTAGCCTCGAACTCAGAAATCCACCTGCCTCTGCCTCCCAAGTGCTGGGATTAAAGGCGTGCACCACCACCGCCCGGCAGATTGTCACATTTTCATAACAGGTGCTTTTGCCCACCCAGTTCTGTTGGCCCTCGAAACAAGACTTTCCTGAATAAAAGGAGTTCTTGATTTTTCAGGAAGTAGGTAGTGCTGTTTCTGATGAAAACGTGCTGTCATTCCTGTGTTACTCTGTTAATGTGTGAAAAGGGATGGAAGCATCTGGTACAATGTTTATTTTTTGAGGTAAGCTTTTAAAACAAGTTATTGCTGGGATCAGGGTGGGGGAGGAGTGCTCACACCTTTGATTCTGAGCAGGTCCTTTCACTCTAAGTCATTCTCCTTTTAATCCAGGGAACTGCTATTCCAGTGTTTATATTTCCTGACGTCTCCTCTTAGAGCCACCGTCTTCCAGGTAGTTCAAGTCTCTTAGTGTTTCTAATTTTCTTTAGACTTATCACTCTCACTTGGTCTTGGGATATTTTTAACTTTGTTACATTTGAAATGTTCAAGTGTAACTTATAAATGTGAAACACACATCTTAAAATGCAAGTTTGGGGGACTGGGGAGATGGCTTTGTTGACTAAGCCCTCCTTAAGTGTCTCTTCATAGCAATTGAACAGTAAGACAACTTCTGATTTCAATATTGCTAAGAGTTAATGTGGGGAGCTGAGGATGAGGCTTAGTTGGTATAGTTTTCCTAGAGTGTATAAAGCCTTGGGTTCAATCCTCCGTACCACTTAAACTGGGTGTGGTGTGTTTACCTGTACATCCCAGAACTTCACAAAAGGAGTCAAGGGATTAGAAAGATGGTGTCTGAGTCACTGTCCTATTTCTGTGAAGAGACATCATAACCAAGGCAACTCTTATAAAGGAAAATGTTTAATCGGGAGCTTGCTTACAGTTTGAGGTTTAGTCATTGTGGGGAGCATGGTGGTTGACAAGTGTGCTACCAGGAAAGCAGCTGAGAGGTATGTCCTGATGCATACATAGGCTGAGAGACTCTGGGCTTGGTGTGGGCTTTTGAAACCTGAAAGCCCACCGCCAACGACACAGTTCCTCCAAAAAGGCCACACCTCTCAATCCTTTTCAAATAATGCTACTCCCCCTGACTAAACCTTCAAATATATGAGCCTATGGGGGTCATTCTTATTCAAACCACCACAGATGGATCAGCTGTTAAGAGTGCTGTCTACCTTCCTGAGGTCCAGGGTTTGACTTCCATCCCTTATATGGCTATTTACAATTGTCTGAAACTTTAGTTCTAGGAGATCTGATGCTTTCTTCTGGCCCCTGTAGACACTGGGCATGCAAGTGATACATAGACATAGACATACATGTAGACAAAAGACACATACACATAAAGTTAAAAAAATAAGTGGAGGCATAAGTATCAGAAGTTCAAGGTCACCATGAGCTGCATATTGAGATCAAAACAGCTTGCCACACTCAAAATCCTGTCTAAAACCAAGAATTTGTGTTATGTTTTACTTTTATGTGTGTGTGTATGTGTGTATACATATTTTATGTGTTTTGTCACATACTGTTGTGTGAAGGATTTTCCAGACAAGACTTAACAGAAAGGGAACCCACAACTGTTGTGGTACATATTTAATATTATTTGGGGGTTTCTACCCCATCTTGGATCATTTAGTTCCCAGATAAAAGACACACAACCTTTATATTTATGATAAACCTTTAAACCACTAGAGCTAGGCAGATATCGACCCTATAAACTGTTTTTCCGTTATGACTTGCGTGGTCCACCTGGGCTGCTCTTACCCTAATTAGCTAGCCCTCATGGCTGTTTTCGTAATTCATTTTCCCCACGGGGTCTTCTCTCTCTGCCTTCTCTCTCTTCCTTTCATGGTCTCCAGCCTCAGACCCCAAGCCTGGGAACTGAAACCTCACCTATACCCCAGCTATAGGCTGTAGGCATCTTCATTGACCAATCAGGGATAACTTGGCGTGTAAGGTTACATAGTATCCTTGGTGTACAGAATTTAGCATTGTACTACACAGCAATAGACCAAACCTCAGCATACAACAGAGAAAAGTAGCAATTGCCCTGAATGTACTCTGTGAAGTATGAGGTTTTTGTTGCTTTGGTAACTCACAGGAGTGTGGGTGAAAGGTCACAGGAGTGAGAAGATGCAGAGGCAGCAACTTGGGACTCTGTACGATTTGCAGGCTGCCTACTAGTCCAAGAAGTCTCCTGTCTGTAGCTTGCCTGGTCTGCCTCTCCTTCCCCTAGAGTTGTTTACTCCTGCCATACAGCTAGGGAGGGGCCTTTAAGAATCCTCCAAGATTCCACTGTTCCAGACCTGTGACTTTTACCTCCCTCTGGGAGGGAAGGTCTCTGTTCACGGAAAGTGTTACACAACAACACGAACACTGTGGTGCGTGCGTGTGGAGGCCTGGGGTGCATTTTGGGAATAATTTTGCTTACTCTTCTACCTTATTCTATGAGGCAGGGCCTCACAATCAAGCCAGAACTCCCTGATATGGCTCATCTCACTAGACAAATTGCCCTGGAGGTCTCACTTTTAAAGGCTGGAGTTCCAGGCGGGCCTTCACAGCTACTCGGCCTGTACATGGGTGCAGGGTATTCAAACTCTCATCCTCATGCTTGTTACCCCCTCCCCAAGCCCTAATTTGTGTTACTTCAAGCCACTGAGTTTGTGGTGCTATCACAAAGGCCATAGAAAACCAGCACTTTCCACTGAGGTTGTCCATTTGAAGTTCTTTTCGAACCTGCTAACTGAATTGGACAACATTGTTTTGCTTTGAGCTTGGGAAGGTCACAGTATCACTCAGGGTGATCAGCTTATTTATTTATTTATTTATTTATTTATTTATTTATATTTATTTATTTGCTGCCTGTGCCCTGTACTGCCCGCAGCCCAACCCTACTTGCCCTTGGGGTTTAACTGTAATTAGCAGCTGGGACAAAGCAATAAGACGCTTGTCTGGTGGCATGTGATTATCCAGGGAGCCTGTGAATCTTATTTATAGACAGTGTCTCCCTATGTAGCTATGGCTGGCCTGGAATTCAGTGTATAGATTAGGATGGCCTTGAACTCACAGACTCTTTTGCCTCTGCTTCCTGAATGCCGCCCTTAAAGACAAGCACCACCATGCCCAGCTCAGACATGTTCTCCTAACAGCATCCCTTTTTCTATGATCCATCTCTCTGGTTTCCAGCCATTCTGCTCAGCCCCCAACCCAAGTGTTGGGATCATTTCTAGGCCAGCAGGTTTTGGCAGTACTGTCAATAGGTCTGTACTAGATAGTTTTATGTCAACTTGACAAAAGATGTAGCCATCTGAGAGGCAGTAACCTCAATTGAGAAAATGCTCCATGAATGGCCTCAGTTCATTGTGAGTGAAGACACCCATGCCCAGGTAGTCCTGGGTTCTATAAGAAAGCAGGCTGAGCAAGCCATGTGAAACAGGTCAGCAAGCAACACTTCCCCAGGGCCTCTGCAGCAGCTCCTGCCTCCAGGTTCCTGCCCTCATTTCCTTCAGCGGTGGACTAAGATGGGGAAGTGTAAGCTGGATAAACCGGTTCCTCCCTGACTTGCTTTTGGTCATGGTATTTCATCACAGCAATAGTAGCCCTAAGTAAGACAACATTCCAGGAAGAACTTTCTGGAGGAAGAGGGATCAGAAGGGTAGGCCTGTCCAGGTGGTGGGGAGCATAGACATCTGGAAGGGAGGAGAGCTGACGACACTCAGTAGGAGAATTTGATCAGGCACAGAAAGAACTTAGTGTGTCAACTCTGGAGGACCCACTGACAAGAAATGTTTACTCTTGATAATGGGGTTTGGAATATCTACTGAACAAAGGAATGTTTACGAAAGTATTGTTTGTCCGTCTCTAGATGAAGTCATTGTGGGCAATAATTGCACCATCTTTACGGACTGGCACTAGAAAAACGTTTACAACAGAAAATGAAAGGTCCTCTGTGAGGAGGATACTTTGGCTGGTATAATTTCATGAACTTATCAAATCTGGGGGAAATTTAACTGATAATGGCACTGGATTTTCAGTCAAAGTGTCTCTATTGGATATCTAGACTGAAGAACTTTTTTTTGTTGTTGTTTTGGAGACAGAGTTTCTCTGTGTAGCCCTGGTTGTCCTGGAACTCACTCTGCAGATCAGGCAGGCCTCGAACTCACAGATCTCCTCCTGCCTCAGCCTCCTGAGTGTTGGGATTAAAGGTGTGCAGCACCACCACCCTGCTATGAAGAACTTTTTGATATTCTTAGCCGCCCCCCCCCCCAATTTCTGAGAGAGTGCTTTATCTGATCCTGGAAGGTTTGGAGGAAATCTCAGTGCACAGCAGGGGTGAAGGGGCAGCAGGAACAACAAGGCAAACTTGATGAATGATGAATGCTCACTCTAGTGTTTCCGTTACTATACACATGGAAAAAGAAAGACAGAGAGAAAGAGAGAGAGAGAGAGAGAGAGGGGGGGGGGGGGACACAGTTACAGTTGATGGAGAGGAGCTTAGGAAGCTGAATTTGGTTAATCTCTCAGGAAATGAAAATCTGCCCGCCCTGGAGCTGTTGACAAAAGCATCCGGGAAGCTGGAAATATCAATCAGCCTCTGTTGACTTTGGGGATGAGTTATTACTGCTCTTGTGGAAATAATATCTCTTGTTCTTTATCCAGATTCTAAACTAACTAGACTCCTGCAAGGTTCTCTTGGGGGATGTACCAGAACATCTATAATTGTAAAGAGTTCCCCTGTATCTCTCAATTTTGAGGAAACTCTGAGCACATTGGAATACACTCACAGAGCAAAGAACACACCAAGGGAGCCTGGAGTTCATCAGAAGCCCACCACAGGAGCTCCTACAACACAGAAGAGACAGCTTGTCTGAAGTGAGATCTTGCAGCAGCCCGTGAGAGGAACAGAGTGAGCATCTCTGAAGGAAATTTTAGAGCCATGACTGGAAAAATCAACTGTTCAGGAGGAATACATTGTTGAATTGGTTGAAATTGGTGCTCTTAGGGTGGGACTCAGTGGGATTACAGAGCTATTTGGGAACGGTAAAGATAAAATTGGCCAGACTGGTGGTGTTGATGCATGCCTTTAATGCCAGCATGTGGGAGGGAGAGGCACTCTGACCTCTGTGAGTTCAAGGCCAGCCTGGTGAACAGAGTGAGTTCTAGGACAGCCAGGACTACACAGAGAAAGCCTGTCTCAAAAACAAACAAAAACGATTGCCAATTCTGATGATTGTCACAGGAATGGACACTTTAACTGAGAGGGAATTGCAGCTGGTTTGAAGATTCTATAAAACACGGATTCACTCAACAGGAACCTGGAAACTGAACCGCAAGAGACCACACAGAGATGTGAGGCTCTGAACACAAGCAGTCTGTTTTTCTGAACAGTGGGTATCTTGCTTAAACAAAAGGAAAGAGGAACGTCAGAGCCTGATGGAGTTTATAAGTGAGATGTCATGAGGCTTCAACTTCAGAAAACACTGAAAACCGGAGTGGACATATTGAGAACCAGCATAACACCCTTTTTAATTCAGAGAACTGTTAATGAAGAAAAAGTCATAGCAGGAAGCCTAGAGTTAATGAAACTATAAGGAGTGGTTTGAATAAGCTTAATTGCTTATTACTGAAACTAGATATCCCAGCAGGTTTGATGCCAGAGAGAAGTTATTTATATCCATTGCCACTGGTGAGGACTGAACCGTGGAAACAGATACTTGCTCAGCTGCAAGAGAAACAGTCCAAGCTGTCAATGATGCTAAATTGACAGAAAATAACAAAGAGATCAGTCAGGACCTAGATGAAGAGGAGGAGTGGTGGTGGTTCTGGAGCAACGTATTGAAGATCCTTTAATTCAAGAGCCGATTGTATGTTACCCGTGGTGACTTACCATTTTTCCAGCACAAAAACACAGGCGGGTAACCCAGCGGGGAAGTCTAAAGCAGAGAAAAACCTCAGAGCACTCTGTTAAAAAGAACAGACTGTATTATTCCAAGCCTAGATAAATCTGCAGTAAATTTAAGGGTCAAGATTATTTTTTTAATAAAACAAAACAAAAAACCCAGCCAGGCGGCAGTGGCACACACCTTTAATCAAAACACTGGAGAGGGAGAGGTAGGCAGTTTTCTGTGAGTTTGAGGCCAGCCTGGTCTACAGAGCTAGTTCCAGAACAGCCAGAGCTACCCAGAGAAATCCTGTCTTGAAAAACTAAAAATAACAACAATAGCAATAATAATAAATAAAACCCAAGATGTCACAATTTGAGGCCGTGTACCTATGGGGATGGGATAGACTATCAGGAAACAGTTGGGGTGCAGTTGACTTGAACATCCTCTTTTGTCACCAGTATGGTCCAGGTGTATAGGAAGGTGGGGTTCACTTGGGCTTATGTTGAATATATGTGTTTCTAGCCTTTTTCCTATAAAGTAGCCCTTCTATAACAAGTGAGAAGTATTTTTCCTGTATATATTAACTAGCAAATACATGGAAAGTGTGCTTGGGCTGACATAGGGGGATGTTGTCAGAAGGTGGCCTTGAAAGGGACCAGCTCCTTTGCTGTTTTGCTGACTTGTCTTTTTTTTTTTTTTAATCTCTAGTGAGATTTTCCTGTTTTGCCTGCTCAGCTCACTTCTCCCCTGCCATGTTATCTCACCATTTGCAGAATTGCAAGTTTCCTTATCATGAGAAATCCAAGTCTTTACCTAGCATCCTAAGTATGTGTCTATGGTTAGCTCTACAATCATTGCCAATACTATCAATAATAAAGTTGAACCTGGAAGTAAAACTTTATTTTATTTATTTATTTATTTATTTATTTTTTATTTATTTATTTATTTATTTATTTATTTATTTATTTATTTATTTTTTGGTTTGGTTTTTCGAGACAGGGTTTCTCTGTGTAGTTCTGGCTCTCCTGGAACTCACTCTGTAGACCAGGCTGGCCTTGAACTCAGAAATCCGCCTGCCTCTGCCTCCCAAGTGCAGGGATTAAAGGCGTGTGCCACCACCACCCGGCGGAAGTAAAATTTTATACACACACAGACACACACACACACAAACACACACATACACACACACTTAATAAACATGGACTTGATGAATTAAACCATTGAACTATTTGTCACAGAAGATTTTAGCCTCCTAAGTGATGGAAATGGCATGCAATATCGACACTAAGAGAAGATGCACATTTGCCTTTACTGAGAGTCTTTGTAATAAATGCAGACATTGGACCTCTAGTGTAATTTGTGGTGTTAAATTAAAAAAAACAAACAAACAAGTGGATATCGTACCATGTGTGTCGGAGAGATGTTTTAACATTTCAAATATATATTTTTTTAGATTTATGTACATGAATGTTTTTTTTTTTCATTTATCTCTGTGCACCGAATGCCTGCCGTGTAGCTGCAGAGGATAGAAGAGGGTGCAGAGTCCCTTGGGAACTGCAGTTCGGGTGGGTATGAGCCACCACGTGGTGGTAGGGACTCAAACATGGGTCCTTTGCAAGAGCATCAAGTGCTCTCAACTGCTAAGCCATCTTTCCAGACCCTGGAACTTTTATTTGTTAGTGTGTTACTGAACACATCTGGAGGTTGGAAGACGCCTTTGTGGAGTTGGTTCTCTTGTTTTATATTTATACAGATTCTAGAGTGTGGGTCTCAACCTTCCTAAGGCTGCGACCCTTTGATACAGTTCCTCATGTCGTGGTGACCCCCAGCCATGACGTTATTTTTGTTGTTACTTCATAATTGCCATTTGCTATTGTTATAACCGTACTGTAAATAATTGTTTTCTGATGGTGTTAGGTGACCTCTGTGAAAAGCTCATGAGGACCCATTGAGAACCAAGGTTCTGTGGACTGCAGTCATATTGTCAGGTTGTACGGCAAATCGCTTTACCCGCTAAACCATCCTGACGGCTCTTAAAAGATATACGAAATCTCAGAACCTATGTATAGTTTTTGAGAAATGGTTTGATCCTGGTATCTAAATCCCTTTAAGGAATTCTGAGAGGGTCTCCTGGAGCCCAGGCTAGCCTTGCTATATAGCCAGGATGATCTTGAACTCTTGCCTCCTTGTCCCAAGTGCTGTGATCAGAGGCATGTCCTACCCAGCTTCACCTTTCCTTATTGAAGCCCAAAGTGTGACTGTTTTCAGTCCTGGAGTAACCCCACTCTGCCCTGGGTGTACTGTTGATACCCACCAGTGCCTGTTGTTCTTTTTTTTCTTTTTTCTTTTTCTTTTTCTTTTTTTTTGGTTTTTTCGAGACAGCGTTTCTCTGTGTAGCCCTGGCTGTCCTGGAACTCACTCTCTAGACCAGGCTAGCCTCGAACTCTCGAACTCAGAAATCCACCTGCCTCTGCCTCCCAAGTGCTGGGAATAAAGGCGTGCGCCACCACCGCCCAGCAGTGCCTGTCATTCTTACTTCCCACCATTTCCTAACCCAGAACCTGCTTGACCAAGCTGCCACCTGAACTCCCACCATTCCTAATCCTGGTTCTTTGATTAATCTTTGTAAGAGATAACTTTTTAAAAAATATTTTTTCACATGGGAGAGGTTTATTGTGGGGGTAAGGGCAAAGAGGAAAAAAGGGAGAAGAAGAAGAAAAGAGAAGAGATAACTTTTTTGTTATTGTTTATATTATACAGCTTTTTGGACCCAAGAGTCCAGACAATATAACAGTCTTAGAGACTGTAGGAGAGCAGTAAGCATCTTTAACTGTTAAACCATCTCTCCAACCCCTTGAAAGGTTACTTTTTGAGACAGGGTCCCCCACCTCAGCAAGTCCCTCCCCTGCCCCCTAACAGTGTTTCTCTAGCAGTCCTAGAACTCACTTTGTAGACCAGGCTGGCCTTGAACTCAAAGAGATCCACCTGGTTCCTCAATATTGGAGCTAAAGGTAAATACCACCTCGCCAGGTTGAAGAATAAGTTTGAAAGGACTGTGCAGATGATCATGTTGAGTCATTAAATACTTGCTGAGCAAGTTACACGACTGTAATTAGTACTAGCTATTTCTTTAGGAATTAAGATCTTGCACAGATGTATTCAGAGGAAGTTACCTGCATGCAATACAAACTTTTAAGAAGGCCCTCAGTAGTAGCCATTAGCCACAATGTAGCTACGTGGAATCTAGCCACTTATGGATGGCACAGTAGGCACTCCTGGCTTACAGCTACTATGTTAGACGATAGAGATCATTTCTACCACGAGGTAAGTTTTGCTGGACAACAGAAGGTCATTAAATTTCTAATTTTGACACAAACACCCAAGTTCCTCACAGGTACAGATGCTGAATGCAGTCTTCAGTTGGTGGTGATATCTGAAGGTCTAGAAACTTTAGAAGGCAGGGCCTTGATGGAGGATGTAGGTCACCAGAGGTGCATGAGCATGTTTATACCTGGTCCCAGGTGTTCTTTGTCTGGGACATCAAGAACAGCCTCCTCCATCAGACCACTCCCTTTGTGACATCCCTTCCAAGTACCTCGGGACAAACAACCACAGACCAAAACCTCGAACAAATCTTTCACCCTTTAAAAATAATCCATTTTTAATAGGGATTTTTATTTTTTATTTTTATTATTTATTTACTTATTCATTTGTTTATTTATTTTTTTGAGACAGGGTTTCTCTGTGTAGCCCTGGCTGTCCTGGAACTCACTCTGTAGACCAGGCTGGCCTTGAACTCAGAAATCCGCCTGCCTCTGCCTCCCAAGTGCTGGGATTAAAGGCGTGCGCCACCATGCCAAGCCTGAGGCTGGCTTTTACACAGAGGACTAGGTGTCATGTAATTGTGATGAAACTCTGGGTGTAGATTGCCTTCTGTAGTAGATGATGCCCCAGGCTCCACTCCCTAGAACCAGCCCTCCCCACTCCATAACCGGGGACCTCTAAGGGGCAGCAACGGTGAGAAGGGGGAGGATGGGCATTTCTTCAGTCTGTCGAGGTGGGGCTTTCCTATGAGGTCCGGAACTTTGCCCCCATTGCTTTCTGCACGTGAGGCACAACTGTTTCCCACATGCACTCTGTTCCTGAAGCCCTAGTAACCCAGATCTCTGGCTGTGGTTCCAGGCCCAAGCAGGGAGTCTCCAGTGTTCTCGGGGTGGCTGCGCTTTCTAGAGAATCTGGCTCACGTATCCCAGCCTGGATAGTTTCTCAGACTCTTGTCAACAGTAGTCCTTTTCTGGAGACACTGTTCCTGTCTGCACCAGTGTAATAGATTATTAGTAACTCCTCTGGAAATGATTAAACCTTAAAATCACTTTGTACTTGAATGAATTTCTTAAACTTTCATTGGATTTCTATATTTGAGAGTAAAACGACTTCACTCAAGAGTTTAGTAGCTGGGGGTAGTGTCACACTTCTGAAACCTTAGCACACAGGAGGCAGAGGCAGGAGGATCATGGGGCCAGCCTCTCTCCGAAAACCCTGAAATTTCCTCCTGTGTTTTATCAGGCAGTATTTACACAACAGCTTCCATGGCTGCTATTCCTCGGGTCACCAATCAGAAGTTGCCTATGGAACATTCAGCCCTCATTTCAAAGGCCTCTGTGACTCTTTCCTTGAACACAAATATTTCTGATTTGGCCCAAAGCCATCTGGACACAAGTTTGGATAACATTATGGCTAATAAACCAGGAAAAAAAAAAAAAAGCGGGGGCTAGGGAGGTTGCCTCGGGGTAAAGAGCTTGCTGTACAACATGAGGACTGAGTTCTGATCCCTTAAACCCACGAGTGGTATGGTGGTAGCATGTGTAACCCCTGCATGGGGGTGGGTGTAGAGACAGGTGAGGCCTGGGTCTCACTGACCTGTTGGACTAATCAAAACTGCAAATTTCAGGTCCAGTGAAAAGATCACCCTCCCCTGAAGAAAAATATCAAAAGCAGGCAGTGCTCATTTAGATTGACAAGAGGAAACTCTGAGAGCCTCAGTTCACCCATGTGGGGGAACCTGTCCTGCTCAACTAGAGAAAACAGTGTCCCTGCTTGGTGATGACTGGTGTTCTTCCTCATAGAGCTGAGACAGTCACCTGGGGTTAAGGCCAGCTTCATTGTGCCTGTGGAATTAGTGACCTGGATCACATCCTCCACCTTAGAGCAGCGTGACCTGTGCTTTCCTGTCTATGTAAGCACGCTGATGCGCTTAGCAGCCAGTGAGTGGTTTATTGTGTCTATGCTCTCAGCTCAGCTTGAAGTCTTTTTTTTTTTTTTTTTGTATCCACATCTGGAGTAGTTAGTTGATGTCTGCATATATTAGGTACTCTATGAGTGGACTGTAGCTGGTTTTTGCTACTTTGTGGGTTTTTCTTTTTCCCACCCTTTATCTCCCTTTCCTGAGGTTTCAGCCCCGAACACTAGGTAGGGAACAAGGATGGAGGGGAGAGAGGACTTAGGAAAACTCCTGAATCTAACCTCTTTCCTTGTGTTTCTTCTTTGACCACAGCTACTAACAAACCACAAGCAACCTCCCTAAACGCCTAAGGACCACTCTTCTCCCCCACCAGCATTTACCTATCCTTTGAAACGTTCCCAGAATCCCAAACGTTACACAGTTGCAGACATTATCTGCAGCTGGCAAAATCACGCTTCTGCTACAGCTCGAGGCAAGTCAGTCAGCTGCTGCAGACAGTCTGAAGCAGCCCCACATTCCTACAGCTGGGATTAAAATGCAAGCACATCAATCCAGTGGAGTGTTCTGTGGCTAACCTCCACTGTGACTCTGGAAATGGCACTCTCCATCTTGTCTGGACCCCAAGTGTGATCTGTGAGGAGGTGTAAAGGCCCTTTCCCCATCTGTGGAGGTGGCATGGAGTACCCAAGCCATTGCATTTTCCTGCCTCCTCACAGGATAAATCTTAACACATTTCTGCTTAACACATTTACAATGGCATCTTCTTTAAAATCTTTTTTAAAAAAAAAAAAAACAATTGGTTTGTGAATGTTCTGCCTTGCCTGTCTGTGGACCACGGAGTGTCTGGTACCTACAGAGGCCAGAGAGGGTGTCACTTCCCCTGGATGGTTGTCAGTGCTTAGAATCAATCAAACTGGGGTCCTCTGGGAGATCATCGAGTGCTCTTAGCTGCTGAGCCCTCTCTCCAGCTTCCTAAACACCATCATTAAGTCTTGACTAGGAATCAGCAGCTGACAGATTGGACCCAGACCTACAGATCTGGCCACTGATGTATTTCTGGCCCCACTGGCAGCCTTGGAAATGAGGCTCAGTGTTGCTGAGTGAGTTTTTTTATTTGGTCCTAGGAGGTACTTTGTAATTAACACAACAGTCTTTGGAAATCTGAAATAGAGGAAGAATGGTCAGTTGTTTGTAGTATGCGATGCATGTCAATCAGCCTTCGCTACCCTCACACTGGCTATCCCAGAGCAGAGCTGAAGGACCAGCCAAACAGAACTGTTAGCAGGCTGGAAAGGCCCAGGAGGATCAATTACTGCTGACCTTGGATTTGCTATGCAGTTCCAAAATTTGCACACAATATTTTAGGGCTAGGAGTCATTCTCTTTCCTCTGTGGGAACCAGAGGAAAACAGGACCAAGGCTTGTCAAAGGACAGCAACACACTCTAGTCCCACTCACTATTTGAGGGGGAATAAACAGGGAGACCTGTTGATTCAGAAAAATTCTTACTAGGATCCTGGGTTCCAGTGCAAAGTCAGACACTCCTCTTTTCTCCTCTTCTTCCTATCCCGGCTTATAGCAACTAGAATTTAGGAGCACTTGGGAGTCCAAGGCCTGACCCCCAGTCTCTAGCTTCAGGGAAGAGGGGGGTTGGAGAAGAGGGTTTAGATGCCAGCTCGCGGTACATGGAACATAAGGAACATCAAACAGCCTCCATTAGTACAGATGGGCAAGCAAGGGGCAACTCCAGCATCAAGGACATGCAGGGACGTCTGGCTGACATGGTAAGTAACGTGTCACGTAGTAATCATTCCAGCACTTCGCTCTTTTCTTTCTTCATCGGCTTCTTTCTTGGTCTTCTGAGGCAGGGTTATTTCTCTGTCTACCCCTGACTATCTTGGAACTTACTCTGTAGACAGACCCAGCCGGCCTTGAACTCACAGAGAAGCCTCTTGAGTGCTGGGATCAAAGGCGGGCATCATACCACTTGGTTAGGATTCTGCTCTTTATTTGTGCTATACTGGCTAGTTTTATGTCAACTCGACACAAGCCAGAGTCATCTAAGAAGGGATCTCGATTGAGAAAATGCCTCAACAAGATCAGGCTGTCCACAAGCCTGTAAGGCATTTTCTTAATGGTTAATGTGAGAGGGCCCAGCCACTTGTGGGTGGAGCCACCCCGGCTGAGCAAGCCAAGCCAATGAGCAGTAACTGTCTGTAGCTGCTGCCTTAGCGCCTGCCTCTAGGTGCCTGCTTTGTTTGAGTTCTTGCTCTGAGTTCCCTTCACTAAGGAGTGAAATAAATCCTTTCCAATCCAAGTTGTTTTTGGTCATGGTGTTCCACCACAGCAAGAGAAAGCCTAATTAAGACATATCCACAAGTTAGAATTTTACTTTCCCATTGACTTGTAACATAAAACTTTAAAATGTATTTTTAAGACAGCTCAAAGCGAAAATGAATTCACAGCTGTGAAGAGAACATTTCTTTTTCTTTCTTTCTTTCTTTCTTTCTTTCTTTCTTTCTTTCTTTCTTTCTTCCTTCCTTCCTTTCTTTCTTTCTTTTTTTTCGAGACAGGGTTTCTCTGTGTAGCCCTGGCTGTCCTGGAACTCACTTGGTAGACCAGGCTAGCCTCGAACTCAGAAATCCGCCTGCCTTTGCCTCCCAAGTGCTGGGATTAAAGGCGTGCACCACTACCGCCCGGCCGAAGAGAATGTTTCTAATCTGCCTAACTAAAGAGAGGAAAATGCTTCTTAATCCCGGAGCACTAGAAGCCCCCCACAGACAAGAAAAGCCTAAGACTGCAGAATCAGCCTGCGCATGCTCTGTGGGGACTCGGAAGCAACAACCATGAACGGGTTAGGTCTAGGCACACCTCAGGAATCAAACCCCAGCGGGGAATACTGTGTCTCTTCCTGGTCATAGGGTGTGTCAGGCATCATGTCTCACACTTGTAATCCCAGATCTCAGGAGACTGAGGAGGATTGCTGCATAGTGAGGCTGGCTGACTGCACAGTGGAGTCCAGGGCATCTTGGGCTACGCGTGAAACCGTGTCTAAAGAAAGTTCCCAAAACCCAACCCCAACTCTCAACCAAAAGAAGGGCAATATTTTCCTGTTTTAAGCTGTAAATAAATTAACCAACGGGAAACAAATTCAAGTGGAAAGGAGCTAGAAGCACACATTTTCCCCGCTGGCTCGCTCTCTGTGGCTGATTTGCTTTCTCTATTAATCCAGTCATCATAAACCTTCCTTTCCCGGTGGTAGTCGGGGGACAGGGTCTGTCTGTGTAGTACTGGTCACCTGGAACTCATTAGGTCCACGAGATTGTCCTTCAGTGCACCCAGGTCCACCTGCCTCTGCATCCTGAGTTCTGGGATTAAAAGCGTGGTAATTCTTGAAGTCTATGCTCATGTGGTATGTATGTATGTATGTATGTATGTATGTATGTATGTATGTATGTA
>NW_021604595.1:1226583-1228641 GCF_004785775.1 Grammomys surdaster
GTATGTATGTATGTATGTATGTATGTATGTATGTATGTATGTATGTATTTATTTTCCCCCCTCAGTAGTGTGGTAATCACTTCATGAAAAGTTTCTCTAATACAACCCTAAGTCTAAATGGAGAAAAATGTCCCTAATCAAATTATATCCCCAGACACCAAGTTTTAGTATTTTTCAATACAGTTTAGATATTTAGAAAATTTAAATATCACTCAACTCCTGAATTTTCTTTATAGTGTTGTTAGCCAATTTCCCAATCATTAAAAAGTTTGGAGTGGGGCTGGAGAGAAGGCTCAGTGGTTAGGAGCACTGACTACACTTCCAGAGGTCCTGAGTTCAAATCCCAGAAACCACATGGTGGCTCACAACCATCTGTAATAAGATCTGATGCCCTCTTCTGGTGTGTCTGAAAACAGCTACAGTGTACTCATATATAATAAATAAATAAACTTAAAAAAAAAAAGTTTGGAGTGCCCACACAGTTAAACACGGAAAGCAAGCATGAATAAATTTTGAGGGCTTTTTATTATGAAAATGAATTTTTAAGTTCTCAGAATTCTACAGCACATTTTATACAATCACAGAGTAGGTGGCGACTACAAAGCTGGTCAAAGAAAGCCAAGGCGCTCTTAAGGAGAGTCATTTTTTTTTTCTGGGAAGGACCACCATCCCACAATTTTAAAATAAAAAGTCCGTTTAATTCCAAAATCATGGATGCTAGCACAAAAGCTTTCTCCCCTCTCCTTTTTAAAAATAAAAGCAGAAATGTTTAAAAGAAATAAGAAAACAGGACAGGGAGTCAGCTTGGCAAAGGGCTGGCCCAGGCAGACCAACAAACAAGAAACCACAACAAAAATAAACCCAAACCTAAACATGTGAATGAAATATATACGGAATGTAATCTTGTTAAGAAAATACAGGTGACGAAGACTCATGCTCAATCTTGTATACAAACTTGATTATTTTGGGGGACGTTATTATTCAGCGAGGCTTTAAGTGTAACCCTAATTTCTAAATGACATGTAATCCTGGCCTCATCACAAATTTTTTACATTAAGTGGCACAACTTATCAGGTTTAAAAAAATTAACGAAAATCCATTAAGGCACTACGAACATTTCGCCTGTCTACATCACATGAGTCTGTATTTGAGACCGGTGGAAGAACGGGGTGTTATGATCACGGTACATTGTATACATGCATGGGACTGTCAAAGAATAAAAAATATTCTTTAAAAGAAAGAAAAAAAAAGAAGCTATAGAATTCAGTCTGCCTTTTCTCGAAGATGGGGGCTTTGAGTCTGCATGAACTTGGTGTTCAGTAGCTCTGTGTGATGGATGGGTCACTCCTGTTGTCTAGTGCACCCCGCTCCAGCAGCGGCTTCTCCAGAAAAGGACAGATGAAAAATTGGAGGTAAGCAAAAAACCGCTGCTTTAGACTTTTTTTTTCCCTTGGGGGGGGGGGGGGGGGGGGGGGGAGGGATAGGGTTTCACGTAGCCCAGGCTGGCTTCCAATTGGATGAGATGACCTTGAACTTCTGATCCTCCAGCCTCCACTTCCAGAATGCTGGGATTACAGCCTGCGCAACACGCAAGAATCGAACCCCGGGCGTCGAAGATGCCAGACAAGCACTGTGTCAATTGAGCTACATGCCCAGGTCCCCTTCGGACGACTTCTCGTTCAGAACGTTTGGTCCCGGCTCAGCATACGTACCGTCGGCGCCTGGGTTTAGCCGGACCGTCGCGGCCCAGGCTGCCTTCTCTGGCGCCCCTGAGGCAGCGCACGTCCGCTCGTCTCCGGAGGGCGGCGCACCGCGGGGACGCTTGTGGCTCTCGGGGAGTCTCCTCCGCCGGGTTCCGACGCGAGCCCGTGAAGCCGCGGTGCCGTCCCGGGAGGGACGCCATCTTGTCGCCGCTGTCCTCCTCAGCAGCTCGCGCTCCCAGGCTCCAGGCTTCCCCGCCCCGCCGCGCGACACACGCGGCGGAGGAGGGGCGCAAGCTGCGGGCCACGCCTCCCCGGCCCGCAGCCGCGCGCGGGGCGGAGCCGGCCGGGCCGGTGC
>NW_021604595.1:1233641-1268361 GCF_004785775.1 Grammomys surdaster
ATCGAGAAGCACTGTCCGAGCGCCGTGGTGCCGGTGGAGCTGCAGAAGCTGGCCCGGGGCAGCCTGGTGGGCGGCGGGCGGCAGCGGCCCCCGCAGACCCCGCTGCGCCTGCTGGTGGATGCCGACAACTGCCTGCATCGCCTGTACGGTGGCTTCTACACCGACTGGGTGAGCGGCGGCCAGTGGAACCACATGCTCGGCTACCTGGCGGCTCTAGCCAAGGCCTGTTTCGGAGGCAACATCGAGCTCTTCGTCTTCTTCAACGGCGCGCTCGAGAAGGCCCGGCTGCACGAGTGGGTCAAGCGGCAGGGCAACGAGCGCCAGACAGCGCAGCAGATCGTCAGCCATGTCCAGAACAAGGGCACGCCACCGCCCAAGGTCTGGTTCCTGCCTCCGGTCTGCATGGCCCACTGCATCCGCCTGGCGCTCATCCGCTTCCACGTCAAGGTGCGGCTGGAACCGATTGGCCGGGGTCTCTTAGGGCTTGGTCTGGGGGTCTCTTTGGGCCTGAGTCAGGGTCGGGCCTGGTGCCCTTTGGACGGTGATTCCCTTTGGGTTTGGGTCAGGGTTGGGGTCTGGGGTCACTTGGACAGGAGTCACAGTTGGGGTCCAGGCCTCTTCGTGCTTGTGTTTGGGCTGGGCCTGATTGCTTGGGTAGCGATCGGAGTTGAGTCTGAGGTTCCTTGGGGCCAGGGTCAGAATTGGGTCCGGGGTCTCTTGGGCCAGGGTTCGGGGCTTGGCCTAGGGTCTTTTCGGGCTTGGACTTGAGAGGACTTTTGGGCCAGTGTCAGCGCTGAACTAGTTCCGGGAAGCCCAGCCTGTCCCAGACTGAGACTTGGGTGCCCCTGCCCGTGGAAGGCCTCGAAGCAGGCCTCAGTGTCTCTCAGGGCCCCTCTCGGGACACAGCGTGTCACCATGTCCAGGCTTGCTGCAAGCTTGGCAGAGGGGGCCTGGAGCAAGATGGATGCCCGGGCCTTTAGGCCTAGTGTGGTTGAAGTCTGCCCACAGCATTCCTCCCTACTCTCTGGCCTGCTATGGGCCCATACACTGTGAGTGCATAAGACACTTGAGGCTGGTGGACAGACTCTCACTCCAAGTGGGATTGGTGGTGTCATCTCCCACATCCTTGGTCTTTCCCCTCTTCTTGGAGGCAGGCAGGCTACTCACTGGCCTTAACCTTAAGTGTATACCCATCTGTCGAAATTAACCCGCTCTTTCTCAGCAACAGGTTTGTCTTGGAAGTCTGTAGAATAATTAATGAGAGTAGATTGCCAGGGCCTTAAGCACAGGAAGCTGAAAACAGAACCTCCAAAGCTGTGGGAGAGGAACTTTGTGTATTGACCGGTGCTGGTCTCTAATTCTGAAGGCAGATGCCCTACTCCTCTACCTTTGTAAATGAGATGTTTGGAGAAATTGTCTATGGTAACGTTCTGGTTTTAGATTTCAAGATACTGTAAACTGGATGAGATGGGCTCTTGTCAGTTCTGTGAGTTTTACAGTGGTTCAGTTCTGTATGTCTAATGTGAAGGTAGTAGTTCAGAACCAGGAAGAAGAATTCGGGGGTCGTTTGGCGTAGGCAGGAGCTTGTGAGAGCCGTTTCTGCTGCACAGGAAGTGTTTAGTGACCTTCACTAGTCCTGATTGGTGGGTAACGAGAGCTCCACATTGTCAGCCCTCTGCTGTCCCGTCGGCAGAAGGTTCTGCAGCCAAAATTGGGCCAGAGAACTCAAGGGCTCCGCGGTTGACTGAAAGCTGAGCGCCGAACTGATCCTCAATTTTGGATAGCTTGCGTTTTCATGATTTAAAAAAAAACCCACCACTTATTTGGGGGTGGTGAGGCTGTTCAGTTTTCAAGACTTGCCACTGTCTTCCAGCTTGCTCTTTTCTTTGGAACCTGAGCTTGAGTTAAAATCTTTAGCATAGCATGTCTCCGTCTTCCTGATCATCCCTGCTGGCAGTGCTGAGATGGTGGTAGTTAAGTCTAAAATGATTGCGGAAGTCCCACCCAGGACCCTGTTGCAATTGGTGAAGTTGTGTTTAAGTCTGTGGGTGGAGGCGGCTGGATGAGTGGTGATTGGCCCAGGAGCATGACAGATACACAGCGTGTCATTTCTCAGGGAGTTCGTGTGAGAGGCAGTGTGTGCCTCTCACTTTTTCTCTGTAGCCTGGGGCTCTTGGAGGGGGAAAGTGAAGCTGTTTCTCTGTGATCTACCTCTAGGGGACAGCCTGAAAATGGACCTGGTTTAATGTTGCTTAGTGATGGGAGGTAACATTTAAGACACAAAAAGCTTTATTGCCTGCTTTTGCTGACTGTACAGGGCTGTATTTTTAGTAAGCGAAGACATTCAGTAAAACATTGAATATTACTTCAGAGTCTCTTCTTCAGTCTCTCTTTGTCTCTGTCTCTCTTTGTCTGTCTCTCTTTGTCTCTGTCTCTGTGTGTGTGTGTGCTTGTGCGTTTGCATGTCCTCACGCTCAGTGCTGGTGAGACAATGTTGCCTTTTCCGCCTGCTCTGTCTCAGCCTTCTCTAGCCTTTGTAGATGCAGTTCTGGCAATCCTGGCTGTCCATTTTCTCAACTCTGTCTGAGAGGTGAAAAAGATAGTCTGCTGGGGGCAGCAGCTCCGTTAATAGCAAAAAGTGGCACCAGAGAGAAAATGTGAAGCTGTAAAAACCAGACAGAATTCTGGGAGCTATTTTAAAACAAGAAAAGAGTCCTGTGTACTTCAGTATCCCTG
Organism: Grammomys surdaster; assembly: GCF_004785775.1. Classification (NCBI taxonomy): domain Eukaryota; kingdom Metazoa; phylum Chordata; class Mammalia; order Rodentia; family Muridae; genus Grammomys; species Grammomys surdaster. The sequence continues at coordinate 1,236,378 of NW_021604595.1, forward strand.
AGCGTAGTGCAGTGTTAAGGGTGATTTTGAGGGCCTGGGAAGATGGCTTAGTGGTTAAGAGCACGTGCTCTTGCAGAGGACCCAGATGATTCCCAGCACCCACATGGTGGTTCCTAACCGTCTAATACTCCAGCTGCAGGGCGTCTGATGCCCTCTTCTGACTTCCCCAGGCACCAGATGTAAATGTGGCACACATACACATAAGCAGGCAGAACATTTGCACACATACAACTAAAAATAATTTTTAAAGTAATGATTGACAGTACACGTTTTAAAAAGGATGATTTTTGAGTCATAAAAATTATCTTTGGTGGTCTCTGTTTAAGGGAGTGTATGTTTCCTTCTTTCTTTCTTTTTTTTTTTTTTTTTTTGTTTTTTGAGACAGGGTTTCTCTGTGTAGCCCTGGCTGTCCTGGAACTCACTCTGTAGACCAGGCTGTCCTCTCGAACTCAGAAATCCGCCTGCCTTTGCCTCCCAAGTGCTGGGATTAAAGGCGTGTATGTGTGTGTCTATGTGTTGGATTTTTAAATGTTTTCTGGAGACTCACAAGTACTTAACCAGTGATGAACTATCACTATATATCTTCCAGGATTGGTGAACAGCTGGAATTGTGTGTGGTAGTTATTTTATTTATAACGTGTATGGGTGTTCTGCCTGCATTACATTTGTGCCTGGTGCCTTGAAAGGCCAGAATAAAACATTGGATTTCCCAGAATTGGAGTTTCAGATGGTTGTGAGCTATCATGTGGTTGCTGGGAATTGAACCCATGTCCTCTGGAGGTGCTAGTGCACTTCCACTGAGCCAATGGGTATCTTAATGAAACTTTATTCATATAATCATTGGCATTTGGGCCTGAGAATATTTGTCCCACATGTGTGAAGCCTAGGGGTCCATGCCCAGCACTGCATAAACTAGAGATAGTGGCACACACCTCTGGTCTCAGTACTTCGAATGTAAAGGCAGGAGGAGCACAAGTTCAGAATTATCTTTGTCTGCATAGCATGTTAGTGGCCAGCCTAGGTTCCATGAGAACTTGCCTTAGGAAAAAACCCCCAATAAACACACCATCACCCCAAAAAACATATAGCAGTTGTGGAGGTGGCTCAGTTGGTAATGCCTGCTGTACAGCAAGAGGCTCTAAAGTAGAACCCCAGCACCCACAGAAAAAGCTGAATATTGCATTGTGTAGCTTCCAACCCCAGTGCTGTTAGGGTTTATATGGGACGATCCCCATGACTTGCTGACCAGTAAGTTCTGTGTGAAGACACCTATCGTCAACCCCTGACTTCCACACAACATGCACATATGCACATGTGCACACATACATCACACATGTATACACAGGCACACACACAAACACACAGGAAGCCAAGTTCCTAAAGTGTCAGGTGAATGCTGAACTGTTGTCTGTTACGTTGTCTGTTACGGTGATGATAACACTTAAAAAACAAAACTGTACATCAAAAATAAGCTAAAAATTATTTTTACTGTATGCAAACTACCTTTTTTAAAAAGATAAGTATTGGTAAAGAAATTGACATGAATACCTATGCATATATTATGTTGTGTAAAAGCATTTCTGTTACAAAAATACCAAAGCTGTCTTTTTCGTGTTCTCTGGTGTTTTAAAATAGGATATCTTTTATTTATATATTTATTCCTTGACAGTTTCACATGTAAACTGTCTGTGTTGGTCATCTCCACCTCCACCCCAGTCCCACTCCCATACTTTTTCTGGTGTTTTTATAAATTGGCAGAAAGTTATGCTTTTCTGTCCCTTTTTTTTAGAGACTATCTCTTTGATAGAGTAATAACTACATCTTAAAATTACATTTAAGTTTATTTTGTAGTGGTGGGGCACGTTTTGTCATGAGGACAATTTTTTTTTCCATGTGGGTCCCAGGGATATAACTCAGGTTGCTGGACTTGGCTGCAGGTGCTTTTGCTTGCTGAGCCTTCTCGCTGGCCCTAGCTGCATGTTTCGTATAGGCAGTACATCTCTGTGACCAGTAGGAGTTGGCTTTTATTTGAGATACTTTTCTTGTGGACATTGCACAGCATGAATTGAACATGGCATTTGCTGGTCACTGGGAGAGTGGCCTTTGTGTGCCTTGAGTCACGGTAACCTTTGAAGCCTCAGGGAGAGACTTGTGTTTATTTAAAAATCTTGGTGACATTAATTCACTAGCACTGTCTAAACATCTCCCCTACTAGACTGGAGGTGTCGGTGTGAAAGTTTATCCTGAGGTTCCTTAGCCCTCATCCTGAGTTCCTTCCAGTGGGGCTTTGCTAATTCAATGCTTTGGTTTGTGAACTCAGCGCTTACATGAAATGGTGTTCCTGTTTTCAGCCAAGCCAAGAAAACACACTTGTCTTTAGGGGTGGTGACCTATTATTCTTGGGAGTCAGTGGCGAGGAGTAAGTGGCGTCAGTCAGCCTGGATGCTTGCTGGTCCTTGCTCACAGTCACTCTGTCCTTCAGTACTCAGTGTCTTACTGACCTTTTTCCATTGTAAGAAGCAGGATCTCCTGACTCAATTAAAACTGGAGACTAGTAACCCTGCAAAGGGAAGTGCAGACTAAAGTCAAAAGTCCAGTTTCAGTGTATGAGTACTTTAAGGGTGTGCCTACACAGAGCTCACGCCCTGGCCATTCTGATAGCAGTTGTTTTTGCAGTTACAATAGGAGGGTTTCTCTGTGGAAGAAAACCACACATCATTAGATCCAGAGAACTAAGAGCAATTCTCAGGGACCTTTAGGTAACTAGGAAGTACAGTTCAGAATTTACTCAAACTGGTCACTCATTAAAAATAAATATTTTTCTCTAGTATGTCAGTTTTGTAACTCCAGTCTTATGTTGTTTAACAGCAGGAGGAATGCATATTCAGGAAGTTTCTTGAAGTATACTTAAATCTAACTGGTGTGGCCTGTAGGATATATCTGTATCTGTATCTATATATGGGGGGAGCCTTTTCTTAGCTACAAACCCGTATAGTGTGTGGCTCTAATGAACACTGGAGGCACTTTAATCTAATGGAACTTATAGCTCAACTTAGAAAAGGTCCAATAGAAAGCTAGGCATGGTATATGCTAACATTGAGATGTTCCAGGGTATATGACTGCAGCTTACCATCTTCAAGGGTCAGTAATTTTATAAGCCAAACAATATTTCATTTGTATGTGATATATATTCATAGCTAGACATCTGAGTTTCTCCTGCTTTTTGATTATTGTGAAAGATGAATAGTGCTTCTATGAACATGGCAAATAGAGTTGAACCTCTGCTTTTATTTCTTTTAGGAATGTACTCAGGAATGGAATAGCTAAGTCACTGGCAGTTTCCTTTAGCGTATATGTATACACACACACACACACACAAAGTCACTGACGGTTTCCTTTATATGTATGCATACACGCACACAGGGATGGAGATATATATATATATATACATACATATATATATATATGTATGTAATATTGGGGAATAAGTCGGGGCTTCATGTTTGCTAAGCAAATGCTTTATCACTAAACTACATTGTCATATAATTAATTCTTTCAAAATTGCTTTGTCGCTACCACAGTGGCTGCAGAAGCTATGTGCCTTATGCCATATATTACTCATTATTAGCAGTTTTTAGTGTGTAAGAAATATTTTTGTGTCTATACTTTTTTTTGGAGATAGAGTCTCTATTTAGTTCTAACATGTCCTGGAAATGCTGTGTAGACTAGGCTGGTCTTGAACTCAGAGATCCATCTCCCTCTGTTGGGATTAAAGGCATATAGTACCATATCCCTGCCAGTAATTGTCTTTTTAAAGTAGTGATCTGTAGTTTGCCTAGCCTTTTCAGTTCATGTCCCTCCGCTTCTCTTCTCTCTCCCTCCTCCTCTACCCTTCTTCTCCTATGTCTTATCTTGTCTTTTTACCTTTCTCTCTTCAAGATAGAGTATCACTCTGTATAGCACCGATTGGCCTGCAGCTGTTTGAGGCCAGGCTGGCCTCAAACTAATGGCAGCCTTCCTGCATCAGCTTCCTGGAATTATAGACACGAGCCACTATGCCCAGTGGCATGAAAGCATTTTAAGACTGTGCATCTATATTGCTAGATGTTCAGATTTTTCAAGTAAACCAGAAATCCACATTTTATTTGAAGTTATCCCACTTAAAAAATGTCAAGTCAGGGGCTGGAAAGATGGCTCAGTGGTTAAGAGCACTGGTTGCTCTTCCAGAGGTCTTGAGTTCAATTCCCAGCAACCACACGGTGGCTCACAACCATCTGTAATGGGATCTGGTGCCTTCTTCTGTTGTATCAGAAGACAGCTACAGTGTACTCTTATACATATATAATAAATAAATCTTTAAAAAAAATGTCAAACCAAGCAAAGCAGGGCTCTAGGCCGGGTTCAGGTCTTGAGTACCCTTTGTTGGTATCCTTGCCTAAATCTCTACTCTTGTCTGGAGTCCTACTCTCTCTCCTGAACTCTCTTCAGAGCTCACAGCAATTTCTTAGGGCTGCTAAATTGTGACTTTCGTAAAGGCTGAAATCCCTGGGGCTTCCTTGTTACATCCAGGTGTCCAGGATCACCTTTTGTCAGGGGCATCCCATCCACATGCTCAGAATATCTGACACCTGGCAAGCTCTCACCGTGTGGCTTGTCTTCCTCTCCTGTGGACCGACTGGTGGTCCCCTCCCTCTTCCACCAACCAGCCTTGTTCTCCACACCACCACAGCTAGGTCCCTGCTCTGCCTCTCTGCCTCTCATTCTGACTGAATTCTGATTTCATTGTTGTTGTCCCAGAGTGCAGGCCCGATAAGTGCCAACCCCTTCCAGGCCTGTGCTGTGTTCCTTTCTAGACCTCCTCCAGCTTGCCCTTGCCTCTACCATTCCTTTTCCCAGTCTCTAGTTTTACTTTTCATCCAGACAGCTTTGAGCCTCAAGACCACTTCCATTAGCCTCCACTACTTCAGACTCACAAGACTGTTCTACCCCCACCCCTGGTAGTCCTACAGTGACAACACATGCTGATGCCACAGTCTCCTTCACCTCCTTCTTCCTCATTTCCAGTGTCCCTGACACAGAGCTACCATACAGCTGCTTTGCAAACCCATTGGCAGATTTTGAAACCAAACTATTGGGTATTTACTGGCATTTAAGAAATGATATAGACTAAAACACAACCACAATCCAGAAATGTAAGCTATACTATGAACCAATACTATTTCCTGACTATTGTGCTGTGGGGGTGGTCAGAATGGCCTCGGGCTCCCAGAGTTATCCCAGGTTATTCATCTTGCCCACCACATCTTCAGGAAGGACTCTGTCATGCTCAGACTTGAAGCAAGCCATTAGAGTCTAACTCTGTTCAGACTTGTAGACCCTTCTGCAACCCTAGCCATTACATCTTGCTTTGTGATTCATACCCTTTCTACCTTGTTTATCTGTTCACGTTTTCATCACATCTTCTCTGTCTTTTAGTTTGCCATCTCATCTTTTACTTTGTTGAACTTTTACTCACATCAAAGCCTGTCTCAAATACCACCTTCCTTCTTGGGATGTGTGTGTCCATGTGCATGCATTTGGAAGCCTGAGCAGGACTTCAGTCATCGACCTGTATCAGTGACCACCTAATTGCTTGGAGACTGGGTCTCTCACTGAACTAGTAGCTTGTTTAGGGATCTACTAGTCTCTGCCCCTCAAGGCTGGGTTACAGATTCATGTAACTGTTGGTGCTGAGGATTTGAACTCATTCAGGTCCTTATGCTTGCAGAGCAAGCACTCCTACTCACTGAGCCAACTCTAGAGTTCCACTATTTGCCTTAAAATCAACCAAACAAGCAAATGAGGGTCTCGATGTGTAGCCCTGGTTGGCCTGGAACTTCCAGAAAATCATTTGCCGAAGTCTGCCTCTGGGGTGCTGGAATTAAAGGCATATGCCACTCTGCCAGGCCTTGTTTTTGGTTTTTTGAGACAGGGTTTTACTATGTAGAGTTGTCTGGTCCAGAACTTGCTGTGTAGACCAGTCTGGCCTCAGCCTCACAAGTGCTAGGACCAACACTCACTTTTTAAAAATTAAAATATTTACTGTATTCTTTTATATAGCTAGACAAATTTTATTTTCTTTAAATATTTGGATCAATATCCTTTTATTAAAATGTATTTTCTTATTAATGCTTTCTTTTCTGTTTCCCAAGGGAAACAGAAAATTGTTTCCTTAATTCTATCTTTCTTTCTTTTTCTTTTTTCTGTTTTGGGTTTTTCGAGACAGGGTTTCTCTGTGTAGTCCTGGCTGTCCTGGAACTTACACTGTAGACCAGGCTGGCCTCGAACTCAGAAATCCACCTGCCTCTGCCTCCCAAGTGCTAGGATTAAAGGCGTGCGCCACCACTGCCTGGCTCTATCTTCCTTTTTTTAAACTTTTAACTTACTTTATGTGTATGGATCACTTGCCTGCATAGGTGCATAGCTACACCATGTGTGTGCTTAGTGCCCACAGAGGCTAGTAGATGGCATCAGGTTCCCCAGGACTGTAGTTAGAGATGGTTGTGTGGGTGCTGGATATTGAACCCCTGGCCTTCTGGAAGAGCAGTGTTGAGGTAAGTCATGTTTAGAATTACTTTTTTGATGCTATAAAATGATATATTTGTGAGGACTTTGCAGTTCTTAGCTAGGGTTGACAGATGAGGTAGTTGGCAGTGTCATCAGAGCCCCTGGGACAGAGAGTGTTAACTGGGTAGAGGTTGGGATGCTGTGACATTCTGCAGTGCCCAGAACCAGCTCCCTGCAGCACAGTTAGCTAGGCCCAAATACTAGTAGTACCAAGACAAGGAATCCCTGATGCCACCAAATCTAAGAATTTTAAGTTATAGGGCCTTTGTGGCTTTATATTATCAGGAAGAGAACTCAGAAATATAGTTTAAGTCTCTAAAATATGTGTGTGTGTATCCTATCTTTAGGATATTTTTAGACTACATTCTTCATTTATAGTTTACTGAAATTTATACTTTTATACTTACTAATGGAAACTAATTAACACATCATATACATACATACATACATACATACATACATACATACATACATCTATATATTTTTTCCAACCTCAGCATGCAATCCAACTATAGGAATAAATGTCAAAAGACTGTATGTGAAGAGAATATACTTTAGAATTTTTGAATAATTAGGTTATTTTCCAGTAGATCTGTAGACAGAATATCAAAACTACAACAACAACAAAAACCCAACCAACCAAACATAAACCTCAAAACCCATTAGACATATAAATCAACCAGAGTTTGGGACTAGAGCCATGGCACAATGGTTAAAAGCATGTGCTGTTCATGCAGAGGACCTGAGTTCTGGTCCTACCACCCACATCTAGCAGCCCATAGCTGTCTGTAACTCCAGCTCCAGGGGGGTCCGGCACCCTCTATCCTCACTCATATCCAGACATACATGTACACATAAATAAACGATAGTAAAAATACTTTAAGAAATAAACCAACCAGCCTGGCAGTAGTGACACATGTCTTTAACCTCAGTACTCAGGAGGCAGAGGCAGGTGGAACTCTGTGAGTTCGAGGCCAGCCTGGTCCACAGAGTGAGTTCCAGGACAGCCAGGGCTACACAGAGAAACCCTGTCTTGAAAAACCAACCCGAACCGAACCAAACCAAACCAGAGTTAACATACGATGTTTTAAAATTCCCCAGATCTCAGTATAGCTTAGTTTACTTTGCTTTTACACTTATTTTCCCCCCCTATGGAAAGTAACTTCTCTGAGGACCTTGCCTGTCATCCAGCTTCTAGAACAATCCCTGGCCTATTGCAGTTGTTCGCAGACTACCTGCTGAGCGTGACACACCCAGCCCTGCAGCTCCCTTCCTCAGGTGCTGTGATAGGAGGAAGTAGAATTTTTCCTGCTCAGAGTCAGGGTTAATTCCAAAGGTGACTGGCTGCCTGAGCTCGTCCCAGCCACCTGGTGCCTGGGTTTATCTTGCGGTAATCCTTTTATACATCTTAACTCAAGGTGCACTCTGTTGAGGAGGCATAGAGAGGGCTCTGTAGGTAAATTGGCTGTTCTTTCTCTTGTTGCCCCTGATTCGAGGCACTTTGTCTTTTAGGCGTCTGTCGTGGGGGAAGTGTGGGCTGAGCTGCCTTTGAGAGACAGCATCCATTTGTGCCCTAGACATTTGGGAATTATTTTGTTGTTACCTCAGGAAAAAACAAAACAAAGCCCCAAAACACAGACAAACTCCAAACTACTGGTGTGGGAAAGAATGGGCTGTCTGTGCTGTTCCATTTTCCAGTTGGTGAGGTGCAGTGACGGGTTCTAGCCAAAGCCGAGCCCTTGAGTCCAGTGTGTTCCCAGTCCTTGTAACCAGAGCCCACTCATGAAGGTCAGAGACAGGCCTGCCTAGACAGCTGGGGGTTCTCTAGACCCTGCCGAGAGCCTTTGCAAGCTGATAGACAATAGGAATCTGCAAACATTGCTATAGGAAATTGTACCAATATAAATTTCTTTTTTTCTGAGCTCTGAAAATTAAGATTTTGGCATTTCAAAGTTTGGGATGAATTTTAAATTTCATCATTTATTTATTTAGATGTAAGATATTGCTATGTTATAATTTAGACTTTAGATGCATGTCACTGTGCCCAGGTTAGAATGATTTTAATAAAAATAATCTTTTTAAGTTTGAGCTGAGTCATTTGGAAGTTACTACAGTAGCCTGTTTTAAATAGAGTTCATAGGACAATACTGTGGATGCTTCTTTTTTTATCAGGTTTAAAACATTTTTAGAAGTATAAAATTTAACTTGCATTTCTTTCTTTTATGGTATCTACTCCCTTGTTTTGTTTGTTCGTGTGTGTGTGTTTTAAAGAAGTGAACAAAACAAGGCAAACTTATTACCAAATAAGCATTGAATCAAACATAACAAAGAACCTGCTAAAGAAATTGAAAAGGGAAATAAAAACAATACCCTTTGGTAGCTGGGAAAAGGCCTTACATACATGTTTAATGTTGTATTCACAGGGAAAATAAAACTTGCGTGTTTTTTTATTAAGTAAGAAGTTATATCTTAGAGTTAAGTGCTTATGCCTTCTAAGAATATCAGGAGTCAGAGTGATACCCCTATTATTATTAGTTTTACAATTGTAGTATGATTCTATATCTATATATTCAGTTTGCCACCTTCTGCATTTCTGCGTGTATTTGTGTGTAGTGTGCATGCATGTGTGCCTGTGGAGGATGGAGGTTGATGCTGAGTGCCGTCCTTTACTGATCTCTTCCTTGTTGAGGCTCAGTGCTCCCTCACTGCGCTCAGGGGTTGAGGAGTCCACTAGTTGAGCTAGCTAGCTTGCTCCCGGAATGTCATCTCCACGTTCTGATGCTGAGATTGTAGGTGGGCCACATGCCCACCCCACACGTCACGGGTGTGGGTGCATGGGCAACTGCAAAGCAAAAGCTTTACCTGCTGAGCTGGCTCCCAACCCCAGGGATGAGGATTTGGGGGAACTGCTGGACTGTTCTCTACACTTTTTGTATCACTTTACATTCTTAACCTTTCCACATGCTTCCTTGTGCTTCTTAATGTTCTTCTTTCATTTTTGAATAGTAGTCATTCTACTGAACATGGTTACTTGGTGTTTCTTTTTTTCTTTTCTTTTTTTTTTTTTTTTTTTTTGGCTTTTCGAGACAGGGTTTCTCTGTATAGCCCTAGCTGTCCTGGAATTCACTCTGTAGACCAGGCTGGCCTTGAACTCAGAAATCCGCCTGCCTCTGCCTCCCAAGTGCTGGGATTAAAGGCGTGGGCCACCACTGCTCGGCTTCTTGGTGTTTCTATTTCCCTACTGCTTGCCAAAGTTGTGGCTCTCTCTTGATGCCACTCTTTTTATTTCAAAAGAAACACTGCTGGCTGTGGAGTTCTAGGCTAACTCAAACAAATGTTTTTCATTGCTTTTAAGACCACTGCCTTCCATTCTTACAGAATAAACGAGGCATGTGAGATGTGCTTAGTCAGCTGTGATTGTAGTTTCCCCTAGGGAGAAACTGGAATGAATGCCATTGTAGTTAAATTTCCCCTTTAAAGTCAGAAACAACAACCCACCTCACCAGAGTGGAGTCGACTGTTGTGTTCTGGTTTGTGAGTTGAACTAGAGTAGGAACAGAAGCTGAGAGTGGGTTTCAGCACCTTATACTTGCTGACTGGATTTCTGTGAGCATAAGGCAAAGCCTGTTCTTTTTTTTTTAAACAGAAGACTTCAGGTTCATCTATATCCTCATGTGACCAGGCTAACTTCTCAGATGACTGGAGGATGGGCTACGTTATTCTCTGAGCTATTGCAAAAGCATTCTGAGAAAAGTTCTACAGTGCTATTTTTCTACGACATATCCTGGTTTACTTAGAAAGAAGTACCTAACACATTTTAGGTGTTTGCTACCTGAATGATTCTGAGTGGTTCACATGTGATGTGTCTAATCACCCCGCTTCCCTGTGAGGAAGACAGAAGTACACCCACCTGGTCAGCAGGGATGAAACTTCCTCATGAAACTGCTTTCACTAGATTTTAGGAGTAAGTGGCTGTACTATCTCCAGGGTTATCCCTCTGGCTGCTTTTCACAGCAGTTAAGGTAATTATTATATTTGCTAGCTAATCTTGGAAACTTTTTTTTTAATATTAAAGGCAGGTTTATTGGGAAGCTGCTCTCAGGGGAGTTCACTGGCCCAAGGATTGAGGCCAGGGGAGTCCCCGTGGGGAGGGTTGGAAGAGGAGGAAGACAGATAAGGCTCATGCAGAGAGAAGAGAGAGAAGAGAGAAGAGAGAAGAGAGAAGAGAGAAGAGAGAAGAGAGAAGAGAGAAGAGAGAGAGAGAGAGAGAGAGAGAGAGAGAGAGAGAGAGAGAACAGTTCTGGAGCCTTTAAATCAGCATTCTTTATAAAGTCAGCTTTGATTTATTTGCCTCTCTTTTATATGTGTGTGGTATTTTGCCCACATGTATGTTTGTGTGCCACTGTGTGCCTGGTGCCCTTGGAAGCCAGAAGAGGGCATTGGATTCCCTCGCTGCCGTGTGAGTGCTAGGAACCAAACTCTGGTTACCAGCAAGAGCAGCCAGTGAGCTTAACCTCTAAGCCATGTCTCTAGCTTCATTTTATGTATGTATGTATGTATGTATGTATGTATGTATGTATGTATGTATATGAGTACCACCCTCCCTGTCTTCAGACCCAGCAGAAGAGGGCATCAGATCCCATTACAGATGGTTGTGAGCCACCATGTGGTTGCTGGGAATTGAACTCAGGACCTCTAGAAGAGCAGTAGGTGCTCTTAACCTCTGAGCCGTCTCTCCAGCCCATCTCTAGCTTATTATTATTTTTTTTTAATATGACATTTAGAACCATACAGGCTGGGTAGTGGTGGTGGTACTCACCTTTTGTCCCAGCACTGCAGAGACAGAGGCAGAGGCAGATGGATCTCTGTGAATTCGAGGCCAGCCTGGTCTACAGAGAGTTCCAGGGCAGTCAGGGCTACACAGAGAGACTTGTTCTCGAAAAATCAAATCAGACCACTACTACTACCAGCCCCCCAAAACCCAATATATTGACATTAAAAAAATTAACTCTGAATTCTGTGGTAAGTTGGTAGTAGAATAAAAATAATCATTCTAGACTAAGTAAAAAGTACTTCCTTGAGATTGAAGATGGGCCGTTTTGCTGCCACTTAAGGTTTTCAGCACTAGCTCTACCTGCCCTGGCTTCTGGGAGGAGTTGTAACTCGAATCTGCTGGCCCAGGCACCTGTGTGGGTCACTGGCCTTGCGCTCAGCTGGAGCTGTAAAAGCTGGTTCTTTTGAGTGTGTGCAGGAGTTTTGGAGTTTCACTTCCTTGATCAGAAGCTTGCATAGTCTCCAGGGCTTACGGCTTGAGATTTCCAGCTCAAATCCAAGGCTGATCCACCTTAGTGAGAGATGAGTTTTACTTCCTTTGTGAGCTCTCTTAAGTAGTTGTGAAGGCTTAGTTACCTTGTTTTTATGCTTTCTGGAGGTTAATAATAACAATATTCTCAACATTATATCATAAGATTCTCATTAAAAAACTTTTTTTATATTACTTTTTAAAAGAAAGGGTCCTGTTATGTAATCTAGACTGTCCTTGAGCTTTCCTTGCCTTGGCACACCGAGTGCTGAGATTATAGACATCTGTCACCAATTTGATGATATACCTTTTTTCCATGTTGGGGTTTGACTCTAGGGAAGGGCCTCTCAACCTTTCACAGGGGTCACGTGACCTACGATTATCAGAAAACACAGATATACATCACAATTCATAATAGTAGTAAAATTATACTTATGAGTAGCAACAAAAGTCATTTTATGGTTGCGGGTCACCACAACATGAGGGTCCAGCAGTAGGAAGGTTGAGAACCATTGCTCTAGTCTCCCACTTGTTAGGCAAGCACTCTTCCATAGACCTCCATCTCAAAGTTTATTACTTACATGGATGTCTGTGTTAGTGCTGGTGTATCAAGCAGAAGGCATGTTTTGTCTTCCTCTAAGCTTTCTGCCTGTTCCTTCTCAGGCAGCGTCTCTGTATCCTTACACCCTGGGCTCCCTCGTAGTCTTGCTAGAAGCCAGCAAACCCCAGCAGTCTCCTGTCTCTGTACCACTCTGCCCTGGGTGGGGGATGCTGGCTTCTTACATGAGACCAGACTCTGCTCCTGATTGCCGAGCAAGCACTCCTAACCATCTAAGGTCATCTTTCTAGCCTCAAGCTTCATTATTTTTATTTACTTTTAAAACTGAAATTAACAAATTTATGAAGCTATAGAAATACAAATTTCATTGTATTATTTCCAGGCTTACTCATTGGAAGAGTAGAAGCAAATGAAAAGGGAAAAGTAATGGAGTCCTGATTACCAGAGGAGGGTGGGCTATAGCTTCTGTTTTCCTACTCTGGCTCCCCAGCACTGAAGCTTTAGTGCTTAATATGTGTGTTTATATGTATGTGCGTGTATGTACATGTGTTTGTGAATGTGTGTGTACATGTGCTCATGTGTGTATACATGTGCATATGGAGGCCAGTGGTCAACGTTCAGTGTATTTCTACCTTAGTTGTGAGACAGAGTTTCTTGATAGAGCTAGTGTTGCTGGCTAGTGAGCTCCTGGGCATACTGCTGGCTCTTCCTCCCAGTGTTGGGATTACAAAACTTCTTTTACATAGATTTAGGGGAGTCCAAGCTTAGGTTCTTATGCATATATGACAGGCACATCACCTGAGCCATCTCCCCAAACCCTAATTTAAAATTTATAGTAATTTATTTATTTGCGACAGTATCTTATACAGCTGGGGCTGGCTTTGATCTCTTGGTCTTCCAGCTGCCACCTTCCAGGTGTTGAGATCACATTGTGTACCACCATGCCCAGTTTCCTCATCCTGTATTTTTGGATAGCTGACTGCCTATGGTATAGCACTCTCTCTCTTATTCCCTCCCAGGCCTCCCCCTTATACTGTTTGCACTAGGATCACATCCTCAGCTAGACCTTTTATCAACTACCCTTGCTTAAAGCTTGTTAATTGTGCCACTATACACATTCATCCTTACCTAGCTTGTTCGTTCATTCATTCATTCATTCATTCATTCATTCATTCATTCATTCATTCATTCCTGGTTCAGGGCTGGAAACAAATTAGTCCTGGGTGAGGGCCTAACTTGTGCGATGCCCTGGAATCTATTCCGGCACTAGTACAAGAGAGGAGAAAAAGAAGTCTTATTAGAAACACACTCTCCGGTCTTCTCTTTGCTGTAGACTTTGGGTAGATTCTTATGTTTTGTGCGTTTGTCTCTACAAAAGACAAAGACCTCTGCTTACCCACACATCTTTGTATTCGAGAAGAAGGCTTGCTGGCTGACACCTGGAGGCACTGAGAAGGAGAAATGCCCTATCCCTTGAATCCCCAGAGTCTTGAGTTACAGATTAGGGATGTCCTCTTGAGTAGCAAGAGCAGGCACAATGGCTGTGGAGGACATGTGAGCAGCCGCCATGGAAGAGAGAGAGTGTGGCTGCTGCTCTGGATGTATGAGGCCAGGGCCTTGTCTTCTTTAGAGACAGACCTGTCTATACAGTGTGGGAATCTGCCCAAGTCTACAGCACAGAGAGGACCAGAGAGTGGACTGCTTTCTAGTGGAACTGTTCTTTTTTGTTTTGGTGGTACCAGGATGGAATCAGGGCCTTGCACGTGTTAGGCCCTCACCCAGCCACTAACCTGCTTCCTAGTTCTTAACCAGGTTTGCTTACCCGACTCCGCACCTCCCCAACCCCCCTGGGGGCGGGCAATCTCAGAAAGTTGTGCATACACATTCTTTTGGGTCTTTTCCTTTTCACTCTATTTCTACAGACATAGTTCTGCATAGCTGTAATTACATTATATTGTGTTCTAAAATGTTTTAATGAAACTTTCCTTAAGTTTTCCCACAAAGCATTATAGTGACTTTACCTTTTTCATAATGTTTAGTTTTCTCCTGTAGAAGTTACTATGTTTCTTTTTATGATTCTAATGATTTTTATTTGGTGGATTAGCTGTTTCCTGGAGTAGAGTTACTGGTCAAAGAGCATGAAGGTTTTACAGCTTTTAAAATATATTGCTTACTGTTTTACAACACTCACAGCCTTATTTGAAAGCTGCCAAGTTAGGCCTGACCCCTGATGACCTTCCACTTTCTGGCTCCTGATCCCAGGGGGAGCTCCACCTGGTCAGGGTCTCTTCCTGGTCTTAGAATTTGTTTCAGATCTGTATGAGCGTGGCTTTGAAAACTCACCTAGAGCCACCTTTTATTTCAGCTTTTATTGAAAAACTATTCATTCCTTAGGAGAAAAGCTTTGTGACATACTGCCTTTGGAAGCTCATAGCCTGGAAAGTTCAGAGAGTGATGTAATCAGGAGTTGAGCCTCGCCATCCTGGTCCCTAACCTTGGGGGAACATCCACTCTGTTTTCTGGAGCTGATAGACTGCCTTGTATACAGAAACAGGGACAGCTCGAACACATTGCGCCATTTCCTTCAAGTGCCTCTGGAACAAGTGGCCACCTGTCTGCCCTAGGAATCCTTTAGGGAGGGGCAACTGGTGGCTCTCTGTTCCCTTTTACTGTAGAACTTCTCCAGAGGGCATGTCTGGAAAACAACCAGTGATTTCTAATTTAACAATACTTGAAAATTTCTTTGAAAGAAAATTATTTGATTAAAGAATTTGAAACTAGACTAAGATTACCATTTCTGGATGAGATTAATTTTAGAAAAAAAATTTCACCTACTTTTCTGTTTTAGCTGGTGTATTTGTAGATTTTAAGGATCGGGTAAATTTCTCTTATTCTAAGGAATAGAACATTACTTGACTAATTGTAGCTTTACTTTTTCTTATAACTTATAAATACCATATTACATTTTCCACAAGAGAATTCAAAAGGTTACTTTTTCCTTTAACTACTATCATTAATAGTTTGTTTTGCCTCTTGATGGGTTTTCATTGCAACTAATATTTCAGTAAGTCCTAGAAACCACTTCCATTGTGAAAGCCAGAGAGGAGATTAGGTTACTGATGATCACCGCCTCCTCTGAGGAGACACAAATGTTCTGTCAGTTAGGTGCTGTAGGAAAGCTGCTGATCACCTGACCATTGGCTGCTGGAACGTAATTTTGAATTTAATCTAAAATTTCACCAATTATATCCATACATTAGATTGTAGTTCTAGAAATTGCAGGTTATTTCTCCTCTAAGTGTCTAGAGATTTAACTGAGTCCCCTGATTTAATGTAAGTTCTTTAAAATACCTTCATTGTAGAAACAAACAGCTTTCTAGAATTTTAGTTAGAGTTAGAGAAGTAACAAGAGGAATCAGCAGTTTGGGATTTGAAGCATTAGTCTTTACTTAAAATTTAAAAAATGATTTGGACTTTGGTGTTAACATTCCAGAGCAGTCTTCGGTGCTTGTGGGTATATGTCTAGGACTATGGTGACTCCCCCACCCCCCACCCTTGCCCAGGACCTCTTGGGTATATCTACCTCTTGGGTGTATCTACTTCTTGGGTATATCTTGCTGCCTGCTGCTCTGTGAATTTTCAGGTTAGGTTGCTGTGCATGGTTCATGATGGGCATGCAAAGTGGAAATGTGTGACCTCTTCTCTTCACAAACATGACAGTTTATAGTGAGTCTAAGTGGTAGTCCTGACTTTGGTTACAGAGGGACAGTTATCTTTAGGGTGGTCGTGTGTACCTGAGGTTCCCCTGTGATGAATCCCTCAGGAGTGTGGACCTAGGAGATGGATAGTTAATGCAGACCTTTATTTAAGGGACAGTGTAGCGTTGCTTTCCAACACTTTGAAGAGGTTGTGTCAGCTGTAGCAAAGGTGGGCGGCTTCTTTGTCTTATCCTTTCCACTTGCATTCTCTTCCTCTATCTTACCCCCCTCCAGTTTCCTTTCTTTTAAAATACTGTTACAGGGATCAGTCAGATTTGCTTGTTTTCAAGTGGGTGACTTTGGAATTGTCATTAGCGGAGAATTTGTAGTCTAGATGGGATGGTTGGTAAATTACTGACTGATGATTTGAATTCAGTTCATCTCTGAGATTCCTTTTGGAGCAGTATGTTACACACTTGGTCCTGACACTTTTTGATCATTTGGATAATGTTTTTATCAGTAGCTCTTTCATGATGTCAAATACATCTTCCTGTTGAACCTGCTGCTGCAGTTAGAGCCTGCGTCTGATGGCCTTTCCTTCTTTTCCTGTGTGTAGGTTGCACAGAGCATTGAGGATCATCATCAAGAAGTGATTGGCTTCTGCAGAGAGAATGGTTTCCATGGCTTGGTGGCGTATGACTCTGATTATGCACTGTGCAACATCCCCTACTACTTCAGTGCCCATGCCTTGAAACTGAGCCGCAACGGGAAGAGTCTCACCACAAGCCAATATCTGATGCACGAGGTTGCCAAGCAACTGGACCTGAACCCAAACCGTTTTCCTATTTTTGCTGCTCTGTTAGGTAGGTGGAGTGGTGTGAAAACTATTTTCTAAGGGAGTGGTACATGAGAATCCTGACGTATCTTTTGAAGATTTTTCTGCCTGGATGCTTTGGTGTTATATCAGAGTGAGAGAGTGGGCTCTTCAGGTGCATTCTTTTGGGTTTTGTTGATAATGTATTGTTCTTGTTTCTAGTTTCTAGCATGTTTGTATGTTGCTTATATGTTCTTCAATCCAGGCTGGAAAACTTACTCTGTGAGATAGGCTCAAAGTTATAGAGCAAGAACATTTCTGAGTCACAAATGCTGGCACATGCCTGTTATAAAAGGGTCAGCGATTAGCCTGGTATTGGAAACTGTGTTTATAATAGTAGAAAATATGTGCCTAGCATGGTGGCACAAGCCTGTAATCCCAGCATTCCTTCAAAGCTGAGGCAGGAGGATCACCACATCCAGGCCAGCTTCTGATACATAGCAAGTTCAAGATCATTCTGAGCTACCCAGTGAGCTACCTTGTCTCAAAAACAAATGTTCCCACACCATGTTGGGTGACTTGTCTCTACAAGTACCTGCACACACATGTACATATTTCCACGTAGAAACACACATATATACATATAATTAAAAATAAGATGAATCTTGGATTAGAAAGATGGTTTAGAGGTTAAGAGCATTTACTGTTCTTGCAGAGGATCCTACCCCTGGTTTGGTTCCTAGAACCTTCACAGTGGCTCACAACCATCCATCCATAACTTCAGTTCCAGGGGATCTAGTGCCCTGGATGTGTGGGTGCCAGGCACACAAGTATATGATACACATATATACCTACACAGATACAAAACACTTATACATACAAGAAAATAATGCTACAATTAGGAGAAAAATTTTGCCAGGCAGTGGTGGTGGACACCTTTAATCCCAGTACTTGAGGAGGCAGAGGTAAAGAGATACCTGAGTTTGAGGCTAGCCTGGTCTACAGAGCGAGTTCTAGTATAGCCAGGGCTACATGGAGAAACCCTGTCTCAAAAAGCCAAAAAAAAAAAAAAAAAAAAAATCCTAAAGGGACACCCCCCCCCAATAACCCCCAAAAACCAAACAAAAAACCAACCAAACAAAAAAACACAAAAAAACCCAACAACAGATTTTAGCCACAAAGAAAGTGTACTACAGGACCAAAGCATTGCTCTGATTTCTTTCCCTTTACAATGGTAGCCACTACTATAAAAGAAAACAACTACCGTTTTGTTTCTTTTGTTATGAGCTAGAGTCTTCTTACATAGTCTAGGTTGGCTTCCAATCACCATATAGCTGAGGGTGAGCTTGGATTTTCGGTCTTCCTGTCTGTGCTCCACAGGTTGTTTGTGTGTGACATCACACCCAGCAGAAAAACAACTACTTTAAAACAAAACAAAACTCTTGTAAGTAAATTAAAAAAAAAAATCCATGAAAGAATCATTTTGCTTTATTTCCAGAAAGGATAGGTTCTATGCAGGTTTTATATACGAACGTATGTTACTTAACTGTTCTTGAGGTCACATGTCTGTGTATTCCTTTTACCTTGCACTTGTCTTATGTAGTTCCTTTCCTCTGTTAGCTTACCCTTTCTCTGTCTTCATATGTGTGTGTCAAGCTATTGTAAAGTCCAGCTCTAACTTTTGAGTCTGTGTAACTGTGTCCAATTGGGAGTGTTTGGTTTTTGGAGTGATGTTTTTCTGTGACTTACCTTCTTGTTTCCCTGCTTTAGATATTCAGGGCCCTTTGGGAAGCTGCATGGTCTCTAGCAAAGTTACTGTGCTTTCTATGGAGTTAGTTTATTAGATTGTGAGTTATTTTTTTTGAAAATCCTAGTTATCAGAAAGGTAGGTGTATATAGGTCAGAAGTCAGTCTCTAAAGACATTCTTCAGGACGGGTGTTGACTTTGTGTTGTTGTTGATGATGTCTTTTGTTTTGAGATAGGGGCACCTCATGGGATGCAGTGCTCACCAGTAAATATAGGCTAGCTGATTAATGAGCCCTAAGGAGGGAACGCACACAGAATCATGCTGGGGTTATAAAAGATGTGCCATTATACATATTTTCAGAAGTTATAATGTAAAAGGATACTTACTTGTTTTGATGTTAAAAGTATGCGTTGAGCATACACTCTCATCATTTGGAAGGCTGAGTCAGGAAGATTGGGAATTTGAAGCTGGCATGTTATGTAGCATATCGAGAACCTATTTTCTTACAAAAGTTGGTAGGTAGGTGGCACATTATATAGAATTCCATGTTCACTCAAGTACTAAGCAAAATGTCTTTTGTCTAGATTTTGAAATATGGATGAATATACTTAATTTTCTCTTTAAGAAACATTGACTATATTTCTTAGGAGGTAATATCAACTTATACTTTTCTAGATACTTATTAGAAATTTTTGAAATAAATGAAGAAAAAAATTCCATAGTAATATTTTGGCTAGGTGTGTACCCCTGCCACCCAGGAGGATGAGGCAAGAAGATTATAAATTTACGTCCTGTTGGGCAACTTAGTAAGACTCTGTCACAAAACAAAAAAGTAAAAAGCAATTGGGGGTGTAGCTCAGGGGCAGAATAATATTACCTCTATGTTCAATTCCTAGTAGTTAAAAATTTTTCCAGGTAGAGAGTCTAGACTATTGATAAATTTTAGGTAAATTATTAGTAAGATGATTTATTTTAGACTTTGTTAAAATTTCATTGTCTTTAAAGCTATTTTCCTTTCCTGTTATGAAAAGTGCAGCTATTTAAAATTTTATTTTGGCGAAGTTGAGTAGAATATACATTTAAATGTTTGACTTAAGTTTGGGCTACTGTGCTGTAGGCAGTGTTGTGAATGGTTGCACTTTGTGCTATTGTCCGTTAGCAGGTAGATAAAGAATCTGAGGTTTTAATATGGAAGTCATTGAACCATGATACAAACCTTAGAGTTACTTAGAAAATTACTTGATGAAAATTTGAATTTCATCAAGAGTGCCAACAACCTATAGAGAGATGTTAGTGTTTTAGGCTCTCAAGTCCTTCAAGCTCTAGAGGCAGGACAGACAGCTTAGATACTGTGTAGTCTGTGTTCTCTCATGGTACTGTGTGTGGCGGGTGATTCATGCTGCAACAGAGTCGTCATTTAATCTTCCTAAGGAAGAGTTTATAACTGCAGACTCCATACCTGGCTGTGTAATTAACTGTCAGGTAAGTTTGAACCACTGGTATTTCAGGAACACAGAAAAAGTTAGGTCTGGACCGTGTGTGACCTCCTGGGATCCTCAGAGTGGCTGAATACAGCTGGGAAGTTGTTTATGTGTGTAGCACTGTGAAGTCCTTAGTGTGAGTGATGTCCAGACTAAAACTCACTTGATGCTGGCATCAGCTGTAAGGAGCCTGCTGTGTATGGTGTTCAAGGTACAGTGTGAAGAAATGTTCCTTTCTGCTTGGAGGCTGAATGTGAGTTATCTAGCATACATGATGTAGAAGTTTCCCCGCGTCATGACACAGTAATGACAGCCTTTGCATTCTCTACATTTGTATTCTAGGAAATCACATACTACCTGATGAGGATCTGGCTTCCTTTCATTGGAGTTTACTTGGTCCAGAGCATCCACTCGCCTCACTGAAGGTACAGACGCTGCTTGATTTTTCCAGCCTTTGGCCTGCCCATGTGACTGCTATTGCTTTTACAATGCCTTAAGGACTTTACTGAAGAAGGGGAGATGCTGTGTGGGTAGTGATGACTTGTGACTTATCTTGGGATCTGCTCTGTCTTAATGAATAACCATGCTTCCCCCCTTATTCTCAGCACCTGTGTGATAGGCAAACTTATACATTGCTTCCAAATGCCCTTCAAGGAATCCTGTATCTAACTAGACAGGAAGAAATATTTGAACTTCAGTTTTATAATGAATATTTTTGCTTAAAATACTAAAGTTTTTTTCAGTAGATAATGTCACTTGTCACTTAGATCAACATGTTTTAGCAGTCTAAGGATTTCATGATTTTTTACTTTTGTATAGTTATAAAGAAGTGTATTGTAATGTTTCTTGACTAATGGGAGAGTGGTTGCTTTGGACTGGTTTATTAACAGTGTTTTCTTACTCATTCTCCTTTTGGTTTTCTCCGTTTGTGATGGTAATGAAAATCAGGAAAGAGACTTTTCAGCAGGGTGCTCTTAAGTGAGGAGGTCATGGTTTGACGTAAGCCTAACAGAATGAGTGAGATTGCCGTGGGCCATGAGGACACTGGCTGACACCTCAGGGACTGCCTTTATCATGTGCTTTAGGAAATGCAAAGGTGGGGACTTGGACGCTGTATCTCTTCCAGCTCTGGGACCAGCTTCCTTATCGTCAGGGAAGGAAGGGTAAATTTGGTGGTTTCCAGAGGTGTGTCATGAAATCTGAATTTGGTCACTGTAACTCTCCTCCATAAACAGCTCTAAGTGCTGTTTACTTTCGTTTTTTGCACATTATTGATTTCCTGAAGGGAATTCTCTCAAGTAGAATTTCTTTTTTGTTCCTTCCTGCTTGGACTCTCACTTGTGTGGAGTCTCACTCTCACTTGGACTCTGCTTTTTCCTCTCACTTGTGTGCTTCAAAATGTTTGTTGTCTTTTCTCTGAAATGGTTCTCATTAAGGCTGTCTTGAGCTTCTCTTGAAAGTTCATCTCCCTTTCCTCTTAGAAATCACTTGTTTTCCTTTTGCTTTTTTGTGCTCTACAGAGAATAGCTTTCTTCTTAGGACCTGATTCATTCTTGACTCTGAGCCCTTGATGACGAGTGAAGGAGGAGAGGCTGAGAGGCTGTGGTCTAACGGCTGTGCTCCACCTGGGCTCGTTTGGCCTGTGTAGCACTGGGTCCTTTTAAGTGGGGACGCATTCGTGGACACTTGCTTCTTGGGAGATTCTTTTTTTCCTCTTTTAAGCCTTAAAAGAGATTTAAATTTAAGGGATTTGAGTGGAACCCCCGAGACCTCATGTTATATGTGTATATATAGTCACACGCTCAGCTGAGCTGCCTATGCTTTGTGCTCTGTAAGCTTAGACATAGGAACCGGCTTTAGTAAGTTTGTACTAAAAACTGAAAGGATAGAAAGACGTTTGTCCAAATGCGCAGCACCTTGGGTCAGCACTTGTTGACATTTTGCCGTAAATTATATAGACATATCTGTGCCTTGTTTTAACTCAGACTGTCTGGAATGAGTTGCAGGTGTCACGCCACCTCACCTGTGCATATTTCCTCCTGCATCACTTACCAGTAGCAAAACCCACAGCAATTCCCAAATAGGAATTTGAGTATTAAGTATATGTTCCGTTTTTCCTTAAAAAAATTTTTTTTTGGTAAAGTTGAGAGGAAAAACCTTAAAAAAATTATTATTTTTTTTTTGTAAAGTTGAGAGGAAAAACCGAGGGAGATTAGGGGAAGAATTGTAGGGGAAGGGGTGAGAGATGAACTGGATCCAAATACATGATAAGCATATGAATAATTAGATATTTAATAAAATTTGTTTCCATTTTTTACTTGTTTGTGTGTATGCCCATACATATACACACATGTCGTGTTAAAGGACAACTTGCAGGCATTGATTTCTGATTGAATTCAGACTTGATGGCCAGCATGTTACCCCGCTGAGTGATCCTGCTGGCCCAACGTTCAAGTTTTCCAGTGATCCAGTCAGTGCTTTTCACCACTGAGCCACCTCTAGCCGCTGTTGGCCATGTTTCATTTAGATTTCTTTGGAGGCATTTCTGTGTGGAGCACTGGGCTACCCATCTTCCCATGGTCGGGAGAACAGAATGGCAGGAGCCTCCTCCCTAAGCCTGACTGATATGCATCCCAGCTGGTGGTTTAATCTGTTTCATTTATAAGATTAATTCTATCTTTTGAAAATTTGGATTCTTGTTACTTTATCTCTATAATACACATAGAATTTTAATTGGTTTTAAAATTAATATTTAGTTTCAGGTTGAGGCTTTTCCTACATTTAATTTGCACTTAACCTTGCTGTCTCCTCATGGCTCAAGTAGAAATCTTTCCCTTCTTGTTTCATCTTGCTCTTTGTAACTTTAAATCCTTTTCTTCTTCATCTTGTCCACTGTGCTGTGCCTTGAGCTGCTTTGAATTGTTAGACAGTAGACTCATGTAGGACTGACTCTGTGAACAGCAGTGTGATAAAACTGACTCTGGCAAACGCAGCAAACGTGCTGTGATAGAGGTTGGATGACGTGAAGCTGTTCACACTTGAGCATAAGAACTAGAGATCTTTAAAAGAGTCCAACACAGTATGCTAGAAAGAAAGCTCAAAACCTTGAGAGACAGTTTCATCTTTTAATTATTTGATAAAGAATAACAAATATCATGGATAAGAAGCCAGTTGTCCATAGTTTATATGGCTCAAAATCCTCATTGTGCAGACTGGGACACCCTCCCTTGCTCTCCTCGCCCCCTTCTACTTTCCTCTTACATGTTTTCTATAGCACAGGCTAGCCTTAACTGCTGTTCACCTCATTGGCTAGTTCCTGCAAAGGGACAGCTAGGCGGGAAGATGGGAAGATGGCATGTACTGCTTTGTTAATCAGTGCCTCTTGTTTATTAACAGATTGCAGATGCCGTGCGGGCACATTTGTCACCTAACACTGAGCTGCCATCACCGGGTGGCTAGTTAACTTTTCAGGTTCCCTCCTTACCTCCCCCTTTCCTCTGCCTTCTGTCCCTTTTGTTGTTTGAGACAGGGTGTCACCAATGTAAACATGGCTGGCCTGGCATTTGCTGATTAGATCAGGGTGGCCTTGAACTTAAAAATATCCACAGCTGCCTTTGCCTCCCAGTTGCTGGCTTGAGTACTTAGTCATTGAAAGTCATGCATTGTAGGATCTTGGCTTTGAAATCCTTTGCTGCAGTCTTGAAGGAGGCTCAATGGCTGGGTTGACCCTATTAATGGGGACCCTGATAATGGCAGAAACAAAGTAACCTGGGGCAGGGTAGGTGACTCCCAAACATGAGGCTATGTATAAGTTCATGGGCTACAGAAACAGTATACCATGCCACTTATCCCAGAGTAGTTGGAAATACTTGGGGAATACCCTGTTTTGTTTTTGTTTGTTTGTTTGTTTGAGTTTTTTTGAGACAAAGTTTCTCTGTGTAGTCCTGGCTGTTCTGGAACTCACTCTGTAGACCAGGCTGGCCTCGAACTCAGAAATCCACCTGCCTCTGCCTCCCAAGTGCTGGGATTAAAGGCATGCGCCACCGCTACCCAGCAAATATCCTGTTTTTAAGTACACGGAAATCCTCACTGTAACTTTCTGGTGGAAGAGAATGCTCTTAGTGTATAATATTTTACTTTCACTTGTGTATTGTAAAGAACATTTCTTGTACTTATGGTGGTGAACATCAGATCAGTAAGCCTTGGTTCCCCAAAAAGACTCTGCTGGTTTTCCTGCTGTGTCCACTTGGTTGGACTTGGTAGGGTACAGTGTTCTTTTGTGTGCCTTGGAAGGCTTTGGCAGCTAGATGCTGGAAAGCTGAATTAGCCTTAGGTCTTGAAATCTGTGAAGTCTGTGAGCTACCATTCCTTCTAGGGGCACCAGACCCTTCTTCTCCTGTGCTATGGCATAGTTAGCCACTTTGCCTCTGTGTGAGAATAGTGACTGGCCTCCTACAACTCAGCCCTGAATGTGTTCTGTGATAGGTTATTTCTCCTCCCCTGCCACCAGTGAAAAGAGCCAGTTCAAACCAGATTAGATTATATTAAAGGCAGGTTTATTGGGGAGCTGCTCTAGAGTGGGTGAATTTACTGGCTCCAAAAGGACCAAGGCCGGGGAAGTTGCCATGGGGAAAGCGGGGTTGGGGGAGGGAGAAAGAATGGGGCATGTGCATGCCCAGAGAAAGAAGAGAAGAGAGACCAGAATGTCTGGATTATATAGGGAGGAGCCTCTGGGGGAAGGACAGCCCAGGTCCTGGGCTAGAAAGTTGAGGGTTGGGGCCAGGATATGCCAGCTAGGGACTGAGGGATGCTGGTAGAACCTGGAGGCCAGGTCTGCTTTGTTATATAAAATAATGCACTTCAGTCCTTTGTCCCAGGGTCCAAAACCAAACATTCTTCATAAGGGTGAGGCTTCAGCCATTGTCTGGCATAGAGCTTTGGCCACAGGCACATACTAGAAGTGATTTTTCCAAATGTGCTATGTGGAGATGTTATGTTATTTTATGATTTTTGTGTCCTTACCAGTAAAAGAAATTTTGAATTTTGGACAGGCATTTTGTTTTTATTTTTAAAAGGTCTTATCAATGGTACTAGTTTTAATTTAAAAATATATAATCTCATCTTGTTGTTGGTTTTCCTGAATCTTAAGTTACTGGAATGATTTACTGTCCTGTCCCCATATATATATATATATGTGTGTGTGTGTGTGTGTGTGTGTGTGTGTGTGTGTGTTGCTATGTAGCTCTGGCTAACTGATTCTTACTCTGAAGATGCGTGCCAATGGTGTTTAGTGTCTGGTGTCACTAGCCTTAGTGTCTGCTGTGCTAGTTCTTGTCCTTGGAACTGTGGCAGCAGGAGCCCAGTAAGCTGATGGCACTATGTGGAGACAGCTTCCTCGTGCTTGGAGGCTTCTTGTGTGTCATATGAGCACTGGAGCTAGGTTGGTGGTCCAGTGACTTTATTATTCTGGACTATTCTCTAAATTAAGTTGGATATAAAGTCAATAAACAAAAAGGTAGACTTCACTTATATGCTTTGTTATTCTTGTCTTAGCATAAGGGGCAGTTTGTCTCCATTCATCTCCTAGGGAAGAGTTCCTGCTTGTATGTCAGTGTCATGCTCGAGAGTGCAGTGCACCCCTTACATTAAGTCAGTCTGTAGCTCAGTAAGAGCAAGAAACTACCTGAAATGGGAGGTCTTCCTGGAGAAAACAGTGGTAGGAACTGAAAGGTAAATAGACTAAAACAGTCTTCCTTCTTATCCTTTAAAAACAACACAAACAGAACATAGTCTGACTATAGGAGAAAAATGGGCAGCTAACATCAAGTGTTTAGACTAGACATTCTGCTCTTAGTGACTGGTTTTTATAGTTTTCCTATTTCTTTTTCCGTCTTTCCTCTCCAGACTCCAAATGGTAGAGAAATGTATAATATGGGAATGAAAGCCACTCACAGTCCAACTCAGGAAGAGAACTGCTTTTAAAGTGTTTGTGTTTAGTCTTCCAGAAGTAATTATATCTGCTGTTGCTTAACATGGAGTTATGCTCATGATGTGTCCTAGCCAGGCATTTATTGTTGTTCGTTTATTTTGAAATAGGGTCTTGCTGTGTAGCTCTGGCTGACCTGGAACTCAGCATAATCCTTCTGTCCCTTTGCACCCCTACCCCCACCCCCAATCCCAGGTGCTGGGATTACAGGCATCTGCCACCACTGCTGGCCTAGCTATCTGTTCTCAGTAGTTAATACAAACCCTAAGAACCTAGACTTAGTATGAAATGTATTTTTTACTCATCTTTAATTTACTCATTGAATTGTTAACTGGAATGAATGCTTTTAAGTGCAAGATAGCTCAAAGGCTTTCCGTTTTGTGAAAATAAAGACAGAAAATATGTAGCTCTAAGGAATTTGCTGCAGTCTGTTGGGCTTCAGGAGTAGCCTTCTGCCCATGCTTTCTAGGTCAGGATGGGCTTCCTGTCATAATGATGGGAAGGTAGGGGCTTGTTCTTCCATGCAAATCTTAGTGGGTCTGTGATAGAATTGGGGAGTGGAATGTGGTAGGTATTTCTGAGAACCCTGGAGAAAAACCAGGAGGAAGGGTGGAGGGCGGGGGAGGCTCCAGGTTAGTGTTTGTACCTTCTGTGCCTACCTTGCAATAATCTAGTTTCATTTTAAGTAACAATATAATGGCAGTAACTCGTGTGCTGTCCTGTGGAGTCTATATTGGCTCTGTTCCAAACCAGGTGGGCTCCATTACTTCCTGCTCAGCACTTACTTACACTGAAAGTCAGGCCAGTGCTGGGGTGAAGTGACTTTCAGTACTGCTTTCTAACCTCTGTCCCCACCAACCCCTCACCCTAAACAGATGGCCAACACTGTTGTCATACTGTAGCCGTACACTGGAGGTTTGGCAGTTCTGTAACCTAGGGAATATCATTCTTTAGACAAGACCACAGGTCGGGGGTTGTGCTCAGTATAGAGTGCTTCTATCCTTAACAGTGTTGTGGGTGTGTAGATTTAGGGCAGACATCGTTTTCAAGACTACTCTTAGGTCAGAAATGGAAGGTGTGCCAGTCTGGCTTTGTACCACTTACTGACTTCTTCAAGCCCCTGAGTTAGGCCTTGTCCACGTTGGCTTCTCTTGTTGGTCATTTAGAACTAGCCTTTCCTCCTGGCTGTATTTAATATGGCTTTCTATATAGGAGTCCCCTCACTTTCTAATTTGCTCAGGCACAGTACAACTGGTACCTATATCCAATTCTACAGTAGTAGTAGGCTTCCTGTTAGCAGTTGCTGTATTAAGACATATAACTCACACACAGTCAATCCAGGACTTCATACCATTAGTGGTTTTAACATTCAGTGCTGTGTAACCATCGTGGGATATTTTTGTTAACTCCAAAAGAAATTATGTTTTTATTAATACAGCCCAGTTCCTTGATAATAAACTATCACTTCATTATGAATAGAATCATACGCCACGCTGTCTTTGTGTTTGTTTGGCTTCTTTCACTTGACTTAATGCTCTCAGGGTCTGCTGACACTGTGGCTTGTCTCAGCACCACATTCTGTCCTGTAGCTGGGTGACACCCCATGGTACTATTATGCCACATTTTGTCAATCTGTAGATTTTTAGGTTGTTTATGCTTTCTGTTGATTATAAATTCTATGAACACGCTGGTCCACTTTTATATATGCATGTGTGCGCACGTGTGTTTGTGTATGTGTGTGCGCACACGCACACCACACACTCACTCTTCATTTCTCCTTACTGTCTAGGCTGTGTGCTACTTCTTCTTCTTTGTTTTTGTTTTTTGGGTGTTTTTTGTTTTTTTTTTTGTTTTTTTTTTTTTGTTTTTTTTGAGACAGGGTTTCTCTGTATAGCCCTGGCTGTCCTGAAACTCACTCGGTACACCAGGCTGGCCTTGAACTCAGAAATCCACCTGTCTCTGCCTCCCAAGTGCTGGGATTAAAGGCATGTGCCACCACTGCCCAGCCTGTGTGCTACTTCTATGCTTAGTGTTTTGAGAGCTCATCACACCCCTTCATGCTGTGCAGTGGCTGTACAGTTTTTGTTCCTTTGGCAGCATGTGGAGGGCTGGATTTCTGTATGTCCTTAACAGCGCTTGTTAGTGTCTCCTCTTGTGTTTAGTCACTCTGGTGGTTAACGAGGTCTTCAGTTTGCATTCACGTTTTCTTTCTGTAATGAGTAATGATATTGTGCATTTTTCCTATGCCTGTTGGCCTTTTCCCTGCCACCTTTGGGTGAAGGTCTACTTGAATCCTTTGCCTATTTTTATATTGAGTTATCTTCATTAAACTAAAACAGATTTTAATATATTCAGATGGAAGTCTTCTGTTAGATACAAGATTTGCAAATGTTTTGGATTTTTGATTTTTGAAACAGAATGAGCCAGGCTGTAGCCTCCTGTAGCCTCCACTCTCTCGAGTCCTGGGATTACAGGCATGGCTCTTCACACTGATCCTGTGGTTGCCCTTTCTACCTTCTCAGTGATGTCCTGCTAAATTCCAAATCACTACCTTGGTTAACATTTTGTCATTTGTCCCTGTTCCCACCTACAACAACACTTGGACCTTGGTATGCCTTAGTTTAGTGCAAACAACTAGGCTGAACTGTTCTTGATCTTGTATTCTGTTGCAGCCTTCTGCTTCTAGAGCCAGAGCCAGGTTTTGTGTACCAGAAGTTTCCACTTAGTGACTTATTCTCTTTCCTTTGCTACTGTGATTTTATTTTTTATTTATTTTTTATTTTTTATTTTTTTACCTTCAGTAGTGAAACAGGAGTACTCAGAGAGCTCCTGATAAAGCATCATGCACCCACTACGCCCACATCATCTATCTGACCTTCCTACCGTGCTCCGTCTCTGGGGGGGTGGGTTGGTATGATGGTCTGAGCTCTTCTTCTCTTAGAGAACAGGTGGATGCCATCGTGGAGACAATGTCTGAATTAAAGAACCTATGAGCCAATTGTCAAAACATCCCTTTTCGCTGATCACAACTGTAGCAAGGTTTTCTATACACATTAACTTAAAAATTCAGATGGAACTTTAAAGGCCGAAAAATAGTAACAACCATTTCCCTTCCATGTTTACCGCTGATCTTGGTGACTAAGCCTAGGACTTGGAGCATATACAGGCAAGTCCTCCACCACTGAGCTAGTGCCCCAGCCCCAAATCCTATTTTCAATATGAAGAAAGTAAGATGACCATCAAGTCTCAAGACTAAGCTGCCACTGCAGTCAGGATGCTTATATAAATCAGAGGAACCAGACAGAATCCAGAAATAGTCCATATAGTGGTTGATTATTTTCATTAGAAGTTCCAAGGTAACTAATGAGGTGAGGACTCTTTTACAACAAATGAATATCTAAGTGTAAAAATGTAAGACAGTCTTTATAACTATCAGTTACATAGATTTCTTAGTTAAGAAAATGAAGAACAACTACATTAAGAGAAACTGTTTGCAAAATAGGATGTTTCTAATAAAGGATTTATATCCATAACATGTGAAGAATGACATGAGAGTCATATAGCCCACCCAGTAAGACAGTGGACACAGGTTTGGGTCAGGCATTTTACACAATGCTCAACAGTACTGCACCATCATTGGATGATGCAAGTTAAAGCAATTACGGTGAGCGGGGCTTAATGAGGGAACAGTTCAAGTGCCGGGGACAGTGTCAAGCAGTTGCAGCTCTGTGCTGTGGAGTGTGGCATAGGAAGAAGAGTTACGTTGAGGACAGTGTGTGTGTGTGGTGTTCTTTCCTTTCTAATGTTGGGGGGTTGAAAGGGTGGAGAAGGAGGGGAAGGAAAAAGGACCCACAAAGTAGTCAAAGTCTGGCTACAGAGTACAGTGCAGTGATTGACTTCACGACAAGAGCAAAGAATGCCTGATTAAAAGAAGAATTCTGTCTCAGTGCCTCACATACCAGAAACAGTGTGTTGATTTCCCCTATAGCTTTGTAAAAGCCTCGCCTATAAGCTTCACATTCAGTGGAACCCCACCACTGTTCAGAGGCATTATATTTGTGTTATGTGAGAGTTAAAGACGTCCAAGTTATCCTTGTTAGACTTCGGCGCGCAGTTTGGAACAGACAACACCAGACCAAACAGTTCCAAAGGGGAGGGCTTTATTCAGGGCAGAGGGCAAAGGTAGGGAGAGAAATGGGAGAAGATGGTGGAGAAAGAGGAGAGAGAGAGGAGAGAAGTGGAGAGAGGGGGAAGGGAAGGGAGGAAGGGCAAGGAGAAGCTAGAGGCAAGAGAGAGGTAAGAGAGAGAGGAGGAGGCAAGCAGCCCCTTTTATAGTGGGCACGCCTACCTGGCTGTTGCCAGGTAACTGTGGGGCGGAGCATACCGGCTGTTGCCAGATAACTGTGGAGGTGGAGTTTAGACAGAATACTAACAATCCTTCCTCATAATAAGTTTTTAAAAGCTTTGGAACATTTTTGTCTTTGTTTTGTTTTAAATCAGATGAGTCTTGGGTTGTAAGGGAAATAATCTTGGTACTGTGGTATGATGGGCTTAACCTAACGCCTGGAATATAATATAGTGACATTTAAATGAATTCAGAGCTGTACATAATAGTCAAGACTGAGACCACAGAGTTATACTAAGTAAGATACTTAAAAACAGTGAATACATAAATGCTTCTGTAACCAAATGCCATTGGTATTTTGTCTTATCTGGAAGAGGTTGTTTATTCTTTAATTGTTATAGTATTGTATTGTTTAGCTTCCTTGAGATGTCCCTTGAAATAACTGACCAAAGTCAGTGGTTGTAGAAAATCAGGATCTTTGGCTGACTACAGAGTGGGCTTCCCTGTAAAGGGCCCTTTAAGGATACACATGATCTGGTTGCTAGCAGCTACCCCCTGTATTTCTGGGTTGTGAATGCCATCCTTTGATGGCTACCACTGTAAGGATATCTTCACATCAGTCCCTAAGAAGAATGAAAGCAGCCCTTGAGCTGTCAGCCTCGTGGTGATAATCGGAACCTCAAATGTCATGAGCATAGTGTTGTATATAGGTACCTGCTCTGAGCACAGGCTGAGGGATACAGCCTGTGGGATAGTGCTATACCACTATCCCAGCTCTAATTCTCCTAGAGAATTTTTAAAAATTCAAAATGTTATGTTAATTACTCTCCTATTATTATGATAGAATATCTTGGGAAAAAAAAGCAACTTTAGGACAGAAAAGGATTGTCTTTGGTTTATAGTTCCAGAGGTGATAGAGTCCATCATGGCGTAGAAGGTGTGACTGTAAGATGAGGTTGGTTGATGACATTTCAGGTGTGCACAGGCTCCAGTAAGAGAAGGAAGAGGAGGTGGTTTGAGCCTGGTCCCAGTGATAGCACTTGTAGAATAGCTCCACTTCCTAAGGCTCTATAACCTTCCCAAACAGCACCATCTGGAGACCGAGTTAAGACATACGAGCCTTTGGGGATGGATGGATAGGAGGGTGGGGCATTTCCTATTCAAACTACAACAGGGGTCAAAGGACAAGAGCTTATTGGGTGGCTGGTTCTTTGGCTATAATCTGTCATTTGGGGCTGCTCTGGCAGGTCACTGATTCTAGTGTGGTGGTTCTGTGTTACAGCTGCCTGTCATAGATGCATGGGAGATCACAGCACAAAATTTTCAGTAGGAAATGGTTTATTTGGGGAAAGAATGCTTGAAATGAAAACTCAGATTAGAGCCCCTTCCCCTAACACACACACGCACACATGCACACACACACACACACACACACACACACACAC
>NW_021604595.1:1268461-1329613 GCF_004785775.1 Grammomys surdaster
GAGAGAGAGAGAGAGAGAGAGAGAGAGAGAGAGAGAGAAATATCTTCCTTCCTGCCTCTGCTGGGATTAAGGGCGTGCACTGCTGCCGCTTAGCTCACAGGAAAATTTAATGCAGAGGTAATTATCATTTCTACCAAAATAACATTGACCTTATTGACCTGTTACTTAACTTTACTGCCTGGAAGCATAGGGTAGGTAAAATCTTGTGGCTCTTTTATGACCCCCCCTTTTTTTTTTGAGCAAAGCAAGTGACTTGCAGTGAAGTCTTTCATAATCTCATGACAAGGGAACTTGATCGTGAACAGTTTTTAACGAAGCAGAAATCATTTATTCTCCTCAGAAACAGAATGATTGTTTCCAACTTCAGAGTCACTGGAGTTATTTGACTTTGTTTTTTCCTAACCTTATGTTTTGAGCTAAAATTTAAAAATGGAATTAAGAAAAGATAGCTATTTCTCAGCCACTGTAAAGGTTGAGGGTGTGCTTACTACACCTTTAGTTCATGTTAGGACTCTGCAGAAGGCAGCAGCACGGGTGGGCAGCACCAGCAAAGAGGGCCCTGAGGCATAGCAGTGGGGCTGCCTATGCTCTTGAAAGACGCAATCAGGAAGCCATTTTATATCCAGTCACTTCTGTTCTTGCTATCTAAGTTATCATCTTTTAATGTATAAAGCCACCTAAAATAACCAGCATTTTAGATACTATGCACAGCATGGGGAGATATTCATTAACTTGTAGAGTGTTTGGTGTTGGAGTGGCCAGCTAGCCACCAATGCCTGTAGGGGTGAACCTGTAGATTATAGATTGAGGAGACTTATTACAGGAGACTCCTCTCCCTCCTCACCACCACCTCCCCACCCCCAGCCCACATGCTACCCTTCCTGATGGGATTCTCACTGTGTACAAGGTGCCCAAGTGTCTGCCAGCAGCAACATGGGAGGAAGCAACATGGGGGTAGCTCAGGGTTGCTGTCCTGGCCTTGATTCCCTGGCTGCTGTGGTAGATGACCCTCACTTGAGGTTTTTGTAACATTTCATAGAAGGCAGAGCATGGTCCCTTCTACCTGGTCCCAAGCACTTTCACTCTTCTGCATGTCTGCCAGGAGCATGGGCAGCAGTAGCCGTTTGCCTCGTGTGAAGGGGCATTAGGCTTCTGAGGATGTGCTGACGGTCAGCATCAGTCATGCTCAGGGAAGTCTAAGCCATATGAAAGTGCTGCTCTCATGGGTGAGAACCAGTGATCCACACGGAATGTCCCACGTGTGCTAGGGGAGACACTGTGTTTCCTTTGGTGGAGTGCAGGTGCGGGGGGATTATAGCTTTGGGCATCTGGAAATTTGGGTAGTAATTCAAAGTATAAGTGCATGGATTTTCTCTCTCTCTCTCTCTCTCTCTCTCTCTCTCTCTTTTTTTTTTGTAAGGTCGAACTTTTCTAATTTATTCCCCTCCCCATACGCATACCCCTCTGGTTTAAACACACACACACTCTCACACACACACACACTATCTCAGTGTTAGAGAGACTAGAATGCTAAAATGGGTCTCACTGGGATAAAATCAAGATATAATAAGCATGTGTTCATCTGAACTCTACCAAGAGAATTTCTCCTGAACTTTTTCTGACTTCTCACAGCTGCTCACATTCCTGGCTTGGGGCTTCCTTCTCTGTTGTCAAAGCCTGCAGTGGCAGGTCCTGTCTTTCTCATGCCACCTCACAGACTCTGCTCTCTTGTACACAGTGCCCCTATGATTACACTCTGCCTACTCACACAATCTAAGACAGGATTTTTATTTTAAGGCAAGCCAGTTGGCAACCTTCCTCCTGTCTTGCCACATGACAGTGTATGTGTAGGTTCTTGAGAGTGGAATGTGGACAGTAGCAAGAGGCCATTGTTCTGCCAACTCCAAAGCTCTTACGGGGTGGTTTTGCTTTCTTTCTAGTCTGCTAACCCACCATCTTCAGTAGTAGCTGTTCTTGGATAATGAGCTCTTGCTCTCATTACCAGATATTAGACTACATTCTCTATTCGTCTGTTTTCAAAGATAAACTTGGTGGGTGGAGGTACTTGGTACTGAGTTTATCCTTAAAGTTTTAGTGAGCTTTGAATGCAGGTTCAAAGATCTCAGCCATGCTTTAACACACGCAGGGTTTGAGCAGGTGACTTGTGTTTTATCATCTGGAAGGAAAAGCTGACTATAGAGCCGCCATACTGATCTCACAGGTGGGTGGTAAGTGGGTCCTAGCAGGATCCTAGTAGGCACACTTTTGGAGTGTCTGGGTCCTGCATGTAGACTTACCCATCTCTGAGGCTCCTGCTTACTGCTGACATGTGCATTTGTCCTCTCAGGTCCGAGCCCACCAGCTGGTCTTGCCACCCTGTGATGTAGTGATCAAAGCTGTAGCTGATTATGTCCGAAACATTCACGACACGTCTGACCTGGATGCCATAGCTAAAGATGTTTTCCAGCATTCACAGGTAACTCCACAAACTGAAAGGACAGGCTTTGGGTCAGAGGGTCATGCTGTCCAGTGTGTCTTCCACCAGCTGTGTGCTCTGAGCCACTTCACCTTGCTCGTCAGGCCCAAACAGGAGAGGGTTAATGCAGATAATGCCAGAGGCTGTGGTGCTCTTAAGTGCTCTGTTCATAAGAACGTGGTTTTTGTTTGTTGGTCAGGTTTTTTTGTTTTTTTTGTTTTTGTGCCATGGCCTTTCCGTGTAGCCCTGGCTGTCCTTGGACTCACAGCAATCCACCTGCCTCTGCCTCCTGAGTGCTGGGACTAAAGTTATGCATCAGCATGCCAGACACATGCCTGAATTCTAGAAGATAAGCTGCATGTTGGTCAGATGGTGTTGTAGATTGCTGATTGTCCTGTTTCGAGAAGTGAAACATGTGGACAAGTCTAGCTGTTAGAGCTAGAGGCACGGAGTCTGTGCCATCCATCCTGCGGCCGTAGGGCTGTGGTACTGACTGGAGGATGTCAGAGACCAAGCAGAGCTGGTCAAAGACGCCATAGAGCCAATGCGCAGCTGCTAGTCTGGGTCTGCTTCTGCCCTCTGGGTATCCAGGTACCGCTGCACACCCAGGCCAGACTAGAAGGAATGAAGCATAGCCAGGCGTGTGGTTCCACAGAACCTTGGTTGACAGCGTGTGAGGAGAAACAACCTTCTTCTAGAAGATTTTCAGTGAAACAGCTCTCCTTTAGTTGGGGGCAACAAAGGCTGTATAAACCTTGAGGAGTGGGGAATGCTTCATTTGCGCGAAGAGTTCCAGGTGCTTGCTGGAAGTGTGCTGATAGGGAGACAGGCAGTTAAACCTGTAATTTGGCCACCGGGCTATGTGACTACCTTAAGAGTGGCAGAGGTGTGCATGTGGGGATCTATATAGGCTACCTGCACGAGGACATGCAGGCCCAGAGCAAGGTG
This sequence comes from Grammomys surdaster, assembly GCF_004785775.1. Lineage (NCBI taxonomy): Eukaryota > Metazoa > Chordata > Mammalia > Rodentia > Muridae > Grammomys > Grammomys surdaster. Next base: position 1,271,886 of record NW_021604595.1, read on the forward strand.
GGGAAAGGTCCCACTTCTGCTTGTCTCAGGACAAGATTTTCAGGATTAGGAGGTTAGGACGCCCGTCGGCTTCACTCTTGGTCTGGACTGACCTCAGTCACCCAGCTGAGAACTCTGGCCCCACACCAGCCCTGCTGTTAGCTGAAAACTCTGCCTTCTGACCACATTGCTTTAAATCTGTGTTCATTTTTTTGGTAATAATCTTTTGTGTTTGACCTGAAGGTTCTCATGTCACTCTACATTCTTACCTAACCTAAAAGGTTACAAGTTATTCATGTGCTGAGTTATGATAAAAGTACTTATACATATGACCAGTGGCGTAACTAAGGCTTTCTACATCTGTTTCAGTCTAGAACAGATGACAAAGTCATTCGGTTTAAGAGAGCAGTTGGATATTACTCAGCAACTAGCAAGCCTATGCCATTTCACCCACCACATTACTTAGGTAAGTAAACAAAGCCGTCGTGGGAATGTATAACTGTATAAATCAGGAGCTTAGGTATCTCACTATGAAGACCAGGCTGGGCTTAAACTCAGAGAAATCTGCCTGCCTCAGCCTCTGAGTGCTGGGATTAAAGATACACACCAGCACATATAGCTTTGTTCTTGGACAGTATGGTTTTCTGTGTGGCCCACTTTGTTAGTAGTTCCTAAGGGAATGTATAGACTTCTAAGAAAAAAGCAGAGGCCGTGGAGACAGGCTGGCAGACCACAGCTGAGAGAGTCCTCTGAGGACACAAGGCAGTGCAGGGTTGGCAGTAACCTCTCTTGCTGTTGCTGCTGTTGCTTCCTTTTTCTCTTCTTCCTTCTTCTTTTCCTCCTCTCCATATTCATTCTTTTCCTTGCAGGAGGGCAGGTTTACTATAGAGATAAGAAGAGTCTACGAGGCCTAACTCAGCCTGGTGGTGGTGTTTGTTCATGTCATTGTTAACAAAAGTAGGAATGTTCATGAGATATATGTGGGAATTAGATTAAAAACCAATTCTTCTTGTTTGTTGTGTGTGTGTGAGTGAGTGGGCACACATGTGCCATGGTTTGGAAGACAGTTCCCTCCTTTCCTTCCGTGAGCACTTTGGGGCTCAGTCTTGGGTTGTCAGGTTTGAGTGGCCAGCAATCCTTACCCAGACCCTAAGAGGATTCAAGCATGGTTTTATCAGTGTGCTAGGCCCTGGGAAGCTACATCAGAGATAGTGCGCTTGGTATGGCAGGTGGAAGGTGAGTCAGTGTAGCCTGTCAGACGCTGTCGCTGAGGGAGGTGGGGGTGAAGGCTCAGGGTGCCTGGCCATCTGTTCACTCAGCCTCTTTAGTGACCCTCTGTTCATTCAGTTGCACACTGTAGAGTCATTTTTCTCAGAGCAGTCAGACTAACGTTTCACAGTGCAAGCCATACCACACTGAACTCCCTGCAGAGTTTTCCCATCATGCCTGGTCTGACCCATCTCTGTACCATGCTTCCACCTGACCCTGACCACTTTCTTATACCTGGGTTCGTGCCGTAGTAGTAACTTTCTTGCCTCCAGTGAGTTACGCTGGCGTCTGCCAGTGGCTTTTGCACCAACTATTACGTTTGGTGCTTCTTTCCCTGACTGCCTTGAATTTGGGTCAGCTGGTGTATGAGACCCTCACTTGAGTGTCTCTGAGGGCACTGAGTGTTTTCTGTCAGTTCTCTCACACTTGTCCGCAATACTTGGTGGCTTCGCCTTTACACCCTCTTCCACCTGCAGAAAGTAGGGTCAGGGGAGCGAAGGCCTTCCGCTTCCCCAGTGGGTAACTACTTGACTGAATGAACTAAACCCATGAGTCTTTGGTTGGAGGAGTGAAGTAATGTGATATGCTTTGGTATTATTATTCTTGGAAAAGGAGCACACTTTGTAGAATGGGACAGGTAGGTATACACTGCTTTACAGGTAAGCTATATCTGCTGTATGCTTTGCACACAGAAGTGTGCATGTTTGCGTGATAGCATGAAATCAGCACTAGAGCCTGTGCTGGCCCATCTAGTACAAACACTTGTTTGAAAGCCTCAGGCTTCCTGTTCTCTTGTAACAGCATCACTATGTGAACATTAAGAGAAGTATATGTGAAGTACTTGTTAACGGCAGGTACTGTTATCACAGGCAGAATGGCCTAGAGGGCACCAAAGATTGACTCAGTGACAGTTCCCGTGCTGACAGTTGGAGGAAGCAGAAGATGCCAGGGTTTGCCTCTCTCTGGGTTACTTTGGTTTCCACTACTGTAAGAGAGTATCTCAAACTGAGTAACATTTATAAAGACAAGAAGACTGGGCTGGCAAGATGGATCACAGGGAAAGGGTGTGATCCTGTTGCCAATCCTGATGACCTGAGTTCCATCCTCAGATCTCACACAGTGGAAGCAAAGAACCACCTCCCACAACTTTCCCTCAGACTTCACATCGTGGCACACATGTAACAAAATAAGCAAAAAAAAAAAAAAAATTTATTTATTTGGTTTTTGTTTGTTTGTTTTTGTTTTTCAAGACAGGGTTTCTTTATGTAGCCCTGGCTGTCCTGGAACTTGATCAATAGACCAGGCTGGCCTTGAACTCAGAGATCCACCCACCTCTGCCTCCTGGGTGCTGAGATTAAAGGCATGCGCCATCACCACCCCCCAGCTAAATAGAAATGTTTATTTTTATTTATTTAATATTTTAAATTCAGCTGAGAACTGGGGTCAGCTCAGCTCTAGTGAGAATGTCATAGTAAATTGGACCACAGTGGTAGCTCTGTGTTGTGACAGAGAGCATACTCTGAGACTGGAAGTGAGAGACAGATAGATCCACAAGCCCATTCACGGGCTTTTAGTGATTCCCACTGTGTTCCAGCTCTTGGAGATCTCACCCATCCATCACCTTTAGCAGTACCAAACTAAGGACCAATGTCCACCACATGAACCTTTTAGAGACAGAATATCCAAACCACAGTGCCCAGGTCAGTTACCAGAGATTATGTGAACAACACAGTACTCACAATGCATTCAGGAACAGGAAGTGGGGTGGAAGGTAGTATCCGCTTTCTATATCTGAGTTTCTAAAAAGTTTGAAAAGGAAATTATGTGAAGCATGTACTGATTTTTCTCTATCATTCCCCCCAAACGATGTAGTACAGCAACTCTTTGTATAGCATTTGCCCTGCAGTTATTTAGTCTTTGCTGTTCTTAGTCCTTATACAGGAAGGGGGCATACAGGTAATACCAACGCCTGAGCCCTACTAATTACACTAATCACCACATCCATAACAGCCATATACAGTATGTGACTCATTTACTTTGTTATAACAAAACCATGATATCTTCCCTTAATTATCATCAACGAAAATGACCCAGACTTAATCAGCCCTATTAAAAGTCTAGCATTTGGGAGTGTCCTAGCTGTTTTCTTTATCTCATATAACATCCCTCCAACTAACAGCCTAACATCCAAGTTCTCACAACACCATGATATCTAAAAGGATATCATCCATCACGGCTCTGGATGGATTCTATGCATGGATTCTCTCTGTATGAATTCTTTGTGTGTAGATTCTATGCCATATATCGAAGGAACTTGGACAGTGGTATCCACTGGGATTTCTGGGATAATGGAGTTACCAGGATATCCTTGCAATACTTTGGGAATACTGACTGTACACATGACATTGTACATTGATCAAGGCTAGTGGCATGTCGAGGCATTTTATGTAAGCCAAGGTGAACTCTAAATTAAGTTAGAATGTCTGAAGTACATTCATGTTTTCAGTCATTAAATGATACTTAAGTTTTTGTGGATAGACTTGACTGAGAATTCAGTTCCATTTTCTGTAATAATCCACTCAAAGGACAGCACCTTCAATTTATGAGGAACCTCTTCCAGGCCTAATCTGATTTAAAAAAAAAAAAAAAAAAGATCCTTACTGTTTCAGTACTAGTTAGTACCCTGCAGCCGAACTTCCAATGCCAGGCTTTGGAGAGATGTCAGAAGCTGAACCAGAAAACTACAGAAACAGAAAACTTCCCTTTGACAACCATTCCTCATTCTTGTTTTTGTTCTGCTTTGAGGTGCTAGAGAATCAGTCCCAGAGGCCCAAGTATTCTAGGCAAGCAGTCAACAGTGAACTAGTGGTGTGGGTATTGTTGAAGGATGAGAAAAGAATGTGTTCAGATAATGTCTTTGTCCGTCCTGGAGATTTTTAAAGTAAGCATATAGGTTATTGAGATGCCTTGGCTGATAAAGGAAATGGCCCTGCTGGCATAGCTGCCCTCCTGAGTTTGATTCCCCAGAACTCACGTGGTGGAAGAGGAGAGCTGACTGACTATAGGAGGTTGTCTGCTATCTTCCACACATGCACAGTGCTGTGTGTTGGCATACAGTGATTTGTGTCCCCACACACTGCCAGCTATAGCTTGTTGTGAATCACCACTCTGAACACAAGTATGAGAAAGACTTGGGTTCTTACAATTTGTGGCTTAAAGTGGTAATGCAAGTCCTAATGCCCTACTAGAACATAGGCGAGTGCTCGGGCATATTCCAAAGCTGCCTGAGTGAAGCCAGCAGCCTCCTTATTACCTTAGCTACCTTAGCTACCATTCTGTTACTGTGGAGAGACACCATGGTTAAGTGTCTTGAGTTCCAGAGGATGAGACCATGACCATCTTGGGAGGGAGTAAGTAAGACTGGGCACTGGAGCAGTAGCCCACATCCTATCCAGAAGCAGAAGGCAGGGTGCTACTATGGAATGGTGTGGACTTTGGAAGCTTGCCCCAGTGACACACCTTCTCTAATAAGGCCTTACCTAATCCTTCTTAAATAGTTCCACTAACTGGGGATTAAGTATTCACATATTTGAGCCTGGGGGGGCATTCTCATTCAAACCACCACACTTAAGTAAATGAACTATATATACACTCTGCCCAGAGGGTTACAATTGTCAGATGCTGCTCTTGAGATGACTCAGCAGGTAAAGGCACTTGCTGCCACTCCTGACAATGGAGTTCCATTCTTGCAGCTCACAGGAGTGAGGGATAGGTGACTTACACATGCCCTCTGACCTCCACAGACATGCTGTGTCATGTGTATGTCTGGTGTGCATCCATATGCACCCACACAAAATTAATAAAGATATAATAATAAAAAGACCTTTGTTGCTGGTGAGTGTAACGTTAATCTTTTTCAAAGCCTACTTTTAATGGTGGTTCTTAATGCTTTAATTTCCCTTCTAGCCACTTAGATTTTCTGTTGTTTCACATTTTCAACAGTATTTAACAGTTTTAATTTCCACCCACCAGAGGTAGTGGAAAAAGAAAGGTTATTATGATATGGGGGAAGTGGACCTGTTTAGAAATGGTTCTTTGGAGCAAATCCCATCTGCTTTGTCAGGAAATCAGCAGTTCAGTTCACAGGTCAGCAGCAGCAGCTCAATCCACTCGCACACACTTCACAGATACACCAGCAGTCCAGTTCAGTAGTGTCAGAATAGCAGCAGTGGTGGCACAACCTAACAGGAAGGGCCAGGCCTCAGCTAAACTGTTCAGCAAGAGTCAGCAGGCGGGATTGGGACCAGCAGGGATGCCAGGAGCAGTTCTTTGCTGTGCCTCTCTCAACTAAGTTAAGTTCAGTGAAGACACGAGACCAACAAGTATTGTTCAGCTAGCTGTACAAGCAAGCCTCTCACAGGCCGTTGAGTCCTAGTTATACTCCCTCCAAACATGACATGCCCTCCATGGGTCTTGCCTCACCATGTGAGTCTGACTTAGCAAAACTCTGCGTGAGTCTATATTAGCTGACATCACTCTGCCAATCGGCTGGAGTCTGATGAAGTGGCAAGAAGCCACAGCACATCACCAGAAGATTTTTAGTGCATTTCTTTCTATGGAATACTGACAAATTCAGCTCAACTACACAATGTAAGGTGGACCAATACATGCGTGTCATTAGATAAGAATCCTTCATCACGTGTCCTTTCATGTGCTTGCTTCAGCAGAACATCCTTTCTCCTCTGTCTGCTTCAGCAAAATGTTCCTTCACTTGTCTGCTTTAGCAAAACATCCCTTTACTTGTGTCTGCTTCAGGAAAACACTCCATGTGTTTGCCTCAGCAAAACATCACCCAACACAACTGACTTACCCTTAAGTTTGCACTTCAGATGAAAATGTTAATGGGACGGGTACTTTATCAGAGAATTTGGCAGCTTTTCACAAAACAAAACATACTCTGGACCATGGGATCTAGCAGTCACATCTGTGAATATCATCCACACAGAAACCTGCACTTGGATGTTTATGTCAAGTTAATTTATTATATCTGCCCAAACTTGAAAGTAACCAAGGTGTTCTTAAGAAGTGTTCCTTGGATAACTATAGCGTTGGTAGAGTGGAACATTACTCAGCCACACAAAGTCACAAAGGGACCTTGGATGCATGAAAGAAGCCAAACTAAAGTCCCCACATCATGTGTTTCCAATTGTGGATATACTCCCATATTTCCATAGGAAAGGGCAGAACCATGTAAACAGTGAAAGATCCTGGGGGGTTAAGATGAGTGAACAGTGACTAGGTAAATCGTGAAGCACTTTCAGGGCCCAGTAGATGTGCCCGTTGAAGAGTGTTCAGTAATTATAAAACAATCATTGAAAACTAATGTGAACAGCAGAAGTTACATTGTTTTATTCTTTGAATCAAAAATTTCAAAGCTTCATTTTACCATCCTTGGAAAAGTGAGATATAGGTTGTCTTCCTTATTGTCTTGAGACAAAGCTTCTCATTGACTGGAAGTTTACCATTTCCATTAGACTGGCTAGCTGACCTCTGCTCCTTGATCCTGAGGTTACAGGCATGTGGGTGCTGGGAATTTGAATCCATGGCTTCATGTTTGCAAAGTAAGCACTCTTACCGCTGAGCCATCTCCCAGTCCCAGACATTTTAAAAGCTTACTTTGTAACTATTTTGTGTTTTGTTTACTGTCATATCTCTAAGTTAACAGAATAGCCTCTGTTAGGGCAGGATGGGAGTGAGGCTGTGCTGTGATGTTTACAGTTAGTTGGAAGTGCTTTTAGTTTAGTGCCATTTCTTTAAACAGGCATCTTAATTTAATACACAGCAAAGGCTAGTCAGCTCTCTGGGATTTGTGAGTCTCTGGGGTGAATCACAGAACTGTGCTTTGGGGTCTTGGGGAAAAAAGTCAGGGAACATAGTTCAAAGGCACTTGTATTTGCTGCTTTTCTGTGCATTCCTGAAGAAGTCTGTAATACTTAGCACTTCTTTCAAGTTATAGAAATACTCTATTAATTGAGCATTCTCCCTGTATCCTTCTTTTCCGTTGTTGCACACACTTTGCTAACAAAGGCTGCTCTCGTGTGTGTTGGTGAAAAGGACAAAGGAGAGCAGCAGTGTTGCCCCCTACACTGGGCCCTGGGTCTCTCCTGAGACACTTGTGGTGGACAATGAGGACCGTGGTTCTTTTCAGCTACTGCACTGGACATGGAAAACAAGAACCAATTTAGAGGGAGGCCTGTGAGCTCCCAAGACAGGTCCTGGTGGTCAGTCATTTCTTTAGGAAGATGTGGTAGATGACTTCATTCAGTTACCACAGGGCTGACATATGAGGAAACAGTAGATTGTTCTGTGGAGATACAGGGTATGTCTGAAGCCATTGACTACAATGAGCTTTTTAGAAAATACTTGAAAAATGTTTGATTTGGCAGGGCTGGAGCAGTGTCTCAGCAGTTAAGGAATTGACATAGGTTCCCAGCACCCATGTCAGGCAGCTCCAGGGTATCTGGTGCTGTTCTTCTGGCCTTTGTAGGTACCTGCAGTCATGTGACATACAAATGTACACACAAAATAGTAGAAATAGAATTTGAAGAGAGTTTTTGGTTGTTATGTTATCCTGTTTTATTTGTTTGTTTAAAGGAAGTTCTTGCTTTTTAGGGAGGTTTTAGTTGTTATATCCAAAAGTGGCATGAATGAGTGATCGTCTCCCGAAAGTGACTAGTGTAAGTGGTTTGTCCAGACTATGCTTTTATTATTCAGAAGTTAGCGGGTTTGGGGTAGGGGGCATGGTGGCACATAACTTTAGTCTGAACACTATGGAGGCAGAGGCAGGTGGATCTCTTTGGGTTTGAGGCCGTCCTGGTCTTCAAAAGAGAGTTTTAGGACATCCAGAGCTACACAGAGAAACCCTGTCTTCAAAACAAAACAAAAACAAACAAACAAATGAACAAAAAGTTAAATAGAAAATGTCAGCTACCAGAAATTAACCAGACTTTGTACAGTGACTCCAATGACACTGTTTGTGCACTGCTGGATTTTATAGCACACTTTGTCCCTGCTCCTTGCTGTGACTCTGAATTGTCATAGAGTATCTTTAACGTGTAGTGGCTCTTGCCTCACACTTGGAAGGGAGCTGGTAGACTTGTCACTTGTGCTCAGGTGCCTGTGTGTTTGGTGTGTCTCCATGTGTAAATGTGCCCTTTGAGCTGTGTTCACTCTTCCCTGCTGTTTGTACAGCATCTTTCTTTGTTCAGTACAAAGTGGGAAACTGCCAGGATTCCCAGTTAGTGAGAGCCAGCATCAAAGGCCTGTCAGTTCCCAGCTAAGAGCTGCAGGCTGTTGGAGATGAGAACTCTAGAGTGTTGGTAGCTTGTGAGGTCCTGGATCCTCATGGCCCTGGAGAACATGAGCAGTGATCTATGCTGCTTCTTCTGCCTTTGTGGGCTGCATGCATGGTAGCTCTCACAAACCCTGTGTCTGCCAGATTGGCCAGTGATGAGGCTAGTGTTTTCATTTAGAGTCCTCTTGGGACTGCTTTCAGAGAGGCAGAGTGAGAACTCTGGGAGGGATAGGTACTTGACTGAGTAAGAGGTGGTCATGTTTGCCTTCCCTGCCCAATGCTGTTCAGAGCAGAGACTATAAAAGCCCTCTGATCTTAAGAGAGCTGAATTTCAGAGCTCTGGACTGGTTTTGTTTCCACTTTTATAGTAAGATGAGGAAGCTATGACCTCTGGAGCCACATATTAAATCTGAGTTTCTAAAGGTTGCTGAGAAGAGGGGCATCTGAAGGGGGTAAGGTATTTGGGCCCTGAGCTAACCCCGGGAATGTCCTGGGGATATAGCATTCTCTTCACAGTTGTCTTATTATTTTCTTCCTGTATTGATAAAACAGCCCGACCAAATCCATTTGGAATGCCTGGGATGGTGCCACCATATGTTCCCCCTCAGATGCTCAACATTCCACAGACTTCTCTGCAAGCAAAGCCCGCGGTAAGGTATCCTCTGAGTCAAGTTAGTGTTGTGGACCTTGGATATGAATTAAAAAAAAAAATCTTGTATTGATATAAAGGATAGTACTAGTTTGTCAAATTAAAAATGACTGAAGAGGACTAGGCTAATCCAGGCTTGTCTCAGCCCCCACCAGCACTGTACACTGACTTGTGTTCTGCGCCTCAGGTCCCACAGGTGCCCAGCCCAGGGGGCACCCCAGGCCAGGCTCCATACCCATACAGCCTCCCTGAGCCAGCCCTCGCCCTGGACACTAGCGGGAAGAACCTGGCAGAGCAGAACAGCTACAGCAACATTCCTCCTGAGGGGAAGCACACGCCGCTGTATGAGCGCTCCTCGCCCATCAACCTGGCCCAGAGTGGCAGCCCCAATCATGTGGACTCTGCCTACTTCCCTGGCTCTTCAACATCATCATCGTCAGACAATGATGAGGGCAGTGGAGGGGCAGCCAAGTGAGTATTCAAGATCACAGGGTGCTCTGGGTGCTGTGAGCTGAGGGTTTCCTTCATTCTGTAGCCGAAAGTTGTCTACCACAGGTAGGTGCTGTTTATAGCTAGGAGAGGTCTACCTAGTGCCAGGTCTTGCTGGTTTAGCCCCAAGCCTGGAGATCCAAGAGATCTGGGCGAGTTGGACAGTAACTCATTTATGTCATGGCTCAAATACGAGGGTTGCTCTGTGTCACCCTTGGCCCATCATGTACGCCAACTCCCCTGACAGCCTTAACCTCTGGACTGCCTAGAAAAGAGAGCCCAAAACTTCCCCTTGTCCAAACCCAGCAGCTAGCTAAAGCTACATTCTTGAAACAGCACTGTTTGCCTAGCCAAAGTGTAGAATGCTGCCTGGATTCAGATGAGACTTCTTCCTAGAAAACATTAGAATTCACAAATGAACAGTTGGTTAAAATCAGATTGGCAGAAATCATAGTATCATCCCTTGACCCCTAAGGTATTCTGTTTGGAAAAAGGGAAAGAATTAACTATCTTTCCTGTGAGTTCATTGTCCTATTGTAAATTTGAGCACTGCTTCATGGGGTAAATAACTAGGGCAGGCTACTGCTGTGTGACTACCCGGCAAGGCTGGTGGGTGCTACATTTACCCTTGCGCTCAGATGTAAGAGATTTGAGAGGCAGTGTTCAATGTTCCTGCAAGTTTTCCCTGGTGTATCTATCTACTATGAAATGGAAGCAGATGTGTGCTGACCTGGGGCAGTGCTTACTGAGTCTGCATACCTTGTCTGGAGTAAGTCCAGTAGAAGCAAGAATTATTATCTAGTATTTGTACTTTTAGAGGAATTATTTATCAGAATAATCAGGTTTATGATCTTTTGAATCAAAATTTCTGGATTAACTTACCAGAAATGAGCATTTTAAACAAGCACCCTGTGATTGTCATCAAATGTGAAGGCAACTGGCAGGAAGTCTAAGAAGCTCTCGAGTTCTGAGACACTTCACTAGGTCTGAAGACTAGGTATCTGTACAAGGAATATTTGTTATATAAATTGTGAAACACTGGCAGAAGGCAGAGGAAGAAACTGTAGACTCTGAGCCTTGCATAGACAGGACTCTAGAAACCAGGTCTGGGCAGTCACTTGGACAGCTGGGTGGTGTGGAGGGTGGACATTGAGAAGAGTGCTGTTTCGCTCATTGCTGTTTTAAAGACTCTGCCTGGCTGTTCCTGGGTTCCCAGAACTCTATCTCTCTCTTGAAGTTCCTGTGAACTTTCCCCAGACACTATCATTTACTATTTCCTGTGCATCTTGTTCCTGCAAAGGGATGTGAACCTCTCATCCTGGCAGTTCCTGTTTGCTGCTGTTGTAGAGAAAGTGTCTTTCAGGAAACTTGATACACAAGGTTGGACTTGAGTTGTGTGACTCAGGGACTTAATTCCTTGAGTTGGTTGCCTCACTTATGACAGTCAGTATGAGATTGTGTTAGAGGAAGATGGCAGAGGAGGTAAGGAGCCTGCCCTGAAGCCCTGGACCCTAAGCTTTGCTCATGGTGGATGCTATGGTACAGTTCTGGTTTATGAGTGTGATGCTGGGGTCTCAGGCCTCAGGGAGGATCCTAGGCAGTTGTGTGAATTGCATGTAGAGTGTGTTATGTGCAGCATATGAGAACAACTTGGTGCTCTCAGTGGCTCTGCACCCTGGGCGGTATAGTAATCGTTGTAGCTGCTCAGGAGACTGACACAGTAGGCTCTCATGAACCGAAGTGCTCAGACAGCCTGGGTAATATGATGAGATCTTATATCAAAACATAAAAACGGTATCAGCTTTAGTATCTTCATAATAAATAAAACCCATAATTCCAGCATGTGGAAGTCTGAGGCAGGAGGATTGCTGTAGATTTGAGGCCAGGCTAGTGTTTCAAGTCAATCTGGGCTGTGGAGTGAGATCCTGTGTCCCAAAACTCAAGCAAAACAGAAACAAAACCTGTAGGAATAGGAAGTCAGGATCTTACCTTTGATTTGGACTTGACCAACACGATGTTTTTAGGAGAGTCTTGAAGGAAAGGAAGTTATCTGTTTATTCATTTACCCAAGAAATGCTTGAGCACTTGCTGTTTGCCAGTGGGCGTGGTTGAGGAAGTGTGCTCTGATGGTGTGCTGTGCTGGAGGACAGTCTGCAGTGGCAGATACTGTCCCGATGGACAACTAGAGAGCAGAGGACAGATTAGGTGCTGATCTCCAGGCCTGGCCTTGCAGAAATGATTGGTCCCTGGCCTGGAAAGACTTGTGTTTGTTTGTTTGTTTGTTTTTGTTTCAGAAAGGAGTATACCTTCTTGGCGCTATTTGCCTTTGAAACAGAGTTTAACCTCAGAAGTTTAATTCTAAGCCCTTCAACAGAGGAGTGCCAACCCTTACCATTTCTATACTGTAACAGAGGGGAAGAGTCCTTCAGTTTTCTCATAAGGGCACACCTCTATGTGATCCTTTTTGCACCTCTCACCCATAAGACTACTTACTTGGCTGTGTCTCTGGCCAAGCATAGTACACTCTGTAGATACTCACTAGTTAGGATGAGATGCTAAGGCCAAAAACAGACTGCCAGTTAGTTTCTTTCTTTCTCTCTTTCTCTCTCTCTCTCTCTCTCTCTCTCTTTCTTTCTTTCTTTTTTTTTAAAAAAAAGATTTATTTATTTTATTCATATGAGTACACTGTTACTCTCTTCAGACACACAAGAATTGGCCATTGGATTCCATTACAGATGGTTGTGAGCCACCATGTGGTTGCTGGGAATTGAACTCAGGACCTCTGGAAATGCTTCCAACTGCTGAGCCATCTCTCCACCCGACTGTCAGTTTCTAATTTGGAAACATTTCCATGAGTACATTTTATGTAGTACCATCCTGGGAACAATAGCCAGATTTTGGTCTAGAATAATTTACAGAGTAAGTGGTTTAGTTCCCCAAACCTTATGTCAGGTGATGGATGATTGGGGAATGTTATGGAAGAAATCAAAAGCAAGAAAAGTTTTCTGCAAATAATAAGGTAAATATTTTTAAATGACAAAAGATATAATGGACTGGAGAGACAGCTCAGCAGAAGAGGTAAGCTTTGTGGGCTTGCTGATGGGAAGTCTAGGCCTGTTTTTTGTTTGTTTGTTTTTTGTTTTGGTTTGGTTTGGTTTTTCGAGACAGGGTTTCTCTGTGTAGCCCTGGCTGTCCTGGAACTCACTCTGTAGACCAGGCTGTCCTTGAACTCAGAAATCCACCTGTCTCTGCCTCCCAAGTGCTGGGATTTAGGCCTGGGTTTTAATTGGTGACTTCTGCAGACTTTTCTCATACAGTGTTTGTGGAGGAAAGCAGGCTTGTTTATACCTAGGGCAGCAACTAAACCAGCCTGTTGTCTATGCCTAGGACAGGTAGTTAGCAAAAAAACAAAAACAAAAACAAAAACGGAACAAGTGTTCTACCTCTGTCAGAACAGCAACAGAACAGACTTCTTGCTCTACTTTTTTGTTAAAATTGAAAAGAAAAATTCAGTTGATACAATGTGTTTTTTTTTCCTTTCCTGGCCTTTATTGAACCTTTGTAGTATTACAGTATTGAACTGTAGAATTACAGTTGGGTCTATATTGGAGATGTTTATTACTTTCATAGATTTATTTGGGCTTCTAAGGTTTAAATCAAAGGGAATGAATAACTCTGAGGCTTTAACTTCTTACACAGTTTTTTTTTACCACCTGTAGTAGACAGTTACTTCGAGTTCAAACATTAAAAAAATACAAAGAATCCCACATAATTCCCATCTAGATGGGGATCAGCCAAAGATTAGTGAATCTATAACACTTTATTTTTCTCTGCATATACTAAAACACATTTTTTTATAATAGTAAGGTCTTAGGATCAGCTTGCCCTTTTCCTTTTCTTTTATACTTAAAATACTTAAGTATATTGATGCATATAAGTATGACATATGAACACTTAATGTTTAATAAATAACGTACACCTATTAAATATTGCTAACTCTTTACTGATGTTTTTAAATGTGTAAAAATCCTTATTCAGAGAAAAGGAACATTTCAGTTTTGTGACTTTGTAAAGGCTTGTTCTTGTGAACATAGATGTGTGTGTCTTAGGTAGGGAGAGACTCCATTGTGATAAAATGTGCAGTCTGTATTGTTGATCTTGAGTTGCAGTGTCCTAGTAATAATGGTAGTGTTTTCTTGCATGAGCTTCCTCCACCGATTCTAACAGCATGTGGTTCACAGAGGATCGCATCTCACGTGTGAAAAGAGCTCTGGAAGATGGGTTGCTGAGTGCAGAGGCCTGCTGGGCTGCTCCTGCTGTCAGGGCTGGCTTGGTAATTTTAGCTATGGTTATGTAGTTTCCTGCTCACATGTGGATGAGCACATTTTCTGAGGGGCTTGGGGGGTTTCTTGTGAGTTATATAGCAAAATTAACTATTGGCGCAATACAAAACTAAAACAGTGATTTGTTGTTTTTAAATGTAAAATACTAAAGGATTTTATTCATGTCCTTGACCTAGTATTTCAGGAGACAGAGACTTTAGATATGGGTCTTTTTTTGTTGTTGCTATTTTTTTCTTTTTTTTTTCCTCTTTTCTTTCTAAGGGTGGCTAACAAAGAGAATTCATGTTTCCCTGCCTTGGAGTTCGAGGACATTATAGACAGAGTTGACAGAATAGTTTGCATGTGTGCAGTGGATGAGCTTTCTTCCAAATATGTGTGTGTGTGTGTGTGCCAGAACTCATATCTACATTTTATCCTTTTACACATTGCTAAGATCTTTCCGTTGAGGCAGTGCAGAGTTTTATGTGTTGGAAGAATAACCCTGGTCTTCAGCAAGAGTCTACATTCTAGCTGTCTGCTAGCTGTTTCATATTAATCGTATCATAGTCAAAGCTCGAGACACTGCCGTCTTAGAAAGCGTGAGCCACGTCCTGCTGGCACATGGGAAGGAACTCTGCTTGTCCTCTGAAGGAGGAGGACCTTGTATAGGATGATTGTTTAGGTCTGGAGCACATCGCTGTCTCCAAGTGGTGCCTGTGACCTGAGCATCACTTATGCAGAGTTGCCTGCCAGCAGCTCTGACAGCCTTCCAAAGCTTGCCTGCCTCACTGGCACTCCTCTGTCTCCACAGAGTTGGGGTGGAAGTGGTTGCTTGCTTGCTGTGTTTTTGCATGTAGCTAGAGCTACCTCTTCAGCTGGCTGTCCTGGGACAGTGTGTGACACGATCTGGAGTAGCACGTCTGGGACTGAGTTCCTTATATGGAGTTGGGGATAGACTGACTTCTCTGAGCCTGAGTTTGATCATCACAGACTTCTGCCATGGGTATGGGTGAGAGCTAATGCTGGTCTGTGAGACATCTGGGTAAGAATAAACTTAAGGTGTTACCTGCTGTGTCAAATGAATAGAATGCTGAACTTCATCTCTTCTTCAAAGAAAAGCATTTATCCTAGCCACATACTTTGGTTTCTTACATTGTGAAATACTACTAACTGCCCTGGTGAGTGTTTTAGACTACATGAACATTGGCTATTGTAAAGATACTTTCCAGAAACAATAATGCTAGTCTGTCTCGTGAGCATCGGTATTTTCAACTTGATGGTACATATAGAACAAAACGCGTACACCTCCCAGTATTGGTAGGTTCTCTGGAGTGTTAGGTGGCATGTCACTGTACCTCAGCAGTAGAGTCAGCAGAAAAATATGCCCCTTCGTGTCAGCTTTCCTTCCTACTGTCGCCACCCAGTTTTCAGGTAACTTCAGGAGCCCCAGGAACGCTGCTCACACATCTGTGTGTTCAGTGAACATTTCAGGCACTTTTGTTGTCTAAAAGCAATTTCAGAACCTGTGCTGTTTTTTATGTCACATAAGAAATAAACAAGGTCTGCTCTTCGAAGTACACTGAGTGGTTTATAATTCCCTGTGCCTCCCCATGTCACATGTGTCACATCTCTGCATTCTTGGCTGCTCATTTACCGACTGGCTCATAGCTGGATGACATGCACTCAACAGATTAGTGATGGACCTGTGACCAGACACTTCTCAGGTCTCTGCCCACTCAGCTGTCAGAACGGTTCTCTGTTGCTCCTCCCCACCTCCCCCCACCCCCCACCCCGGAAATGGCCTTTTATTCAACAGAGGTGATTATGCTCATGTTGCTTCTTGGTTATCACTGTGTTTTAAGTTGAAATTTGGTTTTATACTGAGTAGTGATGATATATAGAACAGTGCTTTCTCTGACCCCAGAAACCTAGACACAGTGGGATCTTGTCACCTTTTTATGTTGACTGTGTAGTATCTTTGGCTAGAACAACCTGCCATGTAATGAGTGAGATCAAGGGCGCTCTAGGATATCACCACATGGAACAACAGTCTTGGTTTAAGATGGATGTTGCAGCCTTTATAATGCTTCTCTTATTTCTTTTGTATAAAACTGAAATGAAATTGATTGATAGGTAGGAGAATTAATGAGTATTTAAATCTCTCCATTTGCTATATGGGTCAATTAGAAAGGCAAGTCAGTAGCCTGAAGTGGCATGTTCTGTAGTCATCACAGAGGTAATTTAGGTACAGAGGGCTGCCAGCGAAGGATAAGTGATGGGACCGTGTACCCAGAGGAGCAGCAGCCATCTTCACCTGGAGTCACCCTGCCTGCTGGCTTTCTCACATGACCCTTGTGATGACCCCACTACCTATAAGATAGCACTTTTCACCTTTGCTAGGGACCATGATTACTTGACTGATAATATTGTGTCCCTTAAATAAAAGTGAAGGAGGGTTTATGAAATAATGCTTACCCAGACCACTCAACGCTGATCTGCTGCTTTTTAGGTTTTGAAAATACTGCCTAAGTATAGTAAAGTGTTTTCAGAGGCTGCATACAGGTCATGAGTCTGTCAGGTGCTGCTTGAAATACTTCCTCTTGACTGCTTATCTCTTTCTGTACCCCACCCCCCCTTTGTGTGTATATGTGGGGGGGGAAGGTTGGTTTAGGGGAGTGGTTTACCAAGCTGTTTGCCAAATAGGAATCTGTCCCTGTTCTCTGAACTTGAGTTCATCTCTCTCCTGTGCCTACACCCTAATTTCTTCCCTTTCTACTCATGGTTGACACCTTTCCCATGAAGATGGGTTGCCTATAAGAGTGTTGTTACGTTGCATTTAGAAATTATGCCAGATAGCCTCTTTTCACTTTGAAGATATAATATTCCTGAAATAAAAATTTGAGCAAAATACAAGGCCATTAGAGCATGAAAAGTTACTGCTATTGCTATTGAGTCAACAGGTTTAGTTTGGGCTCTTTTCATTGTGAGGTTTAGTCCATAGTAGTTATTGATCTTGTTCATTTGTGTTTAGCCACATCAGCGGGAACAAGATTGGCTGGGAGAAGACAGGAAGCCATGCAGAGCCGCTGACACGGGGAGACCCCGGAGACCAAGTAAAGGTATAGAACCCACATCTTCCATTATTTAGTTTCTGACTGGTCATGTACACTGGTGACCAAGTTAAAGAAAAATTCTTTCTGAAATAAGTCGTATGCTTTCCAGAGGGCTCAGAAAAGGAAAGAATTGTTTAGAATTGCCTCAGTCTGCTCGGCCTGGGAAGGATGGCACCCATAACACTCCTTCCTCTCCAGGACCTGGTCTTGAGCCTTCTTGTGCCCCCTTTTTAAAGGGAGTTGGTAAAGACTGATTGAGAAAGTGCCTAGAGTGTGTGTGTTAAATTAGAAGTAGCTGGGTGTGGTGGTGCTCCTCCTTAATCCCAGCACTAGGGAGGCAGAGGCATGCAGACCTGTGAGTTCCAGGCCCGTCGGGGCTCCACAGTGAGATGATGTCTCAAAAGAAGAGAAAAAAAGTAGGAGTCAGGTAAATTCTACTTCCACTGTACCTGCTCTTTCTGCTAGCAGTGGCCTCTGGAAATCCATCTGCCATTTGTGGTCCCTGAGGGGGAACAAGACTCCTGCTTCAAGATGGTTGGGCAACTTCATCTGGGTACCAGAAATTCAATTAAAGCTCCAAGTCAACTGAAGTATGGTGAATCAATTAAAAATAAACAATGAAAATACTTCATGAGAACTGTTGTTTGTTCATGAGAGAATCTGGCAAAGTGCTTTGCACTGTTTTGTATCTGATCTTAGTGAAGAGGGAAAGTATAGGGAACCCTTGTCAGTTTTCAATAGGTTCTTCTAAGAAAGACCAAACTTGGTACCTGGGTATTAAAGGATAAAATTAGCTCTCAATTACATACCCTTGGAATGAAGACATTTATTCCCATACAGCAAAATATACATGTTTTAGGGTGACACTAAATCAAGCAATAAGCAGTTCTTGTTTCCAGTGCTCTGATCAAGAAGAAGAGTTTATCGTGCAAATAATAATTACTCTTGGGCAGTTTTTCAGACAATTCAGAGTATGCCAGGGCATCTGGATCTGCCTCTCTTTTCCTTGGCGCCTTGCCTGGCACTGGTGCAACCCTGAGTTAGTCCATTGTGGTCCAGCTTTCCTGCCCTGTGCCCATGCCTGCTCTTTGTGTGAGCAGTTGTTAACAGAGTGGCCGTTTTCACCTAGAAATATATTATCCATTTTCAGAGTTAGTGTTTATAGGTCTGAGTCATTGTTTTTTATGGGATTAGATTGTTGTAGAGAGAGGATTTGTGGTGGTCTGCATTGTTGCCGTTATTACTGTTTTACTTTTGTCTGTGTATAATTAAATGTAGGGCTTTATCAGGACTGTAGAGAGAAAGTTTTAGATGGTAATTTTGTTTTTGAGTGCCAACAGTTACGAGACTGAAGTCAGACCTGGTATGAACTCAGTTTCTTGAATTACTAATTATAGAACTGTGGTCAAATGCATAGCCTCTTTGAGTGCATTAGGAAGATCTTAAGAACAACAGAACACAGAGGACCAGAAACACATGGTGATGCTCAGACAGCGGGGCAGCTTCAGAGAGCTGGAAACTCTGCAGGCAGCCCAGGGTCAGGGGAAGCTGGAGCTGCTTTCTGAGATGAGTCTCCTTGTCCTCCACACTGCAGGAGGCAGTCCATGCTGTCCTCTGTGGCACAGTGTGTGCTGGTGGTGGTTTTGTGCATAAAGTAGTCTGACCATGTAGGTGAGTGTTTTCAGCCCACCCTGCCTTTTGGTTGGCACCAAATCTGACCATTCTAGGCAGGAGTCATCTCTGCCCTCTGGTGTTAAGGTGGTGACCTTGTATACTGAGATAATGAGAGAATAAGACATAAAATCTTTCCCTACTTTCTGTCCTTTGCTCTGTAGGTAGAAGGTTCATCCACTGCCTCTTCGGGAAGCCAGCTAGCTGAAGGCAAAGGGAGCCATATGGGCACTGTTCAGCCAATCCCGTGCCTCCTGTCAATGCCTACCAGGAACCACATGGATATCACCACGCCTCCCTTGCCCCCCGTCGCACCTGAGGTGCTGAGAGTGGCTGAGCACAGACACAAGAAGGGACTGATGTACCCCTACATCTTCCACGTCCTGACAAAGGTATTACCCAGGGGTCTTAGAGCAGTTTTAAGTATTTGACAGCATTCCATCCCTGATTTCCTTTTGAAAACCTTTTTTCTTTCTTCCTTTTTTCCTTTTTGGTCTTTATAAAGTATTTCCAATTTCTAAACGTTAAACAAAAGATAAAAAATTTGTATCTATAAATGCAATGCAAGTCATGAAATCTTTCCTTTTTAATTTAAAACACTTTTTAGTGAAATAATGGCACATTGTTTCATGACTCATAATTTTTTTCTTAGTATAGAACTTTTACACATCTGTGTTATAAGGTCAAAGTTAATGTTGTAAGTGGCATCTGACTTTTTATTATTTGTCCGTAGGGATAACATCTCTTCTCTAGTAGCACTCTAGAATGCACTCTAGTGCATTCTGACTTTGCTCCTCTGCTTTGTTGACTGCAGTTTTAATGATAGGACCCAAGACTGGTATACAGGGTTTTGTTAAAGTCTACATATTTAGAAATGCCAGTTATCTCCTATATAGCAGCTGATTCACCTTATTAGTGTTTTACCAAATGTGTAGCTAAATATGTACATACTGTTGACATTGTTTTTAAATCTCGTGTCTTGTATCTCTGTGTATCTAAATTTTCTCAGTGATTTATGGTCTCTGTGTTGGCACAAGTCACTTCAGTGATAAATTTGTCATATAGAATTGGTTTATTACTATCTTGCTATCACCATATTTTCTTCATTACATGGGCTCTGTCTTTTTCACCCCTCTATTTTATGCAATCCATTTGTGGCTTGTAAAATGGAGTCAGTAAATGCCAAAGGCTCCTTCCTTTTTCACAGTTGTCGTAAGGTGAACCTTTGGTCAGCTCATCCAAACAGAGTATTTAGCTAATGCTATTAACTCTTCAGCCATTTCCTTTTCAGTTGTCAGTGCCTCCAAGTCTTGTCTTACTGTTTAATATGGGCATGCATGAGTATCAATGGTCAGAGTGTGGTCATAAAACAAACATTATTCTAAAACATCACCAAAAGTTATGAAAATGCAATTTATTTGTTATAGTTTGTTATGTATGGTCCAGTTAAGAGTCTAGCATTTTAGAAGATATTTTTTCAATAAAATGTGTATAGAGATGGCCCTCATTCATTCCTTGTGTGGGACTGTTTGAGATGTAAGGGGCACTGGAGAGCCACCCTCTGCATCCCTGCTGCTGGCTTTGATGCCTGGCAGTTGGATAGACCCATGTAAAGAGTGCAGATGGTACTAATAGCTTTCTTCTGTTCTTACAAATATCAAGGGAAGATTGACAGAATATCCAGGCTTGGGAAAAGTAAACTGTTCTTTCAGGTTTAAAAAAAAAAATGCTACTTTGGACTTTTCAGTATAGGAGCAGCTTAGGCTGCAGTGCATACCATTTCCTCTGAGCCGAGGAGCCGTGACATGCAATCGAGGCATTTGCAGCAATGTGGAGCTTCATAGTACCGTTGAGAATTACTAGCCAGAGAAATCCTCGTAGTAAATGAATATATTAGAGGACATTTAACCACTGGATTAGTCAAGAGGAAAGAAAGTATTGAAGATAAGGAGAAAATCAATTTTGAAGTTAAATTTGTGTGAAAGAGCAAATATACAAGGTAGTTATTAAGAGAACTTACAGATAATGTTTAATAGGCATTGGAGGTCATGTTGTGTATTTTTGTTACAAATATACATAAGTAAAATTCCTTGAATATATTGATGTATTCTGATACCATGCAGTAGAAGTTTGGCAACAGCTAGCTGCTGAACACCACAGTGGTTTCTCTCTTGATGGCATGGTCTTGAGTTAGATGAAAGTCTTGCCATATTGGGACCTGAGCTGGGGATGGAATGCTTTCATTTTCTGTCCTAGCAGCTGTCTATGGCCTCGACCATGGTGATACACATGGTAAGCACCTACTGTGCTGTGGAAAAGCCAAGAACATGTTTAAAAAAAGAATTCTCTTAGGGAGGTCATTTTTGACATGTGGTAACTTTTATGGAAAAGCTTGGTAAAAAAATATGACTTTCATTTCAGAATACTGAAAACCTTGGATTTTGTACAGGTCACTGAAAATTATAAATTTTATTATCTCTGACCATCTTGACCTATGAATAAAAGTTGTAGATTCTTCATGCTTTCTTCTGTATTTGTTGTCTGGTGTTATCTGTAGAATGTTTAAAAAAAAACTTTGGCTCATCTATGTGCTTTTCTTTTGTTCTTGGTATTTGGATTAAAGATAAAGTAATATGGGATTAAGTTTGAGTCTCTGGACATACATTTGGACCACAGACTGCCAGTGGGCTCTCCTCGGCATCTCAGTCTAGACAAGTTGTTAAGCCGTTGGAATAGAATAGCTATGTCATTAATGGAGATGATGCAGTAGATTGCTGTGAGTTTCTTGTAAATTCAACATGAAAAATGTGCAATATTATTCTGCTTTCTTCCATGCAAAGGGTGAAATCAAAATTGCTGTTTCTATTGAAGATGAAGCCAACAAAGACCTGCCTCCGGCCGCCCTGCTCTATAGGCCAGTTCGTCAGTATGTTTACGGAGTCCTGTTTAGTTTGGCAGAAAGCAGAAAGAAAACTGAGAGACTTGCTTTTAGAAAGAACAGACTTCCACCAGAATGTATGTACTGTAACAATCCATTGTTTGTTTCCCTCGGTACCTCGTAATCTCTTGTGCATTTTCTAAAGCCTTAGAAGTATCGTGGTTGAGTTGCCTGAGACCCTCCTTGTGCAGGAGGTGGGCTGTCCTCTGGGCGGTAGGCCAGGGTCGAGCCCTCAGAACAGGAGAAGCCATACTTGGTACTATTTTAGTAATGATGTTTATCTGGTAAAAGAATAAAATAGCAGGTTTCCAATGTTAAACTTGACATTGCTCTGAAAACATCTTCAAGAGCCATCACTCTCTGTGACTAGCTTGATGTAGTAGCTGAGATGCATGTCTGCCCCTGTGCTCATGAGGCCCAGATGTGTCTCTGCAGGAGCGCAGACATCTGGAGAGCAGTTCCTATAAGGTGATGCCGCCATAGTGTACTCACTTGAGGACTGCCACGGTTGACCTGGGTATGGCTACTTCAGTTCACCAATGTGGGTGAAGGGAGGGACACTAGAAAGGACTGCTTGGAATGCTGATCAAAGTTGAGGTCTTTCATGAGGCCTGTGTCATATTTTTTGCGAAAGTTGTGTTTTCTTCTTCATACTTTTATCTGCTAATTTAAGAACACAAAAATCAATATATGCCAGGAAGTACAGAAATGTTATCTAAAACATATTGTCTAAAATCAGAATATTGTGACTATTTTATAAATTCATGGACCATTCTCTTGAGCAAAGACCCTTTAGTTGTGACTCCAGCTGAGGTGAGCAAGTGTTGGCCTCAGTAGGTGGTGACATTCATGGCCAGCACTTCCTGACTAGCTTGTGTAGTTCTGAGCATGGGAACTTTAAACTCAATCTACAGGATCTTACACTGTCTCAGGATGGCTTGAACTCCAAGCTGCCCTCCTTCCTCAGCCTCCTGAGGTCTAGGATGACAGATTATGAGGCACAACACCCGCTTTAACTTCAGTAGATTGTTAAATTTTCCTTTGAGCCATAAGACTATAAAATAGTCACCCTTCTTTCCTTTTTCTCAGAGTTAGTTACACTGAGGTGCAGCTGAGTAGTGCCCATCAGGGCTTCTGCTCTCTACCCTTCTGTGTCAGAAAGCCATGAACCTGGGGCCTCTATTCAGCCCCTCACTCTCAGCTCCAAAGGACTGGATTGGTTTCTCAAAAGACGTTCTTTTGTTGTTTTCCTTTTGTGTTCAAAAACAGGACTACTCTTCAAAGAATTTCCAGTACCCATTTCTGCCATCCCACAGAGTCTGGTGTGACTTGACTTCTTCCCCTCAGGCACAGGGTCTTGGTGTCATAGTGTGCTGCCATACCAGAGGCACTCACAGAGCAGTCTTGACCTTTTATGCCCTGCTGCAGGTCTTCAGGCATCAAGGACAAGTTTTTGCAAAGCTCATGTACAAAGTGCATGAGGAATGGAGCATGTTAGGGACCAGGCAAAGCCTTTTCCTCGGTGATGCCCACCTGCCTTTAACCTTGTTTCAAGCAGGTCTTGGAAGCTCCTTGGGAATGAGCCATCAAGGAAAGAAAAGATTGGGGTGAGGAAATATTAAGTGACTCAGGCAGGTACCTCAGATGTGCAGGCTGC
This sequence comes from Grammomys surdaster, assembly GCF_004785775.1. Lineage (NCBI taxonomy): Eukaryota > Metazoa > Chordata > Mammalia > Rodentia > Muridae > Grammomys > Grammomys surdaster. The sequence goes on from NW_021604595.1 coordinate 1,295,327, forward strand.
TGACCTGTGTGAGAGAGAAAAGAACATGGGGGACTGTACAAGGTATAAGCTGTTCCTCATGTCTTCCTCTCTTCGGACATGGCAGAAAGGCCTTAGCTTTAGGATGTGGATATGACCAGGGCTGCTGCTTCCCTTCTTTCTCCTTCTTTATGAAGTTGGAAAACCACCACCACCCACCACCACCACCCACCACCACCCACTATCACCCACCACCACCCACCACCACCACGTCTTGCTCCTCTTCCCCCTCCTCTTCCTTCTTTTCCTCCTCCTCTTCTTCCTCTTCTTCCTCCTCCCTTTCTTCCTCTTCTTCTTTTTGCTTGGGGGCAGGTGGGGGGAGACACCAGGAACGATCTCTAGAGAGAAGATGTATGTGCTTAGAGAAGAAACGAGTGTAAATAAGGAGTCCGTGTTCTGGACTCAGGCTGTAGAAGGGGACAGTGGGCAGGGAGTATCCATTCTTCAGAGCTTCTGCTCCTGAAAAGGGCAGGAGGAACTGTGGATGAGAAGTGTCTGGATTTGATTTGGAAAGAAGGAACCAAGTAACAGTGTACCAAAGAGTGGGACCAGCCAGGAAGGCTGAATGAAAGGGTGTCTTCTCCTCACACAGCAGTGAGAGAGCTTCTTGTCAAGCGTGGCTTTGTATTAGGTGGCACATGTTTGGAGTCAATTCTGTCAACATGTCTTATTACTACTGAGTGTATTCCTTGCAGGAGTGTCTAACAGGCAATCACAAAGTGAAGGATTGGCCAGGTGATGGTGGTACATGTCTTTTATCCCTGTACTTGGGAGGCAGAAGCAGATTGATCTCTGAGTTTGAGTCCAGACAGAGAGAGTTCCAGGACAGCCAGAGCTACACAGAGAAAGGCTGGGGGGTGGGGAGGGGGAAGGTGGAAAATGGGATAGGTGAATGATTAATACAAATACATGATTATGATTTATTGAGGTGAATACACAAAGACTTTTAGTGTATTAGGGAATTAAAATACCCTTGTGAGAAAGCATGTAATTACTGAGGTTCTTTGAAGGCTGAGGATGTAGCCCAGTAGTAGTGTGTTCATACAGCACAGGGATGGCCTAGTTCACTCTTACAAACTTACCTTTGCTGATACCACGTTTTCAGTAGAATTCTGATCTGGTGGGACAGGTTAAACTGTCTTTCCTGTAGACAGTAACCCAGAGTGGGCTCTCAGCTGAGAGTGGGTATAGTGTCCCTGTTGCCCAGGAGGCTAGAGCCCTGTCTCTGGTGTGGCCTGAGCAATAGCAGGAGCTGAAGCCACACCTCCCTCCAGCCTTGAGTTTTCCTGTTGTAAAGGTGAGGCTCTTGAGTTTCCGAGATGCTGGGCAGGAGGCTAGAGGAAGGTAACTCCTTTCTAAGACTGTATGCCCATGGCTATTCCCAGTCCTTGGTGCTCTCTAAGGACTGATGGGAAGACCTACATGATTTGAAGCATGAAAGTAAAATGCAGGTTTCAGCAAGATAAAGAAGAGTGTAGTGTCTTTGCTACAACTGCAGAGTGTAATGTTCAAGATAGAAAGTTCTATGAATTCACCATGATGTGTTTGAGCTCTATGTGGTAGCATAAACCTGTACTACTAGCTCAGAAGGCTGAGTCATAATGTGAGCTTCCATAGTGAATTCCTGGCCAGCATGGGCTACATAATGAGACCTTGCCTCAACTAAAATAGAACAAAAATTACCACCATCCATTTTATAAAATCAGCCATTGGTTTTTTACTTCCTATTTCTTGTATTTCTGAAGTCTTCTCTAGTACCTCAAAATGATGTATAGGCTTATTAAAGGATGAAGTGTGGAGGCAGGAACAGTGCACTCAATGGTAGTAATAGGACATTGCCCAACATGCCCAAGCCTGGGTTTCTATCTGTATTAGCACAGCAATACATTTTAGAATTAGAGAGAGGCATCCGTGTCCCCCCCCAACCCCCATCCCCTATCCCCATGTGTCCCAAGTCACATCACTCCAGACTTCTTTATTCTGCACAGCTTTCCAGTACTAGCACTGACATTGTTCTCCCAGATTTCAAATTAACCAGCACAAGAAGTAGTTACTCAGGTGGTCCAGCACCACCACTAGTCTATAAATATGACTCTTTTTTTTCTTACTTTGTAAGTCCTTGGCTTTTTGAGTTTCCAAAAATGCTAAGAGCCACATACCTGAGGAGCGGGAGGACTGGGCAGCACTCGTCTTTGCTACTGTGCCTGCCAGTGTTCTACAGACTACCGAGCATCATCCCCCGAGAATGATGCCTGCCTCAGATCTAAGAGCCTCTTAGTTGGTGCTTCTTTGAGGGTTGTGGAGGTGCTCAGAGTAAGGAGTAGAGTGCTCCTCACTGCCCTCCCTCCCACGCTGGCCTGGGGGGTGGGCAACATCCACGAGTGGGAAAGAACAGATTTCATGGTCTCCAGTCTTTCTTTCTACCCCGGGGTAAAGTTGCTTACATAATTTTCTCTGGATGTCTCAGGCATAACAGCAGTTCCTCCTGGTGCACACAAACTCGGGTCACAGGGCTAGGAAGCTGCTCCTTTTGCTGTATCTTCCTCCCTCTTGTAGAGGTAGTATGTGACATGCTGCAAGTCACCTGCAGTGGTCCTTCTGTGGTACATAGCTGTAGAGGCAGCTACTGTGTGCCTCTAGGAACTCCCATATAAAAAGAAATGTGCTTATTGCTCTTGGGTTGGGAGTAGAGGCCCAGATTATCCATGATACAAGCACATGATTAATGTCTGATGGCAAACACTGGATTTTTATTAACAGCTTAAGTATGACAGTGTTTTATAGCCCCAAATTGCATTTGAGGGTGGTTTTTTTCTGTAAAGTATTATAAATTGAGCCTACAATCCCATAAATAGTTGCTGTTCTACAATTGGTTTTACTAAGGTAAAGCATGGTTTTAGAGTATGGCCAGAAAGCTAATCTCTGCTGCTTTGTAGAAGTGGGCGCCTTCTAGAAGCAGTAGACCTTAGTGTTCATTGAGGTGACAGGTCATGCATGACCTCTTGGGTACTCTTACTCGGACATGCCTTCCTGAAATGGTCCTACCATGATCCACGTTCTGACTCCAGGCCAGATGGCACCACCCTGGCAGCCCGGGGCTCTGTCACTCTTAGGTCTGCTACTTACAATGCGTTTAGAGAGGTAGGTGTGGATCTGGGAGTAGTAGTGGTTGAATATGATGAAAACACAGTGTATGGAATGGTGGAAAGAATTAATAAAATATTATGTTAAGATTTATATTGAAAAACTGATTTATTGTAATCACTTAATATAGGTGCCATAAATATAACATAAATATTACAAGCTATGATATCATATATAGTTTTCCCTGCATGGTGAGAGTGCTGGGTGCTTTTTATGTTAATAATTAGTATTTTGTTGCATAGCAAGGTTTTAGGCCTTTTTTTTAGCCTCTGGAACCAGGCCAGGGATGCACTTGTTCCCGCAACTGTCCCTTTTGTCCCATCCCTGCCTGGCATATGAAGTACCCACTAGACATGTTTAGTGATTGGCCAGTGATTGCACAGCTATTGAGTGGTGATAATACTCAAAAGTTCTCCAAATATTAGAGTGTTTAAAAACAGCTGAGTATCTGGGAAAAAAGAATAAAACAAGTCCTGCACACCAGTGTCTTTGGAGCAAGCTTTGTGTGTTTATTACATCTATTAAATTGAACTGTGCTTATTATGACGATTGCAGGTGGACACCCAAATGCTTAGCACTGTGAGAGATGGTATAAGCCTCACCCATCATTTCTGTGTGGTGATCTTGCCTAGTGCCCACTGTACCCACTGGATCCCTGAGGTGTAGGGCCCATAATGTCATATCACATGAGGCAAATTCGGGACACTGAGGCTGAAGGGACCTGCTTCAGTGGGCACCAGGCAGGTGGTGCCCAGAATGCACATAAAACACCATCAAATAAAACAATCATTGTAGAGATTGCCTGTTACTCAGAAATGTGCATACTGACATCTGGTTCCCCAAAATAAATAAAACACAATGTGTGCTAAAAACTGATTAAAGTTAGTCTAAAAACAGCCAAGGAAAGGGGAGGTATTAGTTAGTTACAAAGATAGATGACCAGGAATGCCTCCCTCTCATGAGAAAACACAAATGACCCTAACATAGGGACCTGTTCGTCTATGACAGTGCATGCTGGGAACAGAATGTGTTTGTGGATTTTGTGTGGTATATGTATGGAGTATGGTTGGGAGAGAGGACATGAATAAACAAATGAACACATGTCACAGGTGTGGGAACCTGATCAGAAGCTCAGTTTGAAGGGCCCTTGCCTCAGTACCCGGTGTCCTTTGTGGTGGACACAGGAGGGAGGCAGGGAGAGGAATGGGCTTCCAGGATGGCTGCTTGGGGGCGGGGGGGTTGGTGCTGGGGTGGTGGCGATGGTGGTAATACATGTTCTGATGCTGGCATGGCTGGGGAAGGTTCTGGAAGCTGAGCTGTGCTGGAGCTCAGTGGGAACCAAGTGGGATGGTGATGCCTTAGATTGTGCGTCCACGGACAGGCCTTGCTTGGTGATGGCGCTTTTACTGATTTTCTTCTTGACACCTAAAATAATAAAAACAAAAATTATGCTGATATACATGATTGTCTGTTCTGAGTTGATGAAGTTTCAAGTAAGCCTTTTAAGGTGTCTCAGCTATCCTTTAATACCATTGAACATTCAATATCCTTAAATGTATTAATACTCATATTTCCATCAAAGATAGTGAAATGAAAATGGAAGAGATTTGCTTCATGACAGTAGTATTTCTAAAAGAGAAATTTGTATATCGCTGATTGGCCCTCTGGCCTACATGCAAAGCATCACTGCACGGAGCTCTCCCGGAGGTGTGCCTGGGACGGTCCCATTTGTTACATGTTATCTTACATGTTGAGATTGAAATGTGTTTAAGCATTTTTTTTGCCTGTTACTGATTTATTTCACTTCCCAGTACCTAACTCCTGGCAGTTTTCATTACAAGAGTATTACAGCACCTGACTTTATTTAGACTCAGAGTGGAACTGGACATCAGCCAGGTCCTTGGGTGATTCTGCCACAATTTTGGAGTCTTCTGAACCTGCCTCTTTGGGTATTTCATTAGAGAAAAGGAACCTAGGGGTAAGGCTTATTGGATAGAATGTCCACAGCCCGTCCTGATTTCCATGCCAGGTGCAGCCGTGAGTACAGGCCTTGCTCTGCTTCTGGTGTCCACTGCTTGTTGCATGTGAAATACACACCCAGACCCATCCTCAGATTGTTACCTCAGTGGAACTGGGGAATTTTAACTTCCATATTGCAGGCTGGATTGTCTTTGAATTGCCACTCTTGTAGATCTCCCTTGGTGTATTTGACGACTGGGACTGTGTCATATTTCTGTGTTTGTAAGAATCCAGCACTGATGAAACACTGGGTGTGAGGTCGTTGTCTGCTATATAAGCTTAGGATGTTTTGCCTCTTTCAAAATGGAATTTTGGTGACTTTTGCACGATCTTAAGTCCTGCTGAAGATAATTGCTGTGTTCTGCTACCATCTGGGATTCAGAAGTTGGAATATTAGTTCCATGCGGTCGTACTGGCCACCCTGAAGTGTTTATTGCCTATTCAAATAGAAAATCCTTAAGGAAGATTGTTGCAGTATGTAAATCACTTCTTAGATCTGACTTGCGGACGTGTTCATGTAGGAAACACGAGCACCTAATCCGGGTTATGTTGGAGCACTAGAGAATGCCACACTTTCGTGTATTAGACTCGTTAGCACTGAAATTCTTAGCAGACTTAAGGTACCAACAAGTCTCTAACATTGGTGGTCTATACATTCAGCAAGTGGGGAAATCAAGTCTTGATCTGGAAGATGTAAGTGAGCTGTTAATCACTGAATAGAGGGTCATAGACAGTAGCTTGCTAAGCAAAGAATACTCTATTCTCCGTGAGGAGGCCAGGCCTAGTGCTAGAACAGGTTGTTGCTGTGCAGCACCCATGAGCAACTTGCAGTGAGCCTCTTTGTGTTTTTCCTCTGCAGTCTCGCCACTGATCATTAAGGAATGGGCAGCTTACAAGGGGAAGTCTCCTCAGACCCCGGAACTAGTGGAAGCACTGGCCTTCCGGGAGTGGACCTGCCCCAATCTGAAGAGGCTTTGGCTGGGCAAGGCGGTGGAAGACAAGAACCGCCGGATGAGGGCCTTCCTGGCCTGTATGAGGTCTGATACCCCAGCCATGCTCAACCCTGCCAATGTGCCCACTCACCTCATGGTGCTCTGCTGCGTCTTACGGTGAGTGACATGGGGCAGGAGCACAGTCACCATGGTCAGTGTTTTCTGGAAAAGATGATGAGCTTACTCTACAAGGTTGTGCTGTTGGTTGAGATTTGTTGTAGACCTCTGTTTGTATGTGTAGTCTAGTAATACAGGTCACATAAATGCAACAAATAATTATACCGCAGTGCATAATAGAATAGGTATATTTAGAAAGCACACAGCAGCTTGTAAATATTATATAAGTGTGTGTGTGTGTGTGTGTGTGTGTGTGCGCGCGCGCGCGTGTGCGTGTGTGAGGGAGAGGGGGAGAAGAGCAAACAGGTGAGCATGTATGCCTATGGAGCCTGGAGGTTCATGAGTGTCTTCCTTCGTCACTCTCCACCCTACCGTAATTTACTTCTGTGCATGGCTATTTGTCTTTCTGTATGTCTATGCTGTTTGCCTGTATGTATGTCTGTGTACCAGAAGAGTGATTCAAGAGGGCAACCTCTGCGCCCTCCACCCCAACACAGGGAAAACCTGTTCTCTGAGTACGAGCAAAAGAGAGTCTGGTTACTGCTGGAGTTACCTCTTTGTTGCTATGATACAAACCAAAACTTAAAGCAGCAGCTTAGGGGAGGAAGGGTTTGTTTTCTGGTTTATAGGTTCCAGTCCATCAAGGGAAAAAACAATTACAGAGGAATTCAGCCTACTGACTTGTTCAGCTACATTTCTTAGACAGGCCAGGCTCACTTCCTCAGGGATGATACCATCCACAGTGGCCTGAGACCTACATTAATTATCAATCAAGGAACCCCCCTCCCAACAATTAAGATTCTCTCTCACAGATATTTCTAGGTTTGTGTGAAGCACAGTCAGTTTATAGTCTTTGTTCCAAGTGTAAAATGATGATGTAACAGTTGGCTTGTCCACTGTCAACACTGCCTGACCCAGGCAACATACTGCACCCGATATGATACATAATTTGTGGTCACTTGGTCACCTCTGGGTAGCATACAGCCACGTTTGTTGGTTATAGATGAGGTGTGACATTCACATTTTGTCTGTCTCAGGGACAACTTTGTGTTTCCTGGACTAATAATACCCTTATGTCTTGACTGTTTATTCTTTTGTCCCCTTAAAGACTGAATGAGAAATCCGATCCGTTCTTTGCCAGCACCCAGGGTTATGAGCGTGGTAAGGTGGAGGAGCACAAGTATCTCCCTGGCCTCGGCTTCCCCGAGTAGGTCATCATTTATCCAGGCACCTCGGCAGAGAACCACAGGGAGGATGTGGCTTTCTCCCATCCTCCAGAGACAGCTTTTGCCAGTGTTCTCTCTACTCTGGGTAAAGTCCCATTAGGCGTTGCCATGTTATGAATGTCTCTGTAAGGCAATAGTTAGGATGGATAGGGAACACCGCTGGTCCAGGGTATAGAGTCCAGGGGAATAGAGAGGAGGAGGCAGGACAATGAGTAGAAGTTAATGTGATATGAGAAGGCCTGGAGATCTGTTGTTATGTTACACACAGACTATATCAAAGAAGTCTTCCTCAAAGTAAAGGGGCAAGACTGCAGTCACATAGATGGAACCTTAGATGGCGGAGCTAGGCAGTGTTGGCCACACACCTTTAATTATAGCACTTGGAAGGTAGAGGCAGAGGCAGGAACATCTCTGTGAGTTCAAGGCCAGCCTGGTCTACAGAGTGAGTTCCAGGAGAAACCAAGAGGTGTGGGGGGAAGGATGAAATATGAGAGTCAGTCTGAAATCTCAATGTGGAGGATACATGTGTTGACGCACACCTCTAATCCCAGCACAGGAGAGACTAGAAGAGAAGAAGGGTGGATAGTTCAAGGCTACCCTGGTCTACAAAGTACCATCTTATTTCAAAAAACAAAACCATCAACCACATATACATGAATAATTTTCAGAGATGAAGGGTCCAAGGTGTCATAGCAAGGCCCCAGCTACCTATTTGTGCTTTGAAACACATTGTGTCGTGTGTGTTCTAAGGATGGTGTCAAACCACCTTTCCCCCAATATCCATGTTAGTCAAGGTCAGACAAGTCTTTGACAGCTCTAGGCTCGTTAGCCTTCGTGGTAAAGGTAGAGAAGGGGAAGGTTTACAAAGCTCTTCCAAATCTGTTGCTGTAAGCTCTCAAGTAATTGTTTGTTGAGACAGGATTATCACTCTGATTGGCCTGTAACTTGCTATGTAGTCCAGGCTGTCCTTGGAACTCATGGACACAGAGACCCTCCTGCTCTGCCATCTGAGTGCTGGTAATAAAGGCATAGGCTATCACATCCAGCCATCAAGTGGGTTCTGTTCTGCTCAATTAATTGCATGACAAAGAATAGTCACCAAAAAAGTATCTCTGGAAAACCCATTAGGTGAATTGCTAATGCAAATAGGATCTGAAAATCTTCTAAAGGTGCAGATAGGAATTTCATGAGTATCTTAGACTGAGTTGCTGTTTCTGTTATCTGTAATCTATCTGTGGGCTCTGATCCTTGCTTTCAGGAACATATTTTCTCCATATGTCTCTATCTGAGAAGAGCTATAAGTAACCGAATAGAAAGGCAAAGGCAGGAAACAGATACTTTGACCAACAGGGCATGGGTTCTGCAGATATGCTGAATTCTGAGTCTCCTCCGAGAAACAAACAGTTTGGAACTGTGGGTACCATTTTTTTTCTGATCCAAAAAGTTCAAAAGGAACATAGAACCAGGATGGAGTCTGACGAGTTGACGAGTTTCCATCTAAGAGACGGAAGGGGTCTGGTAAGGGAGTGAGGCTGTAGGATGGTGGGACTGTGCCAGTGCCACTGAAGCCAGCAGGCTCAGAAATGGACACTTAGTGTAGGGAGGTTCATGCATGTGTATATAAGTAGTTATTAATAGGGGGACATAAGTATTATGTAATAACTAGTGAGTGAAAGAGAGGAATACAAAGCGCAGTTATGTGAGGAAAAGAATAATGTGTACTGAGCATACTCTCTATCTAGTCAGTAGTGGGAGCGCCTTTCATATTTACTCATGAGGCCTCAATGGGACCACTGTGTCTGATTTATGGCACTTAGTTGCAAAATATATAATACTTATCTATTTATTTATTTGAGACATGGTCTCAGTTTGTAGCCCTGGCTTGGTCTTAGTTTGGGGATTAAAGGCCTGTGCCACCATGCCCAGCCAAAGGGTAAAATTTTTGTCAGTGTACATAGTGATAATTTAATTTACTTTTATATCACTGTTTAAGTGCAGTAGAAATATTTAGTATTCATTCACACTGAGATTTGATTGCCTATTTACTTACGCTACATAATTGTACCATATAGTGTGTGCCTCTGTGTTCTTCAGTTTCAACCTTGATACACTTTCTTCTGCTTCAAAATTGCTAGAACAATATATAAGTTTCTATCTGTAAAATATTTAGATCGATATGTCCCTCTTAGTGACTATGTGAAATTTCACTTTGTTTATTAATGACTCATTAGAAGCTCCCTGTGTCTCCTCTTAGTGTACATTTCCATAGGTGAATGCTAACCCTGGCATGGTCTTATGAACTTGGTTTTAAGCCTGAGAAAAGCCTCCTTAGCAGGCAAAGGTGGAAAGAGTATTGTTTTGCATTTCTCCACTCCCTATACTCCTTTGAGTTGTTCTCCAGGGCTCACAAAGCAGTCTGTCCTCAGAAGTTGTTTGAATGGTACTTAGCAACCTGATCCAGTCCCCCATAAGATTTGTTGGGTACAAAGAATCAGTACTAATGGGCTTACAGGTTTATGACTGTTGCAGTTAGCTATTTCTGCACTAAAAGCTACATGAAGTTATACTCCATGTAGTGATACAGGCTGTTGGCTGCTTGACACATCTATCCTAGTGGAAGTTGATTCCCATTAGCCAGCCACACCAGACTGTTCCAGATGTGAAGGTGCCCTCATTAGTGCATTTGAGTATCCTCCTCTTCATGGGCACTTCCTACATCATTCCCATGTTTAGCTGCAGCCAAGGATTCCTTACTTCAAATGAGACAGATCTCAACCTCATAGAACCACCTGCCTCTGCCTCTGCCTCTTGAATGCTGAGAATAAAGCATGTGGCACCATTGTGGGCAAGTACCTTCACCATTCTAGCATGCTGAGTGTGGATCACAGGCACACTGTTCACCGGGTGTCTTCTCGTGGAAGCAATGCCTGAGAGAATACAGAGGCAGCTTCCTCCTGACTTGTACCATCCTGGATTTACTGAGATTTGCTGCTGTTTTTCCAAGTACTGGCCAACTGCTCTAGTCATCCTACTCCTGTTCCTCACAGGTATATGGTGCAGTGGCCCGGAGCTCGAATTCTGAGGCGTCAGGAGCTGGATGCCTTCCTGGCTCAGGCATTGTCCCCCAAACTCTATGAGCCGGACCAGCTGCAGGAACTCAAGGTACCGTCCGACCAGCCTTGTCTCCTTGTCCTGGGAAGTCTTGCTTTGGATTTTGGTGTAATTTTGCTAACTCTCACTAGACAGTTGTTTGGGCACCAAACTAATCCTAATGTCCTATGTGTCAAAGCCTTCAAGGCAAAGGGGATATTCCTGTCCAGGTCTGGCTATGCCATCAGGGTTTGTAAGCAAGTAAACAGCCAGTTCTATATTTACCAGATTTTATGTCTCTTTTTTTATTTTACCAGGGGATTCCAGCCCTGGGAGGGCTTAGTCTTAGGAATGTTCTAACATCTAGCCAGGATTCTTTTTCTTATTTCATTCCATTGTTCCTAGCTGCACTTTAGTTTTCTCTGAAGCATATTCTTTGCCTGTCTAGTGTTGCACAGTCCCTTTTTAAAGAACCCTTGAAGAGCGGTGTTCCCATCATCCCGACACCCCTTTTCGTGAGCGTTTAACATCACGTTCCTTTTCATTTTGCCCGTAGCCCTCCTTTGTGTTTGCGTTGCAGTGTTTATTTCTCCTGAGTTGGCTAGTTTTGTAGTGTCACCTGTCACTGCGCTCATTAGTTGCTGTGTTCATGATTATAATTGCTTTCCTGTTTCTGTATTAAATGTTAGAGAGCTCAAGTCCTCAAGGGTAGCTGAACTCACAGTTCTGCCTTTTCTTTTTAATGTTAGGGTTTTGTTTTTCTTTGTCGTTAGTTATTTAATTTTTTACCAAGTTTGCTTTAAAATCAGCTAATCTCTTGAGAGATTTGCCTTCAGTTAGATCTTTTTTGCTGTTCTTTATGAACACATCTTATGGCAAAGATTTTAGACTAGCTCTGTAGATTTTTTTTTCTTTTTAGTATTTGACAGGTGGTTCTCAATAAATTTCTGGATTTTCCCTAAATTATTATATTAAATGGCATATTTTGGTGCTCACTGGAACTCTGTTGAGGCTTCTGATGACTTTGAAATAAACTAAATACAAAACTAAAGCTCAACAGAATCCCCGCAAACGGTGTTCTTTACTCTGTGGGTCAAGCTTTCTATGTGTCAGGCAGAGATTGTTACTGTCTTTAACACTTTTGTTTTCGGTGTCAGGCAGTGTGGCGGACCCAGTCAGGTCCTCCCGTGTGTTCCCCGGGTGCTCCGTCACCGTCCTCGCCGCAGGCTGTGCTTCAGGGGGTGGAGTCACTGCCCTAGAGTGTGGTGCCACCCTCTACCTCTCCTCCTGTTTCTCTTGTGTAGATTATTCCTTCAGTATTGACATCCCAGTTCTGAAAATCAGACCGCCAGGGACCAGGTATGCCCACCAAGCCTTATTCACCATCAAGTTACTTTAACCAAAGTCATCTTCTCTCCCACATCCTTTCCATTTCCGGACCCACACGCAGGGTGCACCTTTTGAAGCTTTCATTTTGGTTCTTTTGAGACCTTAGTGTTGTCACAGTTTTTGCCTGAGTCTTCATCTAAGGCGCGACATTTCTAAAGATATATCAGTGAGATACATTCCACAAACAGGGGCCTTCTGTCTCACTCGTCGCAGCCCGGGTCTTCTTGTGTGGAAGTTGGTGGTCCTGTTTTATAAGCACAGCCCACACTAAGAGTTTCACTGTCAGGATCAGCACACATTTCAAAAGAGCCCTGAGGGAAAATAGCCTGTGGTTGAGAGGAAGGCAGCTTGGCTTTGTTTGTTTGTTTTTGTTTTGTTTGTTTTTTAAGATTAAGCATTCTCTCAGCTATTAAATTGAGAATTGATAGGAATACTCTATTTCAGGCTACCCAAAATTCCTACGTAGAGTTTGGCATTTTAGAATTTAGTGGTAGAAAATTAAATTTTAAAATTGCTTTTTCATTTAACCATTAAAGGTTTTTGACAAGTCAAAAGCAACGACGGTGCCTTTCTGTAAGACGCCTCTTCACTATTTAAGACACAGTCACCTCTTGACTGTCGCTGTTGCTGTGCTAGGGCTGTCACCCCGTTTGTGGATTGCCTAGACCAGTCACTCTTCCCCGTCAGTGTCTGGTACATGCTTTGCCATCAGGAAAAGAGGAAGAAAAGTCCCACTTCTGCCAGTTTGGACTCTTGCGATCAGCTTTTCTGAAGGGAGGGTTAGTGGGAAAGACACTGCACCCTTAGCTAAGAGTGTTTAAGAATTCATCTCATCCACGCTTACTCTGTCCACCATAGCCATGAATAATTGAGCATGCTCTGTGTGGTTCCCTGCATACCTGTGACAGTGACTGATGACCCTCATTTGCTTCCCTGTTCAATTTTGTGAGCCATTCTCCTAGTTTTCCAGCATGAGTGTAATTGTGAAGGCAAAATTAGCACTGAGCCTGGGGTTCAAAGTTGGGGGTGAAGGATGAGGAGAAGGAACTTTTACCATTGTGATATTTGTCCAGTTTCATCTCCTTTGTTCTTGACATCCCTATAGTTCTTTTAAAAGTCCCACTTGCCAAGCAGAGATTATAAAAGATGGAAAATGAAAATCATTAAAGACAGTATTAAGGGCTATACCATGTCTGTGGTAGCTGCAGAGCTGTTTTGCAGATAGGTAAATATGACAGAAAGTAAGAGTGAAAGTCTGTAGCTCAGGAAGTAGAAGTCAAATGACATCACTTCATTACAATTGGCTCTTAAACTCTCTGCACAGAGAGTAAACTCTGCAGCTGGATTGCTTGGGAAGCCAGACTTTTCTGTCTGTTTCTCTAGTTGAAGAACTTTGGGTAATGTTGAATATTTTGTCTCCATTTAAGTAAGTACAGGCATCTGTACAGTTTAGGGCTCTAACTAACACTTAAGGGGAATGGAGAGATAGCTGCTGCTATTGAGGGGACTTGGGTTTCATCTCTGATACACACATAGCAATTTACAACTGTCTGTTGTCACTCCAGTTCTAGGGAAACCAGTGCATTTTTCTGGCCTCTGGTGCACATACATTTATGTAGGCATTCATACTCATCACTAAAAGTTGCTAGATGGTGGTGGTTCACAACTTTAATCGCTGCACTTGGGAGACAGGCAGAGGCAGGCAGATCTCTGTGAGTTCAAGGCCAGCCTGGTTTGCAAAGCAAGTTCCAGGGCAGCCAAAACTGTTAACACAGAGAAACCGTGTCTCAAAACAAAAAAACAATACAAAACAATTAAGGAAATTAAAACACTGCAGTGTGAATTTTAGAAAGTTTTTATGGGAGGCAGGCATGTTGTCATATACCTGAGATAGGAGGCCAGAGATAAGAGGATCAAGAGTTTGAGGCCATCTTGGGATATGTAGTAAGAAATTGTCTCTAAAACAATTTAAAAATTTTTTTATTTTAAATTTTTATTTATTTATTATATGTAAGTACACTGTAGCTGTCTTCAGACACCCAACAAGAGGGCATCAGATATCATTGCAGATGGTTGTTAGCCACCATGTGGTTGCTGGGATTTGAACTCGTGACCTCTGGAAGTGCAGTCAGTGCTCTTAACCACTGAGCCATCTCACCAGCCCAACAATTTAAAATTTTTGTTTTTGAAGGAAGTCAAATGTATACTGCAATGGAAATCTTATTTATATAATTACATAGCTTTTATTTTATTTTAACATTTCCCTGTTAAGTTAATGGTAGTTATCATTACTAAAATTGATAATTATTTTGAAAGTAATTTTTTCTCCATTTCTGAGGATTGAACCCAGGGCTTTATGCATGGTCAACAAGTTCTGTTCCGCTGAGCTACATCCTCAGACATAACATCATTTTTTAAACTCACAGTTGCAGTCCCTCAGTGGCCAGTGTAACTCATATATGAATGAGTGCACACAGTGAGGACTTGCTCCATTCTTCTCAGCAAATTCAGAAATGAGTAGTTCTAATCAGAGTGCTTTTCTGCTGTAAACCTTTGGTACACTCTGTTAAACTCCATATACAGTGATATGGCCAGGATTTTAATCAGTGGGACTTTGTATCTGGGTATGACCAGTAGTAACCCATACTCTAAAGAGTTGCCTGCAGGCTGTCACAGTTGTGTTCATAGGTAGGCAGCATGGTATTTAATGCAGAACGTTTTCATAGAGGTAGAAACCTTTATAGCACTGCCATCTCTTCCTAAGCATTGATCCTGATTTTCCAGTCTTTGGTGTAGGGCACAGAAGCCATGGGCTGGAAGCAGTGGCCCAGATGACTAGGAGGGATTCATAGCTGCTGTCCCATAGAAGCGGGAGGGTGACCTGTGTGCTGGGGTGTCTGTTTGCTTACAGCCCACTTGTGCTTAGCTTCCTCCAGCCGGCCAGTTCACTCTCTATGGTGAGGAGTCTCTTCCCTTTCTAGAGCACACAGAGGGGAGCTCATTAACACATATATGTTCTTTCCATTTGTTTCAGACTGACCCTGTCTATATCTATTGCACATAAACATGACAGTGCATTTAATCCATCACCTCAGGCCCTCATGTTTCTTACATGAGGTACAGATAAACAGTGTTTGTAAATTCATGACCTGACTCTTAGGCCTTACAAGTTTACTTGCATTGACTAAAATCTTTAGAAAAGATTGGCGAGAATGTGATAGGAAATACTTGCAGATAATCATAAGTTCATTAGCATTTGGCACTTAAATATTCTTTTTGTGTTTCACACAATACCATTTTCCAAAAGTCATTTTTTTCTGCCACAATGTGGCCTTACCTGAACTAAAAAATTTTTATTCTAAAGATTTTATTCTTGAAAAACCATTGAGGTGACAAGAAAGAAACCAAAGTAGAATTAAACCTTTGTCCTAGATAATCCACAAACTAGGCCCTTCGCACACAGATGATCAAGAGTTGATTGGACTGTGTCAGGTGTCTTACCTTGCCCGTTGTCTGTGAGGTGACAAAGGTCTTGGCCAGGTGGGCACCAGTGCTCCGCCTAGAAAGGGAGTGCCAGTTACACACAGTTTGAGTACAATGTTTCTCCTTTTGCATTCTTTTGTTTACAAGCTCTCCTAAAACATTTTGACAGTTTTAAAGTTTCATTGAAACAGCATATAAAGTAACAAACATATAGTGCAAATTTATTTCAAAATGAAATTATGCCAACTAATTTCTTAATACAGCTACTTGAAAACCGTTCTGTTAGCACATGGCCAGTGTTGAGATCTGAAGGCTTTACTGAAGGGCTTGTGGAGCTCTGGGCCCAGAAGGAGACTGTAGCCCATGTTCCTTCGTCATGTCTATCCTTAAGCATCATATTATCCACACTGCAATAATTTACAGACATCAAACTATTCAGTATGTTCATAAAACATGATTTTAAATACTCTAATAAAATAAAGTAAAATATGATTTTCTTTGAGTAAGACTGGGTCTGGGTGAAGCCAAGGTGTGCCCCTCTTGTTGATGGGGATCGTGCTCTGTTAACGTGGGGGAGTTTAGTGAGAAAGTGTGATGCTGTAGTACTCTTACTCCATATAAATGACTCTTTTCCATTAAACTGTTAACGTGGGGGAGTTTAGTGGGAAAGTGTGATACTGTAGTACTCTTACTCCATATAAATTACTCTTTTCCATTAAAAGATTGAAAACTTAGACCCTCGAGGAATTCAGCTGTCAGCTCTCTTCATGAGCGGAGTAGACATGGCACTGTTTGCTAATGATGCATGTGGGCAGCCCATCCCCTGGGAACACTGTTGTCCTTGGATGTATTTCGATGGGAAGCTCTTCCAGTCCAAACTTCTTAAAGCCAGCCGGGAAAAGACCCCACTCATCGACCTCTGTGATGGTCAGGTATGTTGCGGACAGGTGGCCATCTGTGATTATAGTGAAATGTACTGTATGAGCCAAACCTGCTATCTAATTCACAGTCACTGTTGCTGTGATAAAACACCATGGCCAAAGCAACTTGGACTTCTGCTTCCATGTCATCATTTGTCATTGACATCAGAGCAGGGACCTAGGAGCAGGAGCCCTGCAGAAGCCCTGGAGGAATGCTGCTTTGTAGTCAATTTTGGAATTTTGGTTTCTTTAAAAAAACCACAGA
Source organism: Grammomys surdaster (assembly GCF_004785775.1). Taxonomy (NCBI): domain Eukaryota; kingdom Metazoa; phylum Chordata; class Mammalia; order Rodentia; family Muridae; genus Grammomys; species Grammomys surdaster. Next base: position 1,311,990 of record NW_021604595.1, read on the forward strand.
AATATTATGAGACTATGTTTTCGTTTTAATCCCAGTTGTGGGATACAGGACTGTTTCAGACTGTCCACAGCAGCTGACTATGATTGTCTCATGCTTGTTCCAGCCAGGGCTTGATTTTGTCACCTGCAGATAGTTTCTGCAATTGTGGGACATTTGGAATTCTGGGAACTTGTCAGAGAGGTATATAAATGCTGGGGCTCCACGAGATTGGTGCATTGTTGGTTGGTTATTGGTCACAGTTTGTTTTCAGTTGTTCTGTGTGGCTTCTCTTGATAAACATTTAATATTGTTGCTCGATAGTGTGTGTACACGCTTGTCCACATCACAGCTTGTTACTCATTTACAAGCCCCTCAGAGCACTTCAGCACTATGGAAAAACCAGTGCAACCAGCAAGAAGGCAAAGCTAGGCTAGCAGGAAGCCCCAACTGTTTTCAGTATGAACTGCACTGGGGACCAGTGTTGTCCCATTTGAACTCAGCTGAGGACAGTTTGTCATGGTCCACACCCTGCTGCATAGAGATCTTAGAGTGACCAGAGAAGTCCCCCTGACAATTGATTTAGGTGTTGAGACTAAGTATTAGAAGTAGGTGAGGGGCTAGAGAGAGGTTCAGCAGTTAAGAGCATGCATTGTTCTTGAAGAGGACCTGAATTCAGTTCCCAGAACCCACAAAAGGCAACTCACAACCACCAGCTCAGGGGAGTGGGGTAGGCTTGGCTCTAACCACTTCACAGGCACTTTGTACATATGCATAATCCCATATAGACACACAACTAGACATAAAATAAATATTAAAAATAAGGAATTAGGAGACCGTGCAGATGGAGATTTGTACAGCAGTGGTTCTGTTTTGTTAGTGACTATTTCAATTTGTTAAAACACGTGGGTGATGTTTTTACCTGTCTGTCCCTTGACTTCAGGCTGAACAGGCTGCCAAGGTTGAAAAGATGCGCCAGAGTATCCTGGAGGGGCTCAACTTCTCCCGGCAAAACCACCCACTCCCCTTCCCACCACCTCCTGCTCTGCCCTTCTACCCAACTTCTGTATACCCTCGGCACTTTGGGCCAGTCCCACCCTCACAGGGCAGGGGCAGGGGCTTTGCAGGTGAGTCATAGTTTGGAAATCTTTCAAGTGGAGCAGAGCATGTGGTCCTTCTAGTGGTACCACTGCTTGCCATGTGGAGACATGCAATAGTAGGTTTTAGGAAGCAGTATCATGGCAGTAATTCTTCTCAAGTAGAGGTGAGAGAGTAAGATCCTGAAGGAGATGGTGACAAAGAACATGGAGTCACCTTAATCTCAGTTACTTTTCATAAGTGTGAGAAAGTAAATCCCTCTGGCTCACAGAGAGCTCCCTTCTTGTCCCACATCTCGCGTTCAGGAGGCCACAGCCAGTGCCCTCTTGAATGACTGCTACGGGAGGCTGGCCTGCAGTGCTGGCCTGTGGGAATGATGGGCGGATATTGAGAGAGCAAGAGGGTCTGGGAGACTTCTTCCCAGAAGCTGACAAAGATAGGGTCTGTTCTGCATGCATGGGAGGTCCCTCTGAGACCCACCTCTCATGCTTTTCCTGTTTGTCTCCACTGTGGATACAGGAGTCTGTGGCTTCGGAGGCCATTATGGGGAAACAGTAGCAACAGGCCCTTACCGTGCCTTCCGGGTGCCAGCAGCATCGGGACACTGTGGAGCCTTCTCAGGCAGTGACAGCAGCAGGACTAGCAAGTCCCAGGGCGGTAATTATTACCACACCCACACCCCTCCAAGCTTCCACTGCCCGCATTTCCTCTGCTCCAGCATCTAGCCCCTTCCCTCCATGGCTGTCCTATCAAGCCTCCTCTAACTCATTGACTTTTCTCTTGGGTCCCTGACTGACCCGCTGCCCTTGGGTCTATCCAGTGGCCCTGTCGTAGCTGTCCTGTCCTCTCCTTCCAGGCTAGGCCACTGAGTGTCTACCTAGAAGACAACTTGTTTGTGCATCAGTGTGTCCTGGCCAGCACCTCACATGCTCAGGCTAGGCTGCCAATTTTGCACAGTGGCGTATATCACGAAGCCGTCTTTTGGTGAAGGTGCTTGTTCTTGTGTAGAAGATGTAGCAGGTGCAGACTTTCTATCACATAAAAGCCTCTGATAGTTTGTTTTTTAAAGAAAATTCTCATGTAAGATAGTGTACTGTAAATATTCCTTCCATCTCTGTTCATTCGTATTTATCTTGTAAAGGGGAATCCCGAGTTTTGGAAATAGTTCATTCGAATTCTACTGTCACTTGAAGCCATCAAGTAATTTTGCAGGATTGGTCTGATGCATTCAGAGTTACTTTCGTGATAGGCATTGGATGATAGCATTTCCATCTCAGTTCCCTGCCCCTGCAGAGGCCTGCAAGAACCATGGTATATGGAAAGATGTGGCTGAGGATGAGCTGTCTGCAGCCCCAGTGGGCCCTGATCTTCCTGTTCCTGTAACCCCACCACGTGTTTCAGCTCCCTGTGGAGTTGGACTCTGATGTGGCCTGTCCTATGGGTAGGGAGAGCAAGGAAAGGGAACTACAAGGAACATAACTGGCCTCCCAGCTGTCCTGTTCACGCCTGCACTGTGTGCACCTAAAGCACATCAGCTGTGGACCTGAAGTACAAGTGGATGCAGGGGCTCAAGACAGAAGGTAGCCGTAAAGTAGCTTAGTAACTTCTCAGTCTTACTAGGGTGTTGCAGTGGATGCCTGTATCTCAGCCCTTAGAAGACAGGGGCAGGCCCTAAACGGGATGTCTCCATCAAATCCCTCCCCTCAGGGCTCAGGGAACCCTGCAAAAGAGGAGGCAAAAGAACCAGAGGGGATGGAGGACGCCAAGAAAACCAGGCCCTGTAAACAACATGATCCTATGAACTCAGAGACTGAGGCAGCATGCACAGGGTCTGTACAGGTCTGGGTCTTTGGAGTCATGCTTCCGGATTACTGTTTTTATGGGATTCCTGAGTGTGAACGAGTGGGTCTTCGTGGGCCTTCTCTTTGGCTCTTTTCCCTGTCCAATTCCAATGTGTCAGTTTTTGCTTTTATCTCACTATGTCTTATTATTATCATCCCTTAGAAAACTGTTTGTTTTCTAATGAGACAGTAAGAGAGGGGAGGAACTGGCAGAAGTAAAGGGTGGGAAACTAATCAGGATATATTATGTGAGAGGGGAAGACCTATTTTTAATAAAAGGGGGGGAAAGTAAAAAAAAAAAAGGCTTGCAGGAAAATTACTACAAGTTAAAGGCTAGCCTAGTAAACATAGCAAGTTTCAGATCAGCTGATGCTACATGGTGAAATTGTGCCCCCAAACACCAATTATTTATTTATTTATTCATTTATTTATATTACCTGGCAAAATAATATTAGCATAAAGTAAACTTATTAAAACATCTTTTCTGAGTGTGGTGGCACATTCCTTTAATCCTAGCACTCTGAAGGCAGAGGCAGGTTCTAGCACAGCCAGGTCTCCATAGTTAGCTCCTGGCCAGCTAAGAGCTTGTCTTAGAAACAAAGGCCTCTCCAGGGAGGATGGGTCTGACACACTCTGGGTAACTTTGCAGTCATAGCTGTTTCCAACAGCTGAGTGGAGTTGGCCATAGGCATGCGTCTTCACAGCAGGATTGTAAGGAGCTTGCCATGTCATCTGAGGAGCAAAATGTTCACACTCGTTTGGTTTTAACCGCTTTCCTATAACACAGATTAAGGAATTTCTTAGGTCAGAAAACAGAAATAGTCAATCCATCAGTAATCAATAGAAGCTGGTGAGTGCAGCATGTATCTAATTTTGTGCTTGAGGAGGTTCTAATTTAGCAATGTGGTAACTGTGGAACTGTGTGTAGTCTCCCTGTAACTCCACACAGAAGCAAGAGGGTCACGGGTTCCCACTGGCCTGGATTGCACAATGAGACCTTATTTCCAGAATCCATGGTGTGTGCATGTAGTTCAGTGGAAACGCACTTGCCCGGCCTGTGCGCGACCCTGGGTTCCATTCCTAGTGTGTGAGAGAGAGGAAGGAGTGCTTAGATTTATTGATTAATTTCCCTAATGTTTGGCTAATGACACCAACATGGAAGTATTTATCTAGAGAAAAGCATTCTGAGGGTGCACAAGTCCATCTGGTGGTGTAGAAGGCAACCCAGTTACACTCAGCTGGCTACACTTATCTGAATTTCCCTAAATAGGAGTCCACTATGGCAGTTAAGATCTAACTCCCTTGCAGATTCTTTTGTTTAGTTTAGTTTTGTTTTTTAAACATTTATTTTGCATATGAACATGCTGCACAGTACTTATGGAGGTCAGAGGACAACTTGCAGGAATTGGTTCTCTCCTACAAACACGTGGAACTTGGTGGTAGAACACAGGCCATCCATCAGGCTGGGTGGTAAGCGCCATCAGTGAACGGGTGAGCCGTTACTCAAGCTCCACTCTCTCTAAGTTACACAGGGTCTCCCTGTAGTCCAGTCTGGCCTTAAATCCACAATCCTCCTGCCGCAGTTTCCCAAAGGTTTTGATCACGAATATTTACTACCATACCTAACTCTATTATAGGTTCTTAACTGCAGATTGAAATCTGGTGTAGGGCCCAGCATGTCTTTAATTCTAGCACTTGGGAAGCAGAGGCAGGTGGATCTCTGTGAATTCAATGCTACTAGCCTATAGAGTTCCAGGAAAGCCAGGCTTACATGGAAAGACCTGCTTTCAAAAAACAAAATAATAATAATAGTAATAATAATAATAGCAGCAGCATGGTGTGCAGAGAGCCTTCTGTAATAAAATGTTCGTAAAGCAGGTACACGGCTTCTTACTAAATACGAGTTGCTTTGCTTATTTTCCCCTTGTAGGTCCTAATGTTGTGTTTATAAAGATACTTTTCTTCTCATGTTTTGTTTTGTTTTTGTTTTTGTGCAGGAGTCCAACCTATTCCTTCTCAGGGAGGGAAGCTAGAAATAGCTGGCACCGTGGTTGGCCACTGGGCTGGGAGCAGGCGGGGCCGTGGGGGCCGAGGGCCCTTCCCTCTGCAGGTGGTGTCTGTGGGAGGACCAGCAAGAGGGTAAGCTCTGGGCTGGGCTGTGGACTTTGTGTAAGTGCAGACAGCAGCCTTTGACTGCTCCTCCTAAGCAGGGACTGTTCTCACGGCACTGGATAGTTCATGTTTCACATCGTTCTTAGTGTTACATAGATTTCTCTTAAATATCTTTATATAATTGCTTGATTCATCATAAATAATTAACCATGTATTATTCAGTTAGTGAACTGACTTCTAAAAATGTTTCAAGTGTTAGTTTTGAACCCAAACGCCTTGGGTGTGCACCAGAAAAACGATTCCTTGCATTTGATCTGGCCGTACTCAGTTCTTGATGCCTCACCTAGCGTAAGATTGAGTAGTTTAAACACCGTCTTTGATAGACTTAAGTCGGTTTGTTCTTGTTTTCCTACATTGAACCAGGCGTCCTAGGGGTGTTATCTCCACTCCGGTGATTAGAACGTTTGGAAGAGGTGGAAGGTACTACGGCAGAGGCTACAAAAGCCAGGGAGCAATTCAGGTAATGTCCCCACCATGTTCCTCTGTCCCTCCTGCCATGTCTCCCTCTAGGAGTGTCCCTACCTGTGTCCCGACTGTAGGGCACTGAGTTTGTTTGGTATTTGTCAGGCTTGATACTTGAATCATTTCCCTCTGCTCAGGAGCTCCATCGGGTGATACCCATGTTTGACCCCTTGTTTAGGCCAAATGAGGGCCAGGCTCCCCTGTCTTCCAAGATAGCCACTTCTTTAGTGGAAAATAGTTTGGGTTTTGGGTGGTTTTTTGTTTGTTTGTTTTGTTTTTTGAGTTAAGGTCTCACTATGTAGCCCTGGCTGGCCTGGAACTTGCTATGTAGACCAGGCTGACTTCAAAGTCAGAGATCCACTTACCTCTGCCTTCTGGGTGCTGCATGTGTGCCTGGGCACCATGTGCCTCAGAGAGCAGAAGATGTTAGATTTCCTGGGACTAGAGTTATAGAAGCTTTGAGTCTCCAGCAGGCGCTGGGAATCCCACCCTGATCCTCATGAAGCCCTCCCTCTTCTCAGCTCTACTTAGATCTCATGCACACCTGCTGTGTATGTGCTTTTCTTTGATCTCTTGTATTGTATGTTCTTTTCCCTGCTTGTCACCTTAAGGAAACCTGTACCTTGTGCATGTGCAGTGGAGACAGTGTCCACTCACTGTCTCAATGAAATACTAGTTGACTTCCATCGGATAGGCATTTGACTAATACTCCATTGTAGTGTCTAAATGGACTCTTGTCCATCTTGGAGGATCCTGCTTCTGGAGGGTTGATTAACACATTCCATAATTAGTCAATGTTTTTTTTTGTTTTTTTTTTTTTTTTTAATTACAGATTTCACACACAGGCTCAGTACCTGCTCATGGTGCTGTGGCCAGCTTCCTGTGCCGAGAGCAGCTGGGTCTGTGTGTGTGTGTGTGTGTGTGTGTGTGTGTGTGTGTGTGCGCACGTGTGTGTACCTTCATTTTAAGCACAAGCTGTGCTATTCTCATCTGTATCTGGGCAGGGAGCCATGATCTACTATACTTTCCCATTGTGCCTCATTTGTCTTGGTTCTATAAATACCTTCTTGACCCATGTCCCCTCCAGGCTCTAGGCCTCTGTTCTGGTCTCTGAAGTCCTTTTCTCACTGGGTTCTTGAAGAATGACTCCTCAGGAAGGACTGAGAGGAACTGTTCAATGTAAAGACTGCTTTCCTAATCAGGACACTGGCTTGCAGGCTTTCTCCACTGTTGTCTTGCTTTACTTCATTGTCTTCACACATAAAGCTTTCCTGTCAGAGTTACTTAACCTCCTCCCATTGGACTCACCTGTGCGCTAGTCCTAAGTGCTCAGACTGGTTTGCTTTTCCATGAAAACTTGCTGCCTTTCCTAGAAGCCCTTGGCACTGCTGCTCTGATTGCCACACTCAGTGAGCCTCCATCCTTCCCTTAGGAACTTGTCTGCAGTGCCATGGTGGTGCTTGCCTATTTTCATCTTCGGTGTCCAGGTGCCTGCTCGCTGGCTCTTCTCTGCCTGCCTTCAATATTTGGCAGACTCTTCATTGACTTCTCCTCTCTCCTTTTTTGATTTACAACTCAGGCTACAGTTTACCTCTAGGATTCGTCTCTTTTCTTTCTTTCTGTTTTGATTGTTACTGTTCTGAGACAGTCTCACTACATGGCTGTGCCCTGTGCACCACCGTGTCACACTTAGGTATTGATTTTCGTTTGTCATTATATGTGAGTGACATGATGCATGCATGTGCATCCATGGACCTACTGGCCATGCACTGCTAAAAGCTGAACGTTGGTGTCCATTCTTTTCCTTTGACCTCTCTGTGCAACCCAGGGATTGAACTCAGTGATTTTACACATGTGAACCCTAGTTGGTTGTTTTTTTGGCTTTTTTTTTTTTTTTTTTAAGACAGAATCTTTCTACATAGCCCTGGCTATCCTAGAATTCATTTTGTAGACAGGCCTGGCCTTGAATTTACAGAAACTGTCTACCTCTCCCTGTGTTGGTATTAAAGGTGTGGATCACCATGCCTAGCTGCTTGGTTCTTTAAACGTGTAAACTTTAGAGCAGCTCTAGCCTCACGGCCCTTTCAAGATGAGATACTACGTAAAGGGGTAGATAGAGCACTTCAAGTGAGACTTCGTCATTTCAAAATGAACATTTCCAGCAGAGGTGTTGAGAGGAGGAGCCGCAGAAGGAATTAGTCTAGACAGAAGTCTCACCAGCTGAAGGCAAGCAGAGAGCCTAACCTCTCGAATTTTTCTTTTGAATTCTCTGGCTGAGGCATTATGGCTCCTTTGTGTCCCTGTCCATGCTTGTCCCCCATCCAAGCCCCACCTCTTCCATACTTGAGGCTCTTATCACTCTCCTTCCCAACAGGGCAGACCTCCGTATGCTGCTTCAGCAGAAGAAGTGGCCAAAGAACTGAAGTCGAAATCTGGGGAATCCAAGTCCTCTGCTGTGTCCTCAGAAGGGTCCCTGGCTGAAAACGGAGTGATGGCCGAGGAGAAGCCAGTGTCCCAACTTAATGGGAGCACGGGTGACACCAGGGCCCCCAGCCACTCTGAAAGTGCCTTGAACAATGACTCTAAAACGTGCAATACAAATCCTCACTTAAATGCACTAAGTACAGACAGCGCCTGCCGCAGGGAGGCTGCTCTGGAGGCAGCTGTCTTAAATAAAGAAGAGTAAACTTATTTTTTATAGAGGGTGAAGGATGCTGGAAGGGTAAGGATTCAGGAATATCTGGAGAGAGAGAGAGCCTGCAGTTATGTACATTTTGTCCTTTCCGTAAGAGAAAAATGAGGACTTTGGAAATTCAGATCCCTCTTTGATATCAGAGATTAAAACAACACTTTTTTTTTTATAGTTTTAACCAGTTGTAGTCAAAATGCTACAATAAAACAAAAAAGAGAGACAGAAAATGAAGAGCATTTGACTCCCGCACTTAAAAATGAAGTACACAAAGTTTAAACTGGTTACGACAAAGCCTAGAGTTGTGTTTCTTGAACTATAAAGAAAACAAATTTTGGCAGTTTAAGTATATATAGCTTAAAATATAATTTTTAGCATTTGGCACCATATGTATGCCATTATATTTGATTTTGCATTACTGTTTCACAATGAAGCTTTGTTTTAAGGCTTTGATTTATGATTATGAAAGAAATAAGGCACAACCACAGTTTTTCTTTCTTACTTAAATTTCATCACTGTTGATGTGGTTCTTTTGTGTTAAAAAAAAGTGCAACTATCGAAACTAAAAAAAATTATAGAGTAAACTGCTGTTGTGCTGATTTTGAATACACAGTACATCATACATACTTTACAAGCAAGTTCAATGGAGATAAAGTTGAAATCATAGAAGATGCAAATGACCTTTCAAAGTCAACACAATGTGTTCTGACACTTCGTGACTAATACCATGCATCTGTGATCAGTGAGCTACGTGGTTTTGAATCGGACGTAGACCATTAGTGCTACTACTTGAGCTAAACTTCTGCATGGTTCATAATTTTTAAAGTGTGTAGTTAATATTATGCATGTTATTGTCCTTTCTTCCATTCTTACCAGTATGTGCCCATTTTGCAAAACAAAATGCTAATAATCAGTAATAGTCCTATAAAAGATGTTAACTCTGTTTAGTCATTGACTGATCTTGCTCTAACCTTAAAATTTTGTGATTATTGACCTCTGTTGCATTTATTCTAAACCCCCCAAAATTATCTAGCCGTTTGGAATATCAACATTACCCTGGTGTACCCACTGCTGTGTGCGTTATTGTTCTTTGTTGCTGTTTTATGCCTTCATATTCATATTAGCAAAATATGAAATTCTGTAAAGAAAAAACCCCTATGATCTTAAAAAACAAAACACCCCCTCCCCTTCTGTAGCAGGAAACAAATTGCTTGTTCTTGAGAAGTTTCCCATCAGGAATTTAGTAGAAGCAGGTATACTTCTATCATTTTGATGTTTTGTTACTGTTTCCAAACAATGTACTTTGAATCAGAATCACTCCTTACGTTTCATATACTTCCGATGCTCTTCATCACATTAGTGATCAGAAATGAGGTGTAACTCCCCAGCCCCTGCCCGCAAGAGCTAAGTAGGATCTTACTGTAAGTTGAAGGGGGTTCCGCCCTAACTCATGGATTGTGAAGAATGAACTGCTGTTGGGTCTGATTGACTGTTGATGGATTGTGGTGTGGCGTATCCAGAGGCTATTGAATGCAACTTACAATGCTTAATAAAAATCTTTATTCTTTTAGTATAAAGTATGGTGTGGCTTTTTTTTGTTTTGTTTTGTTTTTGGAGACAGGGTTTCTCTGTATAGCCCTAGCTGTCCTGGAATTCACTCTGTAGACCAGGCTGGCCTCGAACTCAGAAATCCGCCTGCCTCTGCCTCCCAAGTGCTGGTATTAAAGGCGTGCGCCACCACCGCTAGGCCATGGTGTGGCTTTTAAATTCACTTGTAAAAGTATGAATTTTACAGAGGTTTAAATTGAGGTAGCTCATGAAGAGCTCCGTAAGTTTAGAAATACCGAGCCCTGTCAAAGTAAGTTTAGAGGAGCATTAGTGGTTAATATGAAAATTACGCTGAGCACAGCTTTTGAGTTCCGCTACGTATATTCTCTGACCAATCAGGCTGCTAAGTCCAAAGTAGCCTTTATATAGGCCTAACGGGGAAATCTTTGTTTTTAAATGTAGAGTTAAAAGTGCAGCTGCCCTTTACCTGGTTCTCGCTGCAGCCTGGCTCAAGCGTGCTTAGCAAAGCGGCCAAGAATCTCCTGGAGCGCCTGCTCCGAGCCGAGGACGCTTGCGTTATGGGCGGGGCGGGGACAATTGTGCAACAGATGCGCGCGCATCTCGGGGCGGAGCCGAGCCATGCCCAGAGCCGCAGGCTCCTTGCGCCAAGGCGGAACCGCGTGACGAGGCCGGAAACTGCGCCTGCTCGGTCGGTCAGGCTTGCTGCTTAAAGAGCTGCGTTTGGAGCCTTGCGCAGGCTGGTTCCCGTGCCTCGTGGCCTCCGTAGGCCTCACGAAAGAAGATCGGAGGCTCAGCCACGGGGGACCCTGACCCACCGGCGCGCGCCTACTGTATTGTGGCTTCCGAATTACGGAGGAGATGATCTCTTGTCCGATTCTATTAATTTGGTCCCCAGGGTCTCTTAGAGTGAACCTTGGTACTGCTGCCCATAATAGGACACCAGAACCTTTCTTTGGCTGTGTTTAATAGCCAGGCCTGTATCATCTTACAAAAGCCACAGTCGAGGGAAGACTGGCCACTCTGGATCCCAAAAGAATGCCCAGCAACTGGAATACAGAAAACTTATTCTGAAAACACCTTCACCCATGGCACCCTCACAGAGTCTTCCCCGCGGTGACAGCCACAAACCTCACTATTCTGGATCCTCAACCCACCTTACTTGGGGACAGCAAACTGAACAGAATGGACTGGCTTAGAGTGAGGGGCAGATAGTTTTTTGGCCAAAACTCTCAAACAAACAACCCCCTCTCTCCTCCCTCCCCCCGGATAAAAACCCCACCCCACTAGGGATCTCAGGGATGGCCTCCGGTGGCTTCGGCCCACCCCCACTGCATTCATATCACTTGGATTACATTTGTTCTAGGTCTAAGACCTCTTGGCTCCAAGGATTCCTCCACCTTACTTAAGGACCGGAAGTTTAGGCTTGAGCAGGAAGGAGAGGGTTCTGGAGGCTCCACGGATATGGAACTGGACCCTCACATTCACTGTGTTTGCCACACCACTGGAATTGACAGGGATCATTGGGAGGCCGGTGCTAAGATGCTCAAGGGACTTCGGCCATATGTGGCACTGGCCAGAACTCAGGGCCAAATCTGAGGCTTTGTACACACCCAAGATAAACTCAGCCTGGTAGTGTTCCTGGTCAGAGAGTAACTGTGGTAGGTCTGATGCTCTTGGTAGTTTGGTGGGGGTCTTTTGTTTGTTTTTCCTTTAAAAAGGAACTTTTATGATTTTTGCTGTAACTCTGCCATCTTGGAATAACAACTATTGTGAACACTGGGTCTTTTATGATACAAATTTTTATTTTCTCCTCAGCAATACAAATTTTTATTTTCTCCTCAGCACAGAGGGGGACATTCTGCTTACTTGTTTAAAGTTCTTGTGAAGCACTGTTACCAGGCCTTGCCCTTCCTCCAAGAGACAAGGCACAAAGCCTGCACCTTGAAGCACTTCCACTAAAATGGGGGAGCAAAACATATTCACATTTAATACACAAAATACAAGGACAGGAGATGGTGTGAGGGTGTGCATGCCACTCCGTACCTGAGTCCTTCGATTGCTTCTCAGTCCTGGCGCTGCTGCCCCTTAGACCACAGGGGCTGTTTGTAAACAGGCCCAGTTGCCTGGCCTTTTGACAGGCAAAAATAGGCTTTCATTTATATGGCCTTAGTTTCCAGGGAGGATAAGCATTTGATGGATATGGTTAATGTAGCTCCATTCTTTATTTTCTGTCTGACAGAGAATGTTGGGTAATCCCTATACCTTCATCCATACATCACTTGGGTCAGCCTATGCCAATGCCTCTTCCTGCAGGGCAAGCACCAGTGACCAGCTGAGAATGTGCTAACTTATTGTTCTCCTCTAGCCTATCCCTTTCCAGGATATCGTGGAAACACACTTTCTGCTGTCTGCTCAGCACTTCATATGGTGGACAGGGAAAGGGTCTTTTTGTCATGGGCCTGTTGCTAGTGGGTCTGGCAGCCCTACCTGTGTCCTCCACACAAGGTTTGCTGTGTGGTTGGATACTGCTCAAGCATTTCCAAAGAAGCACGTTGGTGTGCTTGGGCTCCCTGTCATCACCCTGTGAGCTCTTTCAGGGACCTATGGCTATGGCTTAGGCTGAAGTGACCGGAAGTCCTTAAGTGAGGTCATGTGGAAGCTTTTTTGTAAAGATGTAGCAACCTATATTAGGGACTGAACCAAGCTCCTCTCTTCCCTAACTCACTGGGCCAAGACATAACTTGTAGAATCTCAGAATGTGACCTTATTTGGAAATAAGGTCTCTGCAGATGCAGTCAGCTAAGGAGTTGCGACAAGGTCATGTTGGGGTAGGATAGACCCTTAGCCAGTATAAGTAGTGTTCTTATAAAAAGGAAACTTGGACACAGAAGCACAGAGCCAAGGGCATAGGAAGACTGGATGACACTGTCCTAGGCCAGGAAGTTATGAGAAGGTGGACAGAGGCCAGACACAGATCTTTTATACCTTTGAAGGATGACAGTCCTGCAGACCTTTCATCTTTTGGCTTCCCAAATCAGAGCTGGTAAATGCCTGTTATCAGGGCTCCCGGTCTCTGGATTTTCGTATGTCTGGGAAATGAAAGCTGAGTCCACAGTAGGGCCACCTTCCTCTCTGTTCCCCAGCAGGCCCTGGCTCACCCAGGGGCTATATTTACTTTTTTTTCCTGGCTTCTGGAATTGGACGTGCCCTAGGGTAGAATGTGAACAGTTGTGGTTTTATAGAGAATGAACATGTCTAAGGAACCAGATCTACAGTGGGTGCTTGCCACTTTTGTAAAGGGAGATGGAACTTCAGGCTGAGGGTCTGAACCAAGTACCACCGTTTGTTTCCATATACTAACAGTGAACAGCATACTAAAAAACAAACAAACAAACAAAAACAAAAAGCCAAAAAGAGAATTCTGGTAGAGAGAGAGATGTAGCTTGTTGGTAAAGTGTTTTCCTAACACACATGAAGTCCTAGCTTTCAGCTCTAGCACCCCATTAACCAGGTGTGATCCATGACTATAAGCCACACACTCAAAGAGATGGCAGTGGAGGATTCAGGGGTGAAGGTAGTTTTCAGGTACGGTTACAAGAGACCTTTTTAAAGAAGGGGTAGGAGAAGTGCTGAAGGAAACAGTAGTTTAAAAGTAGTTTAACAGCAGTTAAAAGCATTTGGTTGCCCTTCCAGAGGACCCAGGTTCAAGTCCCAGCAACCACAAGGCAGCTCACAATAGTCTGCAACTCCAGCCTAAGTCTCTTCTGGCCTCCATGGGCCCCAGGAGCACAGCGGGTGTATAGACTTACGTGTAGGCAAGTGCAGTAGCACAGTAGGTGCAGTAGCACAGTAGGTGAAGATGTTGGCTGCTTCCAAGTTTGATGGGATCCACATAGGAGAGAGCAGACTCTTCCACCTTCTCCTCTGAACCCCCATTTGCACACACACACACACACAAATACAGATATACACACACACACAAAGTAAATGTAAAATGTAACATAAACAAACAAACAAACAAACAAAAAACTCAAAAACTACTCTAGAGGAAGGAGGCAAGACAAATGAACTGACCAGACTTAGCTCAAAGTAATTAAATGGAAAGACAGACTGCTCACTGATTCGGAAAATATAGTAGAAGAAGGGAAACTGGCTCCCCACATTGTTCTCTCCTCCCCAAAATAGATAGGTAGATATCTAGATAGATAGATAAACAGACAGACAGATAGATAATAAGAAAACCTAGAGATTTTCTACATTTTAAAATATCATTTTTTTCAAAAATAAATCTTTAAAAATTGTGTGTGTGCTTGTGCACGCATGTGTGCGTGTGTGCATGACAGGGCAGCTGTGTGGTCAGAAGATAATTTTCTGGGAGTTAGTTCTCTCATTCACTTTAAGATAGGTTCTAGAGAATCTGTCAAACTCACATTGCCAGGCTTGTGTGGCAAACACTTTACCAGGCTCCAGGAAACAAACTTACTTTTTTTTTTTTTATTTTCCTGAAACTTACTATGTAGACCAGGCTGGCCTCCACCTCAGAGATCCACCTGCCTCTGCCTCCTAAGTGCTTGGATTAAAGGCTTTGTGCTGCCACCACCACCACCACCACCACCACCCAGCCTAGGAAACAACCTTTTAAAATATTATTATTATTAACATGTACACTGTGTGTCTGTATATGTGCATGTGCCTGAGGTTAGGGCCATCCCCTGGAGCTGGAATTACAAGTTGTAGCTACCAATGTGGGTGCTGGGAGCTGAACTCTTCTGTGAGAACAGTCTTCTGTGAGAACAGTACATGTTCTTATCCACTGAACTATCTCACCAGCCCCAGAAACAAACTTTTTTTTTTTTGTTTTTGTTTTTGTTTTTTGGAGACAGGATTTCTCTGTGTAGTGCAGGCTGTCCTGGAACTCACTCTGTAGACCAGGCTGGCCTCAAACTCAGAGATCCGCCTGCCTCTGCTTCCAAAGTGCTGGGATTAAAGGCGTGCGCCACCACTGCCCGGCTATAGAAACAAACTTTTAAGGAAGAAAAAAATCTGTGCTAAAATTCGTATGGAATCTTAAGGAACCACAAATAGCCATAGTAGTCTTATAATAGTTAGAAGATTCACACTTCCTTAAAAAGCTAACTACAAAGTACAGTAATCAAAACTGCACAGCATCAACAAAGAGCCCAGGACAGCCAGCACTCATGGCAGAATTCTCAATAAAGGGGTCACATGGCTTTGATAAGGAGGGACCAGATGAGAGGGGCTCAGCCAGTAAAGTGCTTGCCACTAAGCCTGACAACCTGAGTTTAGTCCCTGGGACCCACATGGCAGAGAGAGTTGTTCTATGACATGGGCATGGTCACACACACACCCTAAATAAGTGAACGGAGAGACAAACTAAACAAAAAAAAACAAAACGAAACACCTTGACAAGGAAGCCAGCACTCTAGGAACGATTCTGGGAATCTCTGACATTTACAAGCAGGACAACAGCATTGCCTTAGTGTGCCTGAGTGGAGAGAGACTTGTCTGTGCCAAGAAGCCGGGCTGCTGTGCAGTACCAAAGTCATGGTGTCACTGTAGTGCCTGGGTACAGAGCTGATATGGCGACCACATACCTGTGAGCCATTTCCCCTCATAGGGCCACAGGCTAGCCAGTGGGCATGCGAGTGGACAGGTGTGGATGCTGAATTGGATGGAGCTGAGCCCTGAGGAGCACAGGGGGGCAGGAAGCACCAGTAGAGGGGGCCACCAGACCACACTGCCCCTGCTCTGCAGCATCTCTACCTCTAATTGCTAGAGGAACACCTCACCATCACCTCCTTTGTCCCCTCTCCCGGGTCATGTTCTCAGAGGGTGACTCACCTGTCCAGCCTTCCCAGTCTTTCTCCCATCATCGCCTGAGATCTAAGTCCACCCCTGGTTCTTTCTACTCCAGGATGAACAAGAAAGCCGAGACTCTTCTGAGTGCTCATGTATAGCTGTCAGCATACAGTAGGTGCTAAATAAACATCTAAGGATAGGAGGTAGGAGAAGGGATGGAGAAAACAAACAGAAGTCAGGGCCAGAGGCCTGGGATAGGGTCTGTTTGCTGCTCTGCAGCTCAGCAGCCCCAGAAGGGTTATAAGAATCAGAGTGTCTGATCCCCAAGCACAGGGGGCAGCTGTCATGGACACATCTGGTTGCCAGAGGTTATGTCAGAAGGTAAGGAGAGTAAATGGAGGCACCCAGTGGTCACCCCACCAGAAACAGGACAGGCTTTCTGGGAGAAAGGTGAGGTGAAAGGATCAGGTTCAGGACTCCGGCAGGAGTGCGCTCTTCCGTTTCTCCCTCTGCCTCCACCCTTGGCAGGGTACTTCCCTTCTACATTTAACTGCTCTGAGCTTCAGTTTTCACTTCTGCTAAATGGCAACTGCACCACCTCTTGGGGAGAGTGCCTTAGGGTAACAGGGGCACTGCCTACCCCACCAGGACTCACACCTGGTGCTGATGCAGAGCAGGGACAGGGGATTAATAGCTACTCCTTGCCTTGTAGTGGGAAGAGCCACCCAGTACACAGGAGAGCCTAGGTGACAGCTGGAATTCAGGCAGGGTAGCTTGAACTGAGCTGACTGTGTACAGTTTGATGGGGTACCCTGCCTGCCCCCCAATTTCCGAAGATATTTTCCTATCTCCCGCTTCCACATGTGTGCCCTTAGCTTATGTACTGTTTGCCCTGGGTCAGATCCTAATTTGCGGCCCTGGGTTTACCTGTTTGGGAGGAGTGGGGGTTGGCTGGGGGCAGATTCTGCCTCAATAACAGGCTGTCCCCTGAGTTGCCAGCAATGGAGCTGATTGGTAGCAACACTCTGGGCAGGGATAACTGGGACTCTGCCTTGTCAAAGTAAGCAGAGGTCTGAAACTCTGGAATTTATCTACAGAGACTAGCATCTCCACGTGTTGTGTGGGGATAGGCAGAGGGGAAGCAGATCTAGCAGACAGGTTTCTTCCTATGTGGCCCTGCTCATCAGGGTCGACCTGGGTAGGGGACAGAGAAGGACCCTCATTCATATCCCACCAACCAACAAACAAAAAAGACCTAAGCAGGGCGGGTGAGACCAGAGAGCCAGTTCAGGGCAAGACTGCAGGGGTGAGAGCTACAACATAACTCCTTGTCTTCTCCTGCAGTCCTGTGGCTCAGTTGCAAGTCACTGGACTGTCCTCCGCTCCTAAGGTCCGGGGTCTATGGGTTGTAATAAGGGGTCCTGGGTGGCACCAATGCCAGGTAAGCTGTGTCCTACAATAGTTCACTCTCGGGTCCCCTGACTTCTGCCGGAGCATCGGGAAAGTTCACCGGATCGTGCGAGGAAGCAAGACAGCCCCCAGCTAGAAAGAAGGGGAAGGGGAGGTTGTTCAAGAGCCAGCGACTAGGTCGCAGTTCGGGATGGGAGGGAGGCTGCCGGGCCCAGGAAGAGGAGGAAGATCCCCCTGTCCATCCCACTTCAGGGTCAGAAGAAAGTTAAGGCCAAGGAGTTGCTTCTGGCTAAGGCAGGGCTGTACGGGCTGTGTTCACGTAGTCGCGGACAGGAGGCTCCGCGGCTCGTCTCCCTTCGCGTCCGGGGGCCACCCTCTCCAGCGGAGTCCCCCCGGGCCCGGCTGCTGGCTCCCCCAGGCCCGCGGCCCACCTTCTACCGCGGCCCGCCTTCCCGGCGGCGGGAGCGGGGCCCAGGCCGGCGGGCGGAGGCGGCGCCACCCGGGGCGCTGACGTAGCGGCCGCTCGGCGGCCGGGGGTCCCTTCGGTGGGGCCGCGGCTCCCCGCCCGCGAAGGGAGACGAGCCGCG
>NW_021604595.1:1334613-1393886 GCF_004785775.1 Grammomys surdaster
TTGTGCCCAGGGCGGGGGCGTACGGCCGCCGCGCACAAAGCGAGGCCCGCGGCCGGGGCGGGCGAGGGGCGCGGGGAAGTTGGGGTTCTGGCTGCGATGGGGCTGAGACTCGGTCGTCTGACAGCGGGGCCGCAGTGGCCGCGGAGGCCGGGAGCCGGACGAGGCCCAGGCCCGGGGCCCCCGCCGCTAGCCCCCTGCGAAGTTGCAGGAACTTTCCCCGCGCGGGCTCGGGGCGGCCGGGCCGGGAGAGGCGGGCGCGCGGCCCGGCGCGGGTCCCCCGAGATGCGCGACTGGCGGGCTCCGGAGCTGGCAGGGCTCGGGTGGACCGGGGTGGGACGGTAGTGAGGTATCGGCCAGTGCCCCCAGCCTGTGCCGGAGTCCGGGAACCTCCCCAGGACCTTGTCTTGGCGGGCAGGACCCCTCCGGGGACCCCGCGTGCCTACTGGCTCGGGCCGGCCTGCGGGCCTAGGCGGGAGTGTAGTGACAGACCGATGTGAGTGTCTGTGTGTTGGGGTGGGGGTGTTGTGGCTTGGCCGCCTATTTCCTGGCCTGCTCGGCTCCCCATTTCCCTCCTCTCTGCTTCAGGCAGAGACACCCCAGTTTTGACATGACCTTATGCTCTTTAAGGAAGATGGGGAGGAGGGAAAGAGGTAAGCTTGGAGGTAATAAACCCCGTTCTCTGGGCCCTTGCCGGTGGCCATGACCTGGTCTTGTGTCTACTTTTTAAGAGCCTAAGTCCCTTCCTACTTAGAAATAAGAGGAGGAGAAAGAGGTGATCATCCTGCTTAAACTGCTCCAACAGGTTCTCTTGTGTTTGACTTTGCCTGTAGGATGTGCTTGGGCCTCAAGAGGGCTGGCCTGAAGCTGGACAGGTCTGTCTGTCCCCTGGGTGTGAGTTTTTAGCAAGCTAGTAGCAAGCTGGAGGGAGAGAGAGTGTGTGGTTCTGGACGGTCCCTGTCCTTCTAGAGAGAAGACCCTTCTGTTATCTCACATCCAGGATCTTTAGGGAGTCTTGAAAGAGAGCTGTGGTCTCTGGTCTAGTCATCTTTAAGTGTGGGGAGCTCGGTAGCCAAGATGTGATGGGCCTCTTCACATGTGTAGGCCCTGGGACAGAGGCCCGCTCTTGTAGGGCAATCTGGCTGGCCTTATGAGAGGTGTCCCTTTATGGCTCACTGGAATCTCTAGAGTATCCTGTGTTGCTTCCCCCAAATATCTAGGGTTGTAGAGAGCACTCAGAGCTGTGTGACCCCTGGGCTCTGCTCCAAACAGGGCCACTATCAACAGCAACCAACTGACATCCATCTCTGAGGGGTTTGTGGCCAGATCACAGTGGGTAAGAGCCTGGAGGCCTCTCCAAATCCAGAAACGCTGGGAATCTGGACTTGAGTAGTCCTGAGAGTGGAAGCAACCCCTTCTTCTTGTCTCAATCCAGTGTCTGTAGCACCTCTGGGTACCTGTCAACTGGGCCGCTGCTGAGGCAGAAAAGGGGGGGGGGGAGGATGAGATAATTGACCAGTCTTGATATTGGAAGAGGTTTGTTGTTTATTGTTTGCTTTGTTTTTGGAGGTCTAGTCACCTTACTATTTCTCTGAGGATTTTGATTTGATCTGAGACAGGCAGTTGATTAGCACAGATGCATTTACACATATTTGAGCCTCTGGGCAGTAAAAGGGATCACTCATGGCAGGTGTTTTCTTATGCTCAAGTGCACCCTGAGTGGTGCCTCTTCGTGGGTCTAGAGCTCTGGCTAGCTTTGTGCAGGGTCAAGGGTTGGGGCCTAAGTGAGGTAGGGAGGGAAAGGCCTAGGCCTCTCCCTGCTCCTGTAGCCTGGAACAGATCCCTGGGCCCCTCTCAGGTCTCACTTGTTTAAGAGTGGAAGGCATGTAGTCAGTTCCCTATGTGTCTCTCCCTCCAGTTATTCTTGGAAGACCCCTGATGGTTCTCTTCAGAGCTATGTAGCACCTGGATTGTTAATTCCCTCAGAGTTTACGTTTTACCTCACATTTGAACAGCTTGTATGATTTTACACTTTTGATCTTGAGAAAACAAGGCTTACTGAAGAAAAATTTTAAATGGTATCCCCAGGAGTGGTAGAGCATGTGTATAACCCATGCACCTGAGAGGTTGAAGGGAGAAATATCAAGAGTTCAAGGCCATTCTTGGTTATACATCAAGTTTGAGATTAGCCTTGAGTATCTGAGACCCTGTCTCAAAAGTAGCAACAAAGGCTGGTGAGATGGCTCAGCAGGTACAGGCTTTCTGCCAAGCCCAGTTCTAATCCTAGGACCCATATGCTAGATCCAAAATGTCCTCATGTACACCCATGTACACCTATGCACACCATGGCATGAGCTCCCCTCCAAAATATAATTTAAAAGTAATAAAAAAAAATATACCAGAACACCAATAACAACGGAAGGGTAGAGTTTGGCTGTACATCTCTTCCTTTCCACTTCTAAGTTACTTGGCTGGCTGTGCCAGCTTTGAAACCAAGGCGAGAACTTTGGCTCAGTACTCCGGACTGAACGCCACACTTAACTCTGACTTCTTTAGCCAGGTTTCCCTCCTCGATGTACTTTTCCTGTTTCCAGATCCCATACAGCATTAAATGCCTTACCCTGGCAAACATTTCTTTTAAAAGGAAACTTTGTATCATTCTCCAAAATGGAGCATCATTGTAACCTGCAATACACAGTAACCATAAAAATAAACACAGTAGCCAGGCAATGATGGCACACGCCTTTAATTCCAGTCCTTGGAAGATGGAAGCAGGTGGAGATCTGAGTTCGAGGCCAGCCTGGTTTATAGAGTGAGTTCCAGGATAGCCAGAATTTCATAGAAAAAAAAATCCCTGTCTTGAAACAAACAAACAAACAAACAAGCAAACCCCCCATAGTAACTAGAAAACTTAAGTTTGTCCTCCCGGGGTCACATTACACATTTCCAGCAAGCCTTGCTTTGGGGAGGGTTAGAACGAGGATCTCTTAAGTCACCCATGATTATAGTGGTGGAGTGGTGGTGCTTCACTGCTTCTGTGGCCTAGAACTTGCTTGGGACAGCTGTTTTCTTAAGCCTAAGCTTGAGTCCATGGCAAGTGTACCTCTGGGATGGCACTGAGCTCCACAGCACCCTTGCAAGCAATGTCTTTGGGGACAGTTCTATGGGATGAGGTATGTGCCATACTGAAGAGAGCTTCTGCATTTCTTGGAGAGGCCAGTGGGGAATGAGGAGCATGGGAAAGTATCCTCTCCATTCTGTCCCTGAAATGCATAGCCTGTGTCTGAGTGGCCTCTCTCTAAGCCACAGCAAGATTCCTCATCCAATCCTGTCTTGCCCATGTCTGATATTCCTTCTGCTTTTCTGAGGTTCCTATGGTGTTCCCTGGAAGTTGGGTCTTGGATTCAGAAGGGATAGATTTGAAGGCAGGACCTTGTAAGAAGCAGCTGGAGGCCAGTTGCCCCCAGAGGTGTCATGTCTGGTCCATTTGGTAGGGACCTAGAGCTCTACAAGGACCTTGAGACCCTGTTCTCTTTAGAAGTCTTATTCTTGTGCAGAGCCCCTTGGTTTAAATACCATGGTCCCTCCTTGTGTCTGTATCATCTATTGGGTCAATGGGAACAGACCCCATGCCAGCACTCCTGTCTGCTGCTTGTGTTGGAAGACCTGGCCTCTCAATTGTCAGTGACTTGCTTAGAAGAAGTTTGACCTCTGGGAGGCAAGAATGGCTACATAAATTCATCCAGCATCCTTAAACCTGACCCTCTGACCCTCTTATGGGTGATCATTCTATCAGATGGTTCCTTGAGGCATTGCCAATAAAATTGACTTTGGAAAGTTTAAAAGATGAGCAGGTGACTTTAGAGACAAGAGTTTCACTTATCTCTCAGTAAATATTTGTTCCGTGTTCTAGGAGGGGCTCGGAAATGGCAGTGAGACCTCTTGGGGGTAGTGGGGTGGTGGTGGCTAGGTGGACTGCTTGCCTGTCTGTTACTGGGTTCTTGCATGTGCTATAGACTTACAGATGGACTTCTAGCTTACTTCTTGGGGTGGAGAGTGAGTGTCACGTCTCAGAGTAGCAAATGAGATCTGTGGGATCAAAGTAACAGGAATGAAGGCAAGGAGGTCAAGGAAGAAGAGACGGAGGTATGTGCAGGAAGTACACTGTGGAGTGTGTGGGGGGGTGTGTGTGGAGGCTGAGGATCTGGGCCAAGTTTGTCCTTCCTTCCTTCCTTCCTTCCTCCCTCCCTCCCTCCCTCCCTCCCTTCCTTCCTTCCTTCCTTCTTTCCCTCCCTCTGCCTTCTCTTTTTTCAAGACAGGGTCTCACTGTGTATCCTCAGCTAGCTTTGAAGTCTTTATCCTCCTACCTCAGCCTCCTGGGTGCTGTAGTTAAAGGCTTTGTATTACCCTACTTGAGACAGGTTTTGTCAAAATCCCTGTGGCTGCTATTGGGGCAGATGTGAGGTAGGGATAGGGAGCCACCATTTAAGTGAGAGGGTAGGGCTTCTGGGACATCATGTCTGTTTGTCCCTCTTCCTGGGGGCTCTGTTTCTATGTCCAGTTCCCTCAGACCAAGATGGCCTGTGTGGGTTTTCATTGTGTCCACTTAGACTTAAGGTGCCTGGAGTAGCATTATATCTGGGGTACCTAGAGACATGGACTAGGGCCTGTGACAGTGCTCAGCATGCCTGCTCTGTTGTTGGCTAGCTGAGTTTGTGTCCCACTGGAAGGAGACATGGCCAAGAGGGGCCTGGGCTAGCAGAGACTCTGATACTGAATATGAGGAAGAAGCCCTTCCCACTGAGACAATATGCAGATGTGCTTACGAATAACAATTCACCATTTTTGTTAGATTTATTTATTTATATGTATGAAAGGTTTGCTTGCATATGTATATGTGTACCATGTGCATACCTGGTACCTATGGTGATCAGAATAGGGTGTCATATTTCCTGGAACTGGAACTGGAATTATGGATGGTTGTGAACTGCCATGTGGGTGCCGGGAACTGAAACCTAGTCCTCTGTAAGAGCAACATGTGTTCTTAACCTCTGAGACGTCATCTACACCCCCCCCCATTCATCATTTTAAGACAGGGAATTCTCCCTATGTGAGTTTGCAAAGTTCTGGAAAGAATGTCCACTCAGCATCCAGAAAACCAAGAATCCAAATAGTGTTTCCTAAGAGGGGCAGATGCCTGGAAGGAAGCAGCTTTGTGTGAGCCTCATCCTAATCTCTGTGATGTTTGTTTGATTTTTTTTTTAAACTGGAAATTTTTGGCTGGCAACAGGCATGGTACAAGCATAAGATTGCAGCCCACATTTGTTTGGGGCCAGTTGGGCATCAGGCACAACTCCAGATGGCCCAAGATCTGGGACACCAAGTGTCCAGACCAGCTGTCCCAGGCCACTGTCTTTCCTTCTCCTTTGACCTTTTCCTCATAGTATCTTGTATTTGTCAAACTATTAATAAGAAAGAAGGAAGGGGCTGCTGTTGAACCAGGCCACCATCTAACACTGCATGGTTGAGTGCACTGCAAGAATCCTCTGACTTCTCAGTCTCCAGTGTGGCTAAAACAAGTCTACCAGCTGGGTCCTGAGACCAGTTGGTGACAACAGGCCTGCAGGTGCCCGGATGAATGCCTGCGGGACTATGGAGTGTCATCCTGTCTGATCCTCATACAAACTGTGAGTGGAAGGTAGTCTGGTAGGTCACAATGTCAACTCCATTCTCAGAGCTGATCCAGAGTCTCTATCACAGTTGGCTTTCCTGACCCCAGCAGTTGTACTGTGAGCCAGGGCAGGTAGATGTGCTCACCTAGGACAGTGTAGTAAGGAGGAGGTATCTTGCATGTACTCTTGGTTTAAAGTCTGAAGAGACACCATGGATAAGACAGTGTGGTGTGGTGTGAACCCAACAAGAGGTCCACAGGCAGTGCTGGCTGTGGAGGGTCCCTGCTTCAAGGAGCCACCTGAATAGTCCATGTTGGGTCTGAGTGTGCCCCCCCCCTCTCAGGCCGTGTTTCTCTCTTACCTTTCCTTCCTTGCTTGTTGGTCATCATATTTCTGGTGACTTCTACTTTCAGCTTTGTGGTTTGGTGGCACTGGACTAGTACTACCTCATCCACACAAATGAGCTTAAAAAACAGAAAAACCTATCTGGAACTCGAGCTTGCTCAGCTGTCATCTCAAACCCAAAGGCCCAGAGATCTCAGGGAAGTGCAGCAGCCAGGCTCTTGTGTTTCTGAAAGACAGAGGTGAAATTCAGTTAGTGTAGTGTTAACCATTTGAAGGTAGACAGTTTACCCCTGCACCATACAAGGAAGAGCTCTGTGACACTTGATGAATGTGTGTTATGTGACCCTCCAGAAGGGAGGGTCTAGTCCTGCCTGACCCTATCTCCTTCTGGTCCCGTGGATTTATCTATTCTCTGGATATTTTGTGTAGACAGACTCAAGCATACAACATCAAGCATTTTGAATCTGGCTTCAATTTTAGAGGCTCATTCACATAGTGCCATGTGTTGGTGTTTATTGATTTTATTTAATGGCTGAATGATATTCTACTGCCTGGGTGACCAGGCCATAGCTGTCTATTGTCAGGTTGGGTTTGGGCAGCCTCCACCAGGACTGTTGTAAATAGTGTTGCCATGCACATTTGTGCGCAGACGTTTGGTTGAACACCTGTTTCCAGTTTTTCTATGTGTACTAACCACACGTGTTACCACCGAGCTGCACCCCCAGCCCTATATTTAACTTTTTGAGTAACCAACAGGGTATTTGCTACAGGGCCCGCCCCGATCGTCACCAGCGCTTACTGTTTTCCAGTCTTTTTATTATAACCATCCTCCTGGGGTGTGGATGTGAAGTAGTGTTTGGTGGTGGTTTTGACTTGTTCCTGATAATTGATGGTGCGGGACGCCTTGCCTCTGCTGGCTGGTGTTTTAGTCTTTGGCTGTGAGAAATGTCTACTCAAGGCCCCCGTCCCCCAGGGTGGAGACGGAATCCAGAGCTGGGGCACACTCACTCCCAAGCTTCATTGTCTATTTTATTTTACTGTTCATCATGTGTGTGTACACGCTGACATGCCACAGCACGTGTGGTCAGAGGACAACTTGCAGGACTTAGGTTTCCCCTTCCATTGTATGGGTCTAGGGTACCACACTGAGGTCACCAAGCTGGGCGTCGAGGACTTCTGCCCACCAGGCCATCCTGTTTGCCCTTTCCTTCTTTTTAAAATTGGATTGTTCCTCCTCACTGCGAGCTTTAGAGCTGCTGCATGTGTTCCAACAACCCTGCCTCTATCAGATACATGGTTTGCAAATGTGGTGTTGTGTTTTGTTTTTCTGTTTCCTTGGGTTAACTTTGCATGTTCTTGATCTCATCCACTGGTGCATAAGTGTTCAGCTTTAATGAGGTCTGGCTTACTCACTTATTTATAGTTCTTGTTCCTGCTTCTAGTGTTTTTTTTTTTTTTTTTTTTGGTTTTTCAAGACAGGGTTTCTCTGTGTAGTTCTGGCTGTCCTGGAACTCACTTGGTAGACCAGGCTGGCCTCGAACTCAGAAATCCGCCTGCCTCTGCCTCCCAAGTGCTGGGATTAAAGGCGTGCGCCACCACCGCCCGGCTCTGCTTCTAGTGTTTTAAGAGTCTCTTGTGAAATCAGTTGTTACAAGGTTTACTCTAGTGACTTCTTTGAAAAATTTCATACTTTCAACTCTTTATTTAAAAAATAAACATTTATCTGTTTACTTTGTGTGTGTGTGTGTGTGTGCTCATGAACACATATACACCATCATGTACATGTCAATGTGTCTGTGGCATGTGTGTGTGTGTGCACACACACTATCATGTACATGTGAAAGTCACAGGAAAACTTGTGAGACTTGGTACTGTTCTTTCTGCCGTGTGGGCCCAGGAATCTAACTCATATTTTCAGGCTTGGCAGCAAGTACCACTTAGCCACTAGGAAATCTCCCTGGCCCTCAACTCTCAAATTTAGACTTTTAAAATTCCTTTGTTTTATTTGGTGTTGTTTTTGTTTTGTTTTGTTTTGTTTTGTTTTGTTGCTTTTGATACAGACTCTCATTATGTAGTCCTGACTGGACTGGAACTTGTTTTACAGTCAAGGCTAGCTTTGAACTTACAGAGATCTACCTGGCTCTGCCGCCTGAGTGCTGGAATCAAAGGCATGCATGCACCTCAGTGTTTGGCTTTTAAATTTCTTTAAATTTGTGTGGTAGAGGGCACATGACACAGTGTGTGTGTGTGTGTGTGTGTGTGTGTGTGTGTGTGTGTGTAGGTCAGAGGACAATTTGTAGAAGTCAGTTCTCTTCTTCTACCATATGGACCCTGGGGATTGAACTCAGATCATCAACTTTGGTGGCAAGTTCTATTGTTCTATGTAGGATCTTGGGTTATTTATTTATATTTCTTTATTTATTTCATGCCTAGCTCACTGCTGTGATGAAATCCTAAGATAGATGCCTAAAGGAAGAAAATTTTTTTGTTCCTGGTTTTGGAGTCTTGTGGCGTGGTTACTTGGCCACATTCTTTAGGCTTGTGTGAGTCATGCTTCTGGACATGTTTGTGTGTGTGTGCACATATGTGCAGGGGTGAATGTGGAAGCCAGAGGCCCGTGTTAAGTACTTCTCCTATCAGTCTCTTCTTTATTCTTTGTTCCCTTTCTTTCGTTTTCAGACAGGCTCTCCTGTTGGCCTGGAACCCCCTCATTTGGCAAGACTGACCTGCTGGCTGGCAAGCCCCATGGATCCTCCTGCCTCTTCTCACCAAGCACTAGAATTTCAGGAGTAATACCACTTGTGGGTTTTGTTGGTTGTTGTTTTAACATGGGCACTGGGAATCAGAGCTCAGGTCATTGTGGCAAGAACCTTAATGAAAGAGCATCTCCCCAGCCCCAGCTGTCTTGGTGTTTTGAGACAGTCTCGCTGTGTAACTTAGTCTCTCCTCAAACTCATGGTCCTTCTGACTCAGCTTCCCATGTGCCGGGGTTATAGGTGTGTGTCATACATGACTCAGCTTCCCACAGTGTTTCTGACGATCACTTTTGGTTGATCGAATATTCCCCCTTGTTGGCAATCGTTTGTACACAAAGCTTTATTTCTGGTCTGTCCGTTCTGTGCCCTAGGTGTTTATGTCTGTCTTTAGGCCAATGCCACATGGTTTTGAGTTCTGTGGGTTTGTAGTGTGTTTTGAAATCAGAAGTGTGAGGCTTTATGTTTCATCCTCCTGAGCCCCCCTTTCTTGGTTGACTTCTACATTTCTGCAAAATTAAAAATAAGGAAAATGAAAAAAAAGGCAGCTGGATTTTGATAGGGATTGCAGTGCCTATAGGTTGCATGCTGCTCTCTTGACAGACTTAAGACTTCAGACCATGAGCACTGCGTCTCTCTCCACTCATGTGTGTCTTCTTCAGTCATTCACCATGTTCTGTGGTGTCTAAGCCTTTGACTTCCTCAGTTTGTTTCTAGACATTTTGAAGGCAGTGCTTCTGTAAGTCATTCACTGATGGTACCTGTTTATTGTTTTCCCCTTCTGTATTGGACATTGAGCCCAGGGCCTTGTGTAAGCTAGAAAAATACTCTCCCACCGAGCAATGCCCAGCACCATTTCTGACCCTTCCATGTAGTAACTGGATTTTCAGAATCACACATGTGCAGGGGGCCACCTGACCCAGCCCCCTCTGGGTTTTATGCTCACGTGGTGTGGGACACCCAAATGCTGGGTACATAGTCCATACCCTCAGACATTTGGGTTGCCTTCTTCCTTTGTAACCATCAGCTCTGCTGAGTCCCTGTGCCAGCTGCAGGGTTTGGTCGATTCTGTTTGTGTGGGATTCCTCTTGAGCTGTGTTTTGGAGCTGTGCCAGGTGCTCCATGCAGGCAGCATGTGGCATCACCAGTGTACAGGCTGCCCTGAGTGCTTGGTATGTTACTCCGTTCAGGTGGGCAAACAAGTAAAGCTTAGTAGATTCAGATGGCCTGGGTCAGCACAACATGCAGCCGGTGTGTCTGACAGGTCTCCGCAACAGTGCCCCTCTACCCACCAGTAACAGTGTCAGGAGACCCCAGGGCTGAACGCAGGATCCTATCAGGCAAGGGAGAGGACACTAGGAACGTTTTTGAGGGGTGGTGCCTGGAGTCAGAACTAGGCAGAACCACTGAGTGTGCTGGCCGAAGAGGCTGTAGAAGTTCTTCAGGGGCAGGACTAGACATGGTTAGAGATGCTTTTTTTGGGGGGGTTGGGGTGTTCAGGGATCCAAGAACCTTACAGAGAGTCTAAGCCCTAGGCTAGAGTAGAGTCTTCTGTGCTCCTTTAAGGTTAAAGATTCAGGTGAGGATAGGGAAGGAGCTACCTGACCAGACTGCCTGTGGCCAGCTACACCCCCTGTGACGGAGAGACAGTGAATGAGAGTACAGGTTTGCAGTGGTGGCAGGGGCAGGACACAGAAAACGGCTGCCCAGACTGTCAGTCTGTGTGAGGTGCAGGCCTCTCTGCCCTACAGGAGCCACCAGGACAGTAGCCCAGATTTGGTACGTGTGCTGGGTAGGGCTGTGTCCTCAGGATCTTTCTCTGGGTGTCTGTACCCAGAGCTGGTCCCACACGTGGCCCATGTGGAGTGCAGGATGGGTAGCCCTGGTGGAGACTATAAGGGCCCCACTTATTCTTACACTGGGCTGGGCAGAGGCCAACATTCAGGCAAGTGAGAGTTTGAATGAAAACTGCTCTGCCCTACCTGGGCTGCCAGCCTGTGGCAGAGACACTGGTCCAGTACTCTAACAGTGTGGTGGTGATAGTGACCTCTGTAGTGGACAAACATTCAGACTGAAGATCCGTGTGACTCGATGATGTCCCATTGAGCAGCTGTGTGCATCCCTGTGAGACCTGGACTAGCATGCAGGGCAGATGGAGATACTCATGGGAATGCAGGTGCTGCAAGGCCCTGTTGTGGGACAGCGGGACCTTTTCTGTGAGCCCTACCCCAAGACTGACTGACATAGCTGGAGAGAGAACAAACACTGACCTGAAATCCAGGCCTGTCTCCTTACAGGAGGGACTGGGAACTGGAGTTCTGAGACTCTTGCCGTCCTGGGACAATCCAGAATCTGTATTTTGAACCAGTCTGTCTTAGAGAACATATTGAGAAAGGGATGTGCAGTACCTCTTTCCTCAAGTGTAAAGACTTGTCATCATGAGTGCCACTGGTGTCTCTGTCTAAAAGTGGACAGAATTCTGTGACCCTCCACTCAGCCGCCTGGGACAGGTGCTGTAGGACACCCCCTGGGAGCAGCCTTTCTTGCTCATGCTTTGCATATGGCTCTGGTCACCTCTGATGCCACCCTGACCTCGCAGCAACTCCCCAGTGGGCCTTGGGTATGAGACTGCTCAGAAGAAACCAGCCAATCAGGTCCCCTGGATCATGGCCCCACTGCTGGTGCTGGAGGGCAGTCTGTGAGAATTTCCTGCCACCCTTAGCATGCCTGGTGACCACATGTTATGCACAGTGGTTCCTGGCCCCCAGCTGGGGACAGGCATCTGCACAGGCCACGTATGACTCCACACATGACTCTGTCCATCTAACTAGCCATGTTTTCTGGGATGAAAGATGAAGGACTTCCAGGGTGAGGGATGACAGCCTGGGTTGAATGGTTGAGAGACTCAGGGTGAGCAATACTGCCTCTGTAGTAGAAAGATCACCCAGGAAGGTGTCTCCTCCTCCCATCCTGTGTGCCCTTTGGAAGGTCTGAGCCTGCCAGGCCCTGTTCTTGCCTTGAGCCCACCAGTGTTCTCTGGAGAGTGGAGATTGTAGCTCCCTTTGGCAGTGTCACTATGTGACCCGCTTGCCCCACTCTGTGTATGAGTGACCCTTGGTCTTTCAGCACTCTTCTGTCACTGATGCCTGCTGGCCTCTCTGGTTTGTCCCCTGCTGGTTAGGGGTTGTGGTTGGGCCTTGGCATTGTGCTGTCTGGATTGGAGCTAACCCAGCAGTTTGGCAGTCTCTTTGGAGACTCCCTATGACCTGGTAGCAATCTTTTTTTTTTTTTTTTGAGCCCTATCTCTCCCACTCTGGGCCACATCTGGGGTGGGTCCCAGAAGCCCTGCAGAATAGAGGGGGCCAGCTCTGGGTGTGCATGTGTCAGCCCTGGAGGACCCAGCTGTCAGCCCTGGAGGACCCAGCTCTAGTCTGGAGCTGTGAGAAATGACTTCCTGGAGACTGAAGAGATCACTCAGTGGTTGAGAACTTGTGCTGTTCTTGCAGAGGACCCTCCAGTCTCTGTCACCAGCACCCATGTTGGTGGGTGATTCATGGCCACTTACAATTCTTGCTCCAGGACATCCAACACCATCTTCTGGAATCCATTGGCGTCTGTACACACGTACATTCCCACACAGAGACACAGATATATATACATTTATGTCTTTCTTAATATATATATATATATATTTAATTAAAATAAATACATATAAAAATCTAATAAGAAAGACAGAAGGGAGAAGATATGGATTGCCTGGGCCAGATGCAGTCCTTTTCAGCTTTAGACACCAAGCAAGGCAAGTTTGAGAATAACTCAGTGTCACAAGAACAGAGCCAGCTTGACTGAAGGCTTTCCCCTTTCACCTCTTGGACTCTAATGAGGCCCTGAAGGCAGTTCTGGGAGTGGCCTAATGGGATTTATGTTCAGGGATATCACTGATGGTTTGTGGATCTTTTAGGGTACTGAGAGCATGAAACTGCTTTCAGGGGCCCCAGACCCCAGGACTGGAGCTTCTGTCTTGTACCTCGTGCCCCTTGAATCTTCTTTCGGTTCCTCTCACAAGCACCATATCATCTGCAGAGCTAGGAAGGCTCTGAGAGTGGGTTCAAGTGTGGAGGCAGCAGCTTTAAACAGGAGACTTTGTGTTCAAGTTGAGAAACTTTCTAATAATTGAAGCTGGCCCCCAGGGGATCCCATGTAGAGAAATGAGATCTGTGGTAAACAAGGGCTGCTCGGTTGTGTGCTGTTGACTAGAGAATGTTTGGGGGTGGGGCCTGGCCTGTGCACTGTAGTCTGTGCAGTTCTGGTCTCCATCCTACAGATACCCGGAACACCTAGAGTTGTGATAACCAAAGTACCTTTAGTCATTACCACATGTTCTGAGGCACACACAGCAGCACTCAGGGCCAGCCCCCAGCCCCAAACATTCGTTGTCACCTTGAGGCCCTTCGGTGCTGCCCAGCAGAGACTGAGTCTGGCCACTTCAGTGCATGCTGACAGGTGTGTCTAAGGATACAGCACCTCAGGCTGTCAAATGACCACAGGCCATGCTGATTTTCCTACACCCTGGGCAGCTGGACTTTTGACCTCTCTGTTGCTATAGTTTTACTCTGCAGTTGCCCAGTATTACCATTCATTCACGTTTAAATCCTTCTTCCCCAGAGCTGTGGCATCCTACCCACAGTCGAATCTTTTCTCAGGTCACAGAATCAGCAGGCTCAACCTGAGTGTCATTTGGGAAGAGCACCCTTGTCTGGGCTACCTGTCTACAGCTGTTCATTGCGTCCCTTCTTTGTTTGAACAAATTGCCTCCCTGCCTGCTGTGAGGTCAAAACACGATTGTTTTTAAATCCTATCCAACTTCTGCCCTTCCTGCTAAGACTAAGTCTCTTATAGTCTAGGCTGGCCTTGAACTCGCTCTATAGCTCAAGATGACATTGATTCCCCTCCCCCTACCCTTCTGCCTCTGCCTCCCAAGAGCTGAGATTAAAGGCAAGTGCCATCAGGCCCCAAGCACGCTAAGCCAGCACTCAACCAACCGAGCCACAAGCAGGCCCTAGTACACTTTTAAGGTTAGAGTTGCTTTAGATTTGCAGAGAAGTTATATATGTAGTGCTCAGTTTCCCTGAATGTTTATGCCCTACATCCCCAGGATAGGAGCCAGCATTGATCGCTGTTGCCCGTGCTGGGTTCACTCACTTGATAGCCCTCTTCACAGGCTCTTCTTCTGCTAACACCACCCAGGAAGCTAAACTGCACTGGTATTCTCTGCCCTTCTGGCTGTTATGGCGACCTCCCCGTCTCTTTCTGTCCTATGACTCCGGAAATTGAGACAGCTGTGTACACTGGACCTGAGGATCCCTTTGACTTTGAGGGACTGCTTCTCCTCAGGTAGCACAACACACCTGTGTGACACCTTGACAGCTCATGGAGCCACCTTAGACCAGCCACGTGATAAGCTGCTGTGACCAGAGGAGGGATCCAGTGTCACTTGGCAGGTATCATGGTGCTACCATGGTGTACATGGCAGGAACACACACCCCTGATCTGCTGAAATGCAAGACATGGGTCCACTCTCCACCCTGTAAACACCTGGTCCTGACAGTGGCCGTGATGACAGTTTATGGGCCTAGGTAATTTTCCTATTCAGTTTCTTCTGCATCTCACTTTCTAGAAAGGAGAGAATTAATTAACTCTGTGGATCTGTGGTGTCTCATGTGATAAAAGCTGGACTCTAGGACAGTTTGGTTTGCCTGCAGCCTCTCCTTTGGGTGTAAATTTACCGTGCCACCGTGCCGGAAGCCTGCACCTCTGAACCAGATGCTTGAGGAGGGGATGGGGAATAGCTGTCTTTGGAGCGTTTGGTCCAAGTCTCACTTGTAGCAAGTGTGAAACTGTCACTGTACAGGTTAGGCTGTGAGGACTAAGGTTCTTGCCACCTCTTGTGGCTTAGTGTTCCTTCCTTTGAGTCGCTTCTCTGAAGGAGATCAATATAACAGAATTGAGCTTTCATCTGAGAAGACCTTAGACCTCAGGCAGGCAGTTTTGGTGGGCTACCCTGTGCTGCCTGGCTGCAGCCATCAGATTGTGGTGTCCCCCTGCCATCTGCCTGGCTGCAGCCATCAGATTGTGGTGTTCCCCTACCTTCTGCCTTGCTGGGGACCTTGCAAGTAGCCTGGTCTTGGGTTTGTTCCTTGTCTGCAGTGATGCTGGGGCTCTGGATTTGGGGACATAGGAACTACTGAGGCTCCTTACTCTGTTCTGGGTCCACCTCACTTCCTGTGATCCTAGCATCTCCATGTTTGGACGTTTGCATTGATGTTGGAGCTCTGGGCTTGGGGACACAGGGACAGCGGAAGCCCCTTGTGTGTTCTGGATTCCCCTCACCTCCCACAGCCTTGGCATCTCCACTCCTGAATGTTTGGGTCTTTACCCAGTGGTCCATGCATCAAAATCTTGGCTTCAGTTCTCACTCAGGTTAGCTCAGAGTGTCCCCATTTTAGGAGATTCTCAGTCCTGTCACCTTGTGCTGGGTGACAGGAGGAGGCCCTGTGAGTACCACTGAGGTATGCATTCCCACGGGAGCAGTTCCTCTGATTAGAAATCACACACACACACACATTTATGTATACAATTTTATTTTATTTTTATTTTATGTGTGTGGGTGTTTTGCCTGCCTGTATATTTATGCACCACACATGTGTGCCTAGTATTCACAGAGGTCAGAAGAAGGTTTCAGATCCTCTGTAAATGGAGTTACAGACTGCTGTGAGCCTCTTTGTGAGTGCCGGGAATTGATGCCCTCTGAATGAACAAGTGCGCTTAACTCCTGAGTTCTCTCTCCAGCCCCGACTCCTCTGATCTTGACCTACTGGGAGAGGTTTGTGATAGTGGCTCTGTCTGAGAGACAGAGGATCATGATGGCCGTGCCTCACCTTGGTGGTTGCCCAGCTTGAATGGACTGCTCACTCATGCGATTCAGTGTTGACGCCAACCTATTTAGAAACATTGTATCCACTGCTTGAGTCTTTGGAAACATAGTATCCACTGCTCGAGACCTCACCTGGTATGTTCCTGGTGAAGCTTCCGGAGTGCTCTATAACCTGTGGTCCTTATTGAGAGCTTCAGTAGACACAGTGTCTGAATGCTCCTCTGCTGGCCAGGGGATCAGACCTTGTCCTCTGCCTGCTGTGTTTGTCTATATCTGTTCATCATCTGTCCCTAGGCACTAATTACCTGAGGTATGACTAGGTGTCTTACCTGGTGTCAGCCACCTGCTCCTGGCCCTATGAGTGAGGCCATGCCCCCATCATACCACAGTCATGGGTGTCACAGGTTGCAGAGTCCTGGCCCAAGTCCATGGGCCACAACTCTGTTCACTGGCTGTTTCTGTTCCATCCTAGAGAACTCCACCTTTCTTCCTGCCTGTCCTAGGCTCCAACCAATCACCTTCTTGTGGATTGGGCCACCAGGAGGCACTGTCTTCTCCCTTACTACCTTCTTCAGTCTTTTAAAGCTTCCAGTAGTCAGGGTCAGGACCCATCTGGAGGCTTGTTCTGGAGACCAGCTTTCACCATCCAGGTCTCTACTAATCTTTGAGTTTCTTATCTTTTATAGCTTTACAAAAAAAAAAAAAAGAATAAGTGTTAGAATTTTCCAGCAAGATGAGTCATAGAGCTCACCCTCTTTCAGTGGGGATCTCCTGGAGTTGTAAGAAGTCTTCTGATTTCAAGGGCCACAGGGCACAGCTGTCTCCAGGGTCTATCTCCTGCCCTGGGTTGAGGAGAGTAAGCTCACCTCCTGTGTTTAGAGTCCTTATCTCTGTCAAGAGGACCTTGGACTGCATTTGCTCTCCAGTCAGGTTTGTTTGCTGTCTCTGAGGGTTTCATCCAGAGAGAAGGCTTTAATTCCCAAAGCTTCAGGGAAGAGATATTTGCTCTACATCTGCATACAATTGGTTTCCTTAGAAACCACTGGAATAGATGCTCTGGAGCCTGCTTGAGATTTTTAAAGAGACCCTGCCCTATATCTAGAAGATCTAAAAAACCCACACAGCGGTTTTAGCATACATACAGAGACAGTTGTGAATATTCATTTAATAAATCAAGACTCCTCGGCTGCTGAATGATAGAGCTGAGGGGTGATTAAATAAATGGCTGTGTGTGCACACAATGGGAAATTATCCAGTTGCCAACAATGTGTTTACAGCAGGTTTAATGACTGGGGGGAAATGTTTACAATGTAACATTAAATGACTTGCTGTATTTATTAGTAGGGTGACAGCTGTTATTAATTAGTTAAAACAGGTTCAAATTTTTTAAATATTTAAATTTAATATTTCGGTACTAAAATTTTATTTTTGAAAGTGAAGGGTTTAAAAGGTCATGATATTGTTCCCCCTCAAGCACATTTATACTTTCCAGTGAGTTTTCCACATCAGTCATGAAAAACTGAATGAGAGCCTAGCGCGCCTAGTGTTGAGGAGAAGGTTTATTGTAGATAGAAGGGAGAGCACAGCCGTAGTCATTTGGAAGGGTCCAGGTTGAACCCAGAGGTCAGGAGGCCAAGAGACTAGTGTAGCCAAAATGGCTGTGTTAGATAGGAATCAGAGAAGCACAGGAAAGGGAAGCCCAGCCCTAAGGGTGGAAAGTTTAGGGTAAGGGTTGGGGTGTGCAGACTGGGATGTGGCTGTAAGAGGTCCTGACTAAGATGCTGAGAGAGGCTGGCCAGTGTTAGTTAGACATTTATCTTGACTTTGAGACCTAGCACTTTGATGGTTAGGAATTAAATAAACTGAGTATGGTGGTGGTGCACTGAGTGTGTCAAGGCAGAGACAAGGGAATTGCCATAGATTTGTAGCCAGCCTTGACTACGTAGTGAGACTCTGTTTCTAAAAGCTAAAAACAAAACAAACCAAAAAAGTAGGCAAGGAAGTCAGCTTGGAGTGTGTTGTCTATCTCCTTCTAGGACACAGGTGTTGAAGTCACTCTTCTTGTCCCACTGCTTCTGGCCCCAGGCTTCTTGATATTGAAAGCAGAGGGAGGAGGGTCAGCCCCACTCTTGGCACACCATGCCCCCTTTCCACTGTGGCCTCACCCCCTAGAGTACTTTAGCCTGCTGACTGCCTTGTCACCAGCCCCCTTCCCCCACCAGGACCTGGGAGCCTAGGGCTCTGCCCAGCCTTTCTCCTGGCTCCCATGGATTCTTGCTCTGCCCTAAGAACAGAGACCACTGTGCAGAGTGGTGGGTTATCCTGTCACCAGCTGTATACTTGTGTACCTGGGGACCCTAGTGCTTGGCTTTGCCGCAGTTAAGGGTAGTGAATAAGTCAGTCAGTTGTGGATATGCTAAGCTCCACTCTGTACCCCGAATGGCTCTGAGAATGAACTTGAGCTTCTTTTGGATTTGAGATGCTAGGATGACTTCAAGCGGGGAATCCACGCTTGCAAAGATGACATGATTCCTCACAGATGCTCGGTACTTACAGATACTAAATGGTTGCTGGCAGGCAGGTTCCTGAGTACTCACAGATGCCAACAACTGCTCACAGATATGGGCTCTTCTAAGTGGCACCCAGTTCCTTCCTGGTACTTGGTGCTTGCAGACACAGAACAGTTACTTCTAGGTGTTTAGGTCCCAGTGGCTCTAAACAATTATGAACAGGTATTTGAATACTTAAGGAGGCTAAGTCATTGCTTGCAGATGCCAAAATGTTCTGGGTAGCTTCTCTGCTTAGAAGCAAGGTGACTGAGGCTGAAATATGAGAAGCTATGTCAATATGTCACTTTCCTCTAGGAATGAACATAGAGAACTTATGATTTGTCTGTCCGTCCGTCAGTCCATCCGTCCATCTGTCTGTCTGCTTTTTGAGACAAAGTTTCTCTGTGTAGCCCTGACTGTCCTAGAACTCTCTCTGTAGACCAGGATAACCTTGAATTCAAAGATCTGTCTGCCTCTGCTTCCCGGGTGCTGGAATTAAAGATGTGGGTCACTGCCTGGCAAGAACGTTTACGTGAGCTTTGTGAAACTGAGGATTTTTGAGACACAGGAAAGATTTTCTGTTCGTATGAATTATGTAACACAACACCCACCTCTGGAATAATTTATTATGCTTTGCTGTCATGCCTGGTGTGCCAGGCACCCAGCACCATGCAAGAGGCACACGTGTGAATGTGGAGTCCAGTGGCTGATGTGAGGTATCTTATCACTCCTCACCTCAGTCTTTGAGACAGTGTCTCTCGCCAAACTGGAACATAAAATTTCTGCTATGCTGGCTGGCCATTAAACCCACAGGATCTACCTCTCTCTGCTTCCCAGAACTGAAGTCACAGATGTGCCCCTCCCATGCCTAGTTTTTATGTTTGTACTGGATATCCAAACTCAGGTTCATATTTGTATGACAGGCACTTTACCTACCAAGTCACCTCACCAGCCTAGAGACATAGTCTTTGTGAACAGATTGAATGTGGCTGGATGCCTGCCACCCTGCATGTGTTCTTTACAGGTGTGTGTGTGTGTGTGTGGTGTGTGTCTTTCAGCTGAGGCTCACACAGCCACAGAGGCTTACTGCTTAGACGATGCTCATGAGAACATTAGATTTGAGTCTTTTGAGGTGAAGTTCATGAAACAAAAAGCCACCATCCTAGTGTTAATCCAGTTTCTGCACTTCACCAGGGCAGGCTCAGTTACAGCATTGTGCTAATGTTGGCTTGCATCTGTCCACAGTGCAGGAGATGCTATCATAGTTCAGATTTATAGCTAGCCTCACTTGGAATTCTCATGCCCACAGCACCCATTGCTTGCCTGCTGCCATCTTGGCTGTCCTGACCTCAGCCTGCTGTGCCTGGCCTTTCACTGTCGGGTGCTTCCTCTCCTATGGGCCAGGTGGAGTGGGCAGCATACTAGACACTGATTTTAGTTCAGGGTGCTGACCATTACTGTCACTGGATCACCTGGTTCCCATGCTCTTCTGCTTATCTGACACAGAAATTAAACAGCTAACGCTGGTCATCAGATGCAAACCAACTCTTAATCATGGTTGGGAAAGACCTTGAGGCCCAGAACTCAGCACCTTGTGCTGCTCCATGTGACAGCTTGACCTGGTCAGGGCAGAGCCCTGGTGTGTAATGTGTGTGTATGTGCATGATGTCTGTGTATATAGTGTGTATGCATGTGTTGTATCTGTCATGAGTGCTGTATTCTGCTTGTAGTATGTGGTTTGTGAGTGCACTATATGCAGTGTGTAGGGGGTATTTGCTTTGTGTATAGACTGTGTGATTTGTATGTGCATAATTTGTGTCGTTTGTTTCTCTATATAAGTGTGGTATGTATATATGTACATGTGATTTTTATGTGTTATATGTGTGGTGTGTATGTTTGCTTGGTATAGTATATGTATGGTGTGTGTGTGTGTGTGTCTGTCTGTCTGTCTGTCTGTCTGACTGTCTGTCTGTCCGTGTCTGGCAGTGGCCAGGTGATGTGGTAGGACCCTATCAGCCTTATCTAGATCTCTGAGACCCTGAGGGAGCTCAGTGTCATCTGTAGGCTTTGGTACCAATCACTTCCTCTGGGAAGAAAGGAACAGAACCTGAGGGGTAGATAGAGCTTTCTAGAACAGCACATCTTTGATTCTCACCTGTGAGAACCCGACTATGGCCACCTGAAGCTGCTTCTGTAAAGCCCTACACACCCCTTTCCTGCAGTGCGGCTGCCTTGCCACCTCCCTTGAGGATCAAATCTGTCATGTTTTCAGAAACAGGCAGGCAGTGGACACTCTGGGTTCACATCCTAGTGCCCTGTCAGGCCCAGGAACAGGGCTCGGTTCTGTCTGATGGCCCAGATTAACTGGGCCCAAGGAATGAGTGTTCTCAGGACCCTTGTGGGCTCCATGGGAAGCTGAGCCTCTGTTGCCCACATGTGTCCAGTGCCTTTGAGGAACAGTTAGCTCGAAGCTATGTGCTTTGCTGTGCCTCTGGAGAACTGATGACCTCAGAACAATGACAGGATTCCTTCTGCAGAAGCTGGCGGGCCAGTGAGGCTCTGTTGGTGCTGGGAGGCCTTCCCTCTCTTAGTTTCTATAAATTAGAGTGTGTGCCTGGATTAGGAGAAAAGAAAAGGTGGCTTACTTTCTCCAGTCTCGTGCATGTACTCTAAATAAATAAGTGTAACTAGCAAGTATGACAGGGCCTGGAGCTTCAGGCTCTGAGAGTAGCCAGACTGCCTGCCTCCCTGCCTGTGAGCCCACGCTTCCACTCTCCTTGTTTCTACCTCGGGACTTTCCACACTTAGTGAGAACTGGGTATTTTGTGGGTTGTTTGCCAACCTGCTCATGTCCCTCCACATGCTGCAGTTAGAGCCTGTCTGGGCTGGAGGGAGACACCCCAGCGCTGCTGTCTCTTACTCTTCTACAAGTTCTGTATGGCCTGGTGTAGGCTCTCAGGGTGCCCAGGTGAAAGCCCTGGTTCCCTCCATGCTTTGATGGCACCCAGGGCTCTGGGCCCGCCTCCCACTCCTGGCCCATTGCTCCAGCTCTCGCTCCAGCGTGGCCTGGCTTCTCCATTAGGAAAGTCTCCCACTAGAGCAGCTTTCCTTTGCATCTATCTTCCACATTTCCCACTGACAGCCCTGCGGACCGCACACGCTGACTCTTTTTCTCTCCTCCCTTCTCTTCTTTAACTGCTTCTGCAGTGCTGGATATTG
Organism: Grammomys surdaster; assembly: GCF_004785775.1. Lineage (NCBI taxonomy): Eukaryota > Metazoa > Chordata > Mammalia > Rodentia > Muridae > Grammomys > Grammomys surdaster. Next base: position 1,356,083 of record NW_021604595.1, read on the forward strand.
GGCCTTGGGCCCTGCGCACACTAGGTCAGCATTTTCATTCTGAGCTGCATCCCGGCTCTCTTTTCATGATTTTTTACTTTTGAGACAAAGTCTGACTAAGCTACTCAGGCTGAACTTAAATTTGCCATCCTGCTTCAGCCTCCTGTGTAGCTGAGGCTAGAGTCTGTGGTGCCAGGCCCAGCATGATTTTTAGTAGACAAGTTATAGACTGATTTTAAATTTATAGAATGACTAGGCAAGAAGAACCAAGTTCCTGTATGCCTCCCCTACCCTACACATCACCCTGTTTCCATACAGAATCATTTACATCTTTGTGGTGTATTTGAGCCAGTCAATGAACCAGTGTTGGTGTTTTAACATTAACATCTGTAGTTTGTTTTAGAAGCAAGCCATTCTTTGTTTAAAATTACTTATTATTTTATGTGTATTGGTGTTTTACTTTCACCTATGTCTGTGTACCACATGTGAGTCTGGTGCCCATGGAGGTCAGAAAATAATGTTGAATCCCTTTGGACTAGAGTCATAGGTAGTTGTGAGCTGCCCAGTGGGTGTTGGGCATGACACAAAGGTCCTCTGGAAAAGCAGCCAGTGTTCTTAACCACTGAGCCACCTCTCCAGCCCCTGGAAGACATTCTTTGTATTACATATCCTTTTTTTTTTTTAAATGTGTATGTGTGGTATGTGTTTGTATATTTATGTGTGTGTAGTATATATGTGTGTGGTATGTATGTGTACTTGTGTATGTGTGTGTGTGTGGTATGTATGTATGTGTATGTATGTATGTATGTGTGTTTGTGTATGTGTGTATATGTATGTATGTGAGTACGTTTGTGTATGTGTGTGTGTTTATGTGGTGTGTGTGTATGTGTGTATGTGCTGTATGTATATGTATGTATGTATGTATGTATGTATGTATGTATGTGTGTATGTGTATATTTGTATGAGTGCTGGTGGGTCAGAGGACAGCCTCAGGTGTTGGTCCTCACTGCCTACATTACAGGCTAGGCCTCTTGTTCACCACTGAGTATGCCAGGCTAGTAGTCTTCTGGAGATTCTCCTGCCTTTACCTCACATCTTGCTGTAGGAATGCAGTGTTACAGACACACTACTCTGTTTGGCTTCACATGTGTCCTGTGGCTCCAAACATGTCCTCGTTCTTACACAGCAAGTGCTTTACCCGGTGAGCTGTCTCCCCAGCCCCTGAATCCCGGGGATTTGACCATAATGCTGTGAGCCTACCACTGTGAGATCACACAGAACAGTTTCTCTGAAGTCTCTGTGCTTCATCAATCCCTGCTTTCCTTTGACCCCAGGCCCTGGGAACTGTTATCTTTTTCCTGCCACCATAGCTGTGCATGGTGTCGTATAGTTAGAGTCACACTCTGAAGACTTTTCAGACTGGTGTCTTTGACTTTGTGGCGTATGTTCACGTGGTCTGTGTCTCTTTATGCCGGCAAATATTTCCTTTCCTGGATGTGCCAAGGTTGAGTGACCCATCCATTCAGTTCCTGGAGAGCATCACTGTCACTTCTACATTCTAGTGTTTATGTCACTAGACTAGTGTCAGTGTCTGGCACAGGTTTGAATGCTGTGTGAGTTTTCAGCTCTCCCTGGGTAGGTAGATACCAGGGAGAACAACCGTGGAATCACACAGTAAGAGTATGTTCATTCTCCAGAGAAACCACAAAGCTGTAATATACACAGTGGCTGTGACATCATTGATAAATGAGTGTCCTGGTCACCCCCTTTCCCACCAGTGTCTGGTGTTGTCAGGGTTCTGCGTGTTGGCCTTCCTTGTGAGCATGCTGTGTGATGGTTGCTTTCATTCTTATCTTCTGGTGATGTGATGTTGATAGCCTGCCACATGCTAGTGTCCTGTAATGGCCATCTAGAGATCTTCTTCATGAGGGGCTTGTCGAGGTCTAGGGCCCACTTTAAAATTGGATTGTTTTCTTGTTGAATTTTAAAAATTCGTGCAAATGTTGGAACCAATCTTTAACAGGTATGTTTTGCAAGCATTGTCTCTCAGTTTGTGGCTCATTTTAATTCTCAAAACAGCATCCTTTTCAGAGCAGGAGTTTTAGATTTTAACAAAATTCAACTTGCCCCGATTCTTTGATTTGGGCTTTAGGGTTGTATCTATGAAGTTATTAACAGGATGATTCAGCAGGTAAAGATGCTCACTGCAAAGTCTGGCTTTCTGATTTAGTGTGTTTGAGTCTTCACATGCAAAGTGAGTCTCTGCTGGACAACACACAGTTGGGTCTTCTTTTTTTTTTCTTTTTTGCTATCTGTTTTACAATCTCTGCCTTTTAATTAGAACATTTAAGACACTAATAATTAGTGATTATTGATATATTGGGCTAATATTTACCATATCTATTATTGTTCCCTATTTATTACCATATATATATATGAGAAGTGTGTGCACACACAAACGCACACGTGCTTTCATGGGCATGCATGTGTAGATATGCACGCACCTTTGTTCCTCTAGCCAGAGATTGATATTATGTGTCTTTCTCAGTTGCTTCTTAACCTTATTATTTTGAGACAGTGTTTCTCACTGAATCCAGAGCTCACCAACTGGCTAAGCTAGCTGGTTGGCAAGCCCAGAGATCCTCCTGTCTCTACCACCCAGTGTTGATTCTGGGGTTAAACTGAGATCATCACATTGTGTGACACTTGACCAACTGAGCTATCACTCCACTCTCTCTCTTTTTTCCTTCCATTTTTTTTTATTATATATGCTTTGGCTTTAATTAAGCATATTGTAGGATTTTAGTTTTCTTTCTCCTATCAGTGATATTTTCAAAATAAACATTTTTAATGGTTGCTGTGTTGGTTTGAATAAAATGTCCCCCATAGGCTCATGTATTTGAACACTTGGTCCCCAGTTGGTGCCACTGTTTGGGGACGTTATGAAACTTTCAAGGTGTGAAGCCTTGCTAGAGGAAGTATGTCACTGAGGGCAGGCTTTGAGTTTGTAACCTCACTCCACTTCTGGTTCACTCTCTCTACTTTGTTTTTGTGGTTGAAGATGTCATCTCTTAGCTTCTCCATGACGTTATAGACTGTCCCTCTGGAGCTTTTCTCCTGACCACTGGCTTTTCTCAAGATCTCTTTTTGTTTGAGTGTGTATGTGTGAATGTACATATGCATGCTCACTCATTTGGAGGTTAGAGGATGGTGTTTGGAAGAAGGCTTTCTCCTTCTACCTTGTGTGTCTTGGGTATTGAACTCAGGTCATCATGCTTGGCAGCAAGTGCCCTAGTCACTGAGCAACCTTGCCTACTACTGTCTAGAGTATTTTGTTTTTGCTTTTAGTGTGTCTTATATTTTCTGTTGCAAATATACAGTTTTGAGAACAAGCATTCTGTTCACACCCTGCCACATTGAAGGGCACACATGCACACCTGCATGCTTGCATCTTCTCTGATTCTTCTGGAAGCTGAGATCATGTGATGTGGTGAGTCCCAGCTGGAGTAGTGCTATGGTGTCTCTTACTGAGGCTGTATTGCTTTAGAGGAGTAGGAAGCTTCCCTCTTCACACCTGGTCCCTCACGTGGTGCTGCTGTTGATTGGTTGATTGGCTGATGGAGTCAAAGTTTCCCAGGCAAACAAAGACTCTTCACTTGGGTTTCCTGTAAGCAGCCAGAGGGTTGGGCTTGATGAGTGACATTCAGTTGTGTCTTTCTGCTGATTAAGGGCAGTCCATTCTTCTCAAGCCACTGTCTCTGAGAGGTCTGCATGCACCAGCACATTCTGTAAAGATTTATCTGTGACTGTCAGAGAGTATAGACTTGTGACAGGGTCTCCCTTGCTGGCCTCCACTCAGAGATCCATCTGCCTCTGCCTTCCAAGTGCCATCACACTCAAACAAAAAATATGTTAAAATGAAATTGGATATACTTATAAATTCAGATAGCTTTGATTGAAAAAAAATCAATTTTTCATAATTAAAAATCTTTAAGGGCTAGGGGTATAACTCAGTAGTAAGGTATTTACTGAGCCCACATGAGGTCCTTTTAATAGCTAGCATCATATACACAGAGTTTTACACTTATTTCGAGGTGTGGATACTAACAAATTCTAACTTTGGAGGGAAGTGTCTGAGGGTCCATGTGAGCGGGAGGGTCTGAAGTTGAGTTCCTAGCATCCATTTAAAAGCTAGGCGAATGCCTGAAACTCCACCTTGGAGGTGGGGGCCAATGATAGGAGGTCTGCCGCCCTACCAGCATCAGTGAGCTCTAGGTTCAGTGCGTGACCCTGTCTCAGGAAGGAAGATGCAGAGCAGCCAAGGAAGATGTCCAATGTTGATCTCTGGCCTCTGCATATATGCTAGCACATGCAGTCACAGCCACATACGCACACACACACACGCACACGCACATACACACGTCACTATCAACTGTCCCCACCCATGAACCCATGATGACATGGGCTCCTGCTAGGACTGATGCCTGTGCTTGTCTGCAGCATCCGTGTTAACATTTGGATATTAATATGCCCCAAAGCCCTATGTGTTGGATGCTTGGTCCAGCCTGTATTGCAGTTGGGAAGGTGGCAGAACCTCAAGGAAGTGAAAGCTAGTGGGAGGAAGTAAGGTCTTTGGGGGAGTGTCCTGGGAGGGCATGCCCACCCCTCCCCCACATCTCCCAGTCTGCTTCCCAGCTGTGCTGAGGAAGACAGGCTTTCTCTGCTACATGCTCCCACCATAATGCTCTGTGCCACAGTATCAAAGAAATAGACCAAGTGACTCTCTACCAAGACCTCTCCAACTATGTGCCAAAATAAGCCTTTCCGATTTTAAAGTTGATTTTCTCAGGTGTTTTGCCACAGTGACAGCTAACTAGCACGATCTGCAACACCCTTTTAGCTGCTCGTTTGGTGGGCATTTCCTGCTGTGGTGGCCTTTTCTATGACTGTAAATTACAGCTGAGTCACTAGTCAGGCAGATACCATCTCCTCTCATGATTTTCCTACAGAAAATGGTCTTTTCACTTCTACATCTTTGACACACATTTCAGGGCTAAACCCAAGTCTCTCTTAGGTGCCTGTGACTCATTTGCAAGTCAATCTTTTATTTTAGTTCCTGAGGTTTCTCAGTGCAGTAGGAAGCTGTTCTGTTGTCCTGAATTGTTTTTATTACTGTGCCCTGGAGGGGATGCAGTGACCCCATAGGGCTCTGGGAGAGGGGTGAGAGGGAGCAGTGCTCTTCAGGGACACAGGAAGCCACCCCTAACCTGACCTTTTCATTTTGTTTTGAGGTCGGGTCTTACTAGCTAACTCTGGTTTTCCCAAAACTTACTACGTAGATCAGGCTGGCCTTGAACTTACAGTGAGTTCGCCTCTGCTTCCAGAGTGCTGGATTTACAAATGTATATACCACATACAGGTCTTGACCTGCCTTTAATTAGAATAGTGTGTGGGCCTTGCTAACTTCTTCCCAACAAACACTGTTTTAAATAAACCTGTAAGTGTGATTTTTCTACTTTTGAGTTAGAAGTCAGATTTCCGGGATGCAGCCTTTAACATGCAGCCCTGTTAGTTCAGTCGTCAGGAGCGTCTTGACCCTTGGGTTCATGTCCGCTCATGCTCCTAGCTTTGCTTCAAGGCCTGGGATACTTCTGCAGTGTCCTGTAAATGGAATGATGGTAGCTATGACACTTGGAGGGATCCAAGGCTTGCCCCTTTCCCTGGGAGTGACACTGATGCCTCTGGATGGGAGGGAAACAGCTGACCCTGAGTTTCTTAGAAAGGACACAGAGCACTGTTGTCAGGGACACCTGAGATGTGCTCAGTGAAACAGCTGTGGAGCTGAGGAGCTGAGTAACACTAGGGGACTCGCTTCATGCTTAGGGACGTGTGTGCTTTCTACCTGTCATGCTTGGTTTTTCTATAAGCAAGTCCATTCTGTAAATAGGCTCACAGAAGAGAATTCCCTGATAGGCAAGTCAGAGTCCAGACCAGTGTGAATGCTCTGTGGTTGGTGAGTACTCTCTAGTTTGTGTGAATGCTGGATGGCTGGTATGATTATTCTACGGCTGCTGTGACTCCTCCATACCTGGTGTGGATGCTCCATGACTGGTGTGAATTCTTCATGGCTGTGTAAAGTGCTCCATAGCTTGTGTGAGCGCTCCATAGCATCTGTGAATTCTCTGTGGCTGGTGTGAATTCTCCACGGCCAGTGTAAAATACTCCATGGCTGGTGTGAATTCTTCCATGGCTGGTATGAATACTTTTCAGTGGCGGGTATGAATACTCTGTGGCTGGTGGGAATACTCTGTGGCCAGTGTAGCTGCTCCACAGTGGATGTGAATGTTCTATAGCAGCATGCCAGTGTTCCATAAAATCACTTCAAATTGAGCTGCAAACCCACATTCTCTCTTTTCCACCCCTGGCACCCCACTTGCCACTCGTGTCTCTTAGATTTGTTATAGACATTTTATCTGTGAGTTGTTATAAAATAATAGCACTGTATGTTAGACTTAGTGTTTTTCCATTCATCTGTGCTACTGAATGTGTAAACTTTAAGACAGATAATATTTTTTGACATGATCATGTGTTGCTGATCCATCCGTCTGTCTTGGATGTTGGATGTTCTGCCCACTTTAATCTCACTGTATTGTGAATGAGGCATCGGCAGAATGCCAATTCTTAACTCTTAGATATATAGTCAAGTGAAACTGCTGGCTTATAATTCATTTTATGTTGATTTTCTGAGGAAATCAATCTTTTTTTTTCCATGTCTGCACCATTTTACATTTCTCAACTGAAGAAATCCTAGAAGGTTCACAGTCTGTCCACATCTTCATAAAAACTAGTCATCCCACTGAGTGTGGACTTTTGATTTGCACATCTCTAATGGCCTGAGTGTTCAGCATCGTTTCATGTGCCTGATGGCTGCTTATTCATCTTCTCTGGGGAGATGTCTGTTTGAGTCATTCGCTCATTTAAAAACTAGATTGTTTTATTATTGAGCTATAAGAGTTCTTTATGTGTTTGAATGCTAGACCCTTACCAGATATGTAATCTAATAATATTTTCTCATTCTATAAGCAGCCTTTTCTTCCCCAACAGTGTCCTTTGATGTACAAACCTATTTTTTAATTAAGTTGAAAAATTCTTTGATAGCCTCATACACACACACACACACCCACACACACACACCCACACCCCGTTGCATGTTCTCTTCCCTCCTGCTGAAGCTCTTCTCATTCCTAACAAGCCTTGTAGTTTCAAGCCCCCTCCTCTTTCTCCTTATTTTTTGAACACTGAATTTAATGGATAAGCATGAGTGAGGGGGTTAGTTACGGGGGGACGGGTAACTTATCAAAGGTACAGTAATGAAGAGAGTGGCACTCTCTTCTCTAAGGAGTAACCATCGGTTGCCTGTGAATCCCTCAGAAAGGGGTGAGACGTTATGAGTCCTGCCCCTGTCCATGATGAGACTTTGCCTGACCCAATCTTAGATACACAGAAATTTTTAATTTTGATAAAGCCCATCCACAACACACTTTATCATTTGTAGTTGCTGCTGCTGCTTTTTTCTTTGGTGTTATGTCTAGTCACCACTGCCAAATCCAAAGGCGTAAGGATTTCACTCATGTTTTCTAACACCTTTATCCGTTTAGATCTTAGATTTTTCCGTAGGGTGTCAGGTGGGCATTAGGAATAGAGAGAGGCAGACCCTAAGAACTTGCTGTATATCTAATCTCTATACATAGTAAGGTTCTGAGAAAGATCCTATTCAAGATGGTAAAGCAGAGAGCACAGAAGATACCCAACGTCCTGCCCTGGCATCTACACGCATGTACTCACATGCGTCCGTCTGCAAACTCATGTGCATACAGTATATCACACAGACACCCACATGTGTACGAGCGAGCACACGCACACATACACCCCGGAGAGTCTTTTCTTATTGAATGATCTTTTATTTCTGGGTCTAATTCTAATCTGCTGGTCTGTTTCCAGCTAGCGAGGTGCCAGCAGCACACTGTTTGGGCTACTTTGGCTTTGTTGTATGTTTTGAAGTTGTGAAGTATATGTCCTCTTAACTTCATTTTTGTTTTTGAAGGTTTGGTTATTTGGGGGTTCTTCATGATCCCATATGAGTTTAAAGTCAGCTTTAACCCTTGTTTTGGCAGTGGATAAATCATGCCTGAATTTGAGGTACATTTCCCTCCAAAAGCTTACCCTTCTTGGTGGTGTGTCATTACTTTCTTGATTTTCTTTTCAGATTATCTGTTGCCAGTGTCTACCACACAGCTGTGCTGGTATAATCTTGCATTCTACAACCTCCCCTCTTGTTTATTAGGGCCAGCATGTTTTATATACTTGGTTTCCATGTGATGTTCTGTACATTTAAGTTTGTCATCTGCAAATAAAGATCACCTCACCTCTTTCTATTTGAAGGCTTTAAGTTTAATCTTGCTGTCTAATTGCTCTGACTAGCCCCCTCAACACTGTTGAGTGGAAGGCAGCGTCAGGCATCCTGGCTCATTTCAGATCTTCTGGGGAAAGGTTTTGGCTTTTCATCATTCTGTGTAATATTAGCTGCGAGTTTTTCATATTAGGCCTTTATCTTGTTGAGGAATAAGGCATCTTCTATTTTTACCTCTGTAGAGTTAAATTTTTTTTTTTTTCTGAAGAGCCAGGAGTTGTGACACATACCTTTAGTTATGCCACTCCAGAGGCAGACACAAGTAGATCTATCTCCAGGCCAGCCTGTTCTACAGAGTGGGTTCTAGTACAGCCAAGGCTACAGAGGAAACTCTGTTCCCTCCCCCACAAATAATAAATAAATAAAATTATTACTAGGTGTTGGGTTTTTGCCAAATGTTTTTTCTGCACCGGTTGAGGTGGTCATGTGGTTCTTCCTTGTGTTTATATAAGGTAAGAACATCTTAGGAAGGATGGGGGCCAGGGCAGCACTGGGGAAGAGGGAGAGAGGACCTCCTTGCTGTGCTCCTTGCCTTTTGCACTACGAAGTGGGTGATGCTCACATGACCCCTGCTTCCATGTAACCTCCAGGGGGCCCAGGGCACACCCTTTCCTTGTACTCAGACGTGATGCTGCAGGGACTGAAGATTTGTTTATTTCATGTGCTGAACTATTCTTTCATTCCTGTGACAAGTCCCACTTGGTTGTGGAATACAGGCCCCTTGGTAAGCTGCTGGACTTGACGATATAGTTTGCTGAGGATTTTTATACTGCTATTAATAAGAGTTGTGGCTCTTTTGTTTTCCTGTCTGCTTTTGTCCAGCTTTGAAATCAAGATATTATTGATCTCATAAAAGGAATCAGAAAGGCTGGGGATAAGAAGCAGAATCCTTGTCGAGCATGTTTGAGGCCCTAAATTCATTTCCAGCACCAAACACCAGTGGTGTGTAGGTCAGGCATGTTACTTTCTTGTCTGTTTGTTTCTGAGGAGGATTGGTATTGTTTTTTATAGAATTCACTAGACTTTTCTATCAGTAGATAGAATTCTGGACATTTCCTTTTTGATACTTTATTCAGCACATGTGCATATGTGCTTATGTGTGTGTATGTACACGCATGCACACTCATGCATGTTCATGCCCAGGCATGTATAACAGCACACATGTGGAGGGCAGAGGACAACTACCAGGTATCTGTTCTCTCTTACCCTTTGTGTTCAGGGAATTGATCTCAGGCTGTCAGGCCTGGTGGTGAGCGCCTTTACCCACTGAGCCATCTTGCTGGTCTCTGGAGTTTTCTGAGGGAGGAATGACAGACACAGTGTCTTATTATAGATCTGTTCATTTTCTGTTTTGTCAGTGTGTGTACATACGTGTTGCTGAGTGGTGGGAATCGGTCCCCAGGCTTTAGATGTGGCCACCGTGTACTCTACTGCTGAATTAGAGCTGTTTCGGAAGTATTTTTTGTAGTTTGTGTGTTCCAAGGAATTTGTCTGTTTTGCCTATGCTACCTAATTTGTTGGTCTATAAATATTCAGTGTTCTCTTGCAGTTTTTTTTTTCTTTTCCTCGGGGCCAGTGGTAGTGTCTTTACTTCCATGTAATTTACTTAAGTAATCTTTTAGTCTTCTCTCTTTATCTTGGTGAGTCTAGGTAAGAGCTGGTGAACTTTAGGCTTGGTTGATTCTCACTGGTGTTACTGGATTAGCTTATCCACGTTTGGCTCTCTCCCCAAATAATATGGAAGAAGTCCTGATTTGATGGGAAACAAGCTCAGAGTTACAGAGAGATGCACTAGCCTATCAGGTGACGTTCGAGGGATACAGGGAGTCAAGGAAAGGTCTTCTCTTCTCTTGCCCAAGCTTTGCAGAGCTCAGATTTGGGTATCATTTCCTAGGAGCTGTGTTTGTTTTTTTGAGACCGAGTCTCTAGTTAGGATCTGAAGCTCACTGATTAGGCTAGGCTATTCAGCCAGTGAGCCCCCTGCAAATGCCTGTCTCTACCTTTCCAATGATGCGCCAATGCATCTTGCTTTTCTTGTATCCACTCTGGGTATCTGAACTCAGGTCTTGGTGCTCACACAGCAAGCCCTTGACTGACTCAGCCACCTTCTCAGCTCCCCTGTCTTATTTTTAATAGGTATAAAATTTATCATATAATACATCATGAGGCCATACATGGGGGGAAAAGACAAAAGAGCACATTTTAAAAGTCGTGCTAAATACAGCTGGAAGCAGTTTGGGAGCTTTTGATGGATTTGTAGCATTTGCTTTATGTAAAAGTCATCTGCATAGTGTTCACCAGTGGCTTCTAGGCAGCCAGTTTCCTTCATCCTTTCTGGGTGGAGCCTCTGTGGCTGCCCTCAGGAAATGCCACTTAGTATGCCAGGTAACCGTAAGCTCTGTTTATGCGTCTGTGCTCACTGGAAGGATGCGTTGGTGTTTTCCAGTGACTTTTCCGTCAGTGGGAGTCACCTGCCCCCATAGTCTGCCCTTTCTGCTGCCTGTTCACTAAGACTGGAGAGTGTCAGAGTCCAGCCACATTTTCATTTTCTGGTGTGGTTGTTAGACACCTGTTGGTGTTGTGGGTCACATCCTTCGGTTCCGTCTGCATTCCCTAAATGGCGTTTGGCTGTGAACGTCACTGCCAGCCTTTCTCTCCCGAGCCAAGTTTCTGAGCATGTTTTTGCGGCCCTGGAAGCACTCTCGGAGAGACACACTGGTATACTGTCCCTCATCCTTGCCCTGACCTGCTGAAGCTGAGCGGGGCAAGTGTCTGTAGTCCAGCTCAGGGTTCTCCAGGCTTCCCTGTATGTTCTGTCCCCAGCTACCACCAGAGAAGGCTGTGTCGCTGCCTCCTAGACACGTCCTTACCCTCCCAGGGTGAGGATGGGGGTGGTCCTCGCCGAGGCAGGCGTATTGGATGAGCATGTGCAACTGTGTGTGACTCCCCCTGCAGACTCATGTTTGAGGAGGGCAGCTCTGCAGCCTCCCCCCTCTCTGAGGACCACTGTCCTCTACAGTTCCACTGGTCCTGGTTCCTAGCCGTGAGCAAGAGCTCCTCCTGAGCTGATGGTTGGAAGGTGCTGAGGGAGACAGACCATGAGAGTGATAACAGTCTGTCTCCTCCCGTTCCAGCTGTGTTGGGGTGGAAGAGGAAGAGGCACCAGATATCGACATTTACCATTGCCCGAACTGCGAGAAAACCCATGGCAAGTCCACGCGTAAGTACCTCCACCCACGAGGAATGTCAGGGTCACAGCCCCATGTCTCTGGTGCTGGGGGTCCCTCCAGCTCAGCTGACTGCCTTATGGTTTACTCTTGCCCTCAGAGGCAGCCATGCAGACTCCACCATCCCCAAGGTCTTGCCAGAGCCACACTTAGCATCTATAGTGGACAGGCTAGCCTGTGTTAAGTGTGGGCTTGGGGCTCAGATAATAAAAGGGGTGTCCAAGGCCCCCAGCTCAGCCAAGCCCCATTTGTGTGTTTGTGTGTTGCTCTTCTGTCCATCCTCTAGGAGCTTGGTTTATCCCACATAGTACCCCTACAGGAGGTCTTGGGGGCCTGGTTTTCCCACAGTGCCTGCTGCTGTGTATCCCGTGCTTCTCCCTCCTCCCTTGTTCTCTGGGCCCTGCTATGCAGCAGGTGCAGGCTCAGCTCATACTGTGCAGTTTCACCTAAGTGGGCTTTGAGTGCCAATACTGACCCCTAGTTACAAGTGGAGAGCAGAGATGTAGCCAATGGGAACACAGGGACTGGACCTGTGCGTGGGCTACCTTGTGTGTGTGTGTGTGTGTGTGTGTGTGTGTGTGTGAGACCCTGACCCCATCCCTGTCCCCAGGGCTCCTGCCTATTCTAGTGTGAGAAGTGGTCACATACACTTCAAGTTCACTGTTCACATCCCATGCCTGAGGCTGGAGGGTCGGCCTGGGGCATCTGGATGGGTCACAAGGGACTGTGACCCACTCCTATCTAGTCACTGTGTCACTCTTCTTTCAGGAGAATCTCATCCCGGTGCTCAGTGCAAGCCGAGAGGCCGTGCCCCCTGGCTCCATGGACTAAGTCCTGTGAACATAGAAAGATGAAGATGGGAGAGATGCAGGCAGTAGGGTGGCGCAGCGAGGCAGGGATGCAGGCAGAGGGAGAGACACAGGCACCAGGGGGCTCCAGGACCAGGGTTACTCAGTTAACAGGGGGACATTGGCAGTGGGGGGCCCACACTCCTGTTCAGCAGACCAAGGCTTATCTAAGATCCCGAGGACATTGGAGCCTGGCGTGGCTCCTGGGGAGGCTGGTACTAGGAGGGCTGAGCTCTCCAGTTCTGGGCTCTCTGCTGTCTCTTGGTTCTTCTAGGGCCTGGCCTATGTGCACTGCTGGAATGGTGAGTCAGCTCTGGTTTCTGGCCGGGCCCTAGCATATCCTTAGCATCTGGCTGTGCTGCCAGATGGTCATCCAGGACTCTAAGGCACCTTCCAGACCTCCCAGACCCAGAGCGCTTATGCTCAGAGTGTCTCAAGGTGGGTAAGCTAGGCTACTGATGATGCAGACAGGAAGGAGTGTTCTCGCTCTCCTGCACCTTGTTAAGCTCAGGGTCTTCCTTTATCTTTATATCAGAAAAGAGACAAACATAGAGAGCTTCCACCAGGACTTGGACCTAGTCCCTGGGACCTGGGAGGCTGGGTCAGGGCAGAGCAGGGTTGGACCACCAGCAGGCATGTTCTTAAGGAGGATGGGGGTAAAGCAGTGTGTGCTCATCCCAGGGCCCCTAATGAGGGTGATCTGGAAGATGCTAGGGTCACACTGCCCTGGATGCCACAGGGGCACCTGGGAGTCATTTCTAAGGAGACTCCAAATTCTCAGAGAGGAAGAAGTTGGAAACTGGCTGGAGCCTCTCCTGGCAGTCACAGATGTTTCAAGAGGAATGTGCCCAGAGTAGAGGGAAGGTGTGGTATAGGTTTGAGCAGGTTGCATCAGTGGCCAACAGTTTGATTTTTGGAGGCGGGGAGAGGTTGTGCATCTTCAGAAACAGCAATTGACTGTGTCAACAACCTATCCACTGGGAAAGGCCTGTACACTGCATCACCAAACCCTCCCCCTGGGCCTGGCTGGGCGAAGGGTTTGAGCAGAGGCTGCACAGTCAGCCTGGAAGAGCCAGCTCCAAGGGAGTGATTGCACATAGGGTGCCTGTGTTCTTACCTGTGTGCCACCGTAAATGTTTGTTTTCTATTTTTGCCTTTGTAACCAGTGCCACAGGGTGTGCGGCTTAAATAGCAGGATATTCATTTTGTGCCTTCTGAGGATTGAGAAGTCCAGAATCAAGTGCTAGCTAGCGTCTATAGCATCTTCTTGTAGGGTGGAAGGGTGGGGAAGCCTCTCGTGGTCTCTGTCTCCATTGAGAGGACTTCAGTTTCATGACTTTGTCCTCTAAGGTGCCCCATCTCCTAATCACCTTGAGGACTGAGGTTTTCAACATACGGATCTAAGGCATAGACTTCAGAGCATGCTTGTGCTTGTGTGGACGTATGTATGTGTGTGTGTCCATTTGCATGTGTGTTCACAGCAGGCTGTGTAAACACTGGGGTTTAGACTTTCACTGCTGGTTTTGAGACACCTGGACTCCTTCAGCCACCATGGTACAAAGTTCGCAGATTTGAGCTGAGGCAGCACTTTAAGTAATGGCTGCCTGAGACGTTGTCTCCAGTCAAAGTTCTAGCTGGCAAGACTCACTTCCATGCCCCTGGAGAGCTCCAGCCCTCTTGAGGTTGAAAGCTCGCCTCTCCCTTTCTGTCCCTTTCTGTCCCTGGTCTGATGCAGGCTCACCCATGTGCTTTCTTTTCATTAAGCAACTGTGGTATGGGTTACAAGTAGGGCTCAAATCCCAACCTGACACAGTCTCTGTGTGTTCTTCAAGGTGATTTTGGCCTGTGGGTCTTGGTCAAGGTTTTGAGACAGGTTTACTTGATCAACAAAAAATTTAGTACAGGAGTTCCAGGCTCTTGGACATGCCTGGCAAGTGCCTTCTGTGGTAGAGACCAGAGACATGGAGTAGTTCTGCAGCCGCAGCACAGGGCACATATGTGCAGAGTGTATTCACCTTGCTTAAGTGTACTCACCACTCCCCATCCCTGGCTCAGGCCACCACTGTCATGCTTACTGTGGGGTCAGGGTGAGAACCCAGGTATCCCCAGCACTGCCCTTTGTTGCTCAGAGGGCTACATGACAACTTTAGTACCATGGACTGCTTGACATCCCTATACCTTGGGCCACCATAATGGGTCTGTTCATGTGCACATTGACTGGGAGGTGGGGAAAGAGTGAATGGATGGGGAAGGTCCTAGCAGGGAGATGGCAGTTCTTCATATGGAAGCCAAGCAGTCTGTGGGCTGTGTCGGTGAGCTTCCTAGCTTCCTTTCTATGCCCTGTGATGCCAGGCTGGGGTGTTCTCTTATAAGTATAAGGGCCTCCAGAGTTGGGTGCAAGCTGTACTTGGAACAGGCCTACCTTCTGTCTCCTTTACAGTCAAGAAAAAGCGGACGTGGCACAAACATGGCCCTGGGCAAACGCCGGACGTGAAACCAGTGCAGAACGGCAGCCAGCTGTTCATCAAGGAGCTGCGGAGCCGAACCTTCCCCAGGTTGGTGACCTTCCTCAGGTGGGCAAACTTTCCAAGGTAGACGGGTCTCCTCCTGGTGGGGCCTAGGCAGTACTGTCTAAGGTGTGGACCCACCCGCAGAAACCCTGCATCTCCCTCCATCTTCCAGTCACTGCACCGAGGCTGTGTTCACTCAGTCCACATGCCTTTCACTGGGACCGCCTCTTCCAGGAGAGCAAAAAGCAGGAACCTGCAATGGAGGCAGGAGCTCCAGGCCCTCTGCAGACAGGTCACCTCTCCCCTCTCAACACCTCTTAAGGACACATATTGGGCTATTAGTGACTTTTCTTCTCTGGATAGAAATTCTCTCTTTCCATCCTGGTGTCTGGGTGCCTGCCTCATGCTCTTGTCACCTGGTAGAGGCCCTTACCTTTCTTCTACTTCCTGCATCCTTGTTCTGTCTGAGGTCTGGCAAAGAAGTGAGCAGACAAGGGCTTCTGTGGGAAAGGGCAGTTTAGAGAAGCTGTTCTGCATCACCTACAGTTGAGAGGTTGGTTCTGTTTGTCTGACCGGAATCTTTATTTCTCCCTTACTTTGGAAGGATAGAATCACTGGGCAGAGAGTTCCCAGTTGGGGGGTTTCTGTAGATGTTTATTGTGAAACCTCACACGAGCAGCGGAGCTTGGGTCTGTCGTTGCTCCTCTGAGCAGAGAGCCTCTCGTTCAGCTCCCCCGACCTCCCTGAGATGCAGTCACCTGCCGTAATGCAGCAGTGTAAAGTTCAGCAGCTTTTGATACGTTCACAGATGTGTGCCTCTCCATTAGTCACGTTCAGAGCCTTTAACCCCCACCCCCCACAGAAATCCTGCCAGCTTCTTCCCACGGTCCTGAGAAACCACCTGCACTTTTACCTGCCGGACCCACTTTCTCGTGTGTAAATCTGCCTCCTGGGACTTGTTCCTAGAAATAGACTCACCCAATATTGGAGTGGCTTCTTTTTATTTCGATTATTTTCAAGGCCCACCGCATTGTACCATTTGTCAGGACCTGGTTCTCTCTTTGGCTGAATAGACTCCCATTGTCTGGCTGGACCACTAGCTGTCTGTATCGTTCAGCTGATGGCCATTTGGGCTGTTTCCTGTTTCTGTTTTTGTTTTTATATTTTTATTTTTTTTTTAGCTACTATGAATAATTGTGGTCTAAATATTTATGTACATGTTTTTGTGTGGTCATATGTTTTCATTTCTCAGTGTGGAGCCACTGGGTCAGATGGAAATTCCATGTTTAATTGTCTGAGAACTGCCAGGCTGCTTTGCAAGGCAGCTGCATCATGTGACATTCCTGCCAGCCGTGGTGGAGAGGGGTTCTCTCAGTCTGTGGCTCTCCTTACTGTGTGCTTCTGAATCTGGCTGTCCTGTGGATGTGAAGCGGTCTCATGTTTTGACTTGCATGTCCCGCTGATGACTGGAGATGCTGAGCAGCTTGTTGCTTTCATGTGAGCTTTTCTGTTCTCTTCCTAGAGAAATCTATTGAAATCTCGTGCCGTGTACACTGTGTGTGTGTATACACATGTGTGCACCTGCATTTGGAGGCCAGAGAATTACCTTAGTGTTAATCAGGCATGATCCTCCTCCTCTTCCTCCTCCTCTCCTTCTTCTTCTTTCTGAGACACGGTTTTCCCAGCCCTTTGCCTCACACTTTAAATATTTTTTTTTTTTAGATTTATTTATTTATTATTTCTGAATACACTGTAGCTGTCTTCAGACACACCAGAAGAGGGCATCAGATCTCATTATAGATGGTTGTGAGCCACCATGTGGTTGCTGGGATTTGAACTCAGGACCTCTGGAAGTGCAGTCAGTGCTCTTAACCACTGAGCCATCTCTCCAGCCCAAAATATTTTAAGATTATATTTACATATCTATTTGTGTATACATGCATTTGTGTGCATAAACAGGCCTGATGGCAGGCACTTTGATCTGCTGAGCCTCTTGTGGATTCTGCCTCATCCTTAAAAAAAAATCTTAGATTTATTGATTTTATGTGTAAGAGTGTTTTCCCTTTATGTATGTATGTATGTATGTATGTCCAACACATATATGTCCAGTGCCGGTAGAGTCAGAAGAATCAGTCTCCTGGTTGTCTCTGAATGGTTGTGAGCCATCATGTGGTTGCTGGGAACTGAACTCAGGGCCTCTGGAAGAGCAATCAGTGCTCTTAACCTCTGAGCCATCTCTCTCCAGCTCACCTCACATCTTTTAAAATAATCTTTTTGTTGTTGACTTGTAAAAATTCTTTATGTATTTTAATGACTTTTAAAAATTAAACATGTGTTTGTGTCTGTGCTCATAAATACAGGTGCTTGTGTAGTACAGGAAAGGGCACTGGCCCCCCCCAGAGCTGGAGTCGAGGCATCTGTCAGCTGTTGAACCCTCCCTCCAGCTCCTCTTTCCATATGCTGGAGGCGTGCTCTCTATGCAAGATTGGCAGGTATTTCCTGCCCCATCTGCCTGTCTTTTAACTTTTTTGATGGTGGCTTTTGAAGCAGAAAGTCCTTTTGATGTCTTGGTTTATCTAATCTTTCATTTGTTTCTTGTGCTTTTGTTGCAATCTAAACCTTTACCAAATCCAAGGTCGTGAAGATTAATCTTCCTGTTTTCTCCTAAAAGTTTTGTAGTGTTAGCATTTAGTTTATACTTTGATATGTTTTAATTTTTGTTTATGGAATGGAGTAAAAAAAATCTAACTTAATTATGTGTGTGTAGCTTTCTATTTGTTCCAATATCCCTTATTGAAAAGACTGCCTTTGCTTGCATGGTCTTGGCACCTCTGTTGAAATCATTTGTTTGGAAGTGTCCACATTTATGTCTGACAGAATTCTAGGTACCGGTCTGTGTTTGTCCTTGTGCCAGGACTACACTTGATTCCTGTATTCAATTTTGAAGTTAAGATCTGTAAGTCTTGAATCTTTGCTCTTCATTTTCTGGCTCCTTCGTGTGCTCTACATGGATTTTAAGACCAGCTTGTGAGTTTCTACAGGAGAGTTACCTGGGATTCAGAAAGATGTGGTAGAAGGGTTTGTTTTTGCTCTCTTTTCCATGGGGTGGGGGGTACATGAGAAATCAAGAGATCCACAAGGATAGTGTCTGTCTGCCTGCCTCTGCCTCTGCTGCGGTGGAAAAGGTGGCCAGCATGCAGGAACACAGCAGAGCTTTTCTGACCCTCATCACTGTGGTCCCTGACCTTCATGTCCCTATTACAGTTATCAGTGGACCCGTGTGCCCTGCTCCCAGTGGTGGATTCCTGGAATCAGCACCACAGACTTGCCTACAGCTGTCTCAGTGATAACTGTTAGGGGACTGCTGCAGGCCAACCTCCAAGGGCCTGGGAGGCATGTGGCCAGGGATACTGAGGCCTCCGACCCTCCCTCTCTTCATAGTGCTGAAGATGTGGTGTCCCGCGTTCCAGGCAGCCAGCTCACTGTTGGCTACATGGAGGAGCATGGCTTCACTGAGCCCATCCTTGTCCCCAAGAAAGATGGCCTGGGCTTGGCTGTCCCTGCCCCAACATTCTACGTGAGTGACGTGGAGAACTATGTGGGTGAGTACCACCATTTGCATATCTTGTTCAAGCCTTGGGTAGGAAGGCATTGGGGTAAAGAGCCGTGCTGAGGATTTGATCCCAGCACCCTGGGCTTATCCTTGATTTGATGAGAGCAGGTGAGGTGCAAGGATGTATAACCAAACCTGGAGCCAGTCAGCCCCCTGTGGCTGTTCCTACCTGTCTTCCCTTTTGCAGGCACTACAGGCAGGAATGGCCACACTCTCCATTTTTAAATGAGTGCTGGGCATCTGAGCTCAGAATATGCAAATATCGTGCTTTACCCAAGGCTCCATCTCCCTGACTTTCATGAAGGTTTATTGGCGAGTGGGGTAGGGGGAGGGCAAGCGGCTGCCTCACTGAGTAGCTCTGGCTGGCCTGGAACTCTATGTAGACCAAACTGGCCTTGAACTCACAGAGCTCTGTCTGCCTCTGCCATCACACCCAGCACACGGAATATTTCAAACACAGACAATGAAGGAAACACACAGACAACCTGTGCTCTGGCTATTGGCCACACATCCACCAGCCTTGTGTTGATTTTCCTCTCCCTGAATCTCTTCCCCTTACAGTGTCTTAAGACCTAATCTTTGTCACAACTTTCCCATGAACTTCGCTGCTAGCTGAACATGGTTTGATCTGTCCCTGCACCACATTGGTGACAAATCCCTGAGAGTCACAGAGTGTCTGCTAACATTGCCACATGATCTTGTCATCTACAAATATGGTGGGCCACATTCCTGGCTTCCCTGAGACACAGGTGGTTATGGGCTGCAGGTTAGCTACACTTATACTTTGACTTAATTCTCCCCAGTCCTTCAGAAGATTACTGCTTAGAGTTGTGGAGAAGGGTCGCCATGTGAGCTGAGTTTACATTCCCAGAACCCACATAAAAAGCTAATGTGTTAGAGTGCATTATAATCCCAGCACCCCTGCTGGAAAATGGAAGCCAGGGACAAGGGAATCACCCAGAAGCTCACAGGCCAGCTAGTCTGGAGTATGTAGCCGCAAAGAATAAAGAAACTTTGCCCAAATCAAGCAGACCAGAAGGTGTGGACAAACTCCTGAAAGTTGTTTTCTGACCTCTACACTCACATGTATACATGCATGCATACATACATGTACATGCTTGTATACACACAAGCCTATTTACATGAGCAGGGCCCTAGGTTTTATCTCCAGAAATTATTTATTTTTATTTATTTATTTAGTTAGTTTTTTAGTTTTTCAAGACAGGGTTTCTCTGTGTAGCTTTGGCTATCCTGGGACTTGCTGTATAGACCAGGCTGACCTCAAACTCACAGAAATCCCCCTGCCTCTGCCTCCTGAGTGCTGGGATTAAAGGTGTGTGCTACCACCACCTAGCAAAAAAACTCTTCACATCTGGTCATTTGACTCAGAATGTAAACAGGACCCATGGGTAGCATTTGGTTTGTACGTTCCTTACATCTTCTGTGGCAGCCTCAAGCCTCTGCCATTCTGTCATACGGGTGGAGCCTGCAGAATTTCTCAGATCCAGGATGTGATTGGTTGTCAGTGCCCCTGCTGTGGCATCCAGCCGCTCACTGTCCTGGGTGTTTTCCTGAGAGCTCCAGCTTGTAGAGCTGGCTCTCTCACGGATTTGTGGCTCTCCCTCCCCAGAGGGTGTGCCTCCATCTTTGAGGACACCTGCTGTCCCTAATACATACCTGTAACGATGCTGCCTTGGTCAGTGGGAGCTGCTGTCCAGGATTCTTATCCCCAGATGTTCCAACAGCTCTGCCTTGTGTCTGAGCAGCCACTGTGAACTCTGACAGAGGGCACCTTTGCCTGTCCATTCTGTGTTATTTCCTCCTGTCTTGGTTGGGAACCTTCTGTAAAGACTTCTCTATCCTTGGTTATTTGACGAGCCCTAACTTTTCTTCGTCAGCTACAGAAAGGGCATGATAAGTGTTTTCCCGAGTAGTCACCAACTGATCAGTTAGAACGAGTTGGTGCTTATATTAGTTTTCCTATATTGGCAGTCTATCGCTATAATAAAATATTTGAGACAAGTAATTTATAAAGGGGGGAGGGGTATTTGAATTCATGACTCTAGAGCCACCAGTCCATAATCGTTTAGGGTCTCTGGTAAGATGATGTGTGATAGGGCAAACTGCTCATAACATGAATCAGGAAGCAAAAGGAAGGCCAGGTCCCACAATCCCCTCCAGGGACCTCCCCATGACCTAGCATCCTCCCACTAGATCCCACTTACTAAAGGTTCCACTACTTCCAAATAGCAGCACAAGCTGGGACCAAGCCTTTATGTATTCATAGCAAACAAGTGGCCTTGAAATGCAAGGGTCTTGGCTTTTAATTTTAATATTATTCTGAAAGTACTTATGCCAAGATGTCCATCATTATCTGAAGCTCAAGTTGATTAGGCATCTGTATATTTATTTGCTGATGTGGCCTTTCTAGCTGAGGTGATGTTCACCGCTTCACAATGTCACTGAGTCCAGGCAAGCAGCATTAGTTATTCTGAATCCACAGCAATCAAAGGTGGAAGAGATAGGCTCAGCCCTCATTTTTTCTAGGGGGTTGGGGGAGGCACTGCCATGTGCAAAGGCAGCTGAGGACAGGTAAGTGTTCACCCCACCATGTCCTCCAGGGAGGCCATAGTACTTTCTTGGCATGCTCATGTCCTAATTCCTCCTCAGGGCCAGAGAGGAGCGTGGATGTGACAGACGTTACCAAGCAGAAAGACTGCAAAATGAAGTTGAAAGAATTTGTGGACTATTACTATAGCACGAACCGCAAGCGTGTTCTCAATGTGACCAACCTCGAATTCTCAGACACCAGGTGACAGGCTACTCTGGGTTGGGGCTGGGTGGGTTTGGCTTGAGGCCACTGTCACCAGCCTGGAGTTCTAGGTTGGTGTTGGGCCATCCTGATGTGAGGGCTGCAAGTGCTGCCTCGGGTCATGCTCTGGGTCCTGGGGCTATGAAGCCTGGTTTGGGGTTCTACCCAGGTGTGGGAACTGTGAAGCATTGCTTGGGGTTTTGCTCTGGGTGGCGGCTGCAAGGCCTGGCCGGCAGTCCTATTCTGTATGGCCTGTTGCTGCCCTGTGAGCTGCCCAGAAGTCACCAGGCGGGTTTGGTTCTCCTTTCTCTTAAAACACACTGAACAGCTCAGATGAGATAGGAGCCAAAGGAACGCACCCACTTGCAGAGAAAGCCGCTGGGGTAGCATGGACAAGTCCCTTCCAGGGCCATGTACTCCTCGTTCACACTAATGTCATGCTGAGATGATGCACTGACATTTACACACAACTGTGACATAGACACCCACAGATATATGACACGTAAATATGAACGCACAACACACCAATACACTCATGACACACAGACCATGTACACACCCACTCACACTCAGTACACTCATGGCCATCTGTCTTAGGGTTTGTACATACCCACTCACACTCAGTACACTCATGGATGCCTGTCTTAGTTAGGATTTGCACACACCCACTCACTGAGTACACTCATGGGCGCCTGTCTTAGTTAGGGTTCGCACACACTCACTGAGTACACTCATGGATGCCTGTCTTAGTTAGGGTTCGCACACACTCAGTACACTCATGGATGCCTGTCTTAGTTAGGGTTCGCACACACCCACTCACTCAGTACACTCATGGACGCCTGTCTTAGTTAGGGTTCGCACACACTCACTGAGTACACTCATGGATGCCTGTCTTAGTTAGGGTTCGCACACACCCACACACACTCAGTACACTCATGGATGCCTGTCTTAGTTAGGGTTCACACACACCCACTCACACTCAGTACACTCCTGAACGCCTGCCTGTCTTAGTTAGGGTTCGCACACAACCACTCACTCAGTACACTTACGGATGCCTGTGGACAAACTGAGACAGCATAATGACATACTTTCATGACACACTGGGACAAACCCATGGATACAACTGTATCATGACACACACATAGAATGAGATGTAGACACACTTGGGATAGACACACTCAGGAACACTCTGAGGACACAGCACCGGCATGGCCGGAATACCTACAGCATATTCATTGTGTGAACACACAGTCTCCTTTGACAGTCCACAACCACAGAAACTCTCAGCACATACGACACTAACGTCACACAAAACACTTCCATCACACGTTCCCTGCCACATGTGCTGACACCCTTGCATGCACATGCGTACTCACCTACACAGAACTGTACTACAGTGGCTGTTCTGCACCTCCCCTAACCTATCACTGGCCTCAGCCTGTGAGGCCACACATAGATGTCCCAACTGGTCTCAGGTGTTATCATTAACATGCCTGTGGACCGTGTGGGGGTCATTTATGCTCAAGCTCTGTCCTATCCTGAGGCTGGGGCAACAGGATGAGGCTGTGGTTCTTGGTAGAGTTTTCATCAAGATGGAGAGTCTCTTCCATTGGTTGGGAGAGCCAGCAAGCCTGGAGGTCACACACATGAAGATCTGGGGGAGCCAGCAAGCCTGGAGGTCACACACATGCAGATCAGGAGCACAGACAGGGAGAGGAGCCTGGGGTCTGATACCTTTATGGGTCCTAGGCTTCGTCCAGCTGCATTAAAAACCTGTGAGGGTTTTTAATTGGTTTGTTTATAGGAGGAAGGCATGAGTTCCCTGGGGGTGACTGAGAGGGATCTCCAGGACAGCTGTGCATCATGTACACCAAATGTGGGGGTCAGGAAAGTTGGACGTGGAAGGTGCATGTCCCACAGAGAAGTCGTCTCCAAATGCAGAATTTGCATGTGTGGTATTGAGGATGTGGAAGGGCTTTAGAGACTAGTGAGTCAGGGTGCCAGAGTCCCACCTATAGGTGTGGGAAAAGCCAGCTTATATGTAAGATGGATACAGAGGATCAGGTTATACGGAGCTACCGCAGACAGCCTGGTCATGTGAATGTGGCAGAGACTCACAGGGCCACAGGACTTCAGCTAAGTGTAGAGGCATGAGAGGCCCTGTTTGGCCTGAGGCAGCGAGAACATTCACATCTGGTTCTCTGTCATTGCATGGGGGCTGCAGACATTTCACTAAGCCCCAGGTATATTACTTTACTCTCCATTGCTGTGATAAAACACCATGACCAAAAGCAAGTTGGAGAGGAGAGGGTTTATTTCATTTTCTAGTTCATGTAGGGAAGTCAGGGAG
Source organism: Grammomys surdaster (assembly GCF_004785775.1). NCBI lineage: Eukaryota > Metazoa > Chordata > Mammalia > Rodentia > Muridae > Grammomys > Grammomys surdaster. The sequence continues at coordinate 1,379,892 of NW_021604595.1, forward strand.
GGAACCTGGAGGTAGGAACTGCAGCAAACGCTATGGGAAAATGCTTACTGGCTTGCTCCCTGTGGCTTGACCTATTTTTTTGATGTATCCCAGGAGCATCTGTCCAGGGGTGGCACCAGGACCCATAGTGGCCTGGGTTTTCTCATATTGGTTATTAGTCAAGAATATGCCCTCCAGGCTTGTCTATAGACCAGTCTGATACACACATCTTCTCAGTCGGGGTTCTCAACTCAGATGACGCTGGTTTATGTCAAGTTGGAAAAAAACAACCAGCACACCAGGTCACTTATGCCTTCTCCCACCATCATTGAAAGGGATGCTGCTGATTTGACAGCAACTAAATATGACGGGGAGTCTCTGGACTCCTGTGTTTTGCCCTGGAGAGAGGTGGCCTTTCTTCAAATGGCACACAAGGCACTGTGTGTGAGAAACACTTCTTCTTAGAGTCTTGTGGTGCCCACCCCAGCGGGCTGCTTTGAGGCTCTCCAAGACCTTTTTCTCACCCCTCTTTCTGGGGGGGTAGAGACAATTGTCTGTAGCCTTTGCAGCCCCACTCAGAGGCTGGGCTCACCCCACCCTCTGCAGCCCTTCCTTTACTCCCCTAGGAAGTGAGATGTCTGCCCAGGGCCTGCAGATTTACGAGGTGGAATGTGGAAGGAACCTCACACTGTTCTACCTTAGAATGCATCAGAAATGGGAGCTCTGGGCCCCGTCCTCCTGACTGCTCTTCCTTTTATGGCCCTAGAATGTCCAGCTTTGTGGAGCCACCTGACATTGTGAAGAAATTGTCGTGGGTGGAAAACTACTGGCCCGATGACGCACTGCTGGCCAAGCCCAAGGTGACCAAGTACTGCCTGATCTGTGTGAAGGACAGTTACACTGACTTCCACATTGACTCTGGAGGTGCCTCAGCCTGGTACCATGTTCTCAAGGTGAGCCACACCCCTTAAGACATCCCTCCAAGCCCTGTCTGTGGCCAGCAAGTCACCTACTTCCTGTATTGGGAGACACTGGATGGCCAGTTGTGGGACAGGAAGCCAAGGAGATGTGTATGAAGAACATTTGGAACCAGTGGCAATCTTGTGTCTAATGCCTTTAGGGCTCATTAACAATTAGGGGAGGCCACTGGGCCACCTAGTGCCCAGAGTAGAGTGCAGAGGTGCCGGGAAGACTTCCCTGAAATCACTCTGGAGTCAGAAGCAAGATGGTGGCTACCTGAGCCAGCAGGGAGGGTTGGGGGCTCACCACTGAGGCAAAGGGGAAACTAAGACAACAAGATCTATATAACAACAGAAACTGGGGTAGTGGCCTCACACGCCCACTCTGGTCCTGTGAGACTTTGAGCAAGCCATCATGTGTCTGTCCCGGAACATGAGAATGAGGCCTATTCTGCTTGGGACAGAGCCTGGCCTGGGCTTTACATAGCCACCTGGGAAATGGTGACTTTCCTTTTATCCAGTCTGGCAGCCCAGAAGCTCTGGAGATCAGAGATGCTAAGGACTTGCTGGGTGGGAGTTTGCATTTTTTTTATTACCCCTTGAGCACTCAAAGAGTTTGTAGTGTCATGGGATGATAATGTGTGCTCACACTGCTCCTGACAAAATCAGGCTCACACACCAGAACCTTCCAGAACACACGGCAGTATTGCAGGTGGCAATGGTGAGCCTGACAGGGTGATTTTCAAGTCAGTAGCCATCACTGGGGCCAGCAGATTGTGATGGGCTCCACACCAGGCCCATTGTCCACAGCACCTGGTGGGCTCTGCTACCTGTATCCCCTAGACAAGAGTCCCTAGCACCTAGTAGACTTTACTCCACTCCCTAATGTCACCAGAGCCTTGAGGGCTCTGCTTCTGTCCTCATGATCCCAGTATCTTATGGCTTCTCCCCCACCTACCATCCCCAGAAACCTAGTGGTCTCTGCCCTTGCCCCAGAGTTCTCAGCACCCAGTGGGCTCTGCTCTCAATTCCAGTATCCCCAACACCCAGTAGGTTCTACTCCCCACCCCAGCATCCTCAGCACCCAGTAGGCTCTACCCCCATCCCAGCACCCTCAGTACCCAGCAGATTATTGTCCACTTGAGCATCCCCAGCACCAGGTGGGCTCTGTCCCACACCCCTGGGGTTTCGGCTCTGCTAGTGAGTTCTTTTGGCAGGGGGAGAAGATCTTCTATCTCATCCGGCCAGCCTCAGCCAACATCTCCCTGTATGAGCGCTGGCGGTCAGCCTCCAACCACAGCGAGATGTTCTTCGCTGACCAGGTGGACAAGTGCTATAAGTGCACTGTCAAGCAGGGCCAGACCCTCTTCATCCCTTCAGGTGAGTGTGCTGCACACGTACAGGGCCCATTCCTCAAGCTGCAGTCCCCTGACGGGGTGTCTTGCTGTCCCTCGCTGGACCTGCCCAGTCAGCACCAGGTTAGCTCAGGGCTGTGTGGCCAGCCAGCCAGCCGGCTTTGGCGTGGAAGACCTGACTCAGTCAGTAGCTCTAGAGAAGGGTGGTTGTTTGCTCCTAAGGAACGGTTCAGCTAGTGCAATGTAAAATACGTTTTGAGCAGCTGAGGCTGCCAGCTTCTCCCAGGAGGATGAACAGTCCACTCTAAAAGACTTCTTCCCTCTAACGTAACTTGACCACGTTTTTGAGACTGAAGTGTGGGCCCCACTGTACCATCTGGTAGCCGATTTCCTAGTGATTATGTATGTGCTTTTCCACTTAAAATCACGATGCATGTGAGGCCGCAGAACATGACTGAACTCAGCCTCTGACTAGCTCTAGGGTCTCTCCTTCCTTGAAGGCATCCTTACAGTTATTCTGGGAGGCTTTATGGCTTTTCTGGAGTTCAGCTCCACCTCCATCCCCTGGGATAACCTAGAGATAAATCTCAGCCCTGGGGAGAATGACAGTCCCAGGTATGTCTCTTCTGTCCCCTGTGGACAGGTCTGAGACTTGGGCTCCCTCTCAAGTCTCAGTGCTGCTCTGGAGTGTCAGCGTGTCCCCTTGTCACCTAGGCCTTAGTTTTTATTTGTCTGGTACTGGAGTGCTGAACAGCCTATGTTACCTCAGACACACTCCCTCCTTCACCTCTCTCAGAGGTTCCTACCTGGCCTGAGCAGGTAGGAACAATAAGGGAAGGCCTGAGATGATAGAGCAGGAGTCCGGGTTGAGTAGGGGAGGGGAAAGCCAGCACGGGAGCAAGGTAGAAGCTAGTTTTGCATGTCTCTCCCAGGCTGGATATATGCCACGCTCACCCCCGTGGACTGCCTGGCCTTCGCTGGACATTTCCTCCACAGCCTCAGTGTGGAAATGCAGATGAGGTAGGTAGCTTCTATAGTGCTGTCTAGCCTTGGACCAGGTTGCCCAATGGACACCTTGGCCAGACTCCTGGGCTCAGCCTATGGGTTGTTATGCTGACATCTGTATGTCGAGGGGAAGAGGGGGAAGGTCCCATGCTCTAGGCTAGGGCCAGCCTAGCAGTGGTTTGGGATCATGAAGGCTGTTGTCACCTTTCTTGGACCATGACTGGCCTCTCTGTTAACTATAACTCACTGCTTCCTCCCATGGTGGCTATCATTTTGGGTGACATCAGGCCCAGTGGGGAAGCCTGAGCTGGCTCAGTAGCCTGGACTTTCCCTTGCCTGGTCTATTTGAAGCTCCTGAACTGACTGATTCTTTCCTTTGGCTTCCAGGGCATATGAGGTGGAAAGGAGGTTAAAACTAGGTAGCCTGACTCAGTTTCCCAACTTTGAAACTGCCTGCTGGTACATGGGGAAGCACCTATTAGAAGCGTTCAAAGGTACCTGTCACTCCAGGTTGGATGACTTGAGCCTGCAACCCTGGTCTAAGGGATATTATGGTCTTTTGTGAACCTTAATCATGACCCCTTAGGACACAGGCATAAGAAAGTACCTGGGGGTTTGGTGTAAGCTCTGACCCACTAAGACAGGGCTCGGGTTTCCTGGGCAGAGAGGGGAGAGAGGACTGACCTGTTCGGGGTCCTGTTAGGTAAGCTTCATATGAGATGGGAGGAGATGGGAGGTCAGCCTTTCCCCTGCAGGGCAGGTGCCAGGTGGGTGGGCACCCCAGATTCCAAGGAGAACCGTTGGCAGTTGGGCAAGCAGTCTAGGGCAGTGGCCTCTGGAAGGCCTCTTGCTGGGGCAGGCTCAGCAGCCACCACACTAACCTATTGTGTCCTTCCCAGGTTCTCACAAGTCTGGGAAACAGCTGCCCCCACACTTAGTTCAAGGAGCTAAGATTCTCAATGGTGCTTTCAGGTCATGGACAAAGAAGCAGGTAGGAAGCAGCTCACTTGTCTTGTCTGAGGGAACAGGGCATGGGTGGGAAAGATACCAAGCGTTCGTCCTACGGAACATGTAGTAGACACTTCCTCCAGGTTGGTCTGAGCTGGCCTGCTAACACTGACCCTGAGGTATGTTGGACAGATGGAGGTTGCCTGGGGTCATTGGCCTCAGGGTTAGATTCCCTCTGGAGTTTGGGCAAGGACAACTTTCTGTTAACCTGGAAAGGGCAGAGAGAGGCCCAGGGGGCAGCTGGGACAGTAACTGCACACATCTGGATCTGGACAGCAAGTGCTAGGGATACAATTGTGGCTCTTGCCACTCTGCGGCCATGAAGCCTGGTGTGGATATCACCTCTCAGCTAACAACTTGCTTTGTAATCTGGGGACCCCTTTCCTTCCTTGTCTTTTTCCCAAGATCCTGTGCACTAGTTTTCCCCAGCCTATGGAAACTATTTCTCAGACAAAGACCACAGGATGCCAGCTTCCCACTTGCTTTCTCTTCTTGCCTAGGTTGTGGCTACAGAGTGAGAAATGGGTCTGGCTTAGCCTAGGGTAACCTTGTGATATTGTTTCCTACTAGGGCTCTCACACTTCAGAGCATCTACCTCCCCACCTGCTACTTGAGGGACAATGGGTCCCTTCTAGGTCAGAGAGAACAAGTGGGAGGCTCAGAGGACCTTGAGGCAGAGGCCAGGTAGGGAATCATGTCTGTGGCCTGTATTCACCCGTGTGTGTTTCTGCTAGGTGGAGACAAGCCACAGACATAGTTCCCTCCCTTCTGGGGCCATCCTATGACTACCATCTCCTTGAGAGTCAAAACTGGGATAGTTCAGGGGTCCTTCCCACCTCATCTTAACCACGTGATCATAAGGAGAACTGGCTCACAACCACTCCACAGCCAGTTAGCTGCTGGTGGTGGTGGCCTCAGGAGAGGCCATCTTAATGCACTTTCCACTAGCAGAAGTGGCTCACAGAGAGCCACCTTCTCGGGCTCAGAACCTTGTCTTGCTCTGTGGCAGCCTCTCACCCCCCAGGGTGGCCCTGGCCCTGGCTGGGTGGACACAGAATGGCTTAGGCACTGCCATGGCCAGGTTGGCACTGACCCCACGATTCCACAGGCTTTGGCAGAGCACGAGGACGAGCTCCCAGAGCACTTCAGGCCCTCTCAGCTCATCAAGGACCTGGCCAAAGAGATCAGGCTCAGCGAGGTAAGGCCATGCCAGGGTGGACCTCTGGGACCAAGGTGGGCCCAGAGCCTGCCAGGGTGGAGGACCCCTGGGACCAAGGTGGGCCCAGAGCCTGCTAGGGAAATGTCTCTGCATTAGTAATCATGCCCGAGGCTTGGAGCGTGCTCAAGGAGAAGAGATGAAGGGAGAAGGGTGGAGAACTCCAGGTCCAGGCTTTGAATCTGAATCTGGAGGAACTAGACAGCCTCCTGGGCCTGGATAGGGCAGAAGAGCCCCAGGAAGTTAGGGGACTGATGGACTGAGGGACTGTGGTCTGGGACAATGTGTGTGGGCTGTAAGGTTGTGTGAACATTTCTTGATGTTACTGGACACAGTGATGAGCATGTCACTTCACAATGTGCAACAACTATGAATGTGTCACACAGTGTCAGCTGTGCGTACCTTTCTGGGATGACTGCCTCTTCCAACATGCCTGTGAGGGTTTCCTGAGTCCTGGCATGGTCTAGAGGGAACACAAATGACCCTCTCCTTTTCCCGCACCAGAATGTCTCCAAAACTGTCCGACCTGAAGTAAATGCTGTCGCCTCCTCAGATGAGGTCTGTGACGGGGACCGGGAGAAGGAGGAACCGCCATCTCCCATTGAGGCTACCCCACCTCGATCCCTCCTGGAGAAAGTGTCCAAAAAAAAGACTTCTAAGACTGTGAAGATGCCCAAGCCATCCAAAATTCCCAAGCCCCCCAAGCCCCCTAAGCCCCCCAAAACCCTGAAGCTCAAGGATGGAAGCAAGAAGAAAGGGAAGAAATGCAAGGAATCAGCCTCGCCCACCATCCCCAACTTGGACCTGCTTGAGGCTCACACGAAGGAGGCGCTGACCAAGATGGAGCCGCCTAAGAAAGGAAAGGTGGGCTCCTGAGCCCCTCCCTAGTACGCTGAGGCACTGCAGCCTTGGGCCAGACCAAGGGGACAGCTCTGGATAATGCCTCTTTGCTTTCCTTCGTTACTGGGAGGGGAAGGGAGGCTAGCTGTAGGGCAGGGTCTCCAGAGAGTACTAGGGTCCAGGGTCTGGCTATTGATGAATCTGCCCAATCAAAGTACTTCCCTGCCTGTGCCAGCCCTAGGCCTGCGTATCCAGGCCCAAACCCCAGATAGATCCTACAGAACAGTGAGGCCCCTTGGAGAGAGAGGACAGAGGGTTTGTGCTGTGGTGGGACTAGAACCCAGGAGGGCCACTGGATTGGTACAGGGCCAGGTTGGTCTTCTCATAGAGGCTTAGTTTCCCCAAGTACTAGGACCCACCCCTGAAGCTGAGGCTCTAAAGATAACAAGGCATCTGTTTGAGAACACTAGGAGAAGGCAGAGAGTTGAGGGGAGGGGGAAGGGGGGCTGAGCCCCTGTGGATAGGGAGAGACAGGCTCAGTAAAGGTTCTTACTGAACCTGTGAGATTAAGGACTCTTGGTCGTGAACTCCTTCCAGGACGAGTACAGTTCTCTCCTACATTTTTGGGGCTATCCTCATGGCTTGTAATATTCCATTGGTGCTGTTCTTCTGGAGCAAGGAAGGAAGGAGGGAGAGAAGGGTGGGTCTGTGGGTGGGTAGGTGGATGGGTAGGTGGGTCAACTGATGGGCAGTGAGTAAACGGATAGGGATGGACAGGTAGGTGGATGGGTGGACAAGAAATAAGAGACTAAATGAGTGAATGGATGGGCGGGTGAAGGAATGGATAGATGTGCGTGGACCAGCAGGAGTGACTGGTCTCCTCTGTTGTCGTAACCCCAGCTCACTCCCCTTCTGTGTCTACCTTTGGTCACGGCTACTCTGTTTGCAGACCCCAAAGAGCGTCCTGAGTGTTCCCAATAAGGACACAGTCCACACGCAGAATGACGTGGAAAGGCTGGAAATCCGAGAGCAAACGAAGAGCAAGTCAGAGGCCAAGTGGAAGTACAAGGTGAGGGTGGGTGTGGACCTGTGCCGGGGTGCGTCTGTCCCCAGAGCCACGAGGAAAGTCTGTGTGAGCCTGCAGTGACATGACCTCCTATAAGCCACCCTCTGTAGACAGTCAATGTAAAACCAAGCATGTCATCTTCCCCGTCTTCCTCCACTGTCATTCATCTTCTTTGTGGTCCCATCTCTGGTCTGTGTCCCCATTCCCTGAAGCTGGGCGGCCTCCCAGGGCGGGTCCTGCATGCGGATGGTAACAACTTTCCTGGGCATGTTCTGGTCCCCAGGTATACCCACTAGTATGGGTTGGGATACTAGTGTCTCAGCCTAGTGGCCTCAGGGACAACCTTGCTCTTGCTTTCAGAACAGCAAACCTGACTCGTTACTGAAAATGGAGGAGGAGCAGAGATTGGAGAAGTCACCCCTGGCTGGGAACAAGGACAAGTTTTCCTTTTCTTTCTCCAACAGAAAACTCCTGGGGTACGTGAGAGCCTGGGCAGGGTGGGGGTAGTACATGCAGAGTCCCACAGCACATGCCTGCCCCACGCTGTGTGTGCACTCTGTACTTAACAGAGCAAACGCTGGGCATCACCCTGTACCACACAGGAACCCATATCACTTCCCATAGACACATCCATCACTTGCACACTCCTGTGGACATTCCAAATCATACTTCACTCCGCATGCCCATGTGTATATGACATCATACATGGCAACACACACACACACATTACGTCATATCCTTCACCAACACCGTTTACGCCAGCCATGCCTCCCCCATACACTGTGACACGTACAGACATTTTTATACCCTCATCACATACCCATACACATACAGACATTTTTATACCCTCATCACATACCCATACACATACAGACATTTTTATACCCTCATCACATACCCACACACATACAGACATTTTTATACCCTCATCACATACCCATACACATACAGACATTTTTATACCCTCATCACATACCCATTCTGAACATTTGTAACATGTCCATCCCACAAGCGTCTCACACCCTATACTCCATGTACGTGTACACAAACATGTACATATACATGTACACTGCATGTACACCCTATGCCATAAACACATCACACATACGTAACCACACTGTACACTTGGTTGACACCCTTGAGTGGCTCTTTTCCGAGACATTGATCTCACTGACTGCCACTGTGCTCTACGGAATATCCTTGTTTCTGCCTCCAGAACAGGCTAGCTGCAGGGTACATAGAGAATACAGCCTTAGTGAGGGCCAGCTAGGCAGCAGGAAAACCCCGACAGCGTGGCTGACACGAGTAAGTTTGAGAATATGAGTAGGGGTCAGGACTCACATCTCTGAGCCCAGTGGCCAGTAGGGCTGGACAGTGCACACCCAGTAAGTTCATGACTCCACATAAGCTTATGGCTATGATGGGTGCCATGGAGGGGGATGTATGGATTTGGGTGCTGAGGACCTCAGGAGATGTGCTGAACTGAGAGAGGGAAGGCTCCGGTGTGGGAGCCAGGTGAGCCTCAGCATGGCCCCTGCAGCCTTGGTTCCAGTTGTGCACAAGAAGAGTGACCACCAGGCATCATGTCACACCCAAAATCCCTACCCAGTGTAGGTGACAAACGTGTCCTGCTGAGATATCCCCATTGCCTGCAGGAGTGGCAGCCTCTGTTTCTTTTTCTGAGAAGGGAGGAAAAGGACTGTGGGTGATGGAGAGATAGGGCTAGGGCCGCCAAGTGTATGTACTCAGCCAGTGGAGTGGAACCCACGTGGACCTGGTCTTGCTGTCCTGATTTGATGAGTTTGCTTGTCATTTCAGTAGAAGTGCCCCAGAGAATGTCCCAGAGAAGCTGTCCAGTGATACAGTTCTATGACAAGGCTGTGTAGTTTAGAATATGCAGACAAAATGAATGAACGAGCCACTAGAGGCATGCGTATACACGTGTGATGTCTGTGGCCCAGCTTTAAGACAGCAGGGTGACAGCCTTTCCTGAGACTGCTGGAGGCTGCAATGGCCTGGTGTGCTGTCTGTCAGTGTTGCAGGCATTTTCTTCAGCTTGCTGTCCTGCCACCTGTCGAGAAAAGTGTGTCCTGAAGGCCTAGGCAGGTCCAAGCCAGATCTTCTCCTGGGGAAAGCACAGCAGCCCTGACTTACCCTAGCAGGAAGAGAGATACACAGTATTTCATAGCCCAGTGGAGGTACACTGTGCCTCAGACCTGAAGTGCTATTGTTTTTGTTACTGTTCTTGTTTTTTCCCCCAAAACAAAAATGTGCAAAAAGAAAGACAGGAGAGTTGGCCCTGTTCTCACCTAAGGTTTGATTTAAACTCAGGTAGTCTGGAAAGGAGGGTTGTGGGTTATGCTTGTCAGAACCAAAGCTCATTCTAGAACCTCGGTTGCTTAGATTTTTACAGTGCATGACTGTATCCTGGGCCTCATACCAGGTGGCATGAAACGAAGGAGGAGGCTGTAGATTAGAGGATGCCCCTCTCCGTAAGCAGACTTCCCACAGTAGAAACTCAGGATTGCACAGTCTCTGACCAGCTGCTTGCCTTCCAAGCAGAGGCTTTCTTCCAGGTCCCTGTGAGAGTCTATTGTCTGCTGGCCTTGGGGACCTGGGGTCCCATTGACCTATCCCTTTTACTCTAGCTCCAAGACCCTCAGACCCCCGAGCAGCCCTGGTGTGTTCGGGACCTTGCAGAGCTTCAAGGAGGACAAGGCCAAGCCCGTGCGTGATGAGTATGAGTACGTATCAGATGATGGCGAGCTGAAGATTGACGAGTTTCCCATCAGGAGGAAGAAGAACACACCCAAAAGAGACTTGTCCTGTAAGTCTGGTGGGTGTGGGCAGGGAGTTCCAAGTGGTCTCGGCCAACACCCTGAAGGTCTCCATTTGACAACTGTCTACTGTGCTTTCAGTCTTGTTAGACAAGAAGGAGGCTCTCCTCATCCCCACCTCGAAGCCAAAGCTGGACTCCGCGGTATACAAGGTGAGGCTCCCAGCCTCTTCCCACACCTCTGCAGCACACTTCTGCTTGATGTGCAAGGACATCCACCCTCCCGCTGTCCATGGGCTGGGCTCAGATGTGGGGCATAAGAGGGACATGGTCTTGCTCAGTCCTTGGCACCAGGGCTAAGGAGCTGCTCCTCTGGACCTGCCCGTGGATAGATAAATGCATCAAAGCTTGTCCCCAGGCATGGGAGTGACAGGGAGTAGTTCCTGCCAGCAGGGGTCTTACACTAAGATGACCTCCAAGGCTGGCTTTCCAGAGAACAAAGGATCATTGCTGAGGTCTCATGTTTCCTGGGGAGCCCAGGAGAAACATGCACCAGTCTCTGAGCCACCTGCTGGGATATATTTATTCAGGACAGAGGTTTATAGCTGCAACATCCTGGGTGGAAATTCTGGGGCTTTCTTTGGAAAAGACCCCAAGGTGTGAAGGCAACTTTAACCTTTGTGGTTTTGAGGACCCTAGGAAAAGCTTGGCACCCACCTCTGTCTCATGAGGACCTCACCCATAGTGTAAACCTGAGACTAGCCTGTAGCATTCATTAGTACAGAACTCTTCAAAAAACTCATTTCCCCACGAAGGGAAGAATTACCCGCCCCCCCAGTGCCCTGCCCTGACCAGTTGCTCTGTCCCTGGTTCTGCAGAGTGACGACTCCTCTGATGAGGGCTCTCTGCACATCGACACAGACACCAAGCCAGGCCGAAATGCCAAAGTGAAGAAGGAGAGCGGGAGCTCGGCAGCAGGCATCCTGGACCTGCTGCAGGCCAGCGAGGAGGTCGGGGCACTTGAGTACAACCCCAACAGGTGGGTCCCAGCTGTGTCCCACAGCACTCAGAGAACATGGCTGCCCCATGGCTATCCCGTCACACAGTGGGATGCGAGCAGGCCCTAGGCTCTGGTTGCCTCGAGCTGGGCTTGTGGAGCAGCAGGGATAGGCTTTGTTTGACTCTTGATGGCCCCAGTGAGACTCATGCATTGTTGACCGTTGTTATCTCTCACTGAAACTTTAGTGCCGTTTCCGGGTGTGGCACTGACAGGTGGCACTGAGCGGTGCAGCCTGTACTGCCCCAAAGACCCTCCACAACACACATCAGGAACAGCCGTGCCCTCTCAGCTCTCGTTAAGTTTAGCTTCAGACTCCGTCTGTATAATTGAGGAACCTGAGGCTCAGGGAACTTAGACAGCCTTCCCATGGCCCACAGCTTGGAGATAGCAGAGGCAGACCCAGGCTCTGGGCCAACCTCACTTGGGGGCCCAGCTTGGGGCTACTAAAGAGTCGTTGGGTGCTGGGCTATATCTACTTGTGTGTGCCAGTCCCTCTTGGTCCCTCATTCAGGAAGAACCCTGCAGGCCCATCTCGGGTTCCTGTTCCTTCATCTGCCTGAGCTGTTTTTAGATGACTGCCTGAGGCAGCAGCTCACCCCGACTGAGGCTGCTCCAGCAGGTGGAGGCCTAGGTCAGGCCTACTCATAGATGACGTGAGATTCTGGTAAGGCGGATTAAGGACTTGATTGAAACAAGCTTTTGCTGAATTAGTTGGTCATATTTCATTTCATAGATTGCTGTTTTGAATGCGATATCATGTTCACAGCCAGCCAGCCTCAGGCACTTCCTAGTGTGAGTGAAGCATGCTGGGAAGAGTGCGCGTGGCCCTGGGCACAGGATCTGGGCTTATCCTGGACATGATACAGTGAGAGCTTTGGTGGCCACAGGGGGAAGCCTGGCTGTGGCGGCTTCTCATCAGAGCACCTCCACACTCAAGTCTGTGGCCCTGGGCAGGGCGTCACACAGTCTCTGGTGGTGAGGATGCCTGACTTCCCAGAGAATATGTGCTAGCTAACACTTCGATGGCTGATCTCAGAGACTGAGAGACATCCCCCCACCCCCCAGCACCCTGGATCCCCCATGATCCTTCAATAGAAAGGCCTGGGAAGTTGGAACATAGGGTGAACCTGGCACCACTCAGGATGAGGGCAGACAGGGCCAAGAGCCTTGGCCCTAACCAGGGTACCCTGTTCTGGGTGCTGTGGGGGGGACAACTCTGGGTGGTGTGGAGATGGAACACAGAGGGGGGTATTTGAGTCCTTATGTATGAGGCCAGGCGGGGGCTGTCTGCTAATGAGAAACCAGAGCTGCTGTGGCCCCGTGCCCCAAGTCTGGGGAGAGTGCTTTGCAGACCCCACACGTGTCCACACACGTGCCTCAGAGGCCGGCCCGGTTCCCTCAGCCAGCCGCAGGCAGTTCCTCTCCCAAAGTCTCCCAGTTGGAGCATAGGTCAGTTTTTGATGGTCCATTTGCACTGTTTTAAGTACTGACTGTTTGGAAAAAAAAAACAGCTGAAGAAAATACGGAGGAAAATATGTTAATTTCTTGTGGCTGGTTTGCTTGGTGTTTACCGCTATGGGAAAAGGAGGGGATTTAGGTATGGTAATCGGAGGATTAAAGTATTATTTTCCACGCTGACTAGTTAAACTTTGTTCATTGATTCTCCAGCAACCTTGTAGATAGACGGGCCAGCTGGGTCTGGGGTCACCCAGATGGCGTGGGTGGGAAGCTCACGTCCACATGGGGCCTCATAGGGGTCCTGCCATCGGTGTTTAGAACCCTTGTGGTGCATGTCTTAGCATGTCCCTGTGGCCTGGGTTGAGGACAGGATAGAGCATTGCACCTTGAGGGTATAATAAGGTGAACTGTTTGTTTCTGCCCGTGCCCAGAGAAGTCCCCAGACTGGCACAGCTGGACAGTGCAGGGCAGCTGCTGTCCTGCGAAACACAGCCCTGTATTGTGCACAGGGCAGGGCAGGCTAACAAGGGCGGCTCCAGCATGGCTTTCTGCAGAACTCAGGGCTGTGTGACTTGGCCTTCCATTATGGCTTTGGCCTAGGAGGCAGTCTTCATAGAGGACTGTGGAGACACTGGCTTCCCTCTCCTTGGGTTCAGAAAATGTCTCTTGGTCCATGGGGCATTAGCCTAGGAGATGGCTTTTGTCCAAGCTTGCCTGTCCGGTCTCAGTGGGGCTGTTCCATCTCTCTGACTCTCCCCCACCCCCATCAGGGCCTTCTGAGCAGTAGCTTTCCTAGGTCCCTGTTAGAGCTTCTACCAGGGTCCTTCAGCCTGTACATAATACGGTCTACCCAGCACTGTCACACATGTGCCATCTTGAGCAAGTGGAGGGAGGCGGGGGGGGGGGGTATGCAGATACTGTGCTAGAGAGGATACTATACTGGAGGGGATATGCTACGCGAAGGGGGGTACTGTGCTGGAGGAGGTGCTGTACTAGAGGGGGTGCTGTGCTGGAGAGGGTACTGTACTGGAGGGGGTACTGTGCTGGACAGGGTACTGTACTGGAGGGGGTGCTGTGCTGGATGGGGTGCTGTGCTGGAGCGGAATTCTTGGCTGCAATGCCATGTTCTCTCACTGCTGTTTAGCACCTAGATTCTGGTCCTGGCCTTTCCAGATCATCTCCTGACACACCTTCTTTTCAGAGGCGATGCTGCTTTCTCCTGCAATGGTCTTCCTAAACATGTTCCACATAGTTAGTTGAGGTTCCCCAGTAC
>NW_021604595.1:1398886-1418364 GCF_004785775.1 Grammomys surdaster
GACTTCTCCAGTTCAGTGTAGGGAAGTCCCTGGCCAGGACTGAGGTCCAGGAAGAGCGTAGGGAAGGAGCAGGGCTCAGAGGCTGGAACTCTGGCCAACTCACAAGGTGTGCAAACTGTAGCATTATGGTCCAAGATCTGATCCCATCTGCACCGTTCCCCCCCTGGAGTGTGACTGGGTGGACAGAGGGGCCTGCCAGACCTTCTCCACTGTTAAGTTTCCAGCCTGTGTCATTCTGTTAGCTGCTGGCTGCCCAGGCCAGCGAGTATACAGCCATGAGTTTTGGGCTACAGTCACAGCACCCTGGACTGCAGATTGTGCACCGTAGGCTGTGGGTTCTAGTCTGTGATCCAAATGTCCTGGCTGTGGGCCATGGGACATGGCTGAATGCCTGTTGTTTCTCTCTTTCCCCAGCCAGCCCCCTGCCTCCCCCAGCACACAGGAAGCCATTCAGGGAATGCTGTCCATGGCCAATCTGCAGGCCTCTGACTCCTGCCTGCAGACCACATGGGGCACTGGCCAGGCCAAGGGTGGCTCACTGGCAGCCCATGGTGCCCGGAAGATTGGTGGTGGCAGCAAAGGCACAGGCAAGCGCCTGCTGAAGAGGACTGCCAAGAACAGTGTGGATCTGGAGGACTATGAGGAGCAGGACCATCTGGATGCCTGCTTCAAGGACTCAGACTACGGTGAGTGTGGCTGCAGGGCAGAGCTGCTGCCTGTAGGGGGCAGCACTGACTAGGAACACGCCAAGGAGGCCCAGGAGCTACAGTCCAGACTGTAAAATCCATCTTGGGCTGAGTTGTGGTGGTGCACGCCTTTGATCTCAGCACTCTGGAGGCACAGACAAGGTGAATCTCTGTTCTGTGTTTTGGGCCAGCCTGGTCACCTAGTGAGTTCCAGGCTATCCAGGGCTATCCAGTGAGACTGTATCTCAAAACAAAACAAAACAAAACAAAACAAAACAAAACAAAACAAAACAAAACAGTCTCCTTTGGAAGCCTGTCATTCTGTGCCCTGGGTAACTGCACCATGCTCCATTTCAGAATATCTTTCCTGTAAGGAAACTTTGTCCCTATCCACAGTTCATCCCTCCCTAGTCCTGGCCACTTGTTATATACTTCAGATCTCTGTGGATCTATTTTGGACACGTCATCTAAATGGGTCATATAACACTTTTTGCGGGCTCATGCAAACTGCGGCCCATGCCGGGGTTTCCTTCCTTTCTCAGGCTGAGTCTTTCCTATCTGTAGGAAGTACGTCCACGCATGCCTGCATCCCCGGGCTCCCGGTTCACCTTTTGGCTGCTGTTGACATGCGTGTACAAATCCTCTTGGGACCCGTACTCTCATTCCTGGGCTGTGTTTCTGAGAAGGTCCTGCTGGGTCATAGATGTATTTAGCTTTCCGAGGGCTTACCTCACAGACATCCATGCAGCTGAACAGTTACCAGTGACAGAGCCTTGGGACCACTGGCCCCACGCTATGCATAAGATGGAAAAACCAAGCCTTAAGAATGACCCTGCAGCCACATGTGAGGTCAGAAACCAACAAGGCTCTGCCTTCTGTAATGGGTACAGGCACCATGCCTCCTACTAGGAGGCCCTGCCTGATGCAGACACCTGATTTCTCACACCTCACCTCAGCAGACATTCCAGCTTATGTCAAAGGTACCAGTCCAGGCTCCTAGTGCTTGGGGTTGCCTCTGGTTCAGTCCAGGGCCTTCCTGATACCCAGAGGTTTACTGCTCTCCACTGTGAAGGTGAACTCCTGAGAGGGGGAACTGTCCTGCCCATGCTGAACAGATCTATGCCCCTTGGTGGGTGTGCCCTGCTTGGATAGACGGCTGGCAGCAATGTGAATCCTGTTTCCTCTCTCTGTGGGGGCGTAGGATGCCAGATCCTGCTGCTACCCACAGAATCACCAGTCTTGGAGGTTTCTCAGTTGGCCTTGTTGGTCAAGGGAAGCAAGACCCACAGTGTAGGAGTCAGTGGGGAGTCCACAGTGGCCATGCAGGCTGCTAGGCAGGCACCTTCTCCCAACCCGCTTAGGGGAGGGTCTTGGGGCTTCAGGTACAGTGGAATCAGGCTGGTCCCCTCATTCTCTCACTCCTTGTTTCAGCAGCCCCCAGAAGGGCTGCATCTCACAGGCTCCCGAAGCCAGCCTGGAGTGGGTGTGGGTGGCAGCCTGGGCAGACACTCTCCTGCCTTGAGTGGGAGCTTCAATTGCACTGCAGGTCTGAGCACCTAAGGTCAGGTCTGGGGCCACCACTCAGGAAGGTCACTGGACCACTGCAGCCCCACCCCCTCCCCAAGCCTGGTTACCACTCAGGGGCCTGCTCTCCTATGTCTTCCTCAGTTTACCCCTCACTGGAGTCTGATGAAGATAACCCCGTCTTCAAGTCCCGGTCAAAGAAGAGGAAAGGCTCAGACGATGCTCCCTACAGCCCCACAGGTAGAACTGGGCTGGGGGCCTGATATGTGGCCACTGAGGACATGGGTATGGCTCTAGGCATTTCCAGGGGAGATGGGTCAGCTCCCCGTAGGGCCCTGGCTGTTGCTCCGCTTGGTGTTTTGGAATCTCTGAGCCTAGACCTCACTCTAGAACTTTTTCCTCTCCAGTGTCATCTATAGGAGGATCTAGGAGGGGCACCCAAAACATGAGGGGGTGGTGAATTGGGATCAGGCGTGTCCACCTCTCAAGGTCCCCTGCCTATCTGGCTTCCTTTGCCCAGTTTGCTGGGCGTCCCATACTGCCTCATAGATATTCCAGTGTGGTACTATCTTGGGGAGAGGAGATGTGGTGCGTCTTCCCATCCAGAGAGTTAGATGCTCATGGCCCCCAGACTCAGAGATGGTCTGGGATGAGTGGGCCACTTGCAGAGCTGGTTCACTGGCCTTTCCCTCGCCTCTTCCACAGCCAGGGTCGGTCCATCGGTGCCAAGACAAGACAGGCCTGTGCGCGAGGGGACCAGAGTGGCCTCCATTGAGACCGGGCTGGCAGCTGCTGCAGCTAAGCTGTCCCAGCAGGTGAGGAGACTGAAGGGCTCACGCAAGAGTAAGTCTCCATTGTGTGAGCTTAGGATGACCTCTGGACACTTCAGCCACTTCAGTGTGGAGACTGCCAGGGCTAGGAACTGTCAGGCAGGAGAGTGGCTCCAAACTCCTGAGCAGGTGCAGGGGGGCCAGGTTCACAGCCCGTGACCCTTACCCCAGACAGGCACCTCTCACTCACATGGTTGCTCTCTGGTACCCAGGATGCCCTCGTTAAATGCCTCTGGGGACTGCTCCCACTCCCAAAAGTCCACTTGTAAGTGTGGTGCACATAGGCAGGCGCTCCGGCTTACCTCCACCTGATCCTTTCCTCTCATTGGTCGTTTGTTGGCAAAACTCACAGTGGGCTCACATGGGCCAGGCTTCCTGCCCTAGGTTCAGTGGGAGAGGCCTCTTGGCCACTGCTCTCCCAGCTTCCTACCTGGTGGAGGTCCCCTTAAAGCCTGCATCTGGGTAGGGCAGAGCTGGCTGTGCCCCACTCTGATGTACCTGGGGCAGCTGATGGGTAGCACACCTCCACACTTTGTTCTTAGGAGGAGCAGAAAAACAGGAAGAAGAAGAACACCAAAAGGAAGCCGACTCCTAACACTGCCTCCCCCTCCATCTCCACCTCTGCCTCCGCCTCCACGGGTACCACCTCGGCCTCCACCACCCCAGCATCCACCACCCCGGCCTCCACCACCCCAGCATCCACCACCCCGGCCTCCACCAGCACAGCCAGCAGCCAGGCCTCACAGGAGGGCAGCTCCCCTGAGCCCCCACCTGAATCACACAGCAGTAGCCTGGCTGACCACGAATACACAGCAGCCGGCACATTCGCAGGGGCTCAGGCTGGCCGTGCCTCCCAGCCCATGGCCCCTGGAGTCTTTCTCACACAGAGGCGGCCTTCTGCATCATCCCCCAACAACACTGCTGCCAAAGGTACCCCTTCTGCCCCGTCTGCCCCTGCTCTTAGGAAGCACACTGCAAAGGGGATTCTGGCCCCGGGACGGCAGGTGCTGGGCATTTGAGACAGTTATGTCGGTGCGTCTGCATGGCCCCACCCCCACCCTTCACATGAGTGTGTGCTGCTGCCCTGCTTAGTCACGTGAAAGATATAGGCTAATGTCAGGAGAGTCAGCCTGAAGAGGGCTCACTGATGACAAGCTTCAGGACTAGGGCTCAGCTCTGGTTCAGGCATGTGTTCAGGCATTTGCCACTGGTGAAGCTGGCTGTGATATGAGCCAGGCTGGTGGATTAAGCCTCTCTCTGGGTTAGAATATCATACGGGTCAGGCCCTGGGGGACCCCTGTGGCTTCCCTTATTCCACCTACCTATAACTCCAGCCTGGGCCTAGTGGTCAAGTTTCGGTGGTATGGTTACTCACTGGTGGCACTTGAAATGGCCTTGTTGCTGAGGTGGGGCCTTATATCTTTGCCATGCCGTCCTGAGCCAAGCCCACCATGGTCCCTGCACCTCTGAGCACTTTGGGTCCATGGGGGAATTTCTGAGCCCAGGGCTCAGCCTAACTAGCTGATTTTACAGAGGTGGGTGGGGCTTAGGGCGTCTGTGGGATCCTATCCTCCTGTAGCTGTCACTCTTGGTCTTTTTTAAAAAGAATTTCTCCCCCACCTCTGTAGGAAAACGTACAAAAAAGGGCATGGCCACCGCCAAGCAAAGGCTTGGAAAGATCTTGAAGATCCATCGGAATGGGAAACTGCTCCTCTAAGGCTTGGAAAGCCAGGATCCTTCTGCTCTGCTCAGGACCCCCGGAGCCCCGCTACATCAGCCCCTCCCAGGATGGTGGCTGTGCCGCCTGACCCAGGGAGGGCCTCGCCTCCTCCCAGCCTCCTCTCCCCAATGCGAGCATCTGTCCCTTGAGCAGGTGGAGCGAGCGGAGCATGGCCGTCCCTTGTTGTGAACATGGACATCCTTTCTCGAGTTGCTCAGAGTGACCTGAAAGTGGCCCTGCCAACTTAAGGATCATTCTGGTTTCAGGACAGCCTCCAGGTTCCCCACCGGAGCCTGGTGACCTCTATGGCTCTGCTTGGGAGCATGAGGCCTTCAAGGAAGGTGCAGTGAGCCACGCTCACCAGCCCGAGTCCGAGCTGGCCCCAGGCTGGCAGCCTCCAAAGGCGTAAAACAAGGCAAAGGACACAGAGAAAGAGAGGATCTGTGGGGTATTGAATGTCCCCCTCCCTCCTCTTCCTGAGCAAGTCTCACAGCACTTGACCAGTGAGGAGAGGTTACCCCAGCTACCTGGCTGGCAGGTAGCAGGCTAGGTAGTGGGTGTCACACCCCAAATGCCTGGGGACATTTGGGCTTGTCAGGACCTACAGCTAGGTTGGTGTGTTAGTGGGTGGAGGAGCCACTGTGGGGTCACAGGGGAAGGGTGACAGCTCAACCACGTCTTAGGGTCCGGGGGACCCAGGCTAAGCCACGTGGAGGGGCCCCAGTCTGGAACAGCACTTCTAGGCCAAGGCACCCTGCTCTGAGTGGGCAGACAGGTGAGCAGGGCCACAGGGCTGGAGCCAGCATGGCAGCGCTTGTCTGAGCCCCTGGGTGGCGTCATGAGTGTGGGCCATCTCAGGTGGCGGTGTCCACCCATCGACACGGAGGGGCTGGGTTTGTTTCTCAGGCAATCCTGTATTTTCATTTTAGATGTATTTCCGGAAGCATATTTTTCATAGAATGTAGCGTGTAAATAGCTTTTTAAATGACTTCTTTTTTACAAGAGCAAAAGTATCTCTAGGAATTTCTTTCTATAGAGTCCTTCATTAACCTTTATACGAGTTTTTGCTCCCCCACCCCCTTCCCCGATGGGTGGGCGGGTTGCGGGCCCCCCACCCCCCCTTTTCTTTCCTTTCCTTTCGTTACTCCTTCTTATTTTCCTCTTAGGAACTAAGGTATTGCCTGAAAAACAGCGGCGCCTGCGCGGCCTTACACTCTGTCTCTCAGAGCGGAAATAGTACAGATTCCCTTCCCACTCGCCCTGAAGCCGCGTCTCCAGTCTCACACCAGCTCTTCGACCTCCTTCGTGTATGACGAGGGTCGGGGATGCAGTTACTTTGCTAGCACCTTGTGAAGTATTTGTGTTTCGTGATGCTGTAATTTATTAATGTTTGTAGCTTTTTATATTTGTACATTTCTTATGAGGTTTGTTTCTACACCCGTTACCTGGATGTGTTGTTCATGAGGAGATGCAGCTTGGCGGAGGCCTTATCCACTCCCACTTGACCTGTTTGGAGGGACGCCATCCCCAGGGCCCGGGGCTGGGAGAGGGGCATCCTGCAGGCCCCAGGCTTACTCAGAACTGGTGTTTTTAAAAGTTTCCTTGACCCTGTCCTTGTGAACATTTCTATAATCTTAACCCGGGCATCAAGCTGTTCTCTCTCTCTCTCTTTCTCTTTTTAATTTTATTATTATTTTGGCGACATGTACATTTCTAACAAAGTTTATCGTGGCTATTAAAGTGTTCTATTTCCCCGTTCATATTACTCTTGTATCAAGTTCATGAGGTCTAAGGCAACTTAGGCCAAAGTTTTAAAAAAGTAAAAATATTTCAGGTTTTGTACAGAACCATGTGTCTGTCGTACTTGCCTCCCCCTCTGCCCTCCTGTCACCCGTGGGACACATGACATGGGACCAGCTGACTCCAGTGGGCTCTGGCCAGGTGCATCCTTGGGGAGGGGCATCTTTTAACCCCCATCAATGTCTGTAGCAAGCCGACAGAAGCCACCCTGCTCATGACATTCACTGAAGTGACAGCCGTTCGCCATGGAGATAATGGGACAGTGCCTTAGGCTGAGGGTTGAGTATCACTTCTGTCTGGGGAGGAAGCTGATGACACCCGGTGAGCAGCCACAAGAAGTGGGCCTGCCCACCGGCCACAACCTGCTGAGCAGGTCCCTCTGCTCTTCCAGTCCCATAAGCACCCTGGTGTCACTCAACGGTAATGACTGGAGATGGGGGTGGCCGTCCGATTTCTAGATAAGGAGATGGAGATGTGTAACTGAGGTCATGCAGATACAAGGAGCCAGCAGGGGACCTCTCTGCTAACACCCTAAGCAGGCCTTGAAGCAGATCCCTGCGGATGGCTATGAACTGGTTGGTGTGATTCCTTGTCCCTATTGACATGTAACATATCACATGACCTTGGCTTGAGCCCCTTTAAGCCTCATGTTTTCTGGTGCCTGCTGGATGCTCAGAAGAGACGCACTAACACGTGCTGTGTGACTGAGTCCCTTTTGGGGGTAGGGGGAACAGCTACACAACCTCTTCCATGAGGGTGGGTCTCAGTGTTGCCACTAGGTGGCGCCTTGGGCCCATGCTGAGCTGCAGGTTTCAGGCACCTGGGTGTGTATACCCCTTCATGCCCTCAACCCTAATGAGCCACAGGACGATCTGATGACCTCCTTCCCCCACTGAGCTTGCTCTGGGCTGTCCACACCCCAGACCTGAAGCATAGGCATCAACACCTAGCCCTGGGTACCTCCATGCCGTGGCACTCTAAGTCCAACGTCTGAGTCTCTCACTACCAGCATCTGCAGGTTTGGGGCCCAGGCTTCCTGCAGCAGAGACGGTCAGCCCATCCCTTTTCAAGGGGGTCGAGAAAGCTGTCAGGGAGCTGAGGATCTTGGGCCTGGGAAGAGCTTTCCAAGGCCACCCAATATTTCTCAGGGGCTAGCTCCAGTCCTTGGTGCCTTCCAGCCAGCCTGTGCCACGTGGAGAGGTTTTGCTGTGTGCCAGGCAACCTGTCTGTACATGGACAAGGCTCTCAGAGAAGCACCCACCAGGCACAGCTCCTTCATTCTGCACTGTCACTAGCTCTTTGTGAGCCTCCAGGAAGAGCCCCAGTGCAGCCCAACCGGAGATGACACTTTCCCAGTCAGCCAGACCTCAGGCTGCTCAGACAGACTTGTAGGTCAAAACAAAATGAAGGACCACTGCTACCTCTGAGCCGGCCCCAGGGAGCCTACATCATGGATTTCAGAGTTGGCCCAAGTAAGCAGAGGGACCGTTGGTGAACCAAAGGCACAAGGGACTCTTCCACCTGTTCCTGCCATGTTCCCATCTTCTCTATGTGTGACAGGGAGCTCGACAAGAGGGTGACTGAGTCTATCCCTCTGTGTCCCCCTGGTCCCAAAGCCAACCTGTAGTTGGCAGAGAAGGATCTAATTGGAAGCCCATGGGGGCAATGCTTAGAATGAACACCAGGGGGTGGGGCGGGGCTGGGAACAGGCCAGTCACCAGAGGTTACTTCTAGGTAGGGCAGGAAGGAAACAAAATTATAATATGGAATGTAATGGGAAGGAGACAAGAAAAGTCACATTGATTCAGTCAGCAACTGTCTTAATCACACATGACAATATCCTCTCTTACACATACGATGTTACACACATGATGCCTCACCCTCCGGGAAAGGTCTTGCAAGAGTGTAATACTGATGGGGAAACTGAGGTACAGTCACAGCTACTAGTGAAACCTAGTCTATGCCATGACTTGGAACTAATCTTTTGAGAGATACTCTCCTGCAGATGGCAGCCAGGAGGGCAGCTCTCAAGGTTTTCCTGAGGCCAGGGCCCCTGTAAGAGCCTCAGCCATCACTACTCCCTCCCCCTCTGGATCCTTTTCTGTCCTCAGACTAACTCAGGTCTGCATCTACCCTAGACCGATCTACCCTAAACAAGGGTTCCACCTTGCAGATGGCGACACTAGGGTCAGTCAGGACTGGGATGCCTGGCCACTAAAGGCTCGGCTCCCCTCTCCATGGAGTTAGGAAACCAGACACTGGTACAGTAGGAGAGTCGAGAGGCACACTGTTGAGTGCTGCTATAGCTCTCTGGGAAGGTGCTGCAGGCACTTGAAGCCATAGGGTATCAGGACTGAAGGCCACAGCTGTCCTAAGTGGCCCTGTAGCCACGTGTGGTCACATTTATGAGCTGTGTTCTGTGCAGGGCCCCTATACTTTTTTATGATTTATTTTGCTTTTAAGCCTAGGCCCATGGAAGGGGCAGCTGGGTACATGTTAGTCTGCCTGGGCAAGAAGGCTTTCTGAGCAGGTAACTCAAGAACACAGAGCACTGAGAACTTGAAGGGAGACTCCTGGGAAGAGGGAACAGACTGTGCAAAGGCCCGGGACAGGATCAAGTTTGTTAGAACCTAGGAGGCAGTGATGATGGGAAGAGATTAGGGGCTGCCCTCGTCTTCTCCTGGCTGTGTAGGCTCAGCTCTGTCATCTGCAGAATGGAGAGAACTGCCCTAACTTACCCTAGAGGTACTTTAGGCTAACTCCTTCTGGCCAGGCCCCTGTAGAAAGTGATCTATTCTACACAACTGTCCAGAAAACCTGGTTTCCTGTGTAACCTTGGGAAGGGCCGCTTCCCTGCTCTTGTCTTGCTTTCTTGATGGCAGGGCATCCCTTCCTGGAGGAGGAAGGAAGCAGTGTTCTCCTGCAGCCAGGCCTGCCCAAGAGATCTGCTTGCTGTTCTAGGCAACCTTGGACCCCCGTGGCTGGAGCCTCCTGACTAATGTTAAACACTTAGCATCCCCAGGGTTTGCCATCTTTATAATCTAGACTTTGTTACCTTTTGCAACTCACACCCTTTTTTGTGCCCACATTAGCATGGCCACAGGCTTTACTGAGAGGTAGGAGGTGCTGGGCAGTGTTGCCCACTGTAGAGGGAGGGAAGGCCATGCTAGGGGCACCGACCAGGCTGTCTGCAGCCCGATAGATGGTGTCCTTGCTCTTGAGCTGCCTACTGTTCAGTCTGAGTCCAACCGGCCTCCTCCTCCTCCTCCTCCTCCTCCTCCTCCTCCGAACACGCCCAGGGATGCCACCTCGGCAGAAAAATGATGCAGTTCCATTAACATCTGACATGGATTTGCTGGCCCCAAACAGACGAGTACGGTGTAAACACCGGGCGCTGGGCCCTCGCCCGGCCTCTGTATGATCCCAGTAATTAATTGTCTGCTGTTGGCCGGGCCACACAAGGCCCCATGATGCAGTCTGAATAGTTTCCAAATCAGAGTCCTGCCCTGCCCTTGTGCACGGTGTTTACCAAACAGCGGATGTACTGGGGTGGCAGGAGGGAGCGGAAAGGAGGTGAATCCCACTTCTGATACCAGTGTCAGGGTGGGGTTCTTCTTTGTCTTCCCCAACCCAGTAACCATGGACCTTCGTTTCCTCTTTGTAAAATGGGGCAATAGTGCCATTCTCCCAATATGGCTGAGGCTGAGCCAACCAAGTGCAATGGGGTCTTAGTGTTAGCCACCCCTACTGTGACCATTTTCTGGGGCTAACCTTGAATAGGAGCAGACACGGCTGGGTGTCACACAGGAGCCACTTCCACTCACATTGGTTGCTTTAAAAAGTACACAGGCCTCCTAGATAGGATTCCAACTCTCTTTTTGGGGAACTGCTACAGAGACACGTTTCTTTCTGTGCATTGTTCAATAACAATAGACCAACATTGTCTGTTTTATGTGTCACAGGGAACACTTTTTTGAGATAGAGTTAACCTATAACTCAGGGTGGTCTCAAACCTTCTATGTAGCTGAGGATGACTCAATCCTCCTGTATCCATCTCTTGAGTGCTTATTTACAGGCATGCACCTCCACACTGGTTTTCTGTGGTACTGGGGATTGAACGCAGGGTGTTGTGCATGATAGGTAGTTCCTCTCCCTGAGCCACAAGCACATCCAGGAACTCTTATGCAAACATTCAGAGCCCCTGGCAGTGGGATTGGCTGCAGGCAGGGTGCAGCTGGCCCTGCCTGGGAGAAGTCACTGTTTCCTTCCTCCTTTGACAGTTGAGACCAGCATGCTTTTTTTTCCCCTTCAGGATCTGCAAGCTCTGACCACTCGGGAGAAGTTCTCATGGGCTGTGACCTGGGGATAACCATATTCTCTTTGGGCGCCACGGGGATTACATTGATAAACTACCTCAGCCCTGTGCCAGCTCCCGGAAGGGCCATACAGGGTCGTCTGGGTCCTTATCACTGGTCAGAAAGCCATCCGCATCCCCTTTGAGCTGGAGAGACAGAACTTGCTTTCTTGCTGTAAGCCCCCTGACTCAGCCTCCGACACAATGCAGTTTGTGACTTGAGTGTTGGTGTGCCTCACCCACATTCGTGTGTCATCCCTGTATCACAGGGGACCTGGGTTCCTGGTGGGTGGCTTGTTCCTGCCATGGAATTTTATCACTGCCTTGGTTAGGGTTGTCTAGGGTAGAGCCCTGCCAGGGCAGCTGCTCAGAGGGAGCAACAAGGCTTGGGGGGTGGGGGGACATGCAGGTGGCAGTTCTGGGTTTATTCTCTTGTATTTTGACTTCAGACTTATTTTTGTCCTAAACTCAGTATCATTTGGTTGTTTCATGGCTTTGTGTGATGACAGGTCCCATCAAACCCTTTCTGCTTTCCTTAACAGACTACAGACCTTTGAGACAGTAGTTCTGCCCAGGGCCTCAGGCCACGCCCTGCTGGTTCAGAAGGGAGGGTCCCTCGGCACCTCCCAGAGACGACGACCCCAGCAAGGGCTTAGCCAGCCTGTGTCTCAGTGCCTTGTCACCCCATATTCACCCTGAAACACTGTCTCTTCTGGTCACCTTCCAGCTCAACCCGTCAACAGGCTGTTGACATTGTGGCCCCCACCTTCTCAAGTCCCACAGCCAAGCAGGGAATGGCATCCTTCAGGTGATCAAGCAAGCCTCCACATGACCCAATTGGCCCCAGGAGACAGTCTGCATTCTTGACCCTGGATCCGATGGTTGGGACCATGGTAGGACACTGGACTACTCGTTTATGGAGGTGTGAATCATCAGAGTAGGGCAGTGTGGTTTCTTTTTTTTTTTTTTAGAAGAGGAATTACCTGAGTGGGTCATACAAAGAGAGATGGCCTGACAGACACAGGGAAGGAGGAGGTTCCAAGCAAGAAACTACAATATACAGACAGGAGAAGTGAGGAGATGGAGAGACAGGGTCAGGTATGTCAGCCGACGTTGAGTGACACCCGGAGTTTGGATAGCCTCTGGGGCTGGAAGGGCTAGGCTATGCTTGAGACAGGCCAGCCAGATTGAGACAGACAGCACCCGGGTGGCCCTGCTGGGGTCTGGGGTTATCACTGTTTCCTCCTGTGAGGGCTGGGTGATTCATGGGTTTTGGGCACTGGAGAGGTGGTCAGGGAGGCAGGTCAAGCTATTTGCACCTTTGATGCGCAGACCAGGGCCTCCCAGAAGCCCAGAAGGGAGAGGCCAGTCTGGAATTGCCAGAGCACCTATGCCTCACAGGTAGCCTCTGGTCTTCTTTCCAGTCAGGCCAAGGTGTCACTCAAAACTGCCTGGATATTCTGCCTCATTCTGAACTTGACTGGGCTTGGTGAGATGGAAGCCGCCTTTCTGGGCAGTCTAAGGTGGGACATGTAAACCAGTGTCATGGGGAGCACTGATTCTGTCAGCTTCTGTCCCTAGTTCCTACCCCTTCATTCACACAGGGACCACCAGCGACACAAGTCTACCCATTGGTCACCCCATCTAAAAGCTGCCATGCCTGGGGCCTGTGGGAGAGTCCTGTCTCCTCTGGATGGGGAGCCATGGATGTTCAGGTGCTGGGAGCATGAGCCAGGCATGGTGAAGCACGCATCCATCTGAGGAAGCTGTGCCTCTGGAAGCAGAAGTGAGAATAAGTACCAAGATCTGAGGATCAGGAAGGAGAGAGGCGTCCATAGGGAAGGCCAGGCCATGGAGAGGACGGGATGGGTCTGAGATGCTCTCCTAGCCACCTGGGGGCTTAGACAAGATGCTGAGCTAAGAGAAGTGGGTTCCTTGGAAAGCGGACTCCACCCTTCACAGCAGGGACATCAGTCCTGGTCCAAGGGTGGAGATTCAAACCAGTGCCATCAGTCCCAAACGTGTAGCTGACAGGACTGAATGTGGAAGTGGAAATTCAACTGAATTTTAGTTTGTATGCTTTTAAACAGCAGAATAAAATCCAGTGAATTAGAAAATACACAAAAAATTGAGAAAAATCAGTGAAACCAAAAATTGATATTTCAAGATGAATAACCATCCGAATACCACTCCCTAGAAAAGATAAAACAAAAACAAACAAAGGATGAAACCCAGAGAGGATGCACATGACAAATGTCACAAGCAGAGGCTTGGCTGTGAGGGTTGTAGATCCAGCAGGTTTAGCTCAGTGGTTGAGAGCACACATTGCTCTTGCAGAGGACCTAAGTTCAGTTCCTAGCAACTACGTCAGGGGGCAAAAAATCACCTGTGACTCGAGCTCTAGGGGGGTTCTGATGCTCTCCTCTGGCCTCCGTGGCCACCTGTACACGCATTCATATATGCACATGTGCATACTCTTGTACTCGAGTGCACACACACATGCATGCCCACATACATGTATGCACACGCAAATAAATAAAAATGAAAACAGTTTTTAAATAATGAACATAGAAACAAACCCAGGGCTGGGCAAGGTTTGGCAGTCAGGAACATTGGTGTGCAAGCACGAGGATCTAAGTTCAAATCCCGAGCACTCACAGAAAACTCTGGGGCTCACCAGCTGCCAGCTTAGGTGTAGGTTTACTAAGAAATCCTGTCTCCAGAGAATATCATAGATAGACAGTGATAGGGTGTCGGGGTGGCCTTGCTTATACACTGAAGGCCTAAAATCAGCAATAGGCTTAAGTCAGCTTCCTAACACAAAATCTTGGGTCTCTGTGGAAAAACACTGAACAGATGGCTATAAGATATTGTGAACAGGCAGCTTTGGTGGAAATTTACCAGCCTGGATAGGAACAAGTAGTCATGGGTCTTGTGGATAGTCATAGACCTTGGGTAGCCTTGGTGGATAGTACCAACTTAGATAAGGACAAGTGAATCATAGGCGGAGTCATAGTGACCTGTCCCCTGAACCTTCACCCAGCTGACACTCTGTTCTGGAAGATATCTGTACTCCCCCTGAACACCCACACTCCTGTATATAACCCCTGTGTGAAAAAGTAAAAATTATGATTTCATCAGACTATAGACAAATCGTGGTTCTTTGCGTCTGCCTGTTTCCCCACCCTCTCTTTCAGGTGACCTCCCTGGCCTCCTGTTTAATGCCCTGCTGGACGGGGCAATAGGGCAGAGTACATACATGATGTTACCTTCACATACAGTAGGTGGATGGACCTGCACATGTATGTGCATATGTACCACACATGTGCTCACACACACAATGAATAAAGTTTTAAAAATTAAAAACCAAAAAACAGTAAATTCAACTGAAATCAACTGAGTTTGACCATTTGTCAACTTAGATGATATAGTAAGTTCTTTGAAAAATGCAGATGGTAAAAAAAAATGCAAAAAAAAAAAAAAACCCCAACCAAACAAAAACAACCCAGAAAATTTCATCAGCTCTTTGTACACATGAGGGCTTGTAATTAAAAGGCCGTCTAACAAAGAAAGGTCTGCTCAGATGATGTCATTGGTGAATTCCAGTGAACATTTTATTATGATATATTACATAATCTTTTCTGAAAATAGAGGATGAAGCAATACTTCTCACTGTGTTTTCTATGGCCAGAGTTATTCCATTCTCAAAAGTAGAATTAGGCTGGCAAGATGTCTCTCCAGTGGCAAGGGCATTTGTTGCCAAGTCTGACAACCTGAGTAGAACCCCAGGACCCACAAGTAGAGACAGTTAGGTTGTCTTCTGACCTCCACACATTTGTCATGGTGCATGCACTTCTCCCCTCAAAAAATAAATCGAATATAAAAAAAAAAAACAATTCTCTTTGTATACAGACAGACTCTCATAAAATATTAGAAAATAAATACAACGGTGTGTAAAAAGTGTCTTGGTTAATGTTTTATAACTGTGAACAGACACCATGACCAAGGCAACTCTTATAAAAAACAACATTTAGTTGAGGCTGGCTTACAGGTTCAGAGGTTCAGTCCATTATCATCCAGGTGGGAGCACGGCAGTGTCCAGGCAGGCATGGTGCTGGAGGAGGTGAGAGGCCTACATCTTCATCTGAAAGATGCTAGCAGAACACTGACTTCCAGGCAGCTAGGATGAGGGTCTTATAGCCCACACCCACAGTGACACACCCACTCCAACAAGGTCACACCTACACCAACAAGACCACATCTCCAAGGCCAACCATATTCAAACCACTACATTCCACTCCCTGGCCCCCATAGGCTTGTTCAAACATATGAATCTATAGGGGCCATACCTAAACATAGTATAATGGAAAATACATTTAGTCAAACTTCCGAAATTCCCCACAGTCTATAGCAGTCTCAACCATTTTAAAAGTCTAACATTCAAAGTCTCTTCTGAGATTCATCCAACCACTTAACTGTAATTCCCAAGCAAGACAGGGAACCATCTGGGCAAACTCCAAACTGTGCATCTTCATGTCTGATGTCAAAGTGGTCTTCAGACCTCCAACTCTTTTTTCATCTTTGTTGACTTCAACAAACTTCTTTCTCCTGTGCTGGTTCCACTCCCTGTTAGCAGCTTTCCTCAGCAGATAGCCCATGGCTCTGGCATCGAACATCTTGGGGTCTCCAAGGCAACTTCAATGTTACAGCTTCTTGTTCCAATGTCTGGGATCCACATATGCTCTTCTGGGCTCCTCCAAAGGGCTTGGTTCATATCTACCTTCTGTGAAACTCTAGGCTCTAATTGACTCCATGGCTGCTACTATTCTTAGTGGTCATCCCATGGTACTGGCATCTCTAATTTGCTGGCATCTTTCACTGAAACTAGACTTTACCCTCTCATAGACTCTCTTCATGGTGCCAAGCCTCAGTTTCTTTGCATGACGCCTTTAGTCCTGGGCTGTCAACTGCAACTGAGGCTGTACCTTCACTAATGGCCTTCCCTGGACTCTCACAGTGCCAAAGCTTCATCTCCTCTCCATGACCCCTTGACTCCTTCATGCCATCTGGGCGATTTATTACCTGGCTGTACATTACCAAGTACACCTGCAGTTCAAGGTACATCCTTGGCTATCTCTGGAACACAGCTTCTTTGTGCTCTCAGAAAACACTTTCCAGATTTCTCCTCAGTGATTCTGGTCTCTTCCTAATCACCAATAATTTCTTAGCTTCAGCTAACTAGCATCAATTGTCCCAGTAATCTCTTCTATTTTTGGCTCTAAAGCCAGAGCCGCATGGCTGAAGCTGCTGAGTTCTGCTGCTTTCTGGAGCTGAAACATGCCTCCCTGTTCTACATTATCCTCAGCTTTCTGTTTTCCAATTTCTTCACTGCCTAAGCTTGGTTGTAATTTTAATTTTTTCAAATCCTATTTTTAATGATGGTTCTTAAATGTTTTAACCTCCCCTGTAGCCCACCACCCACCAGAGGTAGTGGAAAAGAAAAGATACAGGGGAGTGGGCCTGTTTAGAAAGGTTCTTTGTTGTAACTCCCATCTGTGTTGTCTGGAAATTAATTGGCAGTTCAGTTCACAGGTTAGCGGCAGCAACTTGATCCACTCGCAAACACTTCATGGATACACCAGAAGTCTAGTTCGGTAGAGTTGGGATAGCAAACATGAATCAGCAGCTGTGGCACTACCTAGCAGAGACAGCCAGGCCCCAGCCTTGGCTGGAGTCAGCAGGAGGGACCAAGAGGAATGCCAGGAGATGTGGTTGTGCCTCTCTCAGGAAGCAAAGACTGCAAAGATGTGTGTGAGACCCACAGCTAGTTCTACAAGCAAATCTGGCTCAGCTTCCTTCACTGTCCATCGAGTCCTTTTATCCTCTCTCCAAACATCACGTGTCCTCCATGGGTCTTGCCTCAGCACATCTGTCTCAGCTGACATTGCTCTGGCAATCGGCCCAGGATCTGAGCAAGTGGCAAAAAAATCGCAGCACACCACCAGAAGTTTCCTGGTGCGTTTCTATCTATGAAGTCCTGACAAATGCAGCTCAAATGTGCAGTGTAAGGCAGAACAATGCATGGGTGTCATTAACAAAGAATCCTTCATCACGTGTCCTTTCATGTGCTTGCTTTAGCAGAACATCTCTCTCCTGTGTCTGCTTCAGCCTTTCACGTTTGCCCCAGCAAAACACCATCCAACACAACTGACTTTCCAAAGAACCTTTAAGTTTCCACTTCACTTGGCTGTCCTGGAACTTGCTCTGTAAATTGACCTTGAACTCCGAGATCTGCATGGCTCTGTCTCCTGAATGCTGGGACCAAAGTTGTGTACCACCATGTCTGGACTTTCAATTTTCTCTGCTTGGAACTTGCTCTATACTAGGCTGGCCTTGAACTCAGAGATATGTTTCTTCTGTCTCTTGGATTAAAGGTGTGTACCACACCATGCTTGGACCTAAGCTTAGCTGGGTGGGATCTTGCTCCAAAGTCACCACTCCCTTAATATGTTTATCTCCTTGAACATAGGATTCAGCTCCATTTCACTTCCTGGTGCCCTTTTACTATATAATCTATACATTTTGTATTCTTCCTTTCTCAGCTTGTTCCTTGTTATTAAAACTGTCTTCATAAGAGTGAGCAGTAGCAACCACCCAACAGAATCTATGCCAGACTGTTTTGAGATTTCCTTTTTCAAAGCAATTAATCGAAATTTCTTCACCTTAGCCTCAGGCAGACTCTTCAGACAACGGCAAAAAGCATCCACATTCTTCATCAAAATACCATAAAAACAATCTCTAGGCCACATACTAACATTCTTCTCCTTTGAAACCTCTTGGGTCAGCAGGTCTACACAGTTCAAATCACTCTCAAATCCACCATCTTTCATATTCCTACTAGGATGGCCCATTAAACCCCACTTAAAGCATTTCATGGCTTTCTAAAATCAAAGTCCCCAAATCCGTGTTCTTTCAAACAAAAGCATGGTCAGACCTATCACAGCAATACCCTACTCCTGGTGCCAACTTTTGTCTTAATTAGGGTTTTACTGCTGTGAACAGACACCATAACCGAGGCAACCCTTATAAGGACAACATTTAATTGGGGCTGGTAACAGGTTCAGAGGTTCAGTCTATTATCATCAAGGTGGGAACATGGCAGTGTCCAGGCAGACATGGGGCCAGAGGAGCAGAGAGTTCTACATCTTCATCCAAAGGCAGACAGGAACAGACTGGCTTCCAGGCAGCTAGGATGAGGGTCTTAAAGCCCACACCCACAGTGACACACTTCCTCCAACAAGGCGACACCCACTCTAACAAGGCCTCACCTCCAGAGCCAGGCATATTCAAACCACCATAGTAGGTGATATGTTTCAAGAAAGCTAAGCACTAGAAGGTGAAGCTGACATACGCATCAAGTCAATTCAGTTCTCCATTTTGGGAGAGTTAAGAAGAAAAATGTATGATAAAATTGCTTGATAAATTATATCCGTGTAGCACAGTGGTCTTGCAGAGCATAAGAATAGAAGGGGTGTCCTTGTCTTGATTGATGGTATCTATGCACACTGCTTCATGGCAAGGAAGCTAAATCTTCCCCACTAAGAGCAGAATTGAGGTAAGAATGTCCACACACCTAAGAAAAACAAAAGATAAAGACCAGCAAACTGGGCTTCACCAAAATGAATAGAAAATCCCTTTGTCAAACCATAATAAGATAATCCCATAGCAAATCCACGAAAGGCATTAACCCAGAGTCTGAGGAGACCAGGAGAGTCTCATACAGAACAACCTGAAGACATCAACACCAGCAAGGAACGCCATATGAAGGTCTGGAGAACTAAAGATAAAGATCTCAAAAACATCAGACTTCAGTTGGCTGTACCAGCAAGGAAGGGCCAGTTCTAATGACGGCAGACTCTTGTTGGAAACCACAGGGTTCAGGTGGAAGTGGTCCAATCATTTCAAGTCTTGTGGGGGAATAAAGCACTGACTGTGTGCAGTGAAACTGCTATGACTGAAGTGAGAATGAAGATGCAGTTGGTGGGATGATACAGTACAAGCATGCGTCTGCTGGGAAGACATAACAAACCTGAGGGGTTATGGGCTAAACAACATAGTTTCAAAGCATGCAAACAAACTCTGATAAAGCATCAGGAATAGACAAGTTCACAAGTGCTTAGGACCTTAACACTTGACTCCCAGCCACTGATGGAACACAGACCACCCTGTCAAATAACCACAGAATGCACTTTTCCCCCTTAAACAGCCACACAACATTAAACAAGATCGACTGCATTGTGGGTCATAAAACACACCTTAATAAGGTAGAATGGAAACCATGCATGGAGTGTTCTCTGACTAAGTTGATTCAATTTGGAAATCATAAGTCAGAGTCAAAAGACAATTTCCAAACGTATGGAAAGTAACACTTTTGTAAAAAAAAAAAACCACCCTAACTAACAATGAAGATTCAATAATAGTAGGTGGTGCCTGTGATCCTGGATCCTGGAGATTAGAAGGCGGAGGCGGAGGCGGAGGCGGAGGCGGAGGCGGAGGCGGAGGCG
>NW_021604595.1:1418374-1428159 GCF_004785775.1 Grammomys surdaster
GGCGGAGGCGGAGGCGGAGGCGGAGGCGGAGGCGGAGGCGGAGGCGGCAACAGATCTCTGTACATTCAAGCCAACCTGGTCTACATAGAGAGTTCCATGACAGCCAGGACTACATATTGAAAGCTCATCCTTAAAATAAATAAATAAATAAATAAATAAATAAATAAATAAATAGGTAGGTAAATAAGTAAATAAGAAAGAAAAGAAAATTCAATGACAAATAAAAACAAGTGAAAAAATAAACAGCATATTAAAACATCTGAGATTTAGTTAAAAGCATGCTGAGGGAATTTGTAGCATGTGACACTTGTATTAATTCTTTTAAACTCAGAACCTTACACATTCTTGGCCATCACTGGACCACTGGCCTGCATCTTTAGCCTGAAAATCCTATAGCAGAAATGGGAAAAGGCTCTCAAATTCATTATACAAGCTCACGATAGAGCGAAGGCTGAAACCCTCCATCCCAATATGTTTCCACTGGAAAAATTCCAGCAAACAATTAATGAGGAATTAGCATTATTATTTAAAAGCCAATCAACACAATTCATTGTTTTGATCAGTTAATAGAGAAAAGTTCTATGAGTCTATCAACTGGTGATAAAAAAGGCTTTTGATGAAATCCAACTATCATTCATAGAAGAGAAAATTCCATAAATTAGGAGCAGAGAGAACGCCTTCAACCAGCTAAAGGTTATATCCAAAAAACCTACAGTTACTGCAATCTTTGGTGGTGGAAAACTAGACTCTTCACACACACATACACACACACACACACAGATTACAAAAAAGAAATTAAAATTGTCCCTGTTTATACAGATGACATAAATGTATAGAAAACCCAATGGAAATGGAAGAAAACAAATCTCAAAGCAAAATTGAAAGCTAAAAGATCAATCCAGAGGGGCTGGAGAGATGGCTCAGTAGTTAAGAGCACTGGCTGTTCTTCTAAAGGACCCAGGTTTAAATCCTAGCATGCACATGGCAGCTCACAACTGTCTGTAATTCCAGTTCCAGGGGATCTGACACCCTCACTCAGACACACATGGAGGCAGAACATCAATGCAAATAAAATAAGATAAAATAAAATATTAACACAAAAAAGTTGATCTTATTTTCTCCCGTATACCAGCAATGAGCACTGATAGTTGAAACTGAACCAACAGCACCGTTCACACTCCAAGAAAAGGAAGCAGGGACACTAGAGTTCCAGTGTAAGAAGATGGGTTGGGGCTCTGAGGTGGCAACAGTCACAGAAAGTAGATGAAACAAATCAAAGATGATCTGGCTAAATCACAAGAGGCATCCAAATGGCCTAAATCACAAGAGGCATCCCACGTTCATGGAGTGAAGACCCCTTGGGGCGATGATAGCATCTTGATATATAGGCATGATGTAATTTCTGCTAAAATTTCCAGGCTTTTGATAGACATAGTCAAGCACCTTATAAAATTTGTAAACAGAAGCATAGGACATGGAGCATTGTTATGGGTAGAATTGTGTCATCCCAAAGGCACATGTTGATTTCTTAACTCAGAACGTGATCTTACTTAAGGAGAGTCTTACCGAGGAAGAAAGTTAAAGTGAGGTTATTGGGGTACTGGGGTGGGTCCTAATACATCCCACTGATGACATTCTGAAAAGGAGAAGCTTGGACATGCACACACTCACACATGCACACATTCACACACACACTCACACATACACACATGAATACACACATGAATGCACACACACACACAAATGCACACACACAGAAAATTCCAGGTAAGCATGGAAAAGGCCTTCTGCACATGCCACAGGGAGCGCCCTGGAGTGACCCTTTCTTCACTGCCATCTGAAAGAGCCAATCCTTCTAGAAGGAAACATAATTGTGAATATTAAGCTTCTAGAAGTGTGAATAAATTTGTTTCTTAAGCCACTCGTGTTATGGCTATGGCAGTGCCTGCAAGAAGACCATTAGCTGAAGCTCTTTTGGACAAGATGGATAGAGAACCACTACCTGTGATCAGCTTAAGAATTTCTACACAGAGGGAGACATATGATCAGTGAAACAGATGGAGGACTCAGAAGAAGACCCACATAAGCACATGAGGCTGGCTTTTGACAGAAATGCAGAAGTAACTCCAGGAAGGAAAGATAGCTTCTTCAACAAATGATGGGGCTCACTGGTGACATAAAGAGACTAAATAATTCTTACATTTAAAGAAGGATTCAGTTTTTTAAAAAATTTATGTATGTGTTCATTGGTGTGGACATGCACTTGTGTGTTTAGGTGACTGAGAAGTCGGACAAGGATGTTGGATCCCCTGGAGCTGGGGTTCCAGGCAGTCGTGAGCCACACAACATTAAGTGCTAGGAACAGAATTCAGGTCCTCTTAAAGGGCTGCATTAACCACTGAGCCATCTCTCCAGATCCCCTAACTCTCATATCTTATTAAAAACTAGGTCTGATGGGAGGAGGGACTCAGAGGAGAGGAGGGAAGGGAAACTGGGGTTGGGATGTAACAGATGAGAGAAAAATAAATAACAGTAAGAATAAATTAAATCTAGGTTGCTAAGATGGCTCAGTGAGAAAAGGGCGCACGCCTGAACACCCAGATTTGATCCCCGGAACTCACATGGGTGAAGGAGAGAACTGACCTCTTCCTGCAGGTTGTCCTTGGAGCTCCACATGTACCACGGGGTGCAAACACACACATGCGCACAAAGAAATGAACGGTCAAAAAATGAACTCGAAACAGATCACAGGTTTAAGTAAATGTAAAGTAACTCTGCAGCTTCTGGGCCCAGCAAGTCCAAGGACTTAGGTTTGGTTCCCAGTTCAAACAAAAGAAAGAAAGGAAGAAAGAAAGAAAGGAAGGAAGGAAGGAAGGAAGGAAGGAAGGAAGGAAGGAAGGAAGGAAGAAGAGTCTCAAGTTTTTAGACTTGTCAAAGTGTCCTTAAACTTAACACTGGAACAATCCACAAGAGAGAAATTGATGAGAATAAAGTGTCTCTGCTCCTCCAGGAAAGAAAGACACTGTTAAAAGGATGTAGGACCAAGGGACAGCTCACAGGTACAGAGCTCCTTAGATCCAGAACATGGACAGGTCTTTTCAAAACGAGCTGTAAAAACAAGCCGTCCCATTGGGATTCTGGTGCGGGGCATGTGTGGACTTCCGTTGGAGAGACGGAAGGCAACATCCTTTAAGTGCTAGTGAACACCTACCACTGAGCTACACTCCCAGCCCTGGAGGCATCTTCCTGCAGATGTTAAGCAGTTGGTACATGCTCATGGAGTAAGCAACTTGGCACCACTCAACCATCAGGGAATATAGGGGTAACCACTGTGTATATCTCTCCACATCTGTCACAGCAGCCAGTCAGAAAAGTAGGGTACACTGAAGGCTGTAAGGAGGTGTGGCACTCGGGATCTTCCTGCTGGGCAGTGAGGATGGGAAATGGTGTGGGCATTCTTTAAAGCAGAAGAATGGAGTTGTCAGAAGATGTACAGGTTGCATTCTGGGGCACTGACCAGAGAAATGATTGCTATTGTCATTGGAATATTTATATCCGTTTTCTATGTAATGAAGTCTGGAAACGGCCTGAATAACCCTCAAGGGTAAACAATGATGGACACCATGGTGTATCCCCAGCTTGGATAGTCTAGACAATGGAAGGAGTTAGGGGCTAGGTGATGGTTCGATCAGTAAGAGTGCTTGGTGCGCAAACAGGGGATCTTGAGTTTGAGTCCCTAGCACTCATGTAAATAGCCAGGCACGGCTGTAACTGCAGCTTTCAGGGGTAGAGACAGGAAGATCCTGAGGGCTCACTGGCCAGCCAGCCAGTGAGAGAATCAGTCTTAAGGAGAGTGGCATCCTGTTTTGGCTTCTGCGTGTGTACACTTGAAAACATACACACATGTATCATATACACACATCATATACACATGTGTACACATACCACACATACACACAGAAACACACACATATTTATAGACACACACCAACACAAGAGAGAAGAGAGAGAGAGAGAGAGAGAGAGAGAGAGAGAGAGAGAGAGAGAGAGAGAGAGAGAGCGCATTTGGTTTATTTGTTCTGGGTACTGGATTGAACCCAGGATCTTACACATCCCAGGCCAGGACTCTGCCTCTGGGCATCATCCTTTAACCCTCATGCATTTTATTTTTGAGACAAGTTTTACTAAGTTCATCAGGCTGGCCTTTCCTTTGTTCTGCAGCTCAGGTAGGTTTTGAACTTGTAATTCTCCTGCCTCAGCTTTCTAAGTAGTTGGGATTGAAGTACCAGGTCAGCCTAGGAGTTAGTACTGATTGATGTTCGAGAAATATATGTGACTCAGGGGATCTATTTTGAGCCATAAAAGCCAGTTTCAACAGGATATGTCTGGCATGATTCTTTTTCTAGAACATTCATTAAATAACATAATTACAGAGATGGAGGCAGATTAGAGGTTGTTGGGGGTCAGGGATGGAGTTAGGTGAGGGAGTGAAGGGACAGCCTTTATAAGACAGTGTGGATGAGAGAGTTGATTCTAGGGGAAGTCGCCTTATGCAAGATAAAAGTACAGAGCCCCAGAGTGTACACACATGCAAACATGGACACATGCTCATGTTTAAAGTTCACTAAAATGTCCTCATTTTAATACCCTGTTCTTGTTCTATGATTCCCTTCCCAGTGTGGGAAAAAGGTATGTGTAGGATTTCCTCTGCACACTTTTTCTGAAATTTGTTTATAATCGGCATTCAAATAAAAAAATGTTAAAAAGCTACATTTTTGTTGCCAAAAAAATTAATAATCTAACTAGGATGTATAAAGCCCAAATAAACAACAAACTCATACAGACTAACAGTAAGACAAACAACACAGTAACACTGAATGAAAGATGCTTTAATAAAATATGCAAATACAAATTAGCATATGGAAAAGTACTTTACCCTCATTCCTCAGGGATATGCAAATGACCGCTCTGCTAAGCTGCCATCCATTAAGCGTGCGTTAGAGTGATCAACCCAGAAATTACTCTTGGGCAGTTCAGGTGGGGGAGGAAGCAGGCCCACTGTGTGAGACATTGTGCTGTTTAAGTCAAACACTTGTAAGGGCCGTCCAAGCTTGGGGGAGGGGCAGGACGTCTTTCCAAGAGAAGTGAAAACCTATAGCCCAGAGTTTAGGACTTAGACGGAGCCCAAACACCTAGGGGTAGATGAGTGGGCGAGAAAACCCATCTGTGTGCAGTGGCTCTGCTCTGTTAGGGAAGGCTGAGCAGCTGATGGTTTCCCTCAGAGTCAGAGACCCTAGACAACAGCTGTGTGGGTTTGAGGCTGGGGCCAGGTAACAGGCTCTGAGAGGTGAGCAGGGTGGCAGGGGCTTCAGGGAAGTTCTTAGGGAGATGAAAGGGCTTTACAGAGGTGGCAGCCAAAACCATATCTTCAGAGTCAATTCCACAGCGCCTAATTCACACCTCAATTGTGTTTTTGGCAACGCTGGGAATGGAACCCAGGACTTAGCCTGTGCTTAGAAAAGCATTTTACTCTTTAACTATAGTTCTCTGATTTTTAACACTTCTGCATGTGTCCCTGTCCCCTTTCTGAGGCTGAAGCCCATTTTGAAAGTCATGTCCAACAGGGAAGGACCTATGGTCTGTGTCAGCCACAACCTGACAAGGAAAGCCTTGTGCCACTAGTCTCTCGTGGGCAGACTGTATACAACTATCTACTCTCTGTCCCACACACCAGCACCTTCTTGAGGCTTGACCTTCAAGGTCCTCCCTTCCATTTTGGTCAGCTGGGTCCTTTTCCTCTCTAATTTCTGCGGCAAGATTGCCTCCTCCAAGAAGCCTTTCAGGGTTCTCCAGGCTGAGCCCTTAATGTCTCACCGTTGACCTGTTTGGTTGTTTGGTTTTCCTAGAAAGCCATGCTCTGTTCCCAACTCTATTGGGCTTTCCTTCAAGGCAGGGACCTCTATCTACTGGGGCTCCCATTCCCTGGTGCTGGGCAGGAGGTCTGCATCCAATCTCAGAGGCCTACCTGTGTTTGGAAATCCAAGCCCGAGAGGTGGGGCGGGCCCTGCAGTTGGGGAGGGTTCTGAGCTGATTCGTTAAAAGGTTTTGTGAAAGCACGCTAAATAGACCGTGCAATTGCGAGAATAAGTTCTTCTCTGGTGGAAATTACTCAGCCATTTGGTTCTTATTTTGGCGAACGTGGTTCGGCCCTTTTGAACGCACTTGATACGCCTCGGCTGCCAGAGCAACAGGAAGATATGCTTTGAATTCCCTGTAAACCCCGTGTAAACACCAGGCTTACGGGTAATTGCAACAGAACCCGGCTCCGCCCCGCAGCCTCTGCGTGCCACCCCTCCCGACTACTGCCTAGGCCTGCAGCCCGCGGCTCCGCCCCCGGCTTTAAGGTCTAATACATGCCCAGACAGAGGCTGGGCTCCCAGAAGGGCTTCCTCCTGGCAACAGGGAGCTGGTAGCTTCCTAGCCTCAGACCTTTGCCTCCTGCCAGCCAGCCGAGCTTCACAGTCACTCCAGCCCGGGACTCCTGCCCTGACTTCAGCAGAGAGGCTGTGCTCTCTGGACCTCTCTGCCCTGTCCTCTTCCCCCAGGACTGTGCGTTCTGCACCATACTCTCATCCCACAGGACACTCATCAGCTCTGTCTGACTTTTGGTGGACATGAAGGACCTTCGGGGGGTCTGGCTTTCAGGGTTGTGCCTCACATAGAATCTGAACGGGGCTTCATTGCTTCCTATCTTCCTGACTCTTGTCGGGCTCAACTGGACCATCTCTCAGAGGCAAGCCGGAGCGCCGCACAGATCTGGGGCTGAGCAGCACTGGCCCCAGCAGCAGTGTGAGGGCTGTAGTTTGGGTCGCCAGCACCCACTTAAATCCTGGGTGGATGTAACCGCCTACCCACAAGCCCAGCACTCAGGAGCAAGACAAGAGATCTCGGACACAACTAGGCTAGCTAAGCTTGGCAAATTCTCAAGCTCTGGGTTCAAGTAGAGACCCTGCTTCAATATGTAAGGTGAGGGGCATTTGAGTAAGGTATCTGGTGACAACCTCTGGACTCCACAGGCATCCAAACACGAACCCACACATGCTCATGCCTCCACACACAGGAACCCACACATGGTCATGCCTCCACACACATAAGCATACATGCTCATGCACACACACACACACACACACACACCCCACACAAAAAGAGTGACAGAAAGAGATAAAGAAGAGATGATTATTCCAGAACTCCCTCCTTTGTGACCGGATTGAGGCTCTTCTTAAGGACACCAGGCAGTCCTCCACTCACTGTCACCTCTGCCTCCTGTCATTTCAGACTCCAGTGTTCCCCCTCTGGAGGATGCAGCCTTGGGAGCAGAGACCAACCCTTGCAGGCCCAGGTGCTGCTGGTATCTTCATCCTTACCTTCCAGTCTCCAGAACCATGAAAAACCAATCCCTGATCTTAATAAATGATCCAGCTTCTGGCAGTTTGCTATAGCAACCTTAGTGAACTAAGCCTCAGATCTTGCTGATGGGCGTGTTCTGGTACCCGGAAACACCACCTGAATTGTAGGGTTCCTCCCATTCTGCACTCTGTTTCTTCGAGTCTCTTGGGAACCAGGGTCATCTCAGAACCTATTTCTCCCCTTGTCTCCATGGCAAGTAAATGAATCAGCCCAGGAAGGGGCTCTGCATACCGTAGTTAGGAACTGCCTTGGACAATGAAAGCAGATGGATACTTTTTGGATCATCTAGAGGCTTCTTTGCTCACACATCTGGCTGGGAGTGGCAAGACTCTGTGTGACTTGGGTTCTGTGGTGGCATGGGTGGCCTTTTTTAGGTCGAGGCTCTTTGGAGGAAGCTCCAGGCTTTGGGGGAGAACTCCCAGGGAGCCTAGGCATGGTTAGTAGTGTCTAGCCAAAAAGGCTGCCGTGAAATCACTACCCAAGCCCAGACACATTCTAGGGGAGGGATGTGGACCCCACTTCCTTACTTCTTGATGGAAGACACATCAAAAGTTGAGGCCAAATGTCCCTCCCATCAGCACAAATACCAAGAATACTGTGACCTTTCCCAGGGTCCAGCCTGGGCTTCCTCCTGGCCTGTGCCTCTGAACCCTGTTTGTGTGTGAGTTGGATGATGCTACCCCTGAGGTCCCTTTCGGGAAGCAGGCATGTAACGCCGGTAGCATCTGGCCCCGGTGACTCCTGGGGTTCCGAAGACCTTGTCCTTTGACAACTACTGCACATTACAGTCATGTGACTTCATCCTATCCACAGTTGCTCACTGTGTACCAGCCTGGTGGCCAAGCTGGATGGAGCTTCTGTTTCCTGGAGCTCTTGGGAAATAAGAAAAGTATGAGGACACACCAGTTCCAGGGAGGCAGCATGGGAGCTGCAGAGAGAAGGGAGCCTTAGGCTGGAGAGAAGGCTCAGACCTGTGGATGGACCGACCCTTCAGGAGACAGAAGTAGCTACAGTACATGAAAAGGTCCTGGGGTACAAAGGCCCTAGGGTGCCACCAAGCTGGAAGGATCTTTGGGCCAAAACAGTGACATCAAGATGAGTGTGAGTACCCATGTCCCCCGGGGCCATCCTGCGGGTTCTGTGGGTCCTGGGAGAAATGAGAGGGCTGATGGAGAGAATCACTTGAGGCCTCTTAAAACATAGCCTGTACCTTTCCCTTCTACCCCAGGCTCATGCTGAGATCTACCAGGAGCACTGGCCCCCACAGGGAGATTTGTTCAGGCCGGTCAGTGCCAAGGCCATCCTCAGATCCCCCTCCTTGTCCTACTAAGCCTGGGTGCTGGTGGCTGTCAGGCAAGGCAGGCGGCAGATCAAACACCCCCACCCCCACCCCAGGGCCTGGCCTTGCCCATCAGGAAAACATCACGTGGCACTGGAATGAGGT
Source organism: Grammomys surdaster (assembly GCF_004785775.1). Lineage (NCBI taxonomy): Eukaryota > Metazoa > Chordata > Mammalia > Rodentia > Muridae > Grammomys > Grammomys surdaster. Next base: position 1,427,286 of record NW_021604595.1, read on the forward strand.
GATTTCAAGCAGCCGATGTGAGGAAATGGGTATTTATGTAGCTGCGGGCATGGTTTTTATTTTCCCTAATTTTCAGATTACTTTCGATTAGGCCTCTTCGGAGTAGAAAAGGCTTGAAGTGAAATCGATCCTGCCTAAATCATTATGGCCGGCTCGGCCCCAGGCTGCCTCTGTAGACAATTACCCCAGACCCTGGGGTTAGGGGGCAGACTCCAGGCAGGGGACACTTCCCGGGGCTCACCCAGACTTGAGCTGGCCCAGGGCCTTTGTGCCTTGTGGCACACAGCAGCCATTGATTCCCAGTCCCTGGCCAGAGGGGTGGGAGGGAGCTGAGCTAGGAGTAATTCCCATCACCATCTGGACTCTATCTCTGCTCCCACCCCTAAACCAGGATGGGGAGGGGGCTGGGAGCGGGAGAAGGGAAAAAATGCCCAGGCCAAATTCAAATGCTTTCATGAATTTTGCAGTAGAAATGTTTTGACGTGAATATTTTTGTCAGTCTCTAGAGTTTGCCAAGAGAAACTCAACTCCCCACCACAGCTCCAATGTATTCTGCAGTTGGCTCTATAGCCACTGCAGGACAGGCAATGGGCCCCAGCACCTGCGAGGCTAGCTCACTGGGCTGGCATGTGGGAAGTTCAGGGGTCCCAGTGATACACAGGGAAGACCCCATGGGGCATTCTGCCTCCAGGGAGAGCCCTCAGACATCTGAGGGGTGGATCCAAATACTGGGGCCGATGGGAAGCCGGAGGGGAAAATGGGCAACTTGAGAAATTCCCATGACAGCAGGAATTTGCTTCTGGGAACTTGGAGGGGGAAGAAACCTTCTTCTCCTTCTCCTTCTCCTTCTCCTTCTCCTTCTCCTTCTCCTTCT
>NW_021604595.1:1428169-1436219 GCF_004785775.1 Grammomys surdaster
CTCCTTCTCCTTCTCCTTCTCCTTCTCCTTCTCCTTCTCCTTCTCCTCCTCCTCCTCCTCTTCCTCCTCCTCCTCCTCCTCCTCCTTTTTCCTCCTCCTCCTCCTTCCTCCTCCTCCTCTTCCTCCTTTCTCCTCTTCTTCCTCCTCTTCCTCCTTCTCTTCCTCCTCCTTTCTCCTCTTCTTCCTCCTTCTCTTCCTCCTCTTCCTCCTCCTCCCTCCTCTTCTTTCTCCTCTTCTTCCTCCTCCTCCCTCCTCTTCTTTCTCCTTCCTCCTCTTCCTTCTTCCTCCTCCTCTTCCTCTTCCTCCCTCCTCTTCTTCCTCTTCCTCCTTTCTCCTCTTCTTCCTCCTCCTCCTTCCTCTTCTTTCTCCTCTTCTTCCTCCTCTTCTCCCTCCTTCCTCCTCTTCTTCCTCCTTTCTCCTCTTCTTCCTCCTCTTCCTCCTTCTCTTCCTCCTCTTCCCCCTCCTCTTCTTCCTCCTCCTCCCTCCTCTTCTTTCTCCTCTTCTTCCTCCTCCTCCCTCCTCTTCTTCCTCCTTCCTCCTCTTCCTTCCTCCTCTTCCTCTTCCTCTTCCTCCCTCCTCTTCTTCCTCTTCCTCTTTTCTCCTCTTCTTCCTCCTCCTCCTTCCTCTTCTTTCTCCTCGTCTTCCTCCTCTTCTCCCTCGTTCCTCCTCTTCTTCCTCTTCTTCCTCCTTTCTCCTCTTCCTCTTCCTTCTCTTCTTCCTCCTCCTCTTTCTCCTCCTCCCTCTTCTTTCTCCACTTCTTCCTCCTTCCTCCTCTTCTTCCTCTTCCTCCTCCTTCCTCCTCTCTTCCTCCTCCTTCTCCTCCTCCACTACCACTTCCTCCTGATCGTTTCTCATCCTCACAGGGTCTTATATAGTCTGTTAGAGTCAGGCTGACTTTGAACTTGTGATTCTCCTGCCTCCACCTACTGAGCTGGTGCCTGCCTGATTTACTGTGTGCTGGGGATGGAACCCATAGCTTCATGTAGCTTAGGCAAAAACTCTACCAAGCGAGTTACATTCCCAGTTTCTATATGCTTTCTTTTTAAGAACATAAATTTTAATTTATTCATTGAGAATTTCATACACATATACAATGGATCTGAATCATAACCGCCCCAAACATCCCCCTCCAACTTTCCTCTTTGTGTACCCCTTTTATAACTATTTACTATTATGATTATTATCGGTATTATAATTATTATTGGTATTGATATTATTTTTAGCTCACTGAATACCAGTTGTGCTGCCCATATGCTCATGGGCACCAGGTCACCCACTGGGGCATGGGAACCTACCAGTGGCCACGTTCTTAGAGAGAGTCCCCTCCCTCAGCAGCCATCAACTGCCAGTAGCTCCTCATCGAGGGAGGGAGCCTTGGGGACCCCTCCTCCATGCTGGAATTTGTTTCTGGTTGATCTCACGCCTTGAGGGGGTAACCCTTACTGCTGTGTTGTCACGGGCTCCTCCTCATCCTCCAGATCTTGCATCCCCCTCCACCCCTCTTCCTTGATGTTCTCTGAGTCCCTTTGGGGGGAGGGTGTTCAGCTCTCAACAGTCATGAATTAACCCCTCCCGGTTGCAGCCACCCACTGAGCAAAGTTGATGGACAACACAGATCTGGCAGCTCAGCCAAAGGAAATTCACCGGTCCTCATCATTCCCCAGTGAGTAAGAATAGCTAAAAAGACTCTAAGTGTAACATTTTTTTCTCTTGCTTAATCAGAGGTAACTCAGATGAGACCTTGTTACTATTCTCAGTGATGGACTAGGTGGGCAGAGGTGGTGTATCCTTTCTAGATGCAGTGGATGATTGTGATAAGGAAGCCTCTCCGAACTAGAGACATGGGACAAATTGCAGTGGGTGCTTGTAATGACAGAGACCTCTACAGGCTACCCAGGACACAAGAGAATAGAATGGTCTTGTGATGTGGGCAAGTACCTTGGTCATGGCTCGTGGCTCGCTGAGCCTCTGGGAGGCTTGTATCAACCAGCTGCAGCTGACGGTTTGCTCAGAGCCTATGCTGTTCATAGAGGCTCTCCACTCAGAGACTGACTTTTCCTCTTGGAAAGAGCTAGATAAAATCTCAATTACCTGGTACCGAAACCAGTTCACCACAAGTCACGTGGGCTCAGCTGCCTTCATTCCCTACTCCTATTTTTCTCAGTTGTGACAAAATATGTACAACATGCATTTATTGTTTTTTTTTCTTTTTCTTTTTCTTTTTCCCCCCTCGTTTTGGTTTTTAGAGACAGGGTTGTTCTAGAACTCACTCAGTAGACCAGGCTGACCTCAAACTGGGATATCTGCCTGCCTCTGCCTCCGGAGTGCTGGGATTAAAGCCAGTTAAGAGCACTGGCTGCTCTTCCAGAGGTCTTAAGTTCAATTCCCAGCACCCACATGGCACTCACAACCATTTATAAAGGGATCTGATGTCCTCTTCTGGCACGCAGGTGTACATGCAGCAGAGTGCTCATACATAAAATAAGTAATGATGATGATAATAATAATAATAACAATAATAAAGAATATCACAATGGTACCCCAGGTGTAGTGCATACCTTAAAAATATTTATTGATTCTTTGTGAGTTTTACATCATATACCCCAAACCCACTCACGTCTCCCTCCCTTCATATCTGGCCTCTGCCATTGCAACCTCCCCACTACCACAAGAAAATAAACAACAACAAAAATAAGCAAATTGAAACATAAAAATCATCTTGTAGTGGAAGCTGTGGTGTGTCGCAGCGTGGCACACAGTACACCTTTAGTCCACACATCTTCACTTGCAAATGTTCAGTGCAATGAGTCATCGGTCTGGTTCTGGGTCTCTGGCTTCTGCTGCACCATCAGTACTGGATCCTCTCCGGGACTCCTTTCAGATATCCTGTTGTTGCCCTCTCCTGTGGATATTCCGCTGCTTTGGATCTGCAGGAGCAGCCCCGCCCTCTCCCATGTTCCAGCCGATCATAGATGAGGTAGATGTTAGGGTGGGCCAACATCTGGATCTCTGCCTGGGTGGTAGCTGAATTGGTCAGCCTGCCAGCTCTCCCAAACCCACATTGCCAGCACTGTCCTGGCTAGCTCACACAACACCTCAGCCATCAAGGGGCGGGGCCAACTCTCTCACTCTCATGCTAGCAGGGCCGGCTCATAGCAGGCTCACACACACCCACACTAACAGAGCCAGTTCTACTGGGCTACCCAGGCAAGGTCCAGGGCTCACTTCCTGAGTGCTTCAGCCAGTGAGGAGCAGGGCCAGCTCTCCTGCTCTCATGACCTTAGGGTCAACTCTCCCACCTGCCACAGGTGGCAAGGGGCAAGGAGAGGGGAGGACATCTCTCCCTTGCCAAGTCACCTCATGGCAGATGAATGGCAAGGCCAGTGGTGTACACCTTTAATTCAAGCACTTAGGAGGCAGAGGCAGGCAGACCTCTGAGAGTTCAAGGCCAGCTTGGTCTACACATAGTGAGTTCCAGGACAGCCAAAACTACATAGTGACACCCTGTCTCAAAACAAAAACAAACGAACAGCACTTGCCATATAAACACAAGGACCTGAGTTCAAATCCAAAACTTCTACACAAAGCCAGTCACAGTAACATGCCTCTGTAACCCCAGAGCTCCAACTAGGAGATGGAAGGCGGAGACAGGAGACTCCCCAGAAACTTGGGGGCCAGCTAGCTATGAACAACAAAGAGACCTTGGTGGAAGGTAGAAGGTGAGGACAGACACCAATGCTGTCCTCTGACCTCTATGTGTATACTGTGGTACTGATGCTTCTGCACATGCACACACATGCGGCAGAGCCATTACACACACACACACACACACACACACACACACACGCACGCACACACAGAAAAAAATAACAGTATTATTAATCATCACCTCCGTCTATCTCCATAGCTTTCTCAGCATGCTCAGCTGAGCTCTGTCCCCATTTGCAGTTACTCCGGGGCCCTGGCAACCACCGTGCAGTTGTTTCTGAATCCACCTCCTCTGTGTCGTTCATGTCAGGAGAGAGTACTGACATCAGTGAGCATCCTTCAGTGACTGACTTGCTTCACATAGCACAGTGTCCTTCAAGGTTTACCAACTCCACAGTGTGTCAGCATGTCCATCCTTTTAATGTCTGGATAATCTTCCATCCTACAACCAGGCCAGCTTTTATTGCCCCTTTGATCTCTCAATAGACACTCGTGTTCTGTTGACTCTGGGCTGGGAACAGCACCGCTATACTTGTTGCTGTATAAACAGGTCTTCAAGTCCTTGCTCTCTGCTCTTTTGCAGGGGTGAGGGTGGGATGGGAGGGTAGGGGTGTACAGCACACCTAGAAGTGGAATTGCTGGGTCACAGGAGCATTCATCATTTGCCTTTCTGAAGAACTACCACGCTGTTGCTGGACAACATGCCACGCTCAGGTTCCATCAGCCATGCACAGAGGTTCCAGTTTCTCTGCATCTGGCCAACATTTGCTCTTTTTCCATTCTGAGAGCAACAACTGTGCCAGGGGCTGTGACATGCTTCCCCCTTGCCATCTGGGCATGTCTCCTGGATTAGCAGTGTTGAATACCTTTATATGAGTTCACTGACCGTTTGGATGTAGTCTTTGGTCAAACGTCTATTCAGTCCTCTGCCCATTTGTGAATTTGGTTGTAATTTTTGTTCCTGTATGACAGCAGATTGAAGATTCCTTTACATGCAGGTATTTATTGTGCATGTATGTGTGCATGTGCACACAAGTATGAATATGAGCGTATGCATGGGTTCCACAGTATGTATGTTGAAGTCAGAAGATAGCTTGCAGGAATTATTTTTCTCCTTCCATCAGCTGGGTTATGGGGGTGTCAAAGTCAGGTTGTGAGGCTTGGGAACAAGTCCCTGTGCCCAGTGAGTCACCCCACCAGCCCCTGGGGGTAGATTTTTCAAATGTTTCTGTGGTATGAATCTCTACTTCGAGGTTTGATTTGCAAATCTTTTCTCCTGGTATGCGTGCTGTCTTTTTATCCCCTAGGTTTCCTTCAGAGTGTTTTTAGTTTTAGCTTTGAAGTTTAGGTTTTTGATTCATTTGGAGTTAATTTTTATAAACAGTACAAGATAAGGGTCCGATGCTGCTCTTTCTTGCAAGGAAGATATCAAGTTTCCCCAGCATTTTTTGGTTGAAGAATGCTTTTCCCAGCGAGTGGTCTTGGCAACAAAATAGGAAATCCCTCGCTGTGCATGGGAAGGCTTATCTCCCTCTTCTGGGTTGTATTCCACTATTCTGTGTGTTTGTCATTCCGCCAGACCACACACTTCTGGTGCCTGTAGCTTTCTGGAAAGTTCTGAAGTTGCAAGCACAGGTCCTCCAACTCTATTCTTTTTTGAAATTATTTTGTTTCTCTGGGTTCTTTTGAGATTCCACATGAGTTTAAGAGTGGGGTTTTCAAATATATATATATATATATATATCTGTAGTGAATTTGGAAGCAGTTATGGCTGTTGGTGATACTGACAGTATGCAGCTTTCCACAGGGCCCCAGGGATGCTGGCTGTCTCCCGCTCAGGGATGCAGGCTATCAGCCGCTCCCATCCTCTCTGATTGCTTTCTGTGGTGCTTTTAAGATGCGCTCAGGGCTTCACGTCTTTCATTAGATGACTCTCTCAGCACTTCATCTTTTTTTTATGTCAATAAAATAATTTTCATAATTTCCTTTTTGTTTTTAGTCTTTAGAAATACAACTTATTCTGGTACGTTGTTTCTGTGTCCTGAATCTTTGATAATTCATTTCTTGGTTCTGATAGGTTTTTATTTTACTTTTTTCCCCCAGGCATAATTATAGAGAGAATATACACATACATGCATGCACTATGTAAGGCATTATATATAGCATAATATATTAATAAGGCAATTCTATATATTATAGAGATAATAAACATTATGTAATATCAATATATTATATAAGGTCATGTTGTTCAATAAAGATAATTTTACTGCTTTTGAATTTGGAAGTCTTTTATTTCTTTTTCTTTTCTAATTGCTCTGGCTCAGACTTCTTACTTTTATTTTTTGAGACAGGATCTTGATGCATAGTCTTGGCTAGCCTGGTACATGCTGCATAGCCGAGGCTGGCCTCCTAGTAGTAATCTTCCTGCCTTAGCCTCTTGAGTGCTGGGTTTGCATTATGGGCCACCACACCTAGCTCAGGCTAGGAATTCTAATAATGTGTGTGCCTGTGCGTGTGTGTGTGGTATGGTTCACATGAATGCAAGTGTTCATGGAGGTCAGGAGAATGTGTTGAATCCCCCAGAGCTGGAATTAAAGGTGCCTATGAGCCACCATGTGGGTGCCGAGATCAGAACCTGGATCTCCTGTAAGAGCAGCAAGTGCTCTTAACTACCGAGGCCCCTCTCCAGCCTCCAGTTATAACAATCTAATTCAGAGTTTCCACAGTGTGCTATCTTCTATGGTGCCCTGTCCACTCCTGTAGGTAACTAACATCACAGACCAGATATGTGTACACTGTGTGCTCAACTGTGTACACGCACGCTGTTTTATTCATTTGGTCTTTCTGATTACATAGTGTCTTATTTAGGGTTTCTAACGAAGAAATTGCTGTGAAGAGACACTATGACCATTGCAACTGTTATAAAGGAAAGCATTAAGCTGACTCACAATTTGGAGGCTTAGTCCATTGTCATCATGGTGGGAAGCATGGTGGCACACAGGCAGACATGGTGCTGGAGAGACAGCTGAGAGTTCTACATATTGGGATGATATGATTGTGCACTGTGTAAAGATTATCTCTGTATTATACAAATGCTGAGTTTTGTTCTGGCAAAGATCTGATTACAGCCCGGATTTTGGTATGGTTATTACAATTGCTCAGCACCTGGCTCATATTTTGTAAACACTCCTCTCCCCCTCTGATTTTTTTTTTTAAGCTAATGGTCTAGAGCAAAGGCAAGAAAGAAAGATGAACTTCCAGGCAGAGATAGGAACTCTGAGACAGGTGGTGGTGGTAGTGATTCGCCAGCAAGGCCGGGACTGAAGAAGCGGTAACTAAGAAGCCGTGTGGCAGAACTTAGATTAGTATAAACGGGTTGGTTGAGTTATGAGCTAGTTGGGAACAAGCCTAGCTACAAGGCCTAGGCATTCATAAATAAGTACAAGTCTCTGTGACACTATATGGGAGCTGACAGTCCCAAAGAGAGTCCTGTTTTGTCTGCATGTGTATCCACGGGCAACAGGAAGAGAGAGTGAGCCACTGGGGCTAACCTGAGCTTCTGAATCCTCAAAGTCTATCCTCCCCAGTGACACACTTCCTCCAACAGGGCCACACCCCCATTAACGCCATTTCCCATGAGTCTATGGGGGCCATTTTCATTCACACCACCACAGATAGTAAATAAAAAATAGAATTGCGTTGGAGAAATGGCTCAGCGGTTAAGAGCACTGGTTGCTTTCCAGAAGACCCAGCTTCAACTTCCAGATCCCACATGACAGCTTACAACTTGACACTTGAGCTGTCTGTGTGTGTGGCATGTGGCTTCTTTTCTGTTGAGTTGACTATCTCTGACTGGCTTTGATATTGTGGTTGCTGTCTGACGTGTTCTGTTCTGAGGCTCTGTCTAGGTTCTTCACTGTGTCCCTTTCTGTCCTCATACCCTGTGATCTCAAATGGCTTGTCTCTCCTGGTTCAGTCGTTCTGTGTCCTGTCTATTCAAATCAGCTATCGACTGCTTCTGGAATTTTTTAAATTACTTAAGTATTGTACTTTCCAGAATCTCTGCTTGCTAGTATTTTATAATTTCTCTTTGTTGATAGACTCATCTTGTCCCCATATCTGTCTCCCAGTTTCCTTTACTTTGCTGTGGTTCCTATTTTTCTTTTATTTTAAATAACTGTCTTAAAGTCTTCATCTAGTAAATACCACAGTGATGGTTTCTGCCAGTTTATCTCATTGCTTCAAAATGAGCTCTCTCTCTCTCTGTCTCTCTGTCTCTGTCTCTCTGTCTCTCTCTCTCTCTCTGTCTCTCTCTCTCTCTGCCTCTCTCTCTCTCTCTCTC
>NW_021604595.1:1436319-1468996 GCF_004785775.1 Grammomys surdaster
TCTCTCTCTGTCTGTCTCTCTCTCTCTCTCTGTCTCTGTCTCTCTCTCTCTCTCTCTCTTTCTCTGTGTGTATGATGTCTGGGTGTATGTATGTGGTGTCTGTATGTGGTGTCTGGCTGTCTCCAGCCCCACTCCGCCCAGTGTGTGTGTGTGTGTGTGTGTGTGTGTGTGTGTGTGTGTGTGTGTGTGTGTGTTTTGAGAGAGACTAAATTGCTCAGGCTGGTCTTGAACTCACTCTGCAGCCCAGGCAGACCCTGGATTTGTAGTCTTCCTGCCTCAGCCTCCTTGACAGGCTGGGATTGGAAGGCTGTACAACTAGTCATGGCTATGCCTTTTCATTTCTCTGTATGCTTTCTGGTGTTTTTCTGTATTGAAAATGGGCATTTGATTTGACGACTTACTCTATGCCATGGCGACTTTGGAATCAGCTTGTCTCCCCTCCCCAGAGGTTTCCTTGAAAAGCAGTTATCTCTGAATGTTGTGACTGTTGTGGCAGTACATGCTTCTTTTGCTACTCTTGAAAATTGTGTTGCAAAAGCCCGCCCCTTGTCAACATCCTTGTGACCACCGACACCTCTGCTTCTTTATTCAATGAATGTCTCAGGAGAAATAAAACAATACTAAGAAAACTCCATCCCTCCCTTCTCTGAATCAGCTTTGTACTGTGACACCCCAGTGTGCATACATGCAGACTTGCACTCAGCCTGGGGTCACCCACTATAGATGTCTAAGGGATCCCTAGTCTTGTGTCTTGTGTATGTGTGTGTGTGTGTGTGTGTGTCTTTGTGCATACACATTGTTTTCCAAAGTTCCCTATATAGAACCATTAAAATTTTGTTATATTTACTTATTTAGTGTGTGTGCATGTGGCAATGGGGGGGCACATACCATCACATGCATGTGGAAGTCAGAGGATACCTGAGGGAGTTGGTTCTCTCCTTCTATCATGTGTGTCCCGGAGACTGAACTCTGATAGTCAGGCTTGGTGGTAAGTGCTTTTACCCAATGGCCCCTGTCACTTTTGAATTTCCTCATTTTCCAAACACTCTCATACGAGCGTCTCTTTGGGTCTTGGGTGGTTCATTTTGTGTCATCTTGACCCATGACCTCTCACCTCAGGCATCTGTGGGTCTTAGGCCTTTTGTGTAGTTTTTCAAGCAGTATCTACCACCTTTCCTACCTGAGTCAGGTGAGTGAAGTCAGTGTCTGGCCAGTCCTGCAGGTGTCTGCTTGACTCTTTAGAACATATACATACAACAGTTTGCCAACGAGATTACCTTGGCTCTATCTGAGGGTCCAGAGTCTCCTTCTGGGTCCGCAGGCAGTCACCACTTCACCACCAAGGTCACCACAAGGATGATGGAGGGCAGGAAATGGGTGAAGGAATTCTGTTCTCCACAGTTTGAGGTGCCTTTTCCTTCTGGGACATTCCCTGGCTTGCATCCCAGAATTCCATCAAAGTGGATCCTGACAGGTGTTTGCTTTTGTCTTTCTTTCTGGAAACAGGAGCTTGGAGTCACCCAGCCCATCATTCCCAAGCATCCTTTCTCGACTCTCTCCTGCCTAGAGCTACGGCTCTGTCGCCATCTGAGCTGCAGCTGGGTACCAGCGTCACCTGGGCCTTGAGTGTCCCAGGCCTCCCCCGTTACTCTAGGGCTGTAGAAGGTGGGAGTCTTGGCACTGAAGGCATGTCCAGGCAGTGCTTGAGCAGGCTGGAATTTGGTCCCTAGAGATCTAGAGTAAGGGTGGTAAACAATCACCAGTGCTCAATTAGTAATGTCTGCCTGTGTAGGCGCATGGGTAAGCTGTATAGTGCTCAATTAGTAATGTCTGCCCATGCGAGAGAATGAGTAAACTGTCTATTTGCCATTTAAGTTCTACTATTAACTTAGACCCCTGCTCATGGGAGACGGAAACTCAGATTCACTTAACTGGTACACTGTTGTATTAGGTCTTGGACCTGTAGTCCTAGATTCTGATTATTTTTTGCTGCATAGCACGCAACCTCAAAGTTTGCTTGCTCAATGTAACAGTAACGTTATTCTCAGATTCTGTGGGTCAGAAATTGGAATAGGACTACTAGTTGTCTCTTTTCTGAGATATTTGGTGCCTCTGCCAAGAATTCTGGGGCTTTGTGTGGCTCAACAGCTGCACGCTGGGCTCTAGGCACGAAAGTTCACATAGGGTAGCCATTTTACATGACCTGATGAAGTAAGCCTGAAATCTGGCTATTTGGGAGGCTGAAGCAGGAGAGTTGGAAGTTTGAGGCTTGCCCTGGCTACAGAGTGAGTTCAGGTCCAATCAAGGCAACCTTGTCTTAATATTAAAGAGCTGAGATATTGAGACCAGTCCACTGATTCAGGTGCTTGTCACAAGCCTGAAGACCAGAGATTGATCCCTAGAGCCCACCTGGTAAAAGGAGAGAGCTGACTGACTCCTAAACACAAGCTCTGACAGTACATACACAAAACATGAGTAAAAATGTTTTAAAAAATTAGTTCTTCATGGAGGCTGTAGAGATGAGTCAGCAGTTAAGAGCACTGACTGCTCTTCCAGAGGTCCTGAGTTCAATTCCCAGCAACCACATGGTGTCTCACAACCATCTGTAATGGGATCTGATGCCCTCTTCTGGTGTATCTTAAGAAAGTGACAGTGTACTCACATACATCAAATAAGTCTTTAAAAACTAGTTCTTGAGCTGGGCGTGGTGGTTCATGCCTTTAGTCTCAGCACTTGGGAGGCAGAGGCAGGCAGATTTCTGTGAGTTCATAAGCCAGCCTGGTCTATAGAGAAAGTTCTAGGACACCCAGGGCTACGTGAAGAAACCCTGTCTCGGAAAAACAAAAAGAAAAAAATTAGTCTTTTGGTAAGTGACTGAACAAACTTGTACATGTAGTGTGCCACAGAGTAGAAGGAAATGAACTGCTGAATCCTTAACAACTTGGATGAATCCCTAGGGCATTATATTGAGCAAAAGAGTCAATCCCCCAAGTTTTCCTATTACATTCTGGAGATGGCACAGTTATAGAAATGGAAGGCAAGTCTGTAGTGGCCAAGGCTTAAGGGACAGATGAGAGGAGGGAGATGAGGGGCTGGGAAAGGCAATAGGAGAGTAGCTCAGACTGAGGGTCTTGCTCTTCACTGTGTTGGTAGAGCCATGCGCTCACACTAGACGTTGCATAGAATCAAACAGGCACATAGCAAGTCAGAGTAAAGCTGGGGAAATCTGGTAGGCATGCCAGGGTTGTTACCTTGGTTGTATAATGTTGTACTGTAAATATACAAAATATTACTTCGGGTGAAACTGGGCAAAGCAAAGGGCCACAGAATCTGTCTATAGAAAAATTTTATAACTGCTCAAATGAATTTGTAATGATCTCAATAAAATGTTCAGTTGAAAAAATATTAGGGAACTGGAGAGATGTCTCCATGGTTAAGAAGGCTGGCTGCTCTTCTGGGGTTCAGTTCTCAGCACCCACATGGTAACTCACAACCTTCTGTTATTCCAGTCTCAGGAGATCTGATGCTGTCTTCTGGCCTCTAGGAACACTGCCCATTCTCAGTGCAGAGAGGTGCATTCAGGCAAAGACTCACGTACAAAATCAAAATAAATAAAATCTCAAAAAATTAAAAAAATAGCATAACATCAGGAGAAATTTGATGAGGAGACAAAACTCATAAATGATATTTTATCCAAATAAGAAAAAAATCACCAATGTTTAGCTCTTTAGAAAAATTTAAATGTCAACCATAATGGTTGTTTATAAAGAATAGTATATTGTATTTTTTTTACAACAAAATATATTGTATTTTTTTTACAACAAAAATCTCCTCTTGATAGAGAATTATTGTCAGTAGCAGTCTTTGCCCTAGAGAAGTTTCTACTAGGTATCCATTTTTAATTAATTAGCTTATTAATTAGTTTAATGATTTTGAGTCAGTGTCTCACTATGTAGCCCAGTTCTGGAACTTACTATGCAGCCCAGGCTGGTTTTGGAATTGTGATTCACCTTCCTCAGCCTCCTGAGCGCTGGGGTGTCAGGTGCATGGCTCTGCACCTGGCTTGAGTCTGCGTTAAGGCAGAGGCTGTGATTATTCGCCGTGTTTCATCCTGCAGTTCACCCTGTTGGCACGTTTATCTCATTACCATCTGCTTTGACTCTGTAATTTCCAGTGAGGCTTCTTCTGTCATCAGATCAGAATGCAGAGCTTTGTAATCATTTCATTGCAGACATAATTCTCATGTTTAGGTGCTCCATCTGTGTTCTGCCGGAGCACCGTCCCCGCACCATCCTTGCCTGATACAGATGTCGATGCCACAGAAACAGAATCACACAGTTGCATTCTCTGGATTGGTTGTAGGTTTCTGGAACTGGTTATCTACTCTTAAAAGATTTGAAGGTACTAATCACCCTATTCGCCTTGGTAAAGAAGACAGCGCCAGGGCTCTGGATGGAGCTTACTAGCTAGCTCAGTGGTAGAGCATTTGCCTAGCACCTGCAAGGGCCTGGGTTCAAAACCTAGCACTGCAAACAACCATGAAAACAGACAGTCTGGGGATGTGGAGAAATATTGAGATAATCCTGTTGGGCATTTGTAATCAAAGAGGTAGAGGGTGTCTGGGTAGCCAAATATTTGCTACATTAGAACATCATTTGGGTTAAATAACATCTACAATGCTCTGAGGGCTCTGAGTTTTTATTCTTGATTAATGAGGGGACTGGAAGAAAACAGGGACCCAGGCTCCCAGTTCCTACTCAAGTTCTACATCAGTGACACAAGAGTCTTGGGCTGCCTTGATGTCCTTGTTTCTAACAGATGAGGGACAGATTTCTGCAAAGCAAGCTCGGAAGAATCTCATTCTGTGCGTGCCTGAATCATTGCTCATGGTGGTCAACTCTGTGAGAAGGCAATATTCTCAGCCTCACATTGTCTTTTTGTTAAAGTAAAAGCATCAAGTGAGAAGGAATGAGCATCTTCAAGTTGCAGTAGTCTGAGGTTGAGGAGACAACCTGAGTGGAGACAGGGGCAGCGAGTTTTGAAAGCCTATTGTGTTTCCTTTGTTGATAGAAGCAGTTCTTCTTACCTCCTGGAAAGGTAGATCTCTACCTGTGGGATCTGAAGGACCTTGTCCATTTTTTTCTGCCCTGCCTGGGAAGGAACACCCTCTAACTGCAGAATCCAGACACCCTTCCACATCTCAGACAGCTGTATCACAGTACACTGTCTGATTTCCCCAGAACTCACCTCCATCGTGTGTTCTTTCGTGTGGAGTTTGTAACTAGCCTTGGGGCTGGGGTTATAGCTCAGTGGTACAACATTTGCCTAGCATGTGTGAAGCCCTGGGTTTGCTCTCCAGTGCTGGGAGAAGAGGAGGAGAAAAGAAAAAGCTAGCCACCAGCTTAAACCTACACACAAAGCACGGCAGTGCTCAAGGCAAGGCAGGAGGCATGCATGATCCAGGAGGAAATTTGCTTATCCCCAAATTGTGGGACTGTGATAGGATGGCTGGTTTTGGTAGAAGCGCTGGCTGGAAATAGCCCAGAGACCCAACACGTGTCCATTGCCTGTGAGAGACGGGCATCTATTCCACCGCACTCCCAGAATCCAGGCTCCTGACATGTGGCCTAGATCTCCATTGATCTGCACTGTTCAGTCACGCAGGGCAATGCAGCCCCCCTCAAAGAGCACAAGTAGAGGGTGTGACTACAGGCCTCAGCCCTAGAGAGATTTACATACTAATGAGATACCTGAAGGCCAGACGGCATAGCCAATTAAGCATTCTTCCCCAGACCCTCCCCGCTTTCTCCCTCCCTACTTAACTCAGATCTGCCCTGAGTTTCACGGGGTGGGGGGTGCACATCTAGATTCAACTATCATCTGTCATACCAATAAAGCCATTTTGGAAACCCATGGAATTTCTCAGGTTATTGGGGTCTGCCATCTTGCAGCCATCTTGTAGGACATCCCTATGTTCCAGCCACAGGGACCCAAACCAAATCACCCATTTGCTGTACACCAACTGAGACAGAAATCTGTGGGGATACACGTGAGAATAAAGAGATACTAAGGCTGTCAAACAATGGCTGAAGGGGCACAGTGTCAGGCAGGAAGAAGGTGTTGGTCTGTGTCCACTAGGCAGGTATTTTGGGCTTAATGTTATAGTTGGTAATGCTGGCATGATGGTGGCTGATGGATGTGACCCACAGGGTCCATCTCAAATCATACAGGGTATGCAACCCTCATGTATAGTCTCTAAGAGTATGCTGGTGTCCTGAAGACTCTGATAGACATGATAGAACCCCACATTTGTTCTTTAATATATGAAGGGAGGGCCATGAAGATGGAAAGGCCCATGGAGGATCTATTAGAATTACCTCCACCACTGAAACAGTCAACTGAGTATAATTCTTTGAGAAACTAGAGGTATAATATGAGGGCTGGTAACTTCCATGTCTCTATTTATACCTCCTATTTTCATTCAGCAAGAGAGACAGATTCAGGAGAGGGATGGAGACTGTTCTGAACTCTGCCAAGTGGAGACTACATTTGCAGCGGCCATGCCAGACGTAGTTTTATTTCTTGGATGTAGGAACTCATGTCCTGGGACCTGACATGCAACCATAGATGCAACAAATTCTTCTCCAACACCCTCACTCATGGACACAACCAGAAGTGGTTTGCTTTTAGCCAACAGCGTCAGCAATACACCTTCAGCCACCATCCCTGCTCAGAGGTATGCCAAGTCTCTAGCTCTACTATAGTTTGTTCATAAGAATCAACTTTCATCTTTCCCTGACACCGGGCATCATGCTGGTCTATTGGATTGACAGTGTTGTGCTGATGGTACCTAGTAAGGAAATGGCAACAATCCCAGATGATAGGAAGACATTTATGTGCTACAGAGACAATCCAGGACTTCCACCTTGGCAAAATTTCTATGGGCCTATTGTACGGGACATGTTGTTGCCGTAGCAAAATGCCTGACAGAAGCAACTTAAGGATGGAATGGTTTATTTTGGTTTACACTCTAAAGGTCCATCATGGTGAGGAAGGCATGGTGACAGGGACATAAGGCAACTGGTCACACTGCTATCCACATTTAGGGTGGGGTTTTCACCTCAATTATTGTAATCTAAAAATCCCCTCACAGATGTGGTATGCCCAGAGGTTTGTCTCCAGGTGACTGACTCTAGATCCTGTCGTATTAGTGGTCTGTGTTAACCATTACACAAGGTGAAAAAGCAACTTGGTCGGGCGGTGGTGGCGCACGCCTTTAATCCCAGCACTTGGGAGGCAGAGGCAGGTGTATTTCTGAGTTCGAGGCCAGCCTGGTCTATGGAGTGAGTTCCAGGACAGCCAGGGCTATATAGAGAAACCCTGTCTCGAAAAACCAAAAAAAAAAAAAGAAAGAAAGAATGAAAGAAAGAAAGGAAGGAAGGAAGAAAAAGCAACTTGCATCTGACCACTCGCATAATCAAGAAAAAGACCTGAAGCCTGGTGGGCTTCTTAAACACTGATGGGTTGCAGCTCTGACCTGTTGACTAAGCCACCTAAAAGGGTCAGGCTTTGAGTGTGGCCTGAAATTCTATTCCATTGCAATAGGTCCAGAGCCTTGTGCAGGTGACTTCTCCAAGTCCAGTTCCAGCAAATCCAATGGTGCTTAGAGTGTTGGGGGCAGCTGCTGTTTGGAGCTTTTGGCAGGTGAATTTCTGGTTGCTGGGATGTGGTAGCAAGGCACTGACTGCAGGAGAGGACTGCTTTCCTTTGAGTCCACTCTTGCTCTGTTATTTCATAAGCCTGGAGTGCCCCCCACACTTCCAAAAGATTCACTGTAGTCTCAAATATAAAGCTTCCAAAATAATAACTCTTAAAGACTGTCCTCCCAAACACTGGAATCTGTATGGGGAGGGGCTGGTAACTAAAATCTGGTTCCCTAATTGTTTCTTGATATCAATAAAGACAGCAGAAGCCAATTGATGGACAAAGGTATAGAGGTGGGATTTCCAGGTCCCAGGAGGAATAGGAGGAGAAGAGAGAGAAAAGGTTGGGGTGCTTTTCAGCCAGGCTTTGAAGGGAGGAGTACATACACCATGTAGGCCTGGGGGCCATCAGAACGGGTGGCAGTCTCAGCCACTGAAGAATTCTGATATAGGGTGGTTGATGAGTTTAGGATAGTAGATTCCACGCCCAGCAGTTGTGTTATCTGGCTGGCTTTAAACTATTAAAGCTGTCTGGTGTTTTCCATCTGCGGTGACTCAGGTGGGCAGGAGAAAGGGCACAGCCACCGGTGGTCATTGGTGGTTGGCAGTTGGTGGAGTTAACTGAGGAGGTGCTTGGTCAGTGTAGAGTGATCACAGCTCCCGGCGTTTATGGGAAAGGCATCTGCTAGCTGTTGGGGGCTGAGTGAGATGATCAGAGGGCGGCTGCTGATCCCAGAGCCTAGCAGGAGCAAGTGTGTTTTTAAAATTACATGCAACAGGAATCTTGAGAAAAGCAATGCCTCAAACTGCAACTGACAAGGGAGAAAAGATTTACACAAGAGGGCTGAACTCCATCATCAGGCAAACAGGATCTGACGAGAAGGCAACCTGACACAGCAACAAGGGAAGTGTCAGCTTAGAATCCACTATGTGTATGTGCTGACCTTCCCTCCCACTGCAGATGGAGGTTCTAGAGCTTGGAATGAGGCACTGCCTTTGCCGAAGGAGGCTGAGCTGAGACACGGACCAAGAGGACAGAGAGACACTTGCGCAGGAGTGATGCTGCTGGGTCACACATACTGCCTGTCAGCTCAGTGACCGTCTGCTTGTGAGAACAAGATTCCAGACGGAGTGCACTTCTGAGCCTAAGGCTTAAACATGTGCACCCAAGATGGGACAGTTTACCAGGGATTTGTGTGGGTGAATGTTGAACTACAAAAGAACCTTAGAAAGAACAGGACCAGGAAAGCAAGCATGTGAGTGCCTTCAACAGACTCTCCATGTCCTGGGGAAAAAGTGATCACCACAATACAGCCAGGAAGGCCAGCCTGACCCTGGTTCCCTCCATGCAATGTCCCAGAATCTATCCCTGTAACGCACTCTTTCATATATTTGTCTTTGTAGGTTTCTTTCTCCTTAAAAATTGCCCTGTCTTCCTGTGAGCATCCTGAGGTGACCTGTGAAGACGCTTTGTTACTCTCTTGACTCAGAGGCCCCTACAAAATCATGAAGATCAAAATAAAATGTTCAAATGTCATGTTCACATTAGGAATACCTGTGAAACTGCCCAGGCCATCAAGATTATGCATATCCAGAAAGCCACCAAGTACCTAAGGTATCACTTTAAAGAAACCTCATGTGCTGTTCTGGCAGTATAGCAGCGGGGTTGGTAGGTGCATCCAAGCCAAACAGTGAGGCTGGACACAGGGTTGGTGGTTAAAAACAGTGCTGAGTTTTGGCCCCACGTGATTACACATTCGGAGAGTGAGGCTGAACCAAAGGGCTTAGCTGTATAGATTCTCTAGTCATTGAACGTGTCACAAAGCACCAAAGATCCGAGGACAAACTCACAGAGCTCTTGGCTGGATTAGCCCATGCATGAGCTCCCCCTGCCACACTGAGATGATCGTCACTGAAAAGGAACAGATTGCTCCAAAGTCAGAAGAGGAGGTTGCACAGAAGAAAGAGATACACATAAGAAACTGCAGAAACAAAGTCTGATGGTCCAGGAATAAATTCAGCATAAAGTAAGTGCAAATAAAAGTAAAACAACAACAACAACAAAAACTTTTCTTACTTTAATTTTTTCCCAATTTGAGGATTATTACATTCAAAGATTATGTCTTTGAGTATCACGGTTGGCACGGCTATTTGCTCAGTCTGCAGAAACACAGCTGTCTAAACTGCTTCTGTGCACGCGTGGGATTCCTTATCCCCTGGTATGATGTTGCCTGAGATGGAGCTTCTGACCCAGGAACCCACCTCGAAGCAGAAGGTATGGCCGAGGCCCCGCCCACAGACTCACCCAGTTCTACTGTGTTCTCCACCACCCTAGACCAGTTGGGTGTGGAGCAGCAACTTTCTCCTCACTATGGAGCCCAGGCTGGCTCAAAGCTGCTGTTGTACGTGTTAACTCAGTGCAAGGCAGGTGGCTTGCGTGGCACGGGTTTATCTTCTCGCAGCTCTAGAGTTTGGAGTCGGTGTGTCAGCCAGCCTTGTGTCCTCCTGAATTCCAAAGGGGGCATCTGTCTCAAGGCTCTGTTACAACTCTAATGCTGTTGGCAATCTGCAGCGTGCTGGGTCAACCTTCCATTCCTGTGATGAAACACCCGAGGCAATCAACTGAAAAGGTTGATTTTGCCTCAGAGCCTCACAGATTTGGTGCCGCCAGCCTCTGGCTCCATTGCCTTGGGCTTGGTCAGCACAGTGGAAGCCAGTGATGGGGAGGGAGGCTGCTCACCTCACAGCAACCAAGAAGCAGAGAGAAGAAAGGGCAAGGCCCTTCAAGGCCACTGTACCACACTCAAACTTTCTTCCACTTGGTCCCATTCTGTGAAGTTTCCACCACCCTGCAGTAGCACCCTGGGGCGGGGACCGAGTCACTGACACAGGGGCTCCTGGACACATTCAAGGCCAGCGGATAACACTTGGCTTATAGAACCATCACCCCAACCTCTGCCCTCATGATCACAGGCCTCCTGGCATCTCCTCTGGTTCTGTATCTGTCCGTGGTTATCTTCTATGAATCTAGAAATAAGTACCAGGCTAGCCTGCTCTAACCTTATCTAAGTCATAGCTGCAGGATCCTGTCTCCCAACCAGTTCATATCCCAAGTTTCTTGAGGGATAGTGTTCAACCCAATATTTGACAAAAAGTAGCAGAGGTGAGGGTGATCATTTCTGTATACTTTCTTCCGTCTGTCTGTCTGTCTGTCTGTCTGTCTCTGCTCCCTCCCTACTCTCAATTCCTCTGATCACATACTCTGGGGCAGGTCACTTGCCATGTTCAAGTGCCCTCAGACAGCTGTCAGAGAGGCCCCATGGTGGGAAGCTGAGATTTCTAGCCAGCAGCCATAGGGTGAGCTCAGAGGTAGTCCACCAGTTCCACTAAAGCCACCCGACCAGGCGTCTGCAGCCTCAGGGCAAACCTAGATCCAAAGCCACATGACCAAGCTGTCCCCGCCTTCTAGATTCATAAAAGCTACTTGTTAATAAAGGCTCTCTGTCCTCAATTACTAAGTTGGAGGGGCTTCATCATGTAAGCAAGCACAGCCATGGGGACTGAGGTTTTCTGGCCCCAAGGGTCTGGCACCCAGGGGGAACTCTCTGATCCAAGCTAATGGCTCAGTGTTTCCAGAATGAGCTGAAGATGGCATCTCTCTTTGCTCCAGCCTCCTCCATAGTCCAGAGATGTCTGCCAGGGTATGTCAGGGCACAGGCCTCTTCCTTTCACTGGCCCATGTCTCCTCCTGTTTTGGTTTTGGGAGCTGGAGGCAAGAGTTATTCTCAGCTACACAGGGAGTCAGGTCAGCCTGGGTTTCAGGAAACCCTGTCTCAAACAACAACAGCTTCCCCCAAAGTCCATGTGTCCAGGACTTCTAAGTCTTGACACCCAGGAACCCAGGGGTAC
Organism: Grammomys surdaster; assembly: GCF_004785775.1. NCBI lineage: Eukaryota > Metazoa > Chordata > Mammalia > Rodentia > Muridae > Grammomys > Grammomys surdaster. The sequence goes on from NW_021604595.1 coordinate 1,447,932, forward strand.
CTGTTTTGGTTTTCCTGGCTTCCTCAACCACAGTCAACAGCTTTGAGCTGCTCTCCACCATGCTGGCTGGCTTCCTTGAAGCTATGGAGAGAAAGTGCGGCCCGGTCTTGCAAGTTATAAATGAGTCCATTAAGGGGGGCGGATTCACTAAAAGGCTGGGTCCAAAGCCTCCCTCGTATGATCGATGACTCCATAGCCTGCAGACGGTCCTGAACCCCAGTGCATTCTTAATGCCTCAAAAGTTTCCAATTAAAGGCAAATGGCTCTTGGCAAAGTGCAAAGCATTTTTACTAACTAAAATAAATACCTGGGCAGGCTCCATGGTTTATGACTTCTTCACACGGCTGAGAAGAAGCAGCTAAGGAGTCAGGGGTGAGGAATCGTAGGATTGAGAGGCCCATCAAGTCTGTGAAAGGCACCCCAGATAACAGTGCTGGGGTGCTACCCCTGGGTTCCTGGGTGTCAAGACTTGGAAGTCCTGCACACATGGACTTTGGGGGAAGCTGTTGTTGTTTGAGACAGGGTTTTCTGAAGCCCAGGCTGACCTGACTCCCTGTGTAGCTGAGAATAACTCTTGCCTCCAGCTCCCAAGTGTGGGTACCAAAACTCTGGTTCTGTGAGTTGTTGGGGAAGCAAACCCAAGGCTTGTGCATGCTAGGCAAGCATGCCACCAACTGAGCTGGGGTCCTGGCCTACATACACACAGTTTTGAGTCTTCCTAGGCATGGGTCAGGCAGAGGGTGACGAGAGGGTGAAACTCGTGAAGACTGCCCCCAGCTTCTTGGCCTCCACTGTGTCCCTCCACAGCTGTGCTCTGAGGCTCTGAGGCACCAGCCTCACAGCTTTGTGGTAGAGGGGACTGGGCAGTGAAGGGGGTTGACAATTCTGGGAGCTCAGGGGTCAGGCGTTGCTATGGCTACCTTCCCCTCTGTAGGTAGTTGCAGTAGGGGCTGGCCAGGTGTTTTCATTCCTTTGTTTTTTTTTTTAAACCCACCCTTTGAATTCAGAGCATCATGGGTGAGCTGGTGGGCCTGGTGTCAGCAGCAAGCTGGAGTCTTGAAGACAGAACACTTTCTAAAGACCTAATGCTCCATGCAGGAAGTAAGAGTTACCCTGACCTTGCAACTTTTAGACATCTAGACATTTCACCTGACCCATGGGACCAAAGAGGAATTGTCCCCTCCTTTCTTCTCCCAGCCCAGGGAGTTGCCCCCACTTCCTCTGCTCCTGTTGTTCATGGTCACTACATGGCCCCTTTCAAGGGACCATTCACCCAACCCAGCAACCAAGGCCTACCCAGGGACAGAGGGGAAATGTCCTGGGTACCTGGGCAAGGGTACCTGTCAGTTGGGAAGGGACAGTCACTGGGGGAGCTGGCATTTCCAGGGTCAGCGGTCCAAAACCATTGCATATGGCTTAAGCTGAGGATGGGAATTGCTGTCCCTCCCTGCCAGGCTAACTTCCACGTGTACCCCACTTATTTAAGCAGCCATGAGTCAAGACCACACACATCTGATTTGCAGAAAGGACCCAGTTTCAAACTGGAACTTTGGACCACTACGGGTCAGAGTCCATGACAGAACCAGGAGAATTCTAGATCAGAAAGAAGTGGCTGGAGCAGACTGGGCACTGGGTCTTGAAGCAGTAGATCACTAAGATCCCCCATTCTCAGCATCCCACTGCCTCGCATGGGTTCCAGGTACAGCTGGCTAAGGCATGGCTGGCTATGAACCATGCTCAAGGTTGGACCTTTAGACATGCAAGACCTGGCACCAGAAGTCAAAGGGCCCTTATGATGGTCCAGCTGCCCATCACAGTCCTGTCTGCATGCCTAACAGTCTCAGCAAAGAGGTAGTGTGACCCATTCTATAGATGGCAGCTCAGTGTAGCATTTTCAGGTCCCTGTCCTAAGCAGGAGCCATGCTGGAGATTAGACCAGTTCAGCCTGTGCTGGGATGGCTGCTGGACCTCCTCTGTCCTGGACTATATTCATGGCAGTCAGGTTTAGGGAACTTCTGTGAATGGGTGGAGATGGTCTGTGGGGTCTCCAGGTGGCTGGTGTCCTATCCCTGTATAAGAACCCAGAGGCTGATGTCACCTCTCCCAAGAAGGGACACTGAAAGAACAGCTTTTGGTCACCTTCCATGGGGACCACAGGGACTCCCAGTAGTAGGCTGAGCTTCACCCTTCTTGGCTGTGCCCCACTGCCTAGGTTGGGCCAGCCTTTCTATCCCAATGGGGTCTGTTTGTCCCTCATCTCCTGTTGTTTGGTTAGAATTTGCTTCTGATTCCACCTTCTCCCTCAGAGGCTGGCTTTGAAGTTGGCCTTCAATGGTTGGAAGCTTAATTTTCTGGTGGCCCAGGACCTCACTTCTAGTTCTACATGCCCTTTGGAACCCAGCTCTATCTGCTGCTATCTGCTCATGGCTATGTGTCTTAGGGTTTCCATTGCTGTAAGAGGCAGCCATGATCAAGGCAACTCTTATAAGGACAACATTTAATTGAGGCTGGCTTACAGTTTCTCAGGTTCAGTCCATTATCATCATGGCCCAAAGCATGGCAGCATCCAGGCAGGCACGGCTATGGAGGAACTGAGAGTTCTACATCTTGTTCCGAAGGCCAACAGGAGAAGACTATCTCCCACTTGGCTAGGATGAGGGTCTCAAAGCCCACATCCATTGTAACGCACTTCCTCCAGGAAAGCCACACCTGCTCCTATAAGGCCATACCTCCTAATAGTGCCACCCCCTGTGCCAAGCATATTCGAGCTACCACAGTATTTTTAGGACATATGGCCACAAGTGGTACACACATCTATTAAAAAACAAAACAGTAAAAAGCAAAAAAAATCTGGACATAGTGAAAGGACACTTTAGATCACATAAGGAGGAGGTACACAGGATATGGGTCTAAGGATATGGGACCTGGAATGTGGAAAATGAGTGTGGCTGCCTCAGGCTCATGGTGGCTGTGGGTGCTTATTTCCTTCACGTTTCATACAACACACATGTATATGAGCCCTAATTGAGGAATCCACAGTTTCGTTTTCTTTCTACCTGAGTCACCCTCAGGTGATGCTGCCCCTGCCCTCCTCCCAGGCTCTCCCTCTCACAGCAGTCCTCTGACAGAGAGGACAGCATTGTTGGAGACCTGTCCATCCTGCCTTTATGAGAGACCTAGTGCCCCAGATCTGCCCTCAGAAAGGACAGCATTCGTAAGATAGCCTGGTTCGACATGGCCAGTGTGTCTCTGTCCCATCAGATCATCCCAGACCCTTCTCCTGGGGTCCTCCAGCCTAGGTCTTCTGGGAACCCATCTTCTTTGTAGGGCATGGCTGCCTCCCTAGGGATGGAATCCTAACTGAGAAGACACTGTCCACTGAGGCGCCCGCTAGATCTGGGAGAAACCTGTGCTTGGTCAGGAACACAGTTTTCTAGTTCTGGGCACCTTACCGTCACCCTCCACCTACAGAGGGCCATTTTCTCATCTGGAATGTACTGAGTTCCTGCAAGAAGTTACACTAAAGTCCTGGTCCATAGCACCTTGGGATGCTCTTCAATTTGGAAACAGAACTACCACAGATGTGATAGGTTACAGTGATCCAGGTCCAGATCTGAATCCTCATCCAGCATGCAGGGTATCTTTATAAGAAGGACGCAGACAGGCTCAGGAGACCATGGTGACGTGGCTTCAGAGGCAGGCACGAAAGTGTTAAGACCGCAATTCAAGAAGAACCAAAGCTTGGCAGCCTCCGCAGCAAAAGCAGGGAGGACTCCCCTCAGCACTTTCACAAAGACTGTAGTTCATCCAGCGTCGTCTTGGCTTCAGCTTTCCAGACTCCATAACTGTGGGAATACGCTTAAACCACTAAGGTTCAGGTCTTTTTGGGCAGCCTCAGGAAATTTATCTCTCATTATCTCAATAAAGAGTAAAGTTAAAGACTCCCCAAACCTACCCCCACCCAGAGGGACTCCAGTGGCTGTTGCCAGGCACATCTTTAGCTAACATGGCACCAAGGAGAAACATCTGGGGTTGCACTAAAACATCCCTAGACACTTACACGTGTGTCCCTGGGCTGGCTTTTCATAGATGAGAAGTATTGTTCCAGACACAGAGCACACTTTCACGAGACTGTCCTCAGTGGACACTGGAGTTATCCCTGCCCCCTCTCCTCTCTCTTCTCTCTTCCCCCTCCCACTCTTGCTCCCCACCCTCATCCCCTGCTCTCACTCTCAAATCTCCCCAACTCTTTAAAGCGATGATAAAACCCAGACCTTTCTGATTGCAAATGTTTTTAAATGCCTGCGTATTAATGACTGGTTGAGTATGCACGCTGGCGAGCGGAGGGCGATCCTTCTTGTCTTAAATGAGAAAAAGTCATAGGAAAAATGGGCTTTGTGTTGTCAAACATTACTCTGAGCAGACGCCCTCTGAGCGCCCGGCTCTGGGGGCTTCCTGAAGCCAATTGCATTCTTCCTGCGGTGTGTTTAACGTCAGCGCCCCGAGGAGCTTGGCTGCGAAGAGCCCCGAAGGCCAAATATTTACACAGCCAACCCTCAAGCCCCATGGAAATGACCTCAGGAACATTGTTTTTAATTCATGAGATGTGGAGAGGAATGGGAGGCATGGCCTTTTCAACACTTGTTTCTGGACCATGGACGCTCAGGAACAGGGTTCCTGGGCAAGAACACTGCGGGTCCTCCCTGGATCCAACTTACTTCCGGTATCAGCTCCTTGAGCCCGTTTCTCCTATAATACCCAGGTAACAACAACACAGGATCCCTGGGGTACGAAGAGAACAGGATGTTCTGGGGAGGCAGTGGCTCTCCAGGTAAAGATCTCAGCAGAGACCTACACTGCTGGACCCAGGGCATCTGGGTGGAGAAGCTTCCAACAGCTATCCAACCAGAAGACATGTTGGTCTTCCCTTGTTTTCCTTCCTTTCCTCCTTCCTTTTTCCCCTCCTTCCTTCCTTCTCTTTCTCTCTTTCTTCCTTACTTCCTGTTACTTGATTTCAAGACAAGGCCCTATGTTCAGATTCAAGGAAGACCTTGAACTTCAGGTCCTCCCAGGATTGCGGGCACCATCCCACCTGGCTTATGCAGCTATAGGGTTGGTAGTCAGAGCTGCATGCACGCTAGGCAAGCAGGGCCTGTGGAGATAGCTTCCCAGTTTCTGGTGCCTTGTGCCTTCTCAAATTTGGGAACTCCCCAGCTAAAGGTCAGTTCCCTTTGGCCAACACCATGCCCTCACCTTCTCCACCTGCCTTTTCTAGCCTCCAGCCCCTAATAGCACCAATGTTAACTCTTGATGAGTCCCAGCCCCCAAAGCCTTGTGTGTGTCAGGTGTAACCAATCATACAAATTGGTCCTCAGGACACCCCTTCAGCCAGCATGCCAGCTCCCTTGTCCCCAGTCTGCGTCTCTCTGAGGGGCAAGTTCTGCTGGTCCCTCGAGTTCTCTGGTAGGCTTAGGCTTTATTAGCCTGTAGTAGAATTATTTTTTTTTAATTTTAATTATGTGCCTGAGTGTATGGGGGTGGGGTGGGGGTATACACATATGAATATGGCTCCTGTGTAGGCCAGTAGAAGGTTCCAGACTTTCTGGAGCTTAGGTGACAAGAGATTGTGAGCCACCTGATATGGGTGCTGAGATCTGAACTCAGGTCCTTTAGAAGAACAGCAAGCATTCTTAACCACTGATCCATCTCTCCAGTCCCGGCAATAGACTCTTGATATACCTTCTCTTTATACCACGGCCTGCAGGGCTGGCTTCCCGCCCTGCTCTCATGATGATGGCCCCTCCGTCTGGACTGGTATACCCACTTTGGAACTATAAACAATAAACTGTTTTTTTCCCTCCTCTAACTCGTGTTTGGTCACACTATTTTACTATAGGCACAGAAATGTAACTAAAAGCAGAACTTCCTATCAAGACGGAGGGTTGCTGTTCACAACCCCGACCATGTGACCTTTCTGTCTTTGAACTATTTTGTGGAAAACTTTGAAACTACGTGCAGGAAAAGTGTGCAGTACCGTGGGTTTATATGCTGCCAAGAGAAACTTGTTATTCTGTGCAAACTTAGAAGTCAGGGATATTGAAGCATGGAGAGAAATGTCCAGCTCACTAGGTTGCAGAAGGAAGTAAGGATGCTCTCGGGACCTGGGCTAGGGGCTGTTTGTGTGATAAGTTGGCTAAAACTCTGGCTTCATTAGGATTATGTCTTGAGAATGTGTGTTAAAAAGTAGCAGACTGATTTCTTTAGTGGAATAAATTTCAAGAAAGCATAATGTTGAGTCTGTGGCATGGTTGCTACTGATTACTTTTACTGGTCAACAATTTAAAAAGGCAATAAGAGGGGGGAGCAAAAATAATTTTTAAAAAATGCACCGTTTGGAGAGGAGATGAGCACTAGGCAGTTTAGTGTTGCAGCCAAGGCACGTGCCGAAAGAGACCATAATTGTGGACGGGCCACAAACAAACAGTCAAAGGGCTTACGGGTGCAACAGAGAGACTGACATTCCCCAAGTAAAGGAAAATGTCCTGCCTGGCACCTCTGGCTGGGATGTCAACTCTTTTCCTGTCCTTGGACTTTACCGGAAGCACAAGCTCCCTCAAGGTTTCAACCTTGCCAGTCTTAGTGTAAGAACTGGGTTTTTGGCCTTAGAATTCAGCCTGGAGCCAAACCATGAACTTCACTGGATTCTAAGTGTGTGGCTTACAAGAAAGAGCTGGGGTCTGGCTTACATAACTTCACAGACACGTGAACCTCCCCCTCCCATCTCTACCATTGGATACAAATACACGTGAGGGAAACACACCTGTATGGATCACTATATACACACGTGTATGTGCAGTTAAAATGGATGTTGGTTGGTTTCTCTGAATTACTCTTACTAAGACAGATTGTGGGGTTGAGAAAGCATGTTGGGCTTTTGTTGCTGTGATGAAGTATCTGCCACACAGCTCAGGGGAGGATTCTCTGGTTGGTTTTGCTCACTGGCTCACAGGTTCCAGGCTGTCATGGTAAGGCAGGCAGGGCAGAGCAAATTAGTTCATGTCATGATGATGATGATAGACAAAGACAGACAGACAGACAGACAGACAGACAGACAGAATATGCCCTGTTAGAGGGCTTTTTGTTTTTCCTTCCCTTATTCCCTCTGTCCCCCTACCTATGGGATAGTGCCATTCAGGGTAGGCCTTCGCTTAGTTAATCCTCTCTTGGAAATTTTCTCAAACACACTCTTACGTGCTTTCCTAAACACCTAGGCACTTCAGAGTCTAGATTGGCAATCAGGAGCAACCATTGCAGGGTGGCTCTGGGAGCAGGACTTTAAAAACAGGTTTACTGAATTGGTCCTGGAATTTCTGGAAGGTTCTCTAATAGGATTACATCTAAAGACATACACTCCTGCTTCCAACAGTCAGTGAAGCTCTTGCCACAGGTGATTCTGCCACCACGATAGGGTCATCTCAACCTTCAGAACATCGAGAAGGTCAGTGCCTGTTGCTAGAAGTGCCCAGGCTGTGGGATTTGGAGAAGGGGTAGACAAATATACATGGATTTGGGGACAAGGAAGTGCAGCGATACTCAATAAATACCTAAAAGTCTGAGTTGTCTGTGAAGCCAGATCATAGCAAGAGGATGGGAAAAAGTCTAGATTTCAGTAAAGGAAGTGTTATCGGAAGGGACGTGTACTCAGTGGTGCTTCTGTGGCCATCTCAGGTGGACACACGGACAGTACGTTAGAACTGGAAACACTCGTCTCTGTTGAAAGTAGCTAAGAGCCTGGCTAAATCCATGGAAAATGATGGAACTACATATTTAGTGCAGAGGATTTCTATGCTGTCTCAAAGGCACAGGCTGCTTCTCCACACTGCTCATGAAGGTGCAAGCTGACCCCCTCACACTGCCCATGCTGCAGGCTAGCCCCCTCACACTGCCCATGCTGCAGGCTAGCCCCCTCACACTGCCCATGCTGCAGGCTAGCCCCCTCACACTGCCCATGCTGCAGGCTAGCCTCTCACACTGCCCATACTGCAGGCTAGCCTCCCACACTGCCCATGCTGCTGGCTAGCCTTCTCACACTGGTCATGAAGGTACAGGCTAGCCTCCTCACACTGCTCATGAAGGTGCAGGCTGGTCCCCTCACACTGCCCATGCTGCAGGCTAGCCTCCCCTCACTGTTCATGCAGACTAGCCTCCTTTCCCTGCACAAGATATAGGCTGGCCTCTTCTCAGTGCCAGTGAAGGCATAGCCTGGTCTCTTTGCATCATGGTGAACTGTGTAAGGAAAAAAGAAAGCCTTTGGTAAAAGAACTGAGCTTAGGAATTCATTACATTCATATCTTTGATTTAAAAACAAAAAAAGAAAAAAGTCTGTGTCTAGGAAGGTGCTCGGTGGGGAAAGTACTCGTCAGGGAAACATGAGGACCCAAGGTTTACCCCAGAACCCACGTGAGGAAGCTGGGTATGGAGGGCCACATTTTGGAGACAGGCATCTAGGGCCTTAGAGCTCACTGATGAGCAGACCTAGCCTATTTCCCAAGTTCTAGGCCAGTGAAAGACCCTATCTAAAAAACTGGAATGATTCCCTACACTGACCTCTGTCTCACCCCACATGTGCATGCATGTGTCTCCGCACCAATATACACACGCATGCACATGTGTGGGCAAAGAAGAGTAAAGCTTTTCCCCAAGAGAATGCTAAAAGTGTCGGTGAGATTAAGGGTAGGCTAACCAGCCATGTCAGCACAAGCTAAGATAGAAATGGTTACAGCCAAGAGACTCTGCCACTCAGGGCCAAAAGGCATGAGTACCAGATGAATAAAGGAAGGCCCTGAAACCCTAGTGTCACATACTGTGGAGTGCCAGAGCTTCTGGCTGTGACCACGCTTTATCCTTTAAGAAAAAGAAAGAATGACCCAACGGTGATTCAGAGAACATTAGCACTGCCACCACAGTCCTGGGAAGCAAAGCTGTGTCCTTGCTTTCAAAGCACAGGGCGTGTGGGTCAGGTATCCCCATTCAGTGCTTCAGAGGCTGGGCCACCAAGAATATGGACACATCTGCCACACAGAGCGGCAGCTGGCCTACTAGAGTGGGGGAATGTGGCTGCCTAGTGGCCACAGAAGGCCCAAGACAGTGATTCAGCCCAGGAGAGTTAGTCCCTTCCCTCAGGGTCTGAAAGAGCAGATTTTGCTTAGCTTTGAACTTGCTTGAGACTGAAACTAAATAGTTCTTTAAAAATATCACTTTCATTTTTATCTCATTTATTTTTATCATTATTATTATTAATGTGTGTGCATGCATGGATATATGTATATGTGTATATGTATGTGTGTATGTGTATATATGTGTGTATATGTGTGTGTATGTATGCATATATGTGTGTATTGTGTATGTATATGTGTGTATGTATGTGTATGTATGTATGTGTGTACGGATGTGTGCATATGTGTGAGTGTGTATGTATATGTATGTATGTATGTATGTGTGTATATGTGTATGTATGTGTGTGAGTGTGTTGTGTATGTATGTGTGAGTGTGTACATGTGTGTATGAGTGTGTGTCTGTGTGTGGATGTGTGCATGTGTGTGGATGTGTGTGGATGTGGACATGTGTGTCTATGTTTGTGTGTGTGCAATTGACAGGATTTAGATCTTTTATGGTAGGTTCCAGGGACAGAACTCAGGCTGTCAGACTTGGTGACAAGCACTGTTACACACTGAGCCATCTTGCCAAGGCAGGGCTCATCACCCCTTCCCTCCTTTCTCATACTCCTTCTTGGAGTGAGCATACCATGCCCTATGTGCCTGGTATTTTGAAAGCACATAACTTGTCCTGGCTTGAGAAGTCCACAGGTAGGAGGAGCTTTTGCTCCAAAATGAATACCTTGAGTATCACTCGTGCCTGATTTAGATGATTTTTAAATGATTTTTGGACTTGAAATTGATGTTGAAGTTAGTTAGGAACTTGGGGGCTATCAGGATGAAGTAGAATTATTTCACCTGTGAGAAGGCTATGAACTTGAGGAGGGGGCTAGAGGCAAAATATATTACAGACTGAGTCGTGTCCCTCCTCCAGATTTATATGTTGAAGCTCTAATTCCCAAATAAAGACTGTGGAGAGGAATGTTTGGAGAAGAAGGGGGTTAAGGCAGATTGAGTGGGGACACATGGGTAGGCTAGAAGCTGGTAGAATCGGGGTCCTTTAAAGAATGGAAGAGATGGCCCAGTTAGGGAATTGTTTGCTGTGCAAGCAAGGGACCTGAGGTTGTATCCCAGAGCCATATGAAAAGCCAAGTGTGGTTGCATGCACACGTAACCTCAGTGCTGGGGATGTGGAGACAGGGGGATCCCTGAGACTCACTGGCCAGCTAGTCTGGCAACATGGGTGAGCTCCAGGATCACTGGGAGACCCTGCCTCCAAGAATAAGGCAGAGAAATACCAGGCATCTTCCTCGGGCAAGCACATCAGCACGCATACAAGCATGTAAATACATATACAACTCAAGAGGGGGAAGACCAAGCGCCCCCGGTCCCTTTCTGTATGCAGAGATTTGTATGCGAACACAGAGAAAGAGAGGCCAGTAGGGATCTGGGAGGGGAGGCTTCTCAGGTGCCACATCCCAAAAAGTAGACTTCTGTCATTTGAGCCATCCAGTCTCTGCTGTTTGGTCATGGCAACTCTAGGAGAAGAATAACGAAAGCACTGGCTGGGGAGAGGAAATGCGTAGATCAATGGCGCTGGAGCAGACAGCCCAGACATAGACTCAAGCACAGTTCAATGGAGATAGTAGTTTTTCAATATATATCACTAAAACAGTTGTCATCATCATCATATATATAGAGAAACCCCTAGACACACATTTTAAACAAGGTCAACTCAGAACAAACTCTAGGAAACCCAGAGGTAAAGAGTAAATCTACAAAACTTAACAATGGGAACAAAACATCCACATAACCACAGGTTTGGTAATACATTTAAACAGACCACTAATAATGCATTCCATGGAGAAGTTCATAGGGCTGTGCAGCTCTGAGGTAGAGCACCTGCCTGAGGTGTAGCTCTGAGGAAGAGTGTCTACATGGAAAAATGCAGGGTCCATGTTGACTTGTGGACTGGGTTGGACAGAGAAAGGAACCAATGAACTTGAAGACAGACCGGTAGTACTTCAAACATTCAAGCATCTATGAAGGACAGAGCAACTTAAGGGAGAAAGGGTTTATTTTGTCTTGCTCAAGGTTTGAGGGGATACAGCCCATCATGGTAGGGAAGGATGGCTGTGGGGATTCGGCTTACCTTTAGTCTGTGGTCAGGGAGCAGAGACGGATGAATGTTGGTATTCAACTCACTTTCTTCTTATTTGGTCCAGAACCTCAGCCCATGAGATGATTCTGCCCACATGTAGGGTGAATCTTCCTTCCTCAATTAACCCAGTCTAGAAACTCTGTCACAGGCATGTCCAGGAGTTTGTCTCCTCAGTGATTTTAGGTCTTGTCAAGTTGGGTGACAGTATTAAACACACACACACACATACACACCACACACACCACACACACCACACACACGTACACACACACACCACACATACACACATACCACACACACCACATACACACACCACACCACACACACCACACATACATCACACACACACACACCACACACATACACACCCCACACACCACACACACACACATACACACCCCACATACCACACACACACACATGCAAGCATAAATAATAAAAAGAAGTGTGCTATGAAGACCACCTGTGGGAAACTGTCCACAATCAGCATGCCAGCAGATGTTTAACGTGAACAGGGAGCTTCTTGCGAAAGCCCCATGCTAGCACCCAGTTAGGACGCTGTCAGTGGCTGATGCCGAAGGGTTGGTGTGTGAATCCTGCGGCATTCATACACATGATACATGCTTCTGCAGCTTACCTGCTCGGGAGGTTGAGGGGTACAAATATGGGTTTACTCTGGGGATCCCACATGCAGCTTTGTGCTAGATAGTTTTATGTTAACTAGATATAAGTTATAGTCATCAGAGAGGAGGGAGCCTCATTTGAGAAAATGTCTCCATAAGATAGGGCTGCAGACAGGCCTGAGGGCATTTTCTTAATTAGTGTTAGATGTGGGAGGGCCCAGCCCATTGTAGGTGGTACCACCTTGGGCTGGTGGGCCTGAGTGCTCTAAGAAAGCAGACTGATCAGGCCAGAGGGAGCAAACCCGTAAGCAGTACTCTTCCATGGCTTCTGCTTCTGCCTCCAGGTTTCTGCCCTGTTTGAGTCCCTGTCCTGACTTCCTCTAATGAACAGTGATACGGAAGTGTAAATCAAATAAACCCTTTCCTCCCCAATTTGCTTTTGGTCATGGTGTTTCATCTCAGCAATAGAAACCCTAAGACAAGCTTCAAGATCATTTCCTGGGGAGGCCTCCTTCCTGATTACCCAGCCCTGGGCATCCTGGAGCTTCCTGTGGTCCTAAAAGATCATAGGCTGTCTTAGTGTTTGTGTCTTTGCAGAGCTGATGTCCAAAGACCAGGCTGGGGATCTCTGAGGGCCATGCCTCAGCCTGTCCTAGAGAGTCCTCATTTTAGAAAAGAGCCCCATGTTAGAAGAGCCTGAACCTGCTGGGGGATGTGGCTGCCTCCTGTGAACCAAACCAGTACAGTCAGAGTCACAATGGTGGCTTGTGGGTCTGAATGCTTGCAGGGTCAGCAACAGCCACTTCCAGGTGACAAACTGAGATCAACTGGGAAGAGGGTATCTCTGTTGAGAAATTACCTCTATGAGACTGACCTGTGGGCATGGCTGTGGGAGGGGAGCATTTTCTTAATTGCTAATTGATGCAGGAAAGCCCAGCCCACTGTGGGTGGCATCATCCCTAGGCGGGTGGGCCTGGGCCCTATACTTAAAGGAAATAAACAAGCCAGTAAGCTGTATTCCTCTATGGTCTCTGCTTCTGTTCCTCAATTCCCCTTGATGAAGTAACTTGTAAGTCAAATAAACCCTTTCCTCCCCCAAGGGGCTTGGGGGATGGTCGTGTTTTATTAGACAACAGAAATTACAGTTAATAAGTATCAGCCTTACAGTTGGCGAGGCGCTGACAAACAGACTTTCTCTGGTCATCCAAGTTGTAAATGTTGACACACTCAGAACAAGTGTCTAAGGTCTAAGGTCACTGTCAGGTCATGTGAGTCAACTTCCTAGGACAGTACAGAGAACAATCCTGCTCCAGGGTGGATGAGGACAGGGTAGCTATCAGGCTATAGGAGACAGTTACATCAGCCTTGCAAGGAGGTGAGGTGCAGAGGGATGGTCTTTGGCACCAAAGCTGGTTTCAACACCCTGCCTGTGGCCACCATTGGGTCCTTGTCTGCATACACATCCATCATGCCAGTACCACGTGGGTCTGACTGTGGTGGGAGGTGGCCAGATCCCATCTGTCTCCTCAACACTGATCACCCATTTTACACACAGTAATGAAATGACAGTGGGTGGTTTTATTAGGAATTACGTATCAGCATGGGGATTCTAGATCCCAGGCCATACTAGGATGGCTTCAATTCTGCATCTCACTTGAAGCAGCTACAACCCCAGCCCCATGGGCAGAAATGTGTAATATTCCTATGGTAGTTGATTTTTAAGTCTTCTCTGGGGATTTAGAATTAGTGTATAGAAAATACGCAGGCCGGGTGGTGGTAGCCCGTGCTTTTAATTCCATCACTCAGAGGTGGTGAATCTCTAAGTCTGAGGCCAGCCTGGTCTATGGAGTGAGTTCCAGGACAGCCAGGGCCTTCTTTCCTGTTTTGAAAGAAAGAAAGAAAGAAAGAAAGAAAGAAAGAAAGAAAGAAAGAAAGGAAGGAAGAAAGAAAGAAAAGAAAAGAAAGAAAGGAAAGAAGGGATAGAAAATGCACACAGTTGGTGCTACATAAGTGCTTGCCGTCCTTCTAGCAACTATTACCTGGTTGCACTGAGCGGTGGGACAGGTCTGGATGCCCCTTTCCTTTCTTCATTCTGGCACCTGCCCTGGCCCCTATTTCTCACCAGGCTGGGGATCAGGTCCTAGGGCCGCCTGCCCACAGGAGTATCAGGTAACCTTGACCTGCTTTGCCCCCGAGGAATGATCTTGCCTTCAGGCTGTCTCCTATGGGGTGCAGTCCAGACCAACCAGAGGCTTTCCAGTTCTCTGCCTCTATCCCACCCTAAGCCAAGCCTGTTGGGCAGAAGCTCAGCCCACACTATAGGCTGAGCTCCAAAGAGGTATCACCACTCTCATTTCATCCATGGTAGCCAGCCGAGCCAGTGTGCTGGCCTGGTCCCTATGCTATGACCACAGCCTGTCCCTAAGACCCCTGAGTCCTCCAGCAGAGTGACTTCATGATGTCATCCAAACCTACCAGACAGTCACCAGTGCATGGAGCTAGTGAGGTTTCGAACTGTCCCCTCTCTTCCATGTGCTCCCCTAAGGCCCCTCCCCCCCACCGGTGGCCCTTCCCGCCTGTGGCCAGCACCGGTGGTTGTGTTTAAGTGAGTAATTTGGCCCCTGTTTAAGGAGAGGAAGTAATAATAGCGGCCATAATTGTCCAAATTACGGCTGCCCCTCCGAGTTTGACATCTGCCTAATGACAGCAGACGGAAACCTGACCTGAGGCCCAGGGCGGTGGACAGTGATGACTACTGGGAGTGTCCCCAAAGCCAGCCAAGCCTTTGCTGGCCATGGCTCTGGAGGATGAGCCACTCAGCCCAGACACTTGCAAACCAGAACCCAGAGAGGGAGCCATTGCCCATGGCCTTAAGTGGGGCTAGTTACAAGCCACCATCTACTATTCGGCTAGCTTTCTGCTTCAACCAGACTGTGCACTGTCCATTCCAAACTTGAAATATAGATCCCCAATCCTTCAACACTGCTTTTGTTTGCTCCTGATGGTTGTTGGTACATGACATCTAGTTGATGTTGTGTTTATAAAATAAAATAAAATAAAATAAAATAAAATAAAATAAAATAAAATAAAGGAGAGAAGGAATATGTTTGGTGGATGTGTAGTCAGGTATGGGGGAAGGGGGTGCCTCTGTGGGTCCATGCTGAGGAATCCCTTCCCCCTGAGGGACCAGCCACATGATGTATAGTAGAGAATAGAGTTTATTTAGGGCATGGGGAGGGGAGTTGAGAGGTTAGTAAAGACAGAGAAAGGGAGAGAGAGAGAGAGAGAGAGAGAGAGAGAGAGAGAGAGAGAGAGAGAGGAAGAGGAAGAGGAGGAAGAGGAGGAAGAGGAGGAAGAAGAGGAGGAAGAGGAGGAAGAGGAGGAGTGAAGTAGAGGCCAGCCATGATCACACAGAGAGAGGGAGGGGGAAGGGAATGGATGGGGGGAAGGGACCAGAGGACAGAATGAGAGCAAGAAGGCAAGGGGGGGAGGGCAAGCAACTCCTTTTATAGTGAGCCAGGCACGCCTGGCTGTTGCCAGGTAACTATGGGGTGGAGCCTAGACGAAATGCTAACAGATGAGAGTCTTGTAATACTGGCCGGCGTCCAGGTGAGGTACCTGCTGTATTGACACCCAAATGGAAGGAGGATGCTTGTACTGGCATCTGTCTGAGTGAGCCACACCTGCTGTATCAGCATTCGGGTGAGATGACCGCCAAACTGGCTTCCAGGTAAGAAGCACCTGCTGCTCGACCAGAATCCATGTGTGGTACCTGCTGTATTAGTGTCTGGGTAAGAAGCGCCTGCTGTCCTGGAGTTCTGCTAGGATGTCTGCTATATTGACATCCAAATGAGACACCTGCCATGTGGCATCCAGAGCAGACACCTGCTGAATCAACACCTAGATGAGACACTGGCCATGCAACACTCGGATATCAGTACCTGCCCTGTGGCATCCATGGGAGACACCTGCCACACCAGCATCAGGTGAGATAGCCTGCTCTACTTGACACCCAGCAGATCTATGTGGGCTCTACTGTCACTCCCATCAGTTGGCAGTGACTTTGCCAGGGTGACATACAAGCCAGGACATGCAACACTCCTGTCTGCAGGCTTAGTGCTAAGTGCTTAGTAGCTCCAGATCACCATGCCCTATGGATCATAGCTTCTAAAAGCCAGAGAGAACATATCAAGCTATATGTCATGTCTACCCACACATGCCCTGAGGCCTAATGGAACCCCACTGCCACTACTATCTTCAAAGAGAGGACATCTCACCCAAGACTTCCCAAAGGAACCTGAGATAACACCAGCTGGTTGTGTTGGCTGTGGCCACACCTGCCCCCCCCCCTGCCCCCCCCACCTGCCCCCCCACCTGCCCCCACCTGCCCCCCCCACCCCCCCCCCCACCTTCAACTCAGACAGCAGAGGTCTATGTAAACTTAGAGACCAACAAGGGCTTCTACAGGCTGGACAGACCCCAGTGGTGACCCTAGAAGCACTTCCTATCTTCCCCCAAGCTCAGGCAGGGGATTGATTGTCTTTAGTACAGGAGAAGACCAGAGTAGCAGAGTCCCTAGAGATCGAGCTATAAAGGTGTGGTCTCACTCCTACATATTTGGGAAGTTGCAGCTGTCCTCACTCACAAGGGGCTGAAGCCATAGGTGTCACAGGAGTTCCTAGAAGCTCAGGTTCCCTGCTTGGGGGATTCCTAATACTGACTCTGGTCCAGGGGTTGAGGACTGGGTATCGGACTCAGGTTGGTAAGAAACATGATAAGCATGTTTCTTCCCTTTCTGGTGACTCAGCCAGTCTTCCCTCCTCCTCCTCCTCCTCCTCCTCCTCCTCCTCTTCCTCTTCCTCCTCCTCTTCCTCCTCCTCTTCCTCCTCCTCCTCCTCTTCCTCCTCCTCCTCTTTCTCTTCCTCTTCTTCCTCCTTCTCTTCCTCCTCCTCCTCTTCCTCCTCCTCCTTCTCTTCCTCTTCCTCTTCCTCCTCTTCCTCCTCTCTCTCTCTCTCTCTCTCTCTCTCTCTCTCTCTCTCTCTCTCCATGGAGATTGGAAGACAGTATGTTATTCTCAGGAACACTGTCTACTTCCTTTGAGACAGGGTCTGTTGCCTGGGGAGATGGTTCAGAGGTTAAGAGCACTGACTGCTCTTCCAGAGATCCTGAGTTCGATTCCCAGCAACCACATGATAGGTCACAACCATGTAGAATGAGATCTGGTGCTGTCTTCTGGCATGCAGGCATACATACAGGTGGAACACTGTATACATAATAAATAAACTGGGGGGAGAGAGAGAGAGAGAGAGAGAGAGAGAGAGAGAGAGAGGGAATCTTATTGGCTCAGGGGTCAGTAAGACTAGATTGGTGAGCCAATGAGCCCATAGATCTTCCTGTCTCTACTTCCTGAGTGTTAGGACTACAGCCTGGCTTTCTATGAGGTCCTAGAGTTAAAATTCAAGTCCTCATGCCTGTTCAGCGAGTGCTTTACCAATGAAGACCTCTCCCCATCCCTCAGTCTGCCCCCTTCCATCTGAAGGTCTGGCAACTCTAAGCTCTGCAGTGGCCCTGGCCTCGTATTAGGTGCAGAGATGTTGACCATATACTGGGACACTACAGTCCCTGTTCCAGGTCCACCCTCTCTACTTTCAAGAGCAGCAGCTCTGAGTGCTCCTGGCCACAGGGAAGATGAAGAAATCACAACACTTTCCACAGTCAGTATCCACACCCTGTTTATGCCTCATGCCTCTATGTACCTCAGGTTCTCCCTATAGGGCCAGGCCTAGAGACCCCTTGAGCCACTTGCCCCTGTGTCTGGGGCCTGGAGACCCCTATGAGCCACTTGCCCCTGCATCTGGGGTTCTGTGTGTCCTGTTCAGAGGTGAGGACATACAGAGATCTGGGGCCCAGAGACTGACTGGGGATGGCTAAGAGTCCTGTGTGCTTACAAGAAGGCCACAGAGGCCCTGGACATGCAGAGGGTAGACTTTGGAAAGCAGGAATCCCTGATGCAGCCTGGCTGACTGCCTCAGGTCACATCCTGGCCAGACTCCCATGCTTGGTTGAAACTCACTACAGGCTAGGAGGAAGGGGCATCAAGGGGAGGAACTAGTGGGGTACTGAGCCTGTGCCAAGTGCCAGTCCTGGGAAGGAGCTGACCCCACACCATATCACAGCTTCTTAGTCCTCACAGACATCAGGGAAGGGCACTCTGAGGACAAGGGACCTTTTAACAAATAAGGCTCCTCAGTCTGAGCCTACAATTCAGCCCCTGAGGAACTGGGGCCACCCGAAACTTTACACCCTGGGAGTTGGACTTTCTCACTTGCAGAGTGTCCCCGGAACCTCAGAGCACACTGGCAAATCATCAAAGGCACCCACTGGCACCTCAGGGTTTGTATGGACTGGCTAGGGTGGGAAGGGACTCAAATATGTACCCAAGCCAGCCCCAAATCCCTTTGGCTCAGAACCTATTTAAAGCAGGGCCCCTTGGCCACTGGTAAAAACTCATCCTTCCGGCCTCGAGGCAGCTGGGGCCTCTGGAAGAGCATAAAAACATCTAGCTGACACTCGGTCACCTTTATCATACACAGAGGCCCTCATCTCCGGCCTCTTGAGAGGGCTCTCCAGCCAGCCTGCCGCCTGCCCTTGATCTGTGTAGTGCAAGTAGGTGGGCCTCCCCCACCCGTCCAGGGAGGGCCTTCCACTGCCTGTCTTAGGAGATCCTGGCTCAGAGGACCTCCAGTCAGGTCACATCTGTCTCCAGGAATGAATTAGGGGCAAGTTGGCCATGGTGGGAGGGCCACTGCAAAACAGGCCATAGGGACAGGACGGTCACAGTGCTCTGTAAAGTATGACGTCAGCACTACCAACCTTCCAGAGGACAAGGACAATTGTGCATGTATTCCAGGAACAGAGGTGTGTCTGCCACAGCCTCATCCATGGCTGCACGTATGTAACACATGTGTAGGAAGGTGATGAACCAAGCTGTGGACTTAATGTCTCCTGCCCTCCTTGTCTGCTGTGTGTAGTCTGGAACAAACATGGTTCTCACCCATTCCCAGGCCCCTTGTGTTTTCCTGTGTTGAGATATGCCTTTAAAACGGAAGCACTGGGGGCTGGGGAGACAGCTCAGCTAGGTCACCTGCCATGCAAGTGTGAAGCCCAGAGTTTAAATTCCCCAGACATACCATACTTAAATGCTGTGTGGGTGAGGTGGTCTTACCACGTGGAGACAGGGGATCCCAGAGCCAACTCTGGCTAGAAGGACCAGCCATATTAGCAACCTCTGGGTTTATTTGAGAGACTTTGTCTCAGTGGGTTAGGTGAAAGAGTGATTATTCCCTACATCAGCCTCTGACCTCCACATATATGATTACATGTTCATGTAAAACGTGCATGCACATACATGTACACTACACGTGTGTGCGCGCACACACACACAACACCTAATGAGTCAGGAGTGTGAGCTTCCTCCTGCATCTCTGTCAGTAGCAGCCACTGTGCTACATGAAACCATTCCATTGTATTTCAGGAATGACTCTGGATGAGAACCGCCATCTTTTCTTCTCCCTCCTCTGGTCTGTCCTACTGAAGGCCATAGCTTCTGGAAACCACAGCCCTCTTCCAACCTCTGCATTTGGAGTCGCGCAACCAGCAGTCCAAAGTTAGCATGGCCCACTCACACTATCTCACACTAAACACACTCGCCAAACACTGGGTGGCACACATCTGGGTCAGGCTGGTCTCTGCCAGGTCTTGTTGCAAGCTATAAATGCAGGTGTGAGCAAAAACAAGCCCGTGTCCCAAGTTTCCAGGGCCGATGTTCTAATGAGGACTGTCAAGAAGAGATACCTGCAGAAGAAAAAAAACGTTCATTTATGAGAGAAGGAGCTTCGAAGAAAATTGTGTCATGGAGTAGGGTCTGTAGTTCTGCGTCCAGTGGTTCCAGAAGCGATGTGGGTCAGAGACGTGGGATGGACTAGATCTTGAGTTCACATGGAACAAGGGTAAAGGGTACAGCCATCTTCCCCATCAGAGTACAGGGTACACTTTGGTGCCCTATTCCTGAATTTTTTTCCACTCATGGGCACAGAGAAGCTGCTGTGGTTCCAGACATCACACACACACAGAACTCTCTTTCTGATGTCCTTGTGAAGGAGCTTATCTACCTTTCCCACCTTCCTTGGCTGAAAAGTGAGAAAGAGGGCCATGGGGGACTAGAGGTGTGGTGAACTGGACAGGGCTCCATTTGTACTGCTCAGGACCTGCAGTTTGCACCTGGAGGCTCTTCCAGACAGCTCCCAAATGTACATGACTCCTTTCTCCCAAGGTACCTCCCAGGACTGAGCTCTGGGGACCACTTGCTCCCCTAAGCAGATGTGCTGAAGCCGAAGGTAAGAGGGAGCCCAAAGGTACAGGGTGGCTGGCAGGGTGAGAGGGTGCAGGGCCCTGGGGTTTGAACCAGAAGGAGGCTGGGCAAGGTGGGGGGTGTCTTCCAAACATTCTAACACTTAGAGTTATGATAGAAGAGACCAAACGTTTCAAATGGCAGAGGGATGCAAGCCCAGATTCGGCATTAATTGTGTGTTATGTATTGAGAACTATGGAATCAGGTGGGCTCATGTGAGACTGTGAGGTGGGATGGGGTTGACCCGGAGCCCGCATATTTTCTGGGGCAGAAACCTTCCCTCCACTTCATTCCCCCCTGACTCCATCTTGGTTTTACCCTGTTCCTTGAGCCCCAACCTCTCAGCATCCACTCTTCCCTAGAGCACCTTTCCTCTTGCAGGGATCTCCATCTTCATGGACCCTCCTCTGACCTTCTTCGAGCCATTGTCTCTTGCTTTCTCAGCCTGAACACACAGGACCTGGCTTAGGATAGATGCTCAAGAATTCATTTATTCTTTGATTTTAATTATTATTGCATCCCATTACTCTGTGTGTGTGTGTGTATGTGTGTGTGTGCATGCACATGCTATGATGTGTGTGTATGTGTGTGCATGCACATGCTATGATGTGTGTGTGCATGCACATGCTATGATGTGTGTGTGTATGTACATGCTATGGTGTGTGTGTGTGTATGCACATGCTATGATGTGTGTATGTATGCACATGCTATGATGT
>NW_021604595.1:1469006-1482500 GCF_004785775.1 Grammomys surdaster
ATGCACATGCTATGATGTGTGTGTATGCATGCACATGCTTTGATGTGTGTGTGTGTATGCACATTCTATGATGTGTGTGTGTGTGTGCACATGCGTGTGGTGGCCAGAGAACAACTTGCAAGAGTCAGTTTTCTCCTACCACACGGGTCCTAGGAATGGAACCTATGGTCAGCAGGCTTGGAAGCAGGCCCCTTCACCCACTGAGTCTTCTTGCCAGTCCTCATTCATCCTCCATCTGTTCATTCAAGGACTGATGGCTAGCAATGGCCAGTGGCTAATGGCCGAGGTTCTTAGCATCCTCCAGCTCCCTCTGTCAAGGAGATACTGATAGAGACAGATTTGCTAATGGGCAGTAAATGCCAGCAAGCACAGAGGTTGGAAGCGTGGAGGCTCCAGTGACCCCGATGCCGATGTTAGAGGTGTTGCTTCCGGGGAGACTGGGCTCAGCAGCTGCAGCTCGGCAGCTTGGCACAGGGGAGGGGAGGGAATGTTTGAGTGCCTGCTCCTGACTCTGTCTCTAGCTCTGGTGGAAAGGAAGCTATTCAGGTGGGCTGCATTTTCATCTCCTCTCCCTGTGGGCAGAAACATCCCTGGTGGTCCCCTGGCCTGGCTCCTTTTACTGGGAGGGGTGTCCCCAGAATCAGGTGCACAGGGTGAGCCCTTGTCTCCCTGGTCCTCCCCTCTCTAAGCCCTGTGTTTACAGGAGTAGCCCACAAATCACAGCCAGTGCTAATGGACCCTGGCCGGTGGGCCTCTGACAGCCCCGGAGGCTTTTAGGAAAGGCCTTTGACTCCAGTGACCGGCAGTGACTGTGGGTGCACTCTCTCCCCATCCCCCTGCCT
The DNA here is from genome assembly GCF_004785775.1 of Grammomys surdaster. Classification (NCBI taxonomy): domain Eukaryota; kingdom Metazoa; phylum Chordata; class Mammalia; order Rodentia; family Muridae; genus Grammomys; species Grammomys surdaster. The sequence continues at coordinate 1,469,849 of NW_021604595.1, forward strand.
CAGCACAGACACAAAGGAGGACTTGGAGGACAGGCATGGGTTTGGGAGATGCTTTTTGCTTCTTTGAACATTTTCAACAGGGTGAGACCCATCAACACTGGCTTCCTCTGCCACCTCAGGAGTCCTGAGAGAACACTGAGGCCCAGACCTGTGCTGTTCTGCATGTCAGTCAAAGAGGGCAGAGCTGCGGCACAGAGTATAGGGCCTGTGTGGTCCACTCTCTCTCTCTCTGCTCCAGAGGGGCAGCTCAACTGGGCCTACCAGTCAGGCAGCACAGGTCTGCACCCCAGCAGGGACTGCCTGGCTATTGTGAGCCTTCCTCTTCTAGTCTCCAACACAGGGCTTAGGGAGTAGAAGACCAAGGAGGCAGAAGTTTACCATCTACACAAGTACCAGGAGTGTACACAAGTACGCACAGATTGGCTTCAGAACAGGGAGACCGGGTCAGGTGAATTTCACCACATGGTGGGGAGGGCTCCTGGAAGGACCAGGGTGGTGAGTGGCTCTGCCAATACCTCTGAGGGTTTATATGATCCAAATATGTGCACATGATGTAAAAGGGGAGTGGCTCACACTAGCAATGCCACCTGCTCCATCCTCCCAGCGCCTCCCCCAATTCCTCAGTAATTCATTTAGGGTGTGAAGTGGGGGCATTTGTCCCTCCAACCGTGGGCTATGTCACCTGGCAAAAATAACATTAGTAAAAAGGATACATTACTTTCAGCCTTTTGGGTAATTTCTTTTAAAATGTGGTTACTTCTTTTATTGTATATATGTATATATTATATATGGAAGAAAAAAATACATATGTTTACATGTAGCCCAGAGTAACCTCAGATTCCCCATGTAGCCAATAACCTTGAATTTCTGATCCTCCTGCCTCTACCTGTGGCGTGCTGAGATTACAGGTGTGCGCCACCATGGTTACCTGTTTTTATTTTTTGTGATGGGGGATGTTAGAGTTATTTGCCAACTTGATGAGGTTTAGAAGCAACTGGGAGAGAAGCGTCTAGGGGCTTATCTGGATTCTATGAACTGATGTGGGGAGATCCATACTAATCATAGGTGGGGTCATTCCTTGGCTCAGTGATCTTACACTGTGCAGCATGGAGAAAGTGATCTGAGTGTGTATCCATCCTTTCTGCTTCTTGACTGTGGATACCACTTGACCAGCTTGCTTCAGGCTCCTGCTGTCTCAACTTCCTGCCACGGTGAATGTCGAGTGTACACGAATGTTGAGCTGTAAGCTGAGATTAAACCCTTCCTTAAGCTGCTTTGTAAAACTTTCCTTCCTTTTTATTTTCTGAGTATGGGTGTTTTGTCTGCATGTGTGTCTGTGAACCATGCTCATGTGATGCAGGTCTAGCAGAGAGCATCAGATACCCAAGCACAGGAATTACAGTTGTAAGCAATCATGTGGGTGGGGAGCGGGGGAATTGAACTCTGCTCCTCTGCCAGAGCAGACAGTGCTCCCAAGTGCTGCTCCATATCTCCAGCCTCCCTCGAGCTGCTTTTGTCTGCATATTTCATCACAGCAGTAAGAAAAGGAACTAAGATGTAGGTCTCATTCTGTAGCTTAGGCTGGCCTGAACTCAACAATCCTCCTGCCTCAGACTCCTAAACGCTGACATTACAGATGTGAGCCACGATCCTAGCTTCCATATTGTTTTTATCCATTCGTCTGGACATGGGTTGATTTTGTCCGTTGGTTCTTGTGAGCAATGCCATGAACCTGCTCGTTCTTGGATGAAGACGCACTTTCTAGTCTCTTGAGCACAGGCCTGGGGTCATGTCCATTGTCGGACAGTAATTCCCTAGTTAATGTTGGAGTGATTGTCAAGATACCTGCCACTGTGTCTGCCTGGCCTACATTCCCATTAGCAACAAAGAAAGGTCTGAGTGTGGCCACTTGCAAAAGCTAGAAAGAATCCCTGGATCCCTCTGGACCTGGGAGTATAGGTGGTTGTGAGCATCTTAAGTGGAGGTTGGAAACCAAACACAGGTCCTCCATAGGAGAAACAAATGCTCCTAACTGCTGCACCATCTCTCCAGCCCCCCTTCCCATCCAGAGCACCGCTGCTCTACAGAAACATCACTTCGGCCCCTTGCCTGGTTTAAAACTGTCATTACTGGCAAATTTTAAGAGCTCTTTGTCTGGTCTGGGCACGAGCCCTTTATCAAACTTGGGATTTGTAAATATTTCCTCCGTTCTCTGGGTCATGTTTCTACATTCTCGACAGCGTCCTTTGAAGCACGACACTTTTTTTCCATTTGGATCAGGCCCACTCACCCATTTTCCTCATCTGTTTCTTCTGCATTCTGGTGGAGTATCTAAGGATCCATCATCAGATACAAGGCCGCAGAGGCGTACTCCCGAGGCTCCCTGAGAGCTTGGCGGCTTCGTCTCCTGTATTGTGTCTTTGATCCACTCGGAGTTAAGTTTGCACGCAGTGGGTTTGTATATTGTTCTTGGAAACAAGTGCATGTGTTGTAGCCGAGTACCTTGAAACGCCACTTTGTGAAGGAGCTTTAAGGCCTAGCTTAGGCCGCTCCACGACTTTGTCTCACCACAAGGAACCCAATGTCTACCCATCATCTGATTCTCTCTCTCTTCACCCAGCTCTGGACTTGACAGTTAGGGACCCATGAGCTTCTCTGGGAGAGAAACTGAAGCTGGAAACCAGGAGCCACCAGAGGGACAGAGTGTGCCCAAGCTCTTTCCTCAAGCTCCTCCCCTCCCCCACACCTCTGCAAACAAGCTGCTGTAGTAGAGTCCCCTGTCCTACAGACCCCACTGTGTGGCTGAATGTTCTGTTTACCACTGAGGAGGAACTAACAGCAGCCTGTTCCACACAGTTTCTAAGTCACTGACTTCATCCATGAAAAGGAAAGATAGAGAGACAGTTACTTCCTCAAAAAAGCAGCATGGGCCTTGGTCCTCTGAGTGGGGTCATTGTGACATCTACCAGACAGACCCCCAACTCTTGTGGTTGGGAGATAGGTGGATTGTTGGTGGAGGAGGCAAAGCTGAGAGGCACTGGTTCAAGCTCCCTTCCTCCTGGTCTGGCCTGTACCCTCCTTGTCCTCAGGGTCACAGCGCCCCATCTGTCAAGCCTGAGGCTGAGACAGAGCCTGCGTCAGGCTTCAGGCTAAGATGTTAAGTGCTGCCCCAGTTAAGGTGGCCATGCAATCTCCAAGCCTGTCAGAGACCCTGGTAGCCCAATGAGTGATGGCCCCAGGGGATTGACCAGCTGCCTGGGTGTCCCATAAACACAGCCTTAAAGTGGCTGGTGACATCCATCCATCTTGCCATTGGGCTGTATCCTGGTGGCTTTCAAGGTGGCTCTCGATGACACAGCCTTGGCCCCTTCTGGGTGGTGAGATGAAGATCGTGGATGGATCGAGCCCCACAGCGGGTGCCCTAGACGGCTGGGATAGTCGTGTGGAGGCAGTGCTGTGAGGCAAAGCACCCATCCCAAGCTCCACCCTATAGGCCTCTGCCCCTGAATCTGAAGCCACAGCCCATTGGGGTCTATCTTCCTATACCAGCCTCAGCCCCAGCCTGGCACAGGCCTCCACAGGGGTACAGTAGAGGGGTGGCAACTATGGACAGCTAGGGCTCTCAGGAGTTGACATCCAGGATGCCTGTGTTTTCTTATTTCCCAGGGAACCCTAAACACATCGCACAGGTCCGATGTCTCTTCATTTCTCCTCTGTTCTCTTCCCCTTCCTCTCTTCCTCCTCCTCCTCCTCCTCCTATCCCTCTTCCTCTTCCTCCTCCTCCTCCTCTCCCTTATCTATGGAAAAAAGATAGACAAAGGGAATAAGGGACGAGGGGGGGGAGAAGGGAAGGAGGGACAGAGGGAGGACACACATCCCTTAGTTCCAGGACATCACCCTATCCTACATTTTGTAGGACATGCTAGAATTTTCTGGGTGAAGAATGCACTTTTCCTCTGTTTCTTGGCTTCACCTCTGACTGGAGACTGGCTCATTCTGTCCTTTGTTGTGACTCTGTGGTGCCATGGCTCTTTGAGAAGTCTAAGGAGGCTCCGGGAGCTCTGCTGGAATTACCAGGCTTTCTCAGCACAGACAAATCCATGTACCCTGTGGTCTCAGGCCAGGCCTGGGGCAGACCATCAGTGGGCAGTGGCTAGCGAGCAACTTACCACAAGCCCCACCATCCCTCCAGCCTCCACAGTGCCCTCCTGTCTTGGCTATAGGCAGAAGCATCTTGGTATCCTCACAGAGGCCCAGGGCCTCACCTGCAGATTAGGAAGCAGGAGCCCAGAGATCTGGTAACTCTTTGGAAAGAAGTGGTGGGTATACATTTGGCCAAGAGCTTCGACCTGTTGCACCATGACTAGCCTGTGTAGAATGGACCGTCTGAGCACTCTTGCTTTTCAGCTGACCACACCAATGATGCTTCCTGGTAGGGCCTGGGGGCCTGGGGACTGCAAATCCAGTTCCTTGGAAGGCTGAGGATCACAAGTGCAGAGCCTGCCTGGGCTACAGAGCACATTTGATTCAAACATGGGCAATTTAGTGAGATGCTGTCTCAAAATAAAAGGGCCGTGGCAGCACCTCCGTGAACGTTGGCCAAGTGTGCACAAGTATGCCCTGGGTTCCATCCCATCTCCAACAAGCCATCTTGTCTTGCTGGGGTTGTAGGCATCTGTGGCTGTGTGAATGGTAGGAATTGAACTCAGGTCCTCCTGCTTGAACAGCAAGCTCTCTTAGCCATTTAGCCACCTCCCAAGCCCCCAACCCCCAGCTCCAAATCTTTCTTGCCTTATGTCTGAAACTAGCAGGGCCAGGACAGAAGAGTCCGTCCATTCCATTTCCTTTGTCCCAGTTCCAAGGGTAAACCCCTTCTACCCTGTCCCCACCTGGATGGAAGCAGAGACAGGTCTCACACTTCCGGGTTCTTCGTCTCTCTTCTTCTAAGCCTCAGCTTCCTCATCTGTAACTGGCATTCAGCGTCTTCCTGTTTGCAGAGTAGCTGGCGATGGTGCCCTCTCTCCTCCAGGTCTTGATGACATGCCCTCAAGGAATCTGCTGCTGCCCCCCACACTTCACTGTGTGACCAGCAGACATGAGGGAGGGGAAGCGAGATCGTTTTTCAAACAAAACGGTATCAGATGTGTGATTTGGTTTAAATATATATACCTATATATATTCCTGGCAACGGTCTGAGCTGTGCTCAACCCAGGTGGGGGAGGAGGTGGAGGAGAGGCCACTCCAGTGGCTTAAAACACCCCAGATAAGTGTTCGGTGATTAAGTGCCACCATTAGCTCTAATGGGCAATAATTGACGATGAGAAACAATTTTCTAGAGCACCACGGTCCTGGTGCCCCACACCCTGGCCCCAGCGGGGACAGCCGAGAGCTGATTAACTCCTGGGCTGGAGGAAATGTCGGAGGCACAAAAAGTTTCCAGATTCGGCCGGCTGTAATTGGAAGAAGTGATTTCACTTTCCACAGCAGGCTGATGAGGGGCCACCCACCTGCCGATGAGGGTGGAGCTCGCGGCTTGCTTCCTGCCTACCACAAACGAAGGAACAGGGATGGGGTGACACCCCACCGCTGTGCAGGGAGCCACGTGGTGGGGGTGGGGAGTGGAGATGGGGCCATACAACTCACAGGTCCTTCTCTCCCGATTTTCTCCTGAAGACTCTGGAGAAGAAGCCCTTCCGAGCTGGCACAGAGAGCCCTCCATCCCGGCAGGAGGCAGCCATATCCTTCACACCTCACAGCACGTGGCTCCACTGCCTTCCCCTCTGCCTCTGGAAACGGTTCCTGGGTGCTCCCACGAGGTGAAGCTGAGTGCCCGTTTACCAGCGCCAACTTCCCTTTACCCCAGTCCTAAGCATAAACCGCCACTTCCCATCTGCCTTCACGGCCATCTGCTATCCAGCGTCTCTGAAACGCATCTTCTTGCCTCACATTCTGGCCATCCCCCCTTCTTCCGTCTTTCCCTGCATCATGAAGAGGATGACTTCACCATCTTTCCCACTTGGGTAGGGACAGGTTGGCATGACCACTATTTTACGGCTGTCACTGCCCCTGGGTGCCCATAGTGAACCATTCTGCCTCGCCTCCTGCCCCTGTGAGAGATGGCACTGCAAATGTGTGCTGAGGGTTGCAGAGATGGCTCAGCAGTTAGGACCACCGACTGCTCTCGCAGAGTACTCAAGTTCAGTTCCCAGCACCCATGTTCCAAGTTTACAACTGCTTGTGACTGCAGCTTTAGAGGATCTGATGCATTCTTCTGGCCTCTGCCAGTACCTGCACACACACATGCACACACACACACACACACACACTTTAAAATATACATGATTTTAGCAAAAAGGCAAAGCAAGACACAATTATCAATAATTAATAAGAAATTATATGCTGAAGGGCTGGAGACATGCTTAGTTGGGAAGCTGCATGCTGTGCAAACAAACACGAGGACCTGAGTTCGAAACTCCAGAACCCATGTAAAAAGCCAGGCGAGTGGCATACTCCTGTAATCTCACCCTGGAGAGGTGAAGACTGATACTGGGGCTCACTGGTCAAGTCAGTCTAGATGAATCAGCAGACTGCAGGATAAAGGAGAGACCTTGTCTCGAAGAATAAGGTGGAGTCGATACAGAAAGGGCACCTGAAGCCAATCTCTATCCTCCACATACAAGCACACAACCCCCATCACACACATAACACACACATAACACATACATAGATGTATACTGACTCTCCTCCCCCACCCTACCCCAGGACACCTCTCAAATTTGACTTGATCCAGCTGAACAAGAATGGCTAACTCCTCCCTTGACACTAGTGATCCTATAAGGACCCAGGCAAGAGCTAACATACTCTAGATGGATGGGTGGCTGGATGGGTGGCTGGATGGGTGGGTGGGTGGGTGGATGGGTGAATGGATGAGTGGATGGATGGGTGGGTGGGTGGGTGGGTGGGTAGGTGGATGGGTGGATGGATGGGTGGGTGGGTAGGTGGATGGGTGGGTGGATAGATGGATGGATGGGTGGATGGATGGTGGATGGATGAGTGGGTGGATGGGTGGGTGGGTAGATGGATGGGTGGGTGGATGGGTGGATGGATAAGTGGACGGATGGGTGGATAGATGGGTGGGTGGATGGGTGGATGGGTGGATGGATAAGTGGATGGATGGATGGATGGATGGATGGGTGAATGGATGAGTGGATGGATGGGTGGATGGATGGATGGGTGGATGGATGGGTGGGTGGATGGGTGGGTGGATGGATGGGTGGGTGGATGGATGGGTGGGTGGGTGGATGGATGGGTGGGTGGATGGATGGGTGGGTGGATGGGTGGATGGATGGATGGGTGGGTGGATGGGTGGGTGGGTAAATGAGGGGGAAAGGTCTGGAAGTTATGTTGGATCCCAGGAAGGGATGACTATATGGCACAAAACCTTTCCCTCCATCCACTCACTACTGCAGCCCCCATCAGGCACAGGGCTGATCTGATACTGCCTTGTTTCCTGTAGCATTTTAGAGGGGGGAGTCTTTCCCTGTGAGAAAGGCCCGGGATGAGTTGAAGCCTTTGGGTCAGCACAAGCTGTCGTCCTGTGCTGTCAGGACCTCAGTTCCCAACCTATAAGTGTAGATGGTCCCAGATGTCTTCATTGCTGCCCAGCTGTATGAGGACAGGCAGGCTGATGCTCTTCCCTGGGCCACGGTGCCCTCAGTCAGGAGACTCATGGTGTGAGTAAACTCGGAGGACCAGGCGTGAAGATGAGCCAGCTTGGCTGTGGTGCCGCTGGCAGGATCCCTGTGTCAGGTGAAGCATGGGCACTTTTAAGGCTTCGGGACCTGTAGGCTGCTGCCCACGATTTCCCTTCAAGCACAACCCAATGGTGTGAGTTATGACGTTGTCTCTTTCAAAGCACACAGAATGTGAGGGTGGAGAGGGGACTTCCATCCCAGAGCTCCAAGGGCGCCAGGGCCCCCACAGCACCAAGGCTGTGCCCTCTGAGGCTTCTGTCTGTGCTCTCGGCTATTTGGTTGGACACTGCCACAGCAATGACCGTCATCACAAGTACTATAACATATTCCTCCTCATAGGGAACGCGACACGCGGTGCACAATCCACAGAGGCCACGGAGCCAGGCCTGCTCCATCATCCACCCGCGGCAAATGGTGAGTGCTTCGCGTCGCCGCCAGGCGGCACTACAGAAACCCGACCCCGCAGGTGAGGCTGGTGACCTGGCCGCTAGCACCTGCGGGGGAGGGGTGCTGCGCTGCAGGGACCCAGCCCCTTCGGGGCCCGCTGGGGCTTTCAGCAGCTCGTCCGGGAACATTTGCATGTAATTTGGGAGCGGGTCACATGTGGGAGTCATCAGGCGGAGGAAAGGCTCAATCAGGACCTAATCACTGTCTGTTTGGAGGGGTCTGGGCCCAAGTGAAAAATGAAAACGGGCCTATTTTGTTTGAGTGACAGCCATCAGCGGCCACCTTTGACCTCCCCACTCGAGGTCTGCCCGAGCTTAAAAGCCAATCATCGGGGCAGGGACCAGAGGGGGCACACCCCTCCCTCACCCATCCACCCCTTCGGGGCTTTTAGTATTCATTCATTCATTCCTTCAACACCCTAGCCTGGAGCAGACGCGTGGGGGTGCCTTGAGCTGTCACTTGCCAGCAAGGCCACCTGGCAGGCGATTGTCAGTGTTCCCACCTGCAGAATGGACGCAAGAAATGTGTCTGAAACAGCCGGCATTGCGGAGCTGGAAGGGGACCGGGGGGCGGGTGGGGCTAGCGCTAATTGCCCAGGGACAGGGGCAGAGTGAGGTGAGTCTTCCCTCGGGACTTGGACTCCCAGCCGCTACCCAGACTCATAGGGGGCACCGCTCTGCCACCATGGAAATGAATCCCTCCTTCCTGATACCCCAAGAAGAGGGGCCTGGGCCAGGGGATGAGAAGGGAGGCCGAGCTAGGAGGCTGAGATGACAGGAGGACCAGGTGGCCCCGCACTGTGACAACCGGGTTCATCCCAGCGCATAGACGCCTCTTACACCTCATCAATTGGGAGGCATCGCCCCCGGGCCTCCAAGAGGATCCGCAAGGCGGCCTGCCGGGCGCTAGCTCCGGAAGCCAGCCACTGCGGGACGCACGTGCCCCCGGGGCTCCTGGAGGGTCCCCTGCTCCCCAGGAGGCGCAGCTGAGCAGCTCGGCCCGCGGACCGGGGCGGGGCGGTGCATTAGCGCCTGGCCCCGGCGTGTTTATCGGGATGTGGAGCGGGGCCTCCAGGAAACCGTCTGGCAGGCCGGCCCTCGGCAAATGGATTGCCAATTAATCAGCATGTATTTATGAGAGCGTTTAAACCATTATTAATGTAGTGTAAATACGGAACCGCTGGCGGCCCCGGCAGGGCGCACAGGGGCCATCTGCTAGGCGGCCGCATTCCAGAGCCGCCCCCGTCCCGGGATGGTCCCCACCTCCCCGTTCCCACCTCCCAGCCTGCGGTGCTGCCCTCCTCGAAGGGCCCCCGCAGAATCCCAAAGATGATGAGCGGCAAGGAACAACCCGCATCCGCCTGATCCAGCAGCCACGCAGAGAGGGCGGGTGGTGGCCTGGCTGGGTGTGTTCCTGTCGTGGGGAGGCCGAACAGGTGTCACGCTGGACCCTGTCCTTTGGTCACATGATAGCTCGATCCTTGGCCACCTGAATTCTTGCTTCCTACTGAGCACTGGGGACTCAGAACTTGTCCCTCTCCCGTCGTGCAAGGATCCTTTCCCACCTCAGCACACGTCGGGCCACCTCCCTCTGGGCTGGAGAGTTGCTTGCTGACCCGAGACCTTCAGCTCTGGTCAGAGTCAAACACAGCCTTTCTTAGAGTCACTTCAGAGTACTTCATTGTTTGCACCCATTTTACAAATGAGGCACTGAGATGTGACAATGACCCTGGGGGTTTGGGGGGGGGTGCTGTTGCCTCCTTTTCTAACCTTCTGACACTTCCTGAAACCCCAGGATCACGTTATTTAGTAATTTGGTTTCAGGATCCACCCCCAGTTGGAACCACAAATAGACCTGGGCTTCAAAGAAAAAGGAGGGAGCCGTCCATCTGCACAAAAAAAAAAAAAAAAAAAAAAGGACGAAGTTTGATTAAGTTAGCAGCGAAGGGGAGAGACGGCTCTGTTTTAACTGCTCTTCCAGAGGACCGGAGTTCAGTTCCCAGCAGCCATGTCTGGACCTCAGAAAACCTGAAACTCCAAGTCCAAGGGATATGTTGCCCTCTTCTGGCCTTCTTGGGTTCTGGCAGGCATGTGGCATACACTCAGCGGAATAAAAATAAAATTTTTTAAAAGACAGCAGCAAGGTCTGAAGAGATGGCTGTCCCAAGCCAGGGAGAGAGCAGCTGTCAAAAGTCCCCTTCCCAGGACACTGCTCCTGCCATGACGCTAAGATGTACCCTTTCTATTTTCCTTTCTCTACTCTGCAACCCATGATGGTAAGGATGTTTTCACCATCAATGTCTCTGGGAGGGGCCATCTGTTTGTTGACTGACTGTTGGGGAAATGTAGAGGAAATGATAGTTTGGGTGCTGTTTTCCCATTTTTCTCCCTTGGCTGCACCCTGTCCACTTGCATAATTCATTTCAATCATGCCTACTAGCCTTCTACCCCTGGCCCAGGGACAGAAAGGACACTGAGAAGCCAACACTGGATACCACAAGCCTGTCCTACCTGCCACAGTGGGAACAGCAGACCCGAAGGGCAGGGACCAGTCCATGAATGATCCCGCCAGTGCCTGACGGCCTGCTGGGAACACTAGGCCTGTTCACTGGCATTCAGGGAGAGGAGAAAACCAAGCCGTGGCATGTGCCCCTATTTCCTGGCCCGCCCCCGCCCCCCATTAGCCCAGCAAGGCTTGTTTATATTACGGCAGGAATTATTCCAGCCCTAATCAGAGGCCCCACGGGCTTTCAGCATTCTCTACCCAAGGACACTCTCCAATCCTATAATTTCCATCTCCCTAGACGCCCCTGATTGAAAGCAAACATTTTTATATTTGGAAAGGAAAAGGGCCGTGCGCTATTCATAGCCTAGTCGGGCTGTCCAGAGCTGGGCCCTGGGAGGCGGGGCTGTCCAGAACTGGGCCCTAGTGGACAATTGGGGGGAGCAGCAGACCAGGGCTCAGCTTTAAGGGTGGATGACGGAAGACACAAGGATCATTTGGGTGAAGAGGTTCCCCCACCCCACCCCTGTCCTGGGCAGAGGGAACTCTTGTTCCTGAGTGACCACAGGGTTCTTCGTAAGGCACTGAGTGTGGGTTACAGTTAGGATCTCTATCCTCCCTCTCCCTCCTCCCTTGCCCAGGTGTGGTTGTTGAGGCCTGTGATGTCACCGAGTGCTATGCTAATGGACCCTTGGAAACCTGCTCTGACAGTGAGCCCAGCATTTGCTGATGTGGGGGGGGGGGACCCTGGCTGTCCCCCTTGGATTCCCTTTTGTCCTGGAACCTGCTCCAGCCGCTCCTGATTTTCTCACCTATCACTCTACAACTAGTCTGGATCTCTCATGAGTCCCAGGTTCCTCTCCTTCCCCTTCTCCCCTCTCCCCTCCCTTCTTCAGTCTCTTTCTTGGTGCATGTGGCCTAGCTCAGCCTTGTTACAGAAGCCCAGACAGGACTGTGTGTCCTCCCTGGTCAGCCGTGAGAGGCCATCTTCCTTGAGACCCTGTGCACCAGCTGTTCTGTGGATAGGTTCTCCTCCACAAGTTAGAAAGATACTTTATCAATGATCTAGGCTACTCGTCTTTCCCACACTGTCAAAAGGGAGAGGAAAGGGCTTTATCCACAGCTGCTTGGGCACTTTGGCGACAAGCCTTTGCAGAGAATGCTGTCTGTGGCTGAAACACTTGGCCGAATGAAACTGCTTAGCTCCTGGCAGCCAGAAAGTCAGAGAGAGGCTTAGAGCCAGGGTCCCAGTTCCCACTTCAAAGGCGTGCTGTGAGCTCTAGATCCAATCTTCTGCAGTTTCCACTGCCCCACCCCCTTTCTCAAGCAGGAGCACTACCTGAGGATGAGGTCCTCAGCATACACGGCCTGTGGGGGAGGACACGATTCAACCCACGGAGCCTGTGGGTAGCACTCAATATTTACATTTTGTGGATGGAGAGACCAAGATTTGGGGAGTCCAGAGAAAGGGGTCACAGGACCATCCATGTCCCTAGATCCAGAGTGTCCATGCTTAACACATAAAACTGGTAAGGGTAAACTGAGGTTGCCCAAGTCAGGAGTTACAGCCTGGTTGGTAAGTGTTGAGGAGGTTCATTTTGTGTGTGGGGTGTGTGTGTGGGGGGCGGTGTATGGTGTGTGTGTGGTGGTAGGGCGTATGTGTATGTGTGTGTGTGGTGTGTGTGGTGTATGTGTGGTGTGGTGTGTGTGTGTTTTGTGTGATATGTGTGGTATGTGTGTGTACGTGTGTGTGGTGTGTATGTGGTGTGTATGGTGTGTGGTTTGTGGTGTGGTGTGTGTGTATCTGTGTGTGGTATGTCTGTGTGTTGTATGTATGGTTGTATGTATGTATGTATGTATGTGTGTGTATGTGTGTGTGTGGTGTGCTGTGTGTATTGTAGTGTCTGAGTGGCGTGTCTGTGTATTGTATGTATGTATGTGTGTGTGTG
>NW_021604595.1:1482510-1489811 GCF_004785775.1 Grammomys surdaster
GTCTGAGTGGCGTGTCTGTGTATTGTATGTATGTATGTGTGTGTGTGTGGTGTGCTGTGTGTATTGTAGTGTCTGAGTTGTGTGTCTGTGTATTGTATGTATGTATGTATGTATGTATGTATGTATGGGTGTGTGCACATGAGCGTACATGTGCACATAGAGGCCACAGGTCAGTGTCAGTGACTTCCTCTGTGTTCTCTACCTTAGTTTTTAGAGACAGAGTCTCTTGCCAACCTGGTTCAGCTAGGCTGGCTGGCTGGTGAGCTCCAGGCACTCCTTTGTCTCCGCCCCCTAGATTTATATTATACAATGTATTGTATTGAACAAGGAACCGAAGTATTTGTATTGCTAGAGTAACAGACTGTATCAGGATGCATTTTACATTCAGATACAACTTTAAAAGGTTTATTTGATTATTTATGTGTGTACACATGCATGCAAATACCCAAAGAGGCCAAAACAGGGTGTTGGATGCCCTGGTGCTGGAATTAAAGGTGAGACACCTCGTGAAGCTGCAGTGAACAGAACTTGATCCTGGGAAGAATAAAAAGTTTTCTTAACTACTTAGCTCCTCTCCAGCCCCAAATATAAATTTTCTTTTAACAAAACCGCACCGGCACAGACTCCTATTTGCCTTACTGATGCATAACTTAGGCACAATAAAGACACAATAAAGACAGTGTGTAACGTGTGAAAACTGGTAAGTTTTTAAGCCAGCTCTGTTGGCTTGGGGAGGATGGCTTAGCGGGTAGTATACTTGCTACTCAAGTTCAGGTCCCTAGCACCCAGGTGACAGGAGCTGGGTGCAGTGGATGAGTCTTTAATCTGGTGCAGGGGTGGGGGTGGGGGTGTCAGAGGTAGATAGATCCTTGGGGCTGACTGGCTAGCTGGGCTAGTAGCAACAACAAGCTCCAGGCTCGGTTGACTTCCAGCCTCCACAGGAGCACACACGAGTGACTGTACACACACACACACACACACACACACACACACACACGCAATCACTTGTTTAGATCGCTACCCTTTGAACATAAGTATATGATAGTCTGACCTATAAGTGTGCCGAGCCACCTTTAGAGCTACCCTGGGATGGCTGCAGTCCTTGGGTCGCAGGTTCCATATGCCTGGATTTTAGCTCTTGGAGGAATTAGCAAACAGTTTCCTGCAATGCTGTGGTACTTCCTGCCACCAGGACTCCAGCTTCCCCACACCCCAGCACTGCTCTTTAGAGCCATCTAGTGAGCCTGAGGTGCTCGCTCCAGCTCTGACTCACAGTCTTCACACGACTAATGTTATTGAACACATTTTCATGTCTTATCAGCCATTCACAGATTCCCTGAGGGGAAGTGTCTGGTCAAGTCATTTCCCTATTACTTAAGTGAGTTGCTTCTTTTTATATTGAGATGGAGGGATTATATGTAGAAAATTCTGGATATTAAATCCTTATCAACTAAGGCTTGCAGATACCTTTGTCTATTCTGTCTTGAATTTCTCTCTTCAGTTTTCTCTTTGTTTGCTTGAGACAAGATCTTATAGAGCCCAGGTTGGCATCAAACTCATTACATATTCAAAGCTTGAACTCTTAATCCTCCTGCCTCCACCTCCTAAGTGCTAAAATTATAGGCACCTGCCACCACATCTAACCCTCACCTCTGGAAAAGCAACAGATGGTCTTAACTGCTGAGCCATCTCTCCATCCCAAATCAACTTTTAAAAAACTTTTTGCGTGTGTGGCCTCAGGCGCGTCCTCATTCATCCACACGTGAATAGCCCAGCATCGCTTGTGAAGAAAAACATTTTTCCTCTATTGAATTATCTCCTTAATCTTGTCATAAAGTAGCTGACTGTAAATCTGTCCAGGCAGCCTAGCTGAGCTGGTGAGCTACTGGTTCAGCGAGACCAGCATCAACCTCTGTTTTATGCATCAAGGGCACGCACATGCAAGTATGTATGCACGCACACACTCAGCATGCATGGATGGATACATGCACGCACACTATTAATCTTCTAATTTACCATTCCTGACTTTAGTCACTGTGCCGTGTGTCAGAACTCCCACACAGTGCCACTCCCTCAGTTCCCGCCCATGCCCTTTCTGTGCTAGTGTTGTCTAATGTATTACACTCCTGGGTCCAGTAAAACATCCACACACATGTTGTTTCCTATGTTTTTTCTTTAAACATAGTATGAGGAAAAAAAAAAGAAAATCCTTGTCACTTACTATGTTATTTTTAAAAAATATACTTGGATAACTACCTTAAATTTTATAAGATTTTAATTGTGTGTGTGTATTGGTGTTTCGCCTGCATGCCTTTCTGTACCATGTGTGTGGAATGCCCAAGGAGGCCAGAAGAGCGTATCAGATCCCCTGGAACTGGAGTCACAGACAATGTGTAACTCCTGTCCCATCAGGGCGTCACCCTGGGTACACACAGTGACACTTGTTCATCCAGGGCTCTCTTGACTTGCTTTTCTTGATCTCTCTTGTAAACCATCCTTTCTATCCGTCTTCCACCCCCATGCTGCAGGCTTCGTTCATTATCAACTGATAGTTTTATTGTTTCTGACAATGCCCTGGACCTGAAATTTCTGAGCAGTCTTCTCCCATTAAACTGGGAAAGGGATAAATTTTTGAGACCAGTTTGTGAGTTTTGCTCTGGGCCCAGGGGGGAGAGGGAGTTTGTCTACTCTATCTCTTTCCTCCATTCTTTCGGTAAACTGGAGGGCCTATGTGTTGGCTTCTTTTTCTTAATTAAAAGGAAATTGCTTTTCAAAGCACCTGTGGATTTAACCTTCTCCATAGTCTTCCAAAAGATGTCTGTTTTTCTGTGGAGTGCCCGTCTGCCTTTCCTCTCATTGTATGTGTCTATGCATTTGTATGTGGATGGGGTCAGTGGGTGTGGTCCAGAGAGAAGCCTGAGGCTGACCCCAGCTTTTCCTCAAATGCTCTCTATGGTGAACATTGAGGCAGGGTCCCTCGATGATCCTGGAGTTCACTGCTCCAGCTAGTCTGGCTAGCCATCTTGCTTCAGGAATACTTTATTTCTGCTTCTCACACTCTGGGCTTACAGGTGGCCTGCCACCTCCACCCAGCTCTTACATGGACTCTGCAGATCCAAATTCTAGTCCTCCATCTTGCAAAGCAAGTGCTTTGTGCACTGAGCCCTCTCCCTAGCCCTAGTGTTCTCTTCTTATGTTTTTTTTTTTTTTTTTTGTACCCTTGGAAAAAGATTCTATGCAATGCATAGAGTCGAGTCTCTGGTCTTCATGTCTTTACCTTTTTAGATGCAGTGTCTTCCTCAGACTGATTGTGGTACCAGTATTCTTTTTTGGTACAGTGTCCTGGAGCAGAGCCTCTGTCCTATGGAGTTGGCAGAATATAGGAGCTGCTGGATTCTCCCTGGATTTACTATAACATGCCCAGCCTGCTGGTAACCTGTTCTCACCAGTAAGGCACAGTTTGCTTCCCTGACCCAGAATGGGAAAAAAAAGAGAGAGAGAATCACTATTTGGACCATCATTTTTAGTTCATTTTATGTTGCTGTCCTAGGCTAGGTATTTTGCAAAGTAGGTATTTTTTTAGTTCATGGATCTGGAAGGTCAGGGGCATCTTCTCAGTTCTGGGGCTGGGGACCCATGGCACTGTGAAATGACAAGAGTTTGTGAGAAGGGGGCAGAGGTCACAAGGAAAGACAGGATGCAAGAGACACACGGAGGCAGCGCTAGGCACTTATCACAACTGCATTTAGACTTCCCACAAGAATAAGAATGTCCTGTTAAGAAATCACTAATCCCTCTTAAAGACCTAATCACTCCCCACTAAGCCCCATCTCTTAAAGCTTCTGCCAGCTCCAGGGGCGGGCGGGCGGGGGAGACCCTGCGTGAATCTACTGGTTCTTGTCACTCTTACTACCTCGTGGTTGTATTACGCTTCCTTGAATAGATCTCTCATCTAATGTATACCCTGAGGACAATTTCCAGAGACTTCTCATTGTCGAGATTTTAATAGCAGTTGCTTTGCTCTCCCCCCCCCCCAAACCCTGGGAGTAGGTCTGCAAATTTCCTCGTGTTGACATACCTCTGTACATCTTATCAAAGGGTTGAATTGTCTTCTGAGCTCTTTGTACCAACTGGGTACATTCCCTCCAGGTCTGGCTTCTCACACTCCCACAGGCTTTTCAGATGCTTCCATTTTCACAGGGTCAATAGGATATAGTATTGTGCTTTTAATTTGTGTGCCCCAATGATTCAGTGATGGTCAATGTGTCTCCATGTGCCTGTTCCCATCTGTTTGTATTCATTGGTGAAGTGCTTGTTCAAAGCCTAGCCCATTTTAATTTTTAAATTATACATACGTTCATATTTTATTTTTTCATTATGGGTGCACACAATGCTACAGTGTGCATGTGAAAAACAGGCCAACTTGCAGGAACTGGTTCTTATCTCCCACCACGTGTACCTCAGGGAACGAACTCACTCAGACTTGGGGACGAGCAAGCACTTTTGCCTGCTGAGCCATCTTGCCAGCCCATGTCCGTTCTTAAATTGGATTCCTCTACCCCTGAGTTTTGAGGGATGTCCTACAGACACTTTACTCCTGTCTGCGGTTTGTAATTACATTTTATTAATAAGGCTTGCTGCAAAGTAGGAGTTTCTAATCTTGTTGTAGTTAAATTTATCAGTGTGTTATGGTATTGCTGGTACTTTAAGTACTGTAGCAAGTTAAACTATGTCCAAGTCAAAATCACAAGGTCTTTTTGTCTTGCCTAGAAAAATGTCTTCTTCTTGAAGTTTTATAATTTTGGTTTCTTTAGGGGGTGGGGGTGGGGGTGGGGTGGCAGGTACATCACTATGATATCCCCTGAGCAGCTTAAATCCAAGCAGAAAGGAATTGGTTTCAATCATAACAGTTGGGCCACTACTACCCCAGCAGGCACATGACTTCTGGGATATACTTAGTGTCACATGCAGAATCTTTAGCTGAGAAGGGTGATTGGTGATAATTCTCTCCTAGTAACCTGTAAAGCACCTTATGATGCTTCAAACACTGCTAGCATGAAGGGACCTATCAGCTTGGTCCCAGGCTGATTTCTCCACGTCCTGCAACTAGAATATGTGATTTCGTCAGCAATAAAAGGCATACTCTCTAGTTGGGCCACGCAGCCAACAGTGGTTTCAATTGCCTGTGTTGTATGTGGAAGTAGCAGAGGGCAGGAGCCTCCTTGGTCAGCAACTTGTAGTGTGAAGGATATCTGTCATCCTTCCCAGTAAGTGCACATTGATCTCAGGAAGCAGCATCTCAGAGAATTTTTTTTTTTTTTTAAAAAAAGAAGTCGGCAAAGTCCAATACAGCACACATAAATAATCCATCACTGGTATCAGTTATCCTGTCAACAGAACAATGTTGAATATAATAGTGTAATGGGATGTACCACCCCATTTAGCCTTTCATGATCCATAGTCATCTCTACAAGCCATCTGACCGCCTCGTGATGATGCCCAGTCAGTTTGGAAAGGCCTTGGGCTGGGTGTTACAAAGCACGAATTCGCTCAACCGTGTACAACTTCCTTTGACAAAACTCATTTCGTTTGGTAACTAATCCTGCAAGCCAAATAAGACAATTAGGCACAGGGGCTTCCCATAATGTTACTCCATTCTCCAGGGCAGAAGCCTTCTCTGTATTGACGATGCTCAGAACACAGTGATAGAGATACCTACGGTTCTGGGGATAATGAGGAGTAACAGGAAGTCGTGGTGTCAATCATGCTGAAGTGGTGGGAAGGCCACACATTTATTTGTTCATTCATTATGGGGCTGTATGTGCATGTGTATAATGCTCCTGTCCGTGTGGGTGTGCACATGTGCGCCTGCAGATAGGCGTGCGTATTTGCATGCATGTGTGTGGAGACCAGAACTATCCTCAGTTACTCTCTACCTTGTTCTCTCAAATATTTATATTAGTTCTTTGAGAATTTTATACAGTTTATTTTTATTATATGTGTTCCCCCTTCCTCCAACTCCTCCCAGATCCCCCCCCTTCCCTACCTTTCCCATTTTTTTCCCCCTCTTTTTCTCTTTCTATCTCTCTCTCTTTCTCTCTCTCTCTCTCTCTCTCTCTCTCTCTCTCTCTCTCTCTCTCTCTCTCTCTCTCTCTCTCTCTCTCTCTCTCTCTCTCTCTCCTTTTAATCTTTGGAGTGTTATGGGCACAGTATTAAACTGACTTCCAGTGACATAATTTTACACATGGACTAGTGAAATTCTGAACCCTCGTTAGAGAAGCTTCTTCTTGCACTAGATAGTGATTCACACAGACACCCACGACCAAAGTGTAGAGGAAGCGAGACTGTGGAAAGCTTGGCCTAAGTAGGATATCTACATCACAGTCCCTTGAATCCAATTTGTGTGGCTCAAGTGCTCTTGGGTGTGGGATATCCCCTAGAATATGGCCGACCCACCAAGTGTTACACTTGGAAATAAAACGGACTCTCCCTCTCCCAGCCACTGTCACTTGCTAACACTTCTCAGCTATGGGTGGCACTTTATGCCCATCCCCCCCTCCATGTCCCCTAGGGTCTAATCAAAGGTTCTTCGTCTGGTAAGAGTAAGGCTAGGGAAGGCTTTCATCTTGTGGAGCAGGCCTTACATTCAATCAGAAATTGGTTGGTTACGTCTGTTCATGACATCCGTACCACCATTGCACATAGGTTACATCCATGACATCCGTACCACCATTGCACATATGTAGAGGGTGTATTTTACAAGGCCAGTTATTATCGTGGCTTGCAGAGTTCGCAGCTGGGTATGATTGACACTTATTTTTCCTTCTCTGGTAGTGTGCATACATAGTGCGGTATAAAAGCTAGACAGCAGGATGAAGCTTCCAGGTCAGTAACAGCTTGCTTCTCTGTGTTCTGTAACTCAGGTATGTCATGTCTTCAGCAACAGGGTCCAAGTCCTGGAGGATAACCAAGGAAATAGCCTGACACATTCAGGGATCGATGGAACCCCACTAACCAACAACTACGAAAATCAATCACCCATTCCTAGCTCTGAGCTTTTGATTTGCTAGCCTGATTGTCTATTATGGGCATTGTCACCCTGTTACAGGGTAACTGACTTTAAACTTTGTATATGTATATGGAGATATATGTATTTCAGGAAATTTCTGCACCAGTAGGCTTTTATGTAATTTTTTTCAAAAGGTCCTTACTTAAGCTACCCTTCCCCATTTCCCCTCTTCTCCCCTCCTCTCCCCCTCACCTTATATTTTTGTGGTGTTATTATTATTATTATTATTATT
>NW_021604595.1:1489911-1491616 GCF_004785775.1 Grammomys surdaster
TTATTATTATTATTATTATTATTATTCTGAGGCATAGTCTTACCACATAACTCTACCTGGTCAGGAACTCAATAGGTAGATCAGGTTGGCCTTGAACTTGTAAATATTCACCTGCCTCTGCCTCCTGAGTGCTGGAATTAAAGGCATTCACCACCATGCCCAGTTCTCTTCTTTGAGGCAATACCTCTTCCTGAACCTATAGCCCTGTTCTTAAAGGATCTAGCCCTTAGTACACCTCACCTGCATCCAACACCCAGCTTTCCCGAACTGGTTTCCATGGCACTGCTAGAATCCACCCTCCCTGTCACTTAAAGGCTCTGCTTTGGAACCTTCACCTTACAGATGGGGGCACTGGCTTTATCTGCTCCTGTGATGTATTTCTGAGCCCCTGAGTAGGGGCTCATATCCTACCTTGCCTTCTTCCCCTTTTCCTCCAGGATCCGGGATTCCAAGCCCTCTTGCACTTGCCGCCATCTCTACAGTCAGCATTGAGTCCTCTGTCATCCCATGAGTTAGGGACTCAGCCACATCACTCAACACTGAAGGGATGGTCTTCAACACCGCTCATTCACAGCGGCCAACATCATTCACCAAGTGCGCCATTAAAACCAAGTAAGACTTTATAAACTTGGGCTTAATGTTAAGTCCATAAGAAAATCTCTGTAATTTCCTGCTGGGCAATGGGGATGCTGTCTGGTTCCTACAGGCCATAATTTTAAGGGGAGAGAAATGTTCCCCAACCCATGAATGATAGGAAGTCAGTAGTTATGATTCTGGGCAGCTGTTGACACTGGGAAACTGCATGGTGCAGACTCCCACCTACCTCAGCTAAAAGGTATCTTTATGAGATCAGTGAGCTTGGCCTCATTGAAGGGTAGCAAAGGTAAATGAATAAACAAACAAATAAACTTTCAAAGTCTAAGTATAATTGGCAAACTGACCTTTGGAAAATATTTTCCCACCCAGTTCCCAAGCCGAGGGAAAATGTGTACTTTATGCAAAGAGGAGTACCCTATGAGGAATACCGGGGAGCACCACAGGCAGGAAGATTACTTCCTGGGCTCTTAGGGAGTCCTTGAATTACAGGAAGGGCTGAAGACACACAGTCCCTGAGACAGGAATACCAGAGTCATGCAGACATTCTGAGGCCCCTCCTGGCAATGGGCACTCAAGCAGACTTAAGGGGCCAGGCCTGGCCTCGCAGAGCACATCTTCTGAGAAATAGGCTGAGGAGACAGCACACTCTGGGCCATCCCTGCTTCTCATGAGGAACCCGAAAGGCCTCTCTAAATGCCGTTCGAGGCCAGAGGACTCAGCCAATAAACTGCTTGCTGCATAGGCGTGATAACCAGAGTTCCCAGTGACCTCTAACATCCACGGAAACACCAGCTACAGCAGTGTGAGTCTCTAACTCCAAAGCTGGCCAGGACTGGAGGATCCAGAGAGTCTGCTTAACACGCAGTGCACCTGAGACAGCAAGCTTCAGGCTCAGTGAGAGACAGACCCTGTCTTAAAGTGTCTTAAGGTGGAGGGCTAGCGAGATGGCTCAGCAGGTGAAGGTTGCCACCAAGTCTAATGACTTGAGTTTAGTCTCAGGGTCCTCCAGGGCCAAAGATGACACTGACTCCTACAAATTGTCCTCTGACTTCCACATACATGTAGTCTCTCCTCTCTCTCTCTCTCTCTCTCTCTCTCTCTCTCTCTC
>NW_021604595.1:1492016-1548605 GCF_004785775.1 Grammomys surdaster
AATCTCTCTCTCTCTCTCTCTCTCTCTCTCTCTCTCTCTCTCTCTCTCTCTCTCCTTTTAATCTTTGGAGTGTTATGGGCACAGTATTAAACTGACTTCCAGTGACATAATTTTACACATGGACTAGTGAAATTCTGAACCCTCGTTAGAGAAGCTTCTTCTTGCACTAGATAGTGATTCACACAGACACCCACGACCAAAGTGTAGAGGAAGCGAGACTGTGGAAAGCTTGGCCTAAGTAGGATATCTACATCACAGTCCCTTGAATCCAATTTGTGTGGCTCAAGTACTCTTGGGTGTGGGATATCCCCTAGAATATGGCCGACCCACCAAGTGTTACACTTGGAAATAAAACGGACTCTCCCTCTCCCAACCACTGTCACTTGCTAACACTTCTCAGCTATGGGTGGCACTTTATGCCCATCCCCCCCTCCATGTCCCCTAGGGTCTAATCAAAGGTTCTTGGTCTGGTAAGAGTAAGGCTAGGGAAGGCTTTCATCTTGTGGAGCAGGCCTTACATTCAATCAGAAATTGGTTGGTTACGTCTGTTCATGACATCCGTACCACCATTGCACATAGGTTACATCCATGACATCCGTACCACCATTGCACATATGTAGAGGGTGTATTTTACAAGGCCAGTTATTATCGTGGCTTGCAGAGTTCGCAGCTGGGTATGATTGACACTTATTTTTCCTTCTCTGGTAGTGTGCATACATAGTGCGGTATAAAAGCTAGACAGCAGGATGAAGCTTCCAGGTCAGTAACAGCTTGCTTCTCTGTGTTCTGTAACTCAGGTATGTCATGTCTTCAGCAACAGGGTCCAAGTCCTGGAGGGTAACCAAGGAAATAGCCTGACACATTCAGGGATCGATGGAACCCCACTAACCAACAGCTACGAAAATCAATCACCCATTCCTAGCTCTGAGCTTTTGATTTGCTAGCCTGATTGTCTATTATGGGCATTGTCACCCTGTTACAGGGTAACTGACTTTAAACTTTGTATATGTATATGGAGATATATGTATTTCAGGAAATTTCTGCACCAGTAGGCTTTTATGTAATTTTTTTCAAAAGGTCCTTACTTAAGCTACCCTTCCCCATTTCCCCTCTTCTCCCCTCCTCTCCCCCTCACCTTATATTTTTGTGGTGTTATTATTATTATTATTATTATTTATTTATTTTTGGTTTTTCAAGACAGGGTTTCTCTGTGTAGCCCTGGCTGTCCTGGAACTCACTCTGTAGACCAGGCTGGCTTTGAACTCAGAAATCCTCCTGCCTCTGCCTCCCAAGTGCTGGGATTAAAGTCGTGCGCCACCACTGCCTGGCTTATTATTATTATTATTATTATTATTATTATTATTCTGAGGCATAGTCTTACCACATAACTCTACCTGGTCAGGAACTCAATAGGTAGATCAGGTTGGCCTTGAACTTGTAAATATTCACCTGCCTCTGCCTCCTGAGTGCTGGAATTAAAGGCATTCACCACCATGCCCAGTTCTCTTCTTTGAGGCAATACCTCTTCCTGAACCTATAGCCCTGTTCTTAAAGGATCTAGCCCTTAGTACACCTCACCTGCATCCAACACCCAGCTTTCCCGAACTGGTTTCCATGGCACTGCTAGAATCCACCCTCCCTGTCACTTAAAGGCTCTGCTTTGGGACCTTCACCTTACAGATGGGGGCACTGGCTTTATCTGCTCCTGTGATGTATTTCTGAGCCCCTGAGTAGGGGCTCATATCCTACCTTGCCTTCTTCCCTTTTTCCTCCAGGATCCGGGATTCCAAGCCCTCTTGCACTTGCCGCCATCTCTACAGTCAGCATTGAGTCCTCTGTCATCCCATGAGTTAGGGACTCAGCCACATCACTCAACACTGAAGGGATGGTCTTCAACACCGCTCATTCACAGCGGCCAACATCATTCACCAAGTGCGCCATTAAAACCAAGTAAGACTTTATAAACTTGGGCTTAATGTTAAGTCCATAAGAAAATCTCTGTAATTTCCTGCTGGGCAATGGGGATGCTGTCTGGTTCCTACAGGCCATAATTTTAAGGGGAGAGAAATGTTCCCCAACCCATGAATGATAGGAAGTCAGTAGTTATGATTCTGGGCAGCTGTTGACACTGGGAAACTGCATGGTGCAGACTCCCACCTACCTCAGCTAAAAGGTATCTTTATGAGATCAGTGAGCTTGGCCTCAATGAAGGGTAGCAAAGGTAAATGAATAAACAAACAAATAAACTTTCAAAGTCTAAGTATAATTGGCAAACTGACCTTTGGAAAATATTTTCCCACCCAGTTCCCAAGCCGAGGGAAAATGTGTACTTTATGCAAAGAGGAGCACCCTATGAGGAATACCGGGGAGCACCACAGGCAGGAAGATTACTTCCTGGGCTCTTAGGGAGTCCTTGAATTACAGGAAGGGCTGAAGACACACAGTCCCTGAGACAGGAATACCAGAGTCATGCAGACATTCTGAGGCCCCTCCTGGCAATGGGCACTCAAACAGACTTAAGGGGCCAGGCCTGGCCTCGCAGAGCACATCTTCTGAGAAATAGGCTGAGGAGACAGCACACTCTGGGCCATCCCTGCTTCTCATGAGGAACCCGAAAGGCCTCTCTAAATGCCGTTCGAGGCCAGAGGACTCAGCCAATAAACTGCTTGCTGCATAGGCGTGATAACCAGAGTTCCCAGTGACCTCTAACATCCACGGAAACACCAGCTACAGCAGTGTGAGTCTCTAACTCCAAAGCTGGCCAGGACTGGAGGATCCAGAGAGTCTGCTTCAGGCTCAGTGAGAGACAGACCCTGTCTTAAAGTGTCTTAAGGTGGAGGGCTAGCGAGATGGCTCAGCAGGTGAAGGTTGCCACCAAGTCTAATGACTTGAGTTTAGTCTCAGGGTCCTCCAGGGCCAAAGATGACACTGACTCCTACAAATTGTCCTCTGACTTCCACATACATGTAGTCTCTCCTCTCTCTCTCTCTCTCTCTCTCTCTCTCTCTCTCTCACACACACACACACACACACACACACACACACACACACACAAATAAGATGGGACAGAGCAAGACAACTGATATTAACCTCTGGCCTATACTTGTACACACACAGTGTGGACATGCATTTACACACACATCCATGGGGTAACCCCGGGGCTGATCTGGGTATCCATCTGCTGCCCATCATGTTGCTGTCTCCCCTGGACACTTGTCTCTCCCATCCTTTGCAGGACCTTCAGTTTGCATGCTATCATGGGGCAAAGCAGCGGCACCTTTGTGACTCTGGCTTTTATGGAGGCGAGGGACTGTGCAGCAGGTTCCTGACTCCTTCTGCTCCCTCTCAGATCTCTGCCTCAGACTTTCAAACGCTGGAAACCAGCCTGGTTAGCTAGCTAGTAATGAAGCACACTGCGGGGTGGGGGGTGGAGGTTGGAGGAACAATCGCCCACCTCATGATGAAAGTACTGTCAGCACCTTGAATTCAGATGGGGAAACTGAGGCACACTAGGTCAAATCAGATGCACAGGGTGTTCCTTTCAAGCTTGGAAAGCTATGGAGAGGGGCCCTTTGGTGGGTTTCTCACCTCTGTCCTTAGAAAAGGAACAGTTACTAATTACCACGCACTAATTACTGCTCAGGCAATTTCCATAATTGTCTCAAAGGGGGGAAAATGCGATGAGCTAAGCTGTGAGCGAAAACAGCCCCAGGAAGCCAAGCCAACAGAGCATGTGGCCACCCTCGGGAGCCCTGGAATGTCTGCATCCAACCTAGCCCCTCCCCAGCCCACAGAAAGGGAAACTGAGGCCCGCCAGGCCAGGTGTCAGACCTCACACACACACAGAGGGCCAGTGTGCAATCCAGAAGGCCGCGCTCCCCGTGAAGACCTCGGTACCCATGGAATCCATCAGGCGTTTCGCCCTGGAGAACCCTCCCGAGGCAGCGAGGCAGCGCACGCTTCCTTGAAGCTAATTGCCTTAGTTTGAGGTAATATTCGTCACAGAAACACCAGCAGTAACCTTTGGTCTTGGCAAATTCTCCCCTCAATCACATAACGTAAACAGCGATAAACGAGGGCTTTTTAAGGCTTTCTCCATAATACGTTACACATGCATTTGTTACCGAATCTGGGCTCTCCAAGCCCTGAAACCTGAGCTCAGTGGGGCGGTGAGCCGGCTGGGCCCCCGTGCTGGGGTCAGGGTCCCCCCAACCCAACCCGGACCATGCTGCCCCTCCCCCTCCCGGCCTGCCCTCTCTTTTCTCCCCACCCCTTTTTGCACTGGCTCCTTTTGTTTCTCCCTCCCTCCCTCCCTCTCTCTCTTTCCTTCTTTCTTTTACTCCCTGGACCTGTCTTTCTTCTCCTTTGTTACCTTGTCTCAGTTTCTGTCTCCAATGTGGTGCTCCTTGTGGATTCCGACTGTCTCTGCCTCTCTGTGTGTCTCTTTCTGCCTCTCTCTGTGCATCGCATCTCATTCTCCAGTTCTCCTCAGACACAGGCCAAGCAAAGGCCGGTATCCAATCCTGTCCCTTTCCTTCTGCCTCAAGCTGGTTGATACTTGAGGCACAGCCCGCCCAAAAGCAGAGGGAAATGAGCAAAGGCGGATACAGGGAAGAGAGGAGTACCAGGTTCAGGAGGGATGGGAGAAGTCCCAGTGGGCTGCATGGCAGCAGTGCCTTAGGAGGACTGTTGGAGAGGAGCAATAGGAACTGGCCACATGAGAACCGTGAGGCAAGAATATGGATTCCAGACTAGGCAGAGCGTCCATGAGGGAGCAGGGTCAGATAGCTGGGAAGAGCTGATACCCTGTGTGGACAGACTCTGCCTCTGTCAAGGAGGCTCCCCAGGGCCTGGTGCTGGAAGCAAGGCCTGGTACAGACATTTGCTTTTGGGGGCAGATTTGTTAGTGGCTGGAGATGGAAGGGACGGACAAGTGGCTAGGCCAAGAGTCATGGGTCAAGCATCACCCCAGGGTCTGAAAAGCCGGCCCTTGTCCTGTCCACAAGGCCGCCTGTGAGCCTCATGAGAATAACTTCCAAAGCCAGGCCAGCATCCTGCATCCTGTGGGCGTGGCCACGAGGCTTGCCGCTGGATGATAGGGAATGTTGACAGAGACTAGCTGCCCTCCCTGGCAGGTAGGAGTCTCACTTCCTAAAGCTACCTAGCAACTGGGGAAACTGAGGCAGCAAGGTTCAGGCAGCAGGAGTATGCAGGGCCAGGGACATGCCCACCCTCCTGGGCGCAAACAGCCTGTCCTGCTTTGCCTGGCTCCAGAGAAGACTCAGGACAGTGACAGGCTGGGTCTTGTCAGAGGCTTGTGAGTGACGCTCAGGGAACATCTTGGAGTGAATGGTATGATCTGCCGAGAGCAGGAGATAGGGATGGGCAGAGGGAGCAGGGCTGTGGAAGACGGAGGCTGAGGCAGGGATTCGGGAGCATCTTCTGTATACTCTAAATGACTCACAGAGAGTATAGAAGGGGTGGCTCCCGGAAGGCCCAGCTACCTGAAAAGCTTGCTTCTGGAGAACCAGTGGGTCTAGCTGCCAATGTCCACCCCACTCCCAGGCTGCAGAAAGATCCACTCCTTCCCCTTCTTGCCCTTATCCAAGATAGCTTTCTATCTATCTGTCCAGCAAGCTCTCAGCCAACCCTGGGTAGTAGAAGCAGCCTACCCTTCCTCCAGAGCCTGAGTTTCACTCCAGGTCTTATCTGAGACACTCCCGGGTCACTCTCTTTGCAGACCTGCCCAGCATCACCTTTCTGGGGCTCATATCCCTTGACCCTGACCTTTCAAGTCATCCCCCACTCTTCCCCTGCACCTGAGTGAGCTCCCAAACTGGGTGTTGCCAGCCCAGCCCTATCTCTGGGAAACTGTAGGTGGGGTGAGAGCCCCTGGTTCTCAGGTAACCCCTTTCATTCCTCAGACCCTTCCCCTACCTTCACACACGGAGGGGTTGAGTGGTGGATTGTTAGAAGGTAGGAGGCTCTGAGCAGGTGTGACATACAGAAACCAGCCTCAGAAACCAGCCTCTGTGGTAAGGCTAGCCACACTCAGGGAGGAATACCCACAGGCTAAAGGCTAGGTCAAGGCTACAGACCTCTGAATCTCTCCCATCTCACTGGAATTCAGAGAGCTGGTCTCTCCTGGAGACCATCCTGTGCACCAGCCACACCTGGGACCCTCCCCGCACTGAGCCCGTGTGGCCCGGTGCTGTTCTAATATTGAGAAAATTGAAAATTGAAGCAATTTATTGTAAAAGGCCATTTCCCTTCACCAGTCACTTTGGTGAGACCAAGGCGAAGCTGAAAGTGATTTCCTGGGGGTCAGGCCCAGAAAGGGGGGCACCTTTACACAGCCTCCCCAATTCCTGGAGCCCCACCCCCATACCAGTAAGGACTGCCCACAGCTGCTCCCCTCCACTAGCTTCTGGCCTCCAAACCCCTCCCTCCCTCCAATCCTGCATCTCCTCTCTACATGTTGGGGTGGGGGAGGGGAGGTTGAGGTGCATATCTCAAACACTCAGACAAGTCCAAGATGGTTATCTGCAACAAATCCATCCACTCTGCCAGCCCATGTGTGCCCTTGGAAATCTGAATCCATTGATCGTCTTCCAGACATTGACTCCTCTGAGAAGGGGCCATCTTTTTTCCAAAGATCCTTGTTTCTT
Organism: Grammomys surdaster; assembly: GCF_004785775.1. Classification (NCBI taxonomy): domain Eukaryota; kingdom Metazoa; phylum Chordata; class Mammalia; order Rodentia; family Muridae; genus Grammomys; species Grammomys surdaster. The sequence goes on from NW_021604595.1 coordinate 1,498,685, forward strand.
TCTCTAGGGCGGTAATTAACTCACCCTAGGCAGTCCAGGATTGGGAGATGAAGGTGATGGCTCCACATGGGTGAGTCACATGATGATGCATGGGGAAGATAAAAAGGTGACAGAAATAAACTGTGTTCATATGTACTGTGCCATACATGTGTATGCAGTGTGTAGGTATGTGCATTGTATGTGTGTATACCATGTGCACATGTATGAATGCACAGCCTGTGTAACTGCATCTGTGAGTCTGTTATATATGCATGTAGGTTGTACATCTATGAATATGTATATGTACACATGTGTAAAAGGCCATTTACACCTTGTATGTAAGTAGGTTTTGTGAGTGTACAGATGTGTATTATGTGTATGCTGTGTTTCTCCATGACTGTTACATGGAAGGCATATGTGTGTATATGTATATGATGTGTATGTACATGAATGAACACATATAAACGTGTGATATGTATAAATTATATGTATGTACACATATGTACTATGTACGTGCTCATATACTATGCAATATGTATGTGTGTGAAAATTGTGTACCTGTGTGCATTGTGGCAAGTATGTATTGTGTGACATACATGTGCTGTGTGCTGACATGCACGTGTATGTGTGAGTACGTATGTCTTGCATTCGTGTGTATGTGTGTGGGGGCGGGTTATGCTCATGTGTATGTATGTACGACGTTCTAAGTAAGGGCACTGGCTAAGGCAAGCATACAGACGAAATCCCTGCCTGCAATTTAATGCATGAAAGACATCAAACCTGTGAAACACTGTCACCCTGGGGCATGAAGGTGACACAATGGCACCCATTTCCCGACGCTTCCAGAAGGTTCCACTATGCAAGGGCCCACCACACACTTGTAGAGTAGGTGCAACGAGGCCATCAGACGCCTAGAACTCTTGGAACTCCCGTCCATGAGCAACAGTGTTCAAACAAGAATTTACAGGAATGAGAACTGGGCACTACTAACTCTATCCAAGGCTGCTGTGTCCCCTGTGTGGTCAACCAGGACTCCTGGAGAGCCATGAGAACAAGGCCACCTTTGCAAAATAAGTTCCTCCGCTATTACTGCCCTAGAAGTAGCCAGAGCTGACTGTGGGAGCCCTGTCCACTGGAGAGGCCTGGACAAGTGGTACTGCATCAGCCGCAGGACTGGCAGCAGGGCCTTTGTCCAAATTTCTTATGACTACTCCCACATCCCACTGCCCATTACCACCCAAGTCTGGACAAAGGGGCATCTGGGCCTCAGACACCATGACAGTCCCACCTGTGTGCTCTCTGCTCAGGAAGCCAACAAGATCAGAAGGAAAACACAGTCCAAGGTGCTGAGGTCCAGGACTCATGGCCATGTCAGCAACTAAGTAAGGCTGGGAGGGTTAATCTTAAGAGGTAGGAGGATAACAAAAATCTCATAGCACACGTGCACATGTGTGCGCACGCACACACACACACACCAAACACATATGCACACACCACACAAAATTACATGCTTAAATATCACTCACCGTACATATCATATAAGTACACACAACACTCATACACTGTCTTAGTTACAGTTTCCATTGCTGTGAACAGACACCATGGCCAAGGCAGCTCTTATAAGGACAATATTTAATTGGGGCTGGCTTAAAGGTTCAGAGGTTCAGTCCATTATCATCATGGCAGGAAACATGGCAGCATCCAGGCAGGCACGGGGCTGGAGGAGCTGAGAGTTCTATATCTTGATTTGAAGGCTTCTAGGAGAAGACTGGTTTCCAGGCAGCTAGAAGAAAGGACTCAAAGCCACCCCCACAGTGACATACTTCCTCTAACAAGGCCACACCTCCTAACAGTGCCACTCCCTGGGCCAAGCATATTCAAACCATCGCATATACAAATACTCCATAACATATATGCATATGTGTACTGCACACAACATGCACAATCACACAAACAAGCACATCTACCATATACACAGCATCTCCAACATGCATACAATATTGGGCTCTCATGCTGTCTCTCGGGCCCACTGGCTGGTCCTTAGCACTAACAGCCCTGGGTTCAGCGGCTGGGGGATGAGTCTGGGGAGTGGAACTCTGCCCATGGTTACTCACTGAGCTACCCCATTACTGAGCCCTGATGTCTCTCAAACTCGGCTCTGACAGTTTTGGAAGCCAGCTCTCCTACCCACTCCTTTCCTGGGGTGAACAGAAATGCAGGGGCAGAGGTGGAGCTGCAGCAGGCAGCAGGGGGAGTGCTCCATCCCAAGCCTCACTGATGGGCCTCCCTTGCTGTGCTTTCTAGCCTGGCCACTGTCAAGGGTTCCACACCTGCCTCGGAGTGCTGCTGGGGCAGACTTTAGGCTTTTAGAGATGAAATCTTACTAAGTAGCCCAGTATGCTCTCAAACTTGCAATCCCCCTGCCTCAGCTTCCCATGTGCTGAGATTACAGGTCTAGGCCAACATCCCTGGCTTCCTTGGCTGCTTTTACTTACTGCTCCTCTTAGAATCTGCTCCCCCAAGACACTACCCTCAGATGCTGTTCCCCAAATGCACTGGGATACTAGAACCCCAGAGTGCCATTCTTCCAGCCAGGTGTTCTGAGATGAGACCCTGTCCAACGACTCACTTGTGGCCAACACCCCGCCAAGTACCAGGCGTCTAAGCCACCAAATTAAGACATGCCTCAGTGGCCTTTATTGACCAAATACATAAAGGTACTTGACTATCAAGTTCTAAAATACAGCAGACATGACAAATCGTACCAACTATGCCTTCCAGTGCCAGCTGTCACCACATTCTCAGGGTGAGCTTTAAGGGTCCTTGGCAGAACAAGGCGGGAGAACAAAGGATGGAGAATCTCCCAAAATGTGTGCAGCAGGCTTTGCTGGCCCTTGCCTGTGATGGTCAGTCAGGAACACGTCAGTCTTCACTTTGCATGAGCACACGGTGTGCCCCATAGGAGGCTCCATGGCTACTGATTGACCAGATTCACATCTGCCAGGGGTTTTCTTGGCTTTCTTGTGCCTTCTTCTGAGTCATGTCTACACTAGCTCCGCTTGAGATCTGTGACTGTCCTTTTACCTGTGTCCTGAGTGAGGCTCTGAGGTGACTCAGGACCCTGCTGGCTAGAAGGCTAGGTACATGCTGGCGTTTGGTAGGATGGCAGAAGCGAAGGGCTGCTTGCAGAGATGAGACTGCTGTGACTTCCCAAGACAGGAACAGAGCTAGTGTGTCCTGGACAGGGGCCTGGAGAGAGGGGCAGAGAGTGATGAGGACAGGGACAGGCACTGGGTGCCCAGAACGGAACCAACAGGGGCTAGAGAGATGGCTCTGTCAGTAAAGCACTCACCTCACAAGCTTGAGGGGCAGATTCCAACTCCAGAATTCACATGTTGAAAGTTGTGGTGACAGATACCTGTAATTCCAGGGCAGGAAAGGGTCCCTGGAGCTTTCAGACAGCTAGCCTAGGCTACTTGACAAGTAGAGAGAGACAGCATTCCTGAAGATGACACCCTAGGTTGTCCTCTGACCTCCATATGTACCCATGTGCACACATACAGGAACTTGCACATATATTAAAAGGAAAGAAACAAGCAACAACAGCATAGGCCTAGTGGTGGTTTTGGGTCCCTCTTGTCCTGTGCTGGGCCATGTCTTGGAAAGAAACACATAAAAAAAAAATGAAGATTAAAAAAAATGGAACCAAGGAGCTGGAACGATGGCTCTATCAGTAAAGTTCGTGCTACGCAAGCATGAGGACCTAGCGTGATCTCCAGCACCTACTTGAGAGCCAAGCACGGTGACACAAATCTGAAACCCCAGTACAAGAGTAGTGGAGACAAGCAGGTCTGCAGAGCTCACTGGCCTAGCTAAGTGGTGAACTCAGGTTTCGGTAAGAGATCCTATCTCCAAAGAACAAGGCTGTGGACGGTGCCTCGGATAGCAGAGCACTGGTCTCGTATGTACAAGGCTCTAGATGTACGTCTCAGCATGAAAAATAAAGCACAAAACCTCAACACAGGGTGACACACCTGCAGTCCCACACTTGGGAGGATTGGGTGAGAGGACCAGGAGCTTGAGGTCAGCCTGGGCTATCTCAACAAACAAACAAAACCCAACCAACAACAACAACAAATAACACAAACTGGATTAATGACTGGAGTCTAACAGCTAAAATTCTAACACTCTCAGAATAAAACATGAGTGTGGATATTTGTGAACTTAGATTTGGCCATGGGTTTGTAGGTACAATACCAAAGCGTGATCACTAGAAGAATAAGAGCTAGTCTGAACTTCAGAATGAAGACTTACACACAGAAGGTGAGAAGCAGCAGGGAGTGGTGGCCACACCTCCACACGGGTGCTCAGAGGCTCTCACAGCAGACACAGAGAGGCACAGCTCTGGGTACATCTGGAGAGGGTTCCCAGAGAGGATGAACTGAGGGAGGGGACACTCCCTAGGTGTGGGCAGCACATCCTATGGCTCTGGGGCCTGCATGGAATAAAGAAGGGACATGGAAACAACTCGAATCCCAGCACTCAGCCTCCCCTTCTCCCTGCTTCCTAGCCCACTACGATGGAGACAGCTTTCCTGTCCCACAGCACGGCTACCCAGGCTATGAACTTGCCTCAGAGTAAAGGGTAGGGCTGGGGGTAGAGGAGAGATTGCCTGCATAATGGGACAAAATAATCATAAACCACATATCTGATCAGGAATTAACATCCAGAATATTAAAGAACTCCAATAATTCAACAACAACAACAAATCCAATCCAAAAATGGGCAAAGGACTTAAACGAGCATTTCTACTCAAAAGACCAAAAAGTACACGAGAATACACTTAGTTTCACTAGCATTAGGGAAATGTCCATCAAATCCATGGAGATACCTCATACCCATTAAGATGGCAAATAGCAAGGTCTGCAACAATATGGAGAAGTTCAAGGCTTCGTACATTAATACGATAACATAAGTTGGTGCAGCCACTGTGGGAAACAGCTTAGAAACCCTTCAAAAACTTGACCATAGAATTAACTATATCCCAGGAAATCCCAAAGAACTAAGAGAGGGCTCAGAGTGATACTTACATGTTAATATTCATTGCAGTCGTGAGACCAGCCCTGGTATCAATGAACAGAAGAGTGGATAGATTCACTGGGATACACATGCACAGTCAGAAATTATTCAGCCTTAAAAAGGAATGGGTGGCCATGCTGGTAAGTGGGTGAACTTCAAAAATGGCACACACTGGAAGACGGGCAGGACACAAAGGGAAACCCATGGTGTCCTTTCATGGACTATCTAGAAGTGGTAAATTTGTAGATATAAGAAGCTTGGTGAGCAGTATCTGGGTGCCAGGTGGGGCTGGGAGAGGGGAGAAGGGGGAGGGGGAGGGAGGTTAATGCTTACTAGAGCGTCAGCTGGAGTAAGTGAACTTTCTGGAACTGACAGTGGTAAGGACCATGTGGCACTGCAAATATGACAGAAGATCCCAGAAGCTAAAAATCAGTTAAAAACAGCAATTTTTGCTTTCTACATATACAAGTCACAACTTGAAAAGTAATTAGGTAAGGAATGTATCATTGAAACACACACTAGAAATGAGTTAGTTATGTGACGTGAGTTCAACATAATATAATATATACATATATGTATATAATTATGAATGAGGCACTGTAGAAGTGTATTTACAGTTCACCTTCTATATTCACAGACCCCAATCTGGAGACAAGTCTCAGATCAAAAATAATTTCAGTAAGATTTTGTCTATATGGAATACTTGTTTCCCCTTATATTATTCTCTTAAAAAAAACCCACAGTGTAATACGGCTGGCTCAGGACAACAACTCTGGCCGTGGGATGGAGGTGATCTCGAAAAGTTATTAGTGAGCCACTCCTGTAGAACAGACCACCCTAGAGCTAGGACAGTATTCTGCATTGCTCACATGGTGATGGCCAGCTTGGTAGTTTGGTCTTGTCTAAGCTGACTTGGGTGTCAGGGAGACTACTATCTTCTCAGTCCACTCACAAGTTCAGAGGATGGCTGGATGCAGGGCAAGACGAGCTTAGCAGGCGTGGCTTCCCACGGCTCTATGTCACTTTTGGTCTCAGGGACTGAATATAGACCACCCACCCCCAAGTAAGACCTTTCAGGATAATTAGGCCATGAGAGCCAAAGGGGAGGGGGTCTCATTACTGTGTTGTTAGTTTTCTCACCACTGTGACAAAATACCTGACCAAGCAACTTGAGGAAGGAGGGTTTATTTTGGTTCACAATTTGAGGGTGCAGTCAATCACGGCAGGGAATGCATGGAGGAGGGAGTAAAAGGCAGCTGGTCACAGTGCATCTTCATCCTGCAAGCACAGAGAGCTGAATGTTAGTGTTCAGCTCACTTTTTCATTTTTATTCTGTCTGGGCTCCAGCCTATGTAATGGTGCTGCCCACTCGGGCCTCCAGCCTATGTAATGGTGCCACCCACTCAGCGTGGGTCTTCTCACTTCAATTAACATAATGTAAGAAATCGATCCCAGACATGCCCAGGATCTTGCCTCCTAGGTGAGTTCAGATCCTGTCATATTGACAATCAATACTGAGCATCTCAGTATTTCTTTAAGAAGGCTGGAAAGATGGTTCAGTGGGTAAGGGTGCCTGCCAACAAGCCTGAGGACCTGAGTTTGATCCCTGGGACCCATGTGACCCACGTGATGGAGAGAACTGAATCCCGTTAGTCACCACCTGATCTCCACATGCATGCCATAGGACACACACGTTTATTAAAAAGAGAGAGAAACTAAAATCCTATTTCTCCTCTGCTCTTAGGTACACAGTGAAAGGCAGGCTGTCTAAACCCTGTTAGACTAGCCCTTGGATATATTAATGATCTGGACTTCTAGCCAGTAGATACTGAGACATACATGTCCACTGTCTAAGCCACCTAGCTTTCACTAAAACATTAGAGCTGCCTGGATCAAGTCAGAGGCCTAAGGAATTCATGTCCAGTGTAGCACAGGACTGGCAAGTGGGACCTGATCTTTATTTTGTAAGTAAAATTTTATTGATAACTCAGCCACTCCCCCTTCTATAGCTCCTATAGATAATTTTACACTACAAAAGAAATTAAACAGCACTGTGTGTGTGGCTCAGTGGTAGAATGCTTGTCTAGCAATGGTTTCCATCTCCAACACGGAAGAAAAAAAACAACAACAACCGGCAATTCAGAAATTATAACAAAGTGATCAGCAAGATCATTATCATTATCTGATCATGTGTATTATCTGATCCTTTCCATAAAATACTTGCTGACCCACAAATCAACTGCGGAAGGGGAGAATCTGAAGGCACAGGCCTGCTTCAGGAGGCGGGTACAGTAAGCAAGGACGCTGCACAGGCTCAGATCACTGCAGAGGCACCAGGACAGGGGCGGGAGGGGAGTGAAATTTGGTTAAGACCCTCCAGGCCCCGAGTCTCTTACAGTGTGGTTCTGGGTGGGCCAGACCCCCACTAGCCTCAGCACTACACGTGCAAAATAGTCATAATTGCTGCCCTGGGGGAGGGGAGCTTCAAGCATCCAGAGAGAGTATCCGTGGTAGACTCCGCCCTAGACCGGCATGGCTGGGAGCTCTGAACAATCTTGCTGGAGAGGACGGGTCCCTCCCCACCTTCCTCCCTGTTCTGCTGCTAGGACAAATTCCTGCAGCCTTGCATCTGAGGACAGATCTGCTTCCCTATCTGTGTTCTGCTAATAAAGAAAAAACACACTTGGCGAGGTTAGACAAACAACCGGGCTGTGATTGACAGCACAGCCCATTCTGAGCGCTCCCACCAACATAGAGCTCCTGAGAAAATACTGCACAGTCTAGGCTCTCCCCAGCGCCTAGGCCTGTTTGCTTTCTATTAGCCTCACATTGTGCCCTTTAGTCACACCGCCGCCACATCCCCCCTAGGACTAGGGTTTGGAATCTGCTCTAGGTGGGCTGCTGCCCTGGCTTTCTCAGTTGCTTCTGTGGGGCATCTCGGCTGGTCTCTGAGTAACTGATGTTACTGTCCAGTGATGCTCAGTGTGATTCTGCCCAGGATCTCTCACTGGGACTCGGAGCCCCTTTGCTTCTCGATCACATCCTCATATCTGAGCCATTCTAACAGCAGACCTGAGTTGAGCTGGCCTGGGGTTTGGCTAGCAGCTCCCTGGTATCAGAGATCTATGTGGGTCTAAGAAACAATGAAACAGGCAGGGTATTCTATATAGAGGGTAGCAGTATCTACTTCACTTGAAAATCCCATCTGTCCAGAGTTGGAGGTCGCATCTGCTACATAGGCAGACAGTTCTGAGGCCATGGGAAAGGCCCAGGAGCAGAACACTACACAGAGACAAATAGGGTCTGTCAATCATACGCCTCTCAATGCAGAGCATCCTTTCCTCAATCCAGCAAGAGGGACTGTCTCCCCAGGGTTGGACGGGGGTCCTCTTACCTCACGCTGACACCCATTAGGAGGCAGTGGTTAGGGCTGCAGTGATCACTCTCTGGATGCCTTTTGCAGGCCATTGCTTACAGTCAACGTTGAAGGAAGATCAGGCAGAGCCGAAGGAGTGCATAAAATCCTATCTCCCAAAGTGTAAAGCTGCCCCAGGCGGTTTGTTTTCTCCAAGCTGGGTGATGAGTCCCTCTGTGAACCATTTCTAAGTACAACGGAGAAACTGAGGCTCAGTGTAAGGAGGCCCGATGCCTCCAAACTCCTTGAGATAGGTTGAGATTTCCACCCAGGCCAACTGAGCCAGCCTTGTCCTGTCCTGTCATCCCACACAGTTAGAATAACCAGTAATTTAATAATCTGCTATCTACTGAATCCCTTTCCTGGATACACTGCAGAAAACCATCAGCTGATGTTTTAGAATAAGTCTCAGCTGGCTCAGGCCTCAGTTTCCCTTTCTGTGTGTGTGGTGGTGGTGGTGGGGGTCTGTCACCAGTCTGGTGAGGCCCTGAGGAGGTACCAATGGCTGCTACTAATGGCAGTGGGTAGTCTGTGCCCATCTGATCAGAAAGACGCTAGGCCCAGGGTCATGTGCAGTCTGTCTCCTCCAAAGGAGTCCTCCCACCTCTTTCACGTGAAGGGAAATTAGCCATTAATGAAAGAGAATTACAATGCAGTGTCTGGCCCTCAGCCCAAGGTCCTTGGGCAACTCGGGAGGGAGCCGTGGTTCTGGATGGGGAATTGGAAACAAATGCAGGAGGTGCGGACACACACACACACACACACACATTATTATTATTGAGGACTCTCCACCCTCCCTACTCCATTCTCTACCACTGTCCCAAATTTGGACCTTTACGGAAACGGATTTCATGCCTGGGCTTCCCGTGAACTCTCTTAATTTAATTGTGGGGCCATTATCGGCACCGGGTGTAATGGGCTGTTTCCGCAGCCTTGGGGAGGATGAGGAGGGGGTGGGTGCATCTCCCTTCTGCAGGTGGGGGACACTGGAGAGGGGAGTTAGAACAAGCTGGACTCATGAGCACTGCCTGCTGGGTTAGGGATATGAGAACCAAGTGCCCAGGGAGACGAGAGGGTGAACTCAACACAGTGCCTCGGTGTTCAGGCTCCAGGCCCCGTGAAGATAGAGTGCAAAGGAACTAAAGGCAGGCAGCTTGGAGCTGGCACTCACATTCTAAGAGGCTGTATTGTGGGGACTTAGCACTTGAGGCTCTGAGTGGGATACACGACCTACCCAGAAGCGAAGGATCTAGCCAGCGAGCCCCTTCCTGAGATCCTTCCTTCTGGGAGATTTTTCCATCCCTGACTCCCTGCCAGAGTTCATCCACCACCTTCTCCAGGAAGCCTGCCTGGGGCTCACTCAGAGTCTCCAATTCTACCTTTGAGGCATCTGTGACACAGTGGCCTTGGTCCTACCGCAGGGAACTCTGGCCAAGCACAGGCACAAGACAAAATCCTGGAGGAGAGAAGACTAGAGGAAGGACTCCTTCCATCCCTGGGTCAGAACAGAGTCTGCAGAGACGACTGCTGGAACCCACCAGCCCCTCCTTAAGTCCAGGATCGCACCCTTCTTAAAAGGCTAACATTCTCATGGTAAGAGCAGTTGTAGCAACGTGTGATGGGTTTTGCTTCTGTGAAACAAAGTTTGGCCTCCCTGCATGACTGAGAAGACAAGGGAGGCTAGGGTGGAGCCTCACAGAGTCAGTTCCTCTGCCCTCCATGCCCAGACCCTAGCCTGTAATCTCAGCACTTGGGAGGCAGAGGCAGGTGGATCTCTGGTTGTGGTGGTTTGAATCAGAATGGCCCCCATAGACTCATTGATTTGAATGTTTGGTCATTGAAGACTGGCACTGCTTGAGAGAGATTAGGAGGGGTAATTGTGGCCTTCTCAGAGAAAGTGTGTCACTGGGGGACCTGAGTCAGTCCCAGTGTCTTCCTGCTGCCTGCTCATCCAGACATAGAACTCAAAGCTGCTTCTCCAGCAACATCATGTCTGCCTACATGCCGCCGTGCTTCTCACCATGATAATGGGCTAAACTGCCGAACTGTAAGCCTGCCCTAGGTAGATGGTTTCCTTTGGTCATGGTTGCAGTGGTCATGCTGGGAGGTGGTGGCATACTCCTTTAAGCACTCAGGAGGCAGGGGCAGGTGGGTCTCAGAGTTCGAGGCCAGCCTGGTCTACAGAGCAATTTTCAGAACATCCAGGGCTATACAGAGAAACTCTGCTGAGAGAAAGAAAGAAAGAAAGAAAGAAAGAAAGAAAGAAAGAAAGAGAAAGAGAGAGAAAGAAAGGAAGGAAGGAAAGAGAAAGAAAGGAGAAACGTGGCCCTCACTAGAAAGAGGGGGGAGTGAAAGGAAGAGAATAGGAAGAGGGGAGAGATAAGAGAAAGAGAAAAGGTGAGGGGGAAAGAGAGAGGAGAGAAGAAGAAAGAAGAGAACGAAAGGGAAGAGAAAACAAGAACAAGAGTTAGAGGAGAGAGAAGCAAAAGCAGAAAAGAGATGAGGAAGAAAGAAGAGAACGTGAGGGAGAGAGAAATAGAGTACAGAGGGAGAAGAGGGAGAGATGAGGAGGAGGAGAGAGACAGGGAGGGAGAGACAGAGAGAGGAGAGTGGGAGAGACAGAAGAGAGAGAGAGAGAGAACAGAGAGAGGAGAGAGGGGAGAGAGAGAGAAAGAACAGAGAGAGGGGAGAGAGAGGGAGAACAGAGAGAGGAGAGAGGGGAGAGAGAGAGAACAGAGAGAGGGGGGAGAGAGCACTTCCTGGTGCCTCCATAGCTTGGGACTCCTAGTCACCTCTTTAATGATCCTCCCTCCCACAGAGGTCACAGTCTCAGGCACTGGTGCTTAGAACTTCAATATAAGAATGGGGTGGGGGGGGTGTTACAGTTCAGGTCATCTCAGTGAGGGACTGAGATGGGCGATCAGAAAAGTCAAGCCTCGGCTAGAAAGCAGAGACAGAAGGCAGAAATGTGAAAATTATTTCAAGAAGCATGTGGCCACAGCTGACCGCTCAGAGTCGGACTTCCTGTGTGGTCAGAGCCTGGAACAAGCCAGAATCTTCCCCTCTCTGGCTGCTGGCCTCTGACAGGGTCATGTCCCCTTGTTCCCCTATCCTCACCAAAAAAAAAAAAAAAAAGGCTACTGGGGCCACTCAGACAGAGGGCCCCTCCTGGGGAACAGAACCAGGAGCAACAAACTCCTTAAAGGAGTCTTGACCAAGGTTTCCTCACCTGAACACCCTGAAAGCAGGGAGTGGGAAACTGGGCAGAGGTAGCTTCCTGGTCTCTTTTTCAAAGCCCTTTGCTGGTTTATCACAGATGACCTTCCAAATGACAAGAACATTCTTCCAGGTCTGCGTTTCTATTGTCTAGGATCCTGAGAGCGAAGAGTTTGTGTTTGAAGGCTCCAATTTTCTAGGATACAGACCCGAGTTAACACAGGGCAGAACTGGGTTGGGAGGAGGCTGACAGTTCAGAGCACCAGTGGCCAGTCCTCCCCAGCCCCCTGGGGAGGGTGGGCATCACAGACCAGCCTCCTCTATCAGATCCTAGGGCCGTTCGGGCCCCACTCCCAAGGGAAGGCAGCCAAGGCAAGCAGGACTTCAAATACTTTGGGGTTATTTTATTTGATTTTATTTTACATAAGTGGAAGCAAAAATTGGTTTCTCGTGTGGTCTGGAGCTTTCCAAGAAGTCTGGGCACTTCCAGCTCCCTCTTCTTGAGGTGGGGGTGGGACAAGACAGAGAATGAGCCTGGAGATCTTTTCCTCTCACAAGGACACAAGAACAATGTGCCCTTAGCCTCCAGGAAGCCCTTCTGGGCTGCTGGCTACCTGTGCAGCCCGGGTAGGCCACCCACCCTCTTTGTTCATGCTCCCTGGAATATAAAGTGGTCTGAAGGAGGCTGGAGCGATGGCTCTTAGAGGATCAGGGTTCGATTCCCGGCATGCACATGGTGGTTTAGCAAATCTAGCGTTTTCTTTGGGCCTTTGTGGACACTGGGCATCCACGAGGAACACAGGCATAAATCTGGGCAATACACTCATATACGTGAAAAGTGAAACAAAAAAACAAAAACAACAACAACAAAAAAAAAAACTCTTTTAAAAATGCTCAAAAAGCTCCTTTGTCTGCATGAAGTTTTCTGGGGGATGTGAATATCTCTGCTGTCTAGAAAGCCACTCGTGTCACCTGAGAGACATTCCACTGGGACCGGGTTCCCTCTTCCCTGGTCCCTGAGTCAGTCCCTCCCTTTGATAGAGCTCAGTTACCTGGGCAGGGGACATGCGGAGACCTAGGACATACCCAGGTCTGACACTCTCCCATCAGGCCTCTATCACAGACTCTGTTCCTTCCATCCCTAACCCCATCACCGTCCCTCAGTTTACCACAGATACTCTCCAGGGACTCTGGAGAATGTGCTCACTAGGTAAGCTCCCCAGTTTTTCTGACTTCTCTCTCTGGCTCCTAATTCTCCCTTCGCCTTCATTCTCCACTCTAGCTGCTTGTGAGAAGCTCCAGGCCCAAACATAGCCCAGAATATTCAAGTCCACTATGGTTCTTCACTGCTCTCAGGGTGGAGCTACCCAGGGCCCCTGAGGTTCTGCCTCTTCTACCCACACAGACTCATCCACCTCTGCTTTCCTGACTCCCAGCATACCTCTAAGTCTCTGGAAAATGGATGATTTTTCTCTCTCCACCTCCTGTCTACCTTAGCTCTAAGCATCCCTATCTGACATCCTGACCTCCAACCTGTAGCATCTAACTATATGTCTCCCATTCCAAGGCTTTCCCTCACAGGTATGGGAGTTGCTACCCATGTCAGGCAGCTCCTGTCATTGACTGTAATACATTAGCCCACCGCTTAGTGGCTGAAGTCCCCAACTCACCTGCAAAGTGTCTATCTAAGCAAGTTCACACTCAAGAAATGTGTAATGTATTGCAAAAAAATTTTTTTTCTCATAATCTTTTAAGTAAGTTTACAGTTTTGTGTTGTGCTGGATCTACAGCTGTTCCAGGTTGCATGGGACCCCAACTTCAGAGTCTGGGTTAGGTGATGGCTAAAATATCTTGAGCCTGGTGTTGGATGGCAGAACACCCTTGCTGTTACTGAGTGCTGTTCAGCTCCAGTGTGCACATGTTTTCAGAGACAGTGTCTCCCTCCAGGGCTGGCAGCTTCTCCCTCTGCCACAGGCTCAAGTTCAATGCCTACAGAGCTCCTGACTCATGGGGGCTTCTGGGATGACACTGAAGATCATCCGCTGATGACACACTACAAGGGCCCCTCCACAACTTGGAAGCCACACCCACCTTACAGTATGCTGGCTTCTGGAGGCTCCTCTCCAGAGCCTGGGCACCTTCATAGCCCCTCCTTAGAGGGCTTTGATGCTAGTGTCCCAGCCTCTACAGGGTATCAAGGGGCCAAGGGGCCTGAATCCTAGAAAAACAACAGATCCCAACATGCAGAGCAGGAGAAAAAGCAAGTTCTGTCTTCCTCCTGGTACCTCCTGAAAGAGGCTCTCTAGGTCACTGTCCCTGGAGATATCAGCCACTAGTCCCAGTGATGGCTACAGTTTCCTTATCTGCACAGTGGAGAGCCATTCCAATCTGTCTAGAGAGCTTCCAAAAGACACAGGGGCAGCAGGATTGCGTGGAAGGCATCCATTCCTCCGGAGGTCTTGGGATCAGATCCCCACCTGGCAGCTTCCAGCAGCGGGTCTTTGGCAGTGGAAAGAAGATGAAGGTTCAAGAGTCTCAGAGTACTCAAGGGACAAGGGTATCCCAGGGGTGAGCCAGGCTGGGCCACTCCATGATGACAGATACCCAGCTTCCACTGCATCTCAGGCCCCACCCTTCCCTCTCATACTCAGGGCAGCTTCATCAAGAATCCACTCAGGCACTGGCAGGCCTGTCACTCAAGCCTAATCCCCACCCATTACCCACCTGCCACCCATGCTTCCTGCTTCCACTCCCTCCCCATGGTGCTGTCAGGGGCAGAGAATGTGATGGGCAGGGCAGACAAGATGCCCTGCACTGAGACCTGTGCACCACTCTCCTCCCCACCCCCTACTCTATGATCGTTCAGAGCCATGCTTAAGGGACACTGTCTGCCTAGCTGATGACAGATGGTTCCAATAAAACATTCAGATGCCCACAAATAAGTCACGTGACGTCTGTGTTGAGTAAACTGGGTACAGAACCCGGTGGCCAAGGAGCACCTGAGACTTGTGGGACTCCTTGGGCTCCAGAGTTGGAGCCAGGAAATGCATGGCTAACTCTCTCATTGGTCGGAGCAGAAGCCAGTTCTCTCCTTAGCCTGCCGAGCTCAGCTCCCGCCACTGTCTGTTGAGTCCTATTCATACCCTCCAAACATCAGGTGTCCTCTATGGGTCTGGCCTCAGCGCCTGCATCCGTCTCAGCTGACATCACTCTGCCAATTAGCCTGAGTCCTTACAAGTGGCAACAAACTGCAGCACACCACCAGAAGTTTTTGGTGCATTTCTCTCTATGACGTCCTGACAAATGCAGTCCAACTACACAGTGTAAGGCACAATACACGCATGTCGTTAGCAAAGAATCCTTTGTCACGTGTCCTTTCACATGCTTGCTTTAGCAAAACATCCTCTCTCCTGTGTCTGCTTCAGTGAAACCTTCCTTCATGAGTCCGCCTTAGCCTTTCACACCTGTGTCCACTTTAACAAAATGTTCCCTCACATGTTTGCCCCAGCAAAACATCATCCAACAGGCTTTCCAAAGAACCCTCAAGTTTCCACTTGTCTTGGGCATGGCCACATCCACCCAATGGTACTCTAAGGTGTCCTTTGCCATCAGAGAATGAAGGAGCCCTGGGGCTACACCAGAGAACCTCTGCATCTGGCCCCTCGCCTGGAGATTCCTGAGGTGACAGAAGTGTCTGTCCTCTCTCCATCTTGATCTTTAGCCATCCCCTTAGTCACGGAGAATGAAGTTTCCCTCCTGCAGAGACCTCAGTTCACAGTATTCCCCAGCCAGGACTGTGCCTCTGGTACTTACATCTTATGGTAGATGGGGAGGGAAGGGTCCTCCTTTGCTTTGGCTGCTCCCTCAGTTCTCTGCCTTGATCTCCAGACTGCTCCCCATTTGTCCCTGCTGGATCCCACAGCCCTGCCCCCAGTACTGATCGGCCTGGAGGACAGATCCTGTGAAGTGTCTGAGATGCTCACCCACCCGTGTCTCTTCTGTTGAGTTTGAGCAGAGCTGGTGGCCTCACCTTTGCTCAGAAAAACATGGCTTCAGGCAGGCTGTTGACTTTGTCACTGAATATCAGGTACTGATCCAGTCTGGACTTTCCTGCACCTCCCCAAGGGGAAGCCATGGCTCAGAGAAGGGAAGTGATTATCCCCAGTTGAGCCGTTGTCCCCAAGAAAACACACAGGAACGCGCAGAAAGAATGTTAATTGCAATCGTGTTTTTGTAGCAAAGCCCTGGGCCCACCTAGATGTGCCTGCATCCATCAATAGAGAGGTAACTGAGCAGATGAGGGAGCTCACA
Source organism: Grammomys surdaster (assembly GCF_004785775.1). Lineage (NCBI taxonomy): Eukaryota > Metazoa > Chordata > Mammalia > Rodentia > Muridae > Grammomys > Grammomys surdaster. The sequence goes on from NW_021604595.1 coordinate 1,514,685, forward strand.
GCGGCTTTGAGGAGAGAGGATGGATGCGTGTTTGGGCAGGTAAGAGCCTGGGAATCACAGTGTGACAAAGACAGCTAGAGCTCAGAGAGGCCCAGGACAGGGGCCCGGAGAAGCCTTCAACACCCCAGTAAATCCTGCACCAACGAAACAATCCAAGGAAGACGTACATGAGGTAACTGGGCAAGTGTGAATGCCTCTGGGCATTAGACTCTCATTTTGCTGGACTATGCTGAGGACAAGCAGTCTGATCTTGGGGTTGATATATCCCAAGACATTGGTGGGTAGATATATCCCCAGATATTGGCTGCCTTAGAATTGTTTTTAGCATGTCTGCTAGACGTGGGGACTCTCAGATTCCCAATCACCTGTTCAGAAAAGAGCATCCCCGATTTCCATCCTAAATCATCTCTTCCTTTAGAGACAACTGGTTGGTTCTGATGAGGGGCTGGGCTTTCCTTTCCCTGACCAGAGACAGACAAGCAGCCCTCAGCTCTGTCCTCTCCATACATCCAGCCGAAGGTCTGAGCCAGCTGAAGCTGGTTCCTACCCAAGTATCTATCTCCCCAGCCCATGTCAATGTACAGCACACAGGAGCAGACCCAACAGTCATGACCCAGATCCAAGGGCAGGCTGCTTAAAATCTGCTTCTCACTCCCCAGCTGACCAGCCGCTAGCTAGTCACTTACAGACTCCATGTCTGTATGTGGCTACCCATGATGCCCTAGCAATGCTGCTGAGGAGGATGGGTGAAATGGTATGTTCTCAGTACTCATTCAGCACCTAATATGCATAAGCCCTCAGCCAACTTCCCCAGTGTTGTGATGGCTCCCAGCAGCAGCACCATCATCTCTGCCATGGAAACCCAGCACTGAGCAGTCACTTTATTTCCACAGCCAAAGTTCAGCCTCTATTCCGGCCCTCATCCAGTTCACCTTTCCTGGATACCAGTGGAATTCCTTCTGGCTGTTGTCACAGTTCACAGCACAGTACAGAGATGTCCAGCCATTAGCATCAGCTGCAGTAGGTAGACAGAGTGGCCTTGACCCAGAGAAGATTCCTCAGGAATCTAGGGTGGAGAAGACCCTACTGGGTACTTGCTAGCCATGGGCTAGATGTCCTCCCTGCCTGTAGCTAAATGGCACCAAGTCCACAGCAACAATAACATCAGAAGTGGCATTCCATGTGGATCAGGCCTCACCTCAGTGGATCAGGCCTGTTAGCTAGTTAGGTCAAGGCCATGCAACAGGGGCCTGTAGCCATCTAATTTTCTGTATGATGCACAAAGCAGGGCACAGTGTCTACAGTGAGGCTGGCTTCATCGACAGAGGGCCAATTGGAGTCTAGACTCCAGAGGAGTTGCTGGCCAAAGTCACAGAGCTGGCATGGAGGAGCCAGGATGAAAGCTGGGAGCTGCTGAGCTGGTCCTGCTTCCTATGCCACCTGCTACTCTGGTCACTCTTCTGAGATGAAGAGTACAGTGCTCCCCGCTTTAACCGGAAGAGTCAAGTGAAGCCACATCACGGCCTCCGGCGCCATAGATGCCGCCTGCCGGAGGCCCTGGGCAGCCACAGGATCTGCAGTTGTGCAAGTGATTAATGTCAGCTTCATGGAGGGCTAGGGTCCACAGGAAACTGGAGTGGATGAATTTAAGAGAGAAACCCCTTGTTTAAACAGAACTACTTTAGAAAATAAATACTGCTGAGCTTGATGGTAAATACAGATATTTGTGAGGGACGGAGGTGGAAATACGAATTTAATAAAGTTGGCGGCACGTGGCCCTGTTCCAGGCAGGGCTGTCAGTGGCTGTCCCACCAGCTCAGAGCAGAGCTGGGTATCCCAGTGCCTGGCACCAGCTTGCCCACTCACTGTTCCGTACTTGTTAACTTGTGTCTACTGAGCCTCAAAGAGAGTCAACAAACTTCTGCTGGCAAATGGGGAGATGGTGGTACCCCCACTTTGTTTGAAAATTCTCTGTACCCAATAGCCACCAAACTGCTATGTGACAAGATCATATTAGGGACAGACTTTGTTCATGTTGTCCCTCCTGCCAGGATGTCCCCATGACTCCCACCTGCCTTGTCCTCCAGCCCTCTACAACCAAGTGTCCCTTTCCTCCAGGAATGTCCCCTGTCCTAGCTGTGTTCCTGATGCCCTTGGTCATATACCAGCTGTCCTGGGCTACAAACCCACAACCTCTCACACCCCTCCTGGGGCCAGAAGACCTCAACCCCGTTGGTTTGAAAATATAGTAAAGCTCCAGGAGCTACAATAAGTGTCCCCGTGTCACATAGAAAACAAGAGTCAGAAAGAGCAGCCCAGGGTTGGAGATGTGACCATTTCAAAGGGGGCAGGACCAAACTGTGGCCGTGGTCCAGCTTCCAAAGAACAGCAATGTGGAATAATACGGTGATACTCCATCCTGGGAGGCTGACTTCCTGTGTGTGCCTTTTTCTCCCTGGATGCTTCCGACTTTCTTTTATGTCCCAGTGTAAGGATGTGAGAGGCCGCTCATCTGGTGTGGCCACATCTATGAAGGATGGGTAGGCTTGGCCAAGCTGCCTGCCTGTACCTCCTAGTCTTCAAAGTGGGGACTATTTATGGCTTCCCAGAATGGTCAAAATGGCTGACATCCCCTTAGAGAGACAGAGCCCCAGCATCTACAACACAGGGATTAGGGGTCCTGGAGAGGAAGTCATACCACAGGCCATGGCTTCCCATCTGGGGAAGCCCGGAACAGACAGTCCAGGTCATGGCTTTCTCTGCTCCCAGGAACAATGCATGCTTCCTTCTCCCCAAATCCCTAGAGGAGGTACTGGCACTACTTTTACTTTCAGATGGGGAAACCGAGGCATAGAAAGAAAAGAAAGTAGCCTAGGGGCCTAACAGCATGTGTCAGCCTGAGCTGTCTACGGACAGTCCCTGGAGGCTGAATCCCATGAACCTCATTCATATGCCTTCCTCTTATAGCCGAGCAAAGGGAGGGCTCTGACGACAGAGTCTAGCGAAGTGAGCAGTGCCCAGAACCCCTTTCTCTCATGAGAAGACTGATAACAGCCCCCAGCCCTTTGGGGGTGACACAGCAGGTGGGCAGGTACTAAAGGGCACATCCCTCCAGAGCCGAGCAAAAGACACCTGGTGTGAGTAGGCACCCATTCTGGGAGACAGGTCTCAGGAGCCGGTCCCCTGCTATGTCAACACATGTTGGATGGGAGGTGATTTACATGGGCCTCCTAATCCCCCGCCGGGCACCCTGACTCATGCAGCCTGGCACCCCTGCCCCCCACAGGTGGATGGACACTCACGGCGGCGGCTGCAGAGCTGCTGTTAGTTTTTCATAAGCCTGCCTTGAAATTTGTCAAACCGCGTATTGTTCCAGCCCACATCTGTCAGAAGAGCCAGCCGCCAGATGGGCCACCTCCTCCCCCAACTCGCTCCAGGCAGAGAAGTTACACATAGGCTTTGTGTCAAACCTTTAAGAGGGGGAAATAAAAAGAGAAGACGGGGCAGAAATTCTTTAAGAAGTTAAAAAAAAAATGAATTGGAGTCAGAATAGGGCAGGTCTATGTTTGTGCACAAATCCGAGCCTGCTGGTGCCCGGGCTTCACACGAAAACTCCAGCCAGCGGTAAATAAAACTTCCCGCCTGTCAAACCGTTCATTACCGAGGTGCACATAATTTATGTACTTAAGAGCTGCCTCGGCCAAGCTATCACACGGCGAGCATGCTTCATAGGTGTTAGTGTTTATACAGACAGTAAATAAATGTCAAACACACACAAAATCCACTCTCTGGCGGGTGGTGACGTGGTCCCATCCATCACCGGAGCTAGAGGCTCCAGACCCGACCGCGAACGCCGAGGCCTCTAGGCTGCTCAGCCTGGCAGCTGGGCTGGTGGGGGCGGAAAAGGGTTTACGTTGGGAGGGAGAAGCCTTGGAAGGGAGGAAGGTTCCCACCTGTGCAAAGGTACAGAGGTATCCTGAGCTGGGACAACAACTCTGTGCCCAGCCCCCTAACACAGTCAGTCTGCTGAGCCTAGTTGGGTAGACTCCACGCCTCCCCTGGCCTTGGAGATTGGAAGGGCCTTATGCGACCAAGCCCAGCCAAGCCAGCTGAGCCTGAGTCTGGAGCCACCTCAGAGGCAGGAGCTAATAATAGCAGCGCCTGCCGGTGATCCCAGCCAGACTAGAGAGTTTCCATCCGTGAGCTCACTGTTCCTCACGAAGCCCACCAGGTAGGTCCTGTTTTTTAAGGCTTCAAACTAGTTTAATGGGATTTTCAAATTCAGAAAAAAAAAAAAAAAGAATGTTTTGCATGTTTTACCGTGTGAGATGCACGAGGGGTAGGCATGGGCCTCCACTCTGCTAGCCCATCCTAGAGAGGGCTTGGTTTCCTGTGGGAGCCATGCATGCCTGGACTTAGCCACCCAAAACTATAGAAGCTGTCCTAGCATCTTTGGGAAATGTCACAAGCATCCTGCCAACTAGGTCCCCTCGCTCTCCTCCAAGTCAGCAGCCAGGTATTCATGTGAGAAGCTGGAGGACTACTGTAGGATACGGTCCCACCCCCACACCCCGTATACATCTCAGTGTGAGGCTTTATTTGGCAGTGAGGCTGGTGATCAGGTCATTAGTTAAGATGAGGTGGTGGTGAAATTGGCCGGTACCTAATCCAATATGGCTGTGTCCTTACAAAAAGAAGAAATTCAGACACCGATCCATGTACAGAGGAAAGAACGCAACAGAGGGAGGCTGCTGGGGGGTGGGGGTGGGGGTGGGGTCCTGCAATGAGGAAGAAGCTGCCAGAAGCTGGAGAAGCCCAAGCAGGTTCATAGGAACAAGCCTGCCAACACTTCGATCTTGGACTTGCCACCTTGGGAAGAAAGAGACACGGAACATCTGCAGTCTCAGCCATCCAGGCCACCAGGTTTTGGTCCCACAGTCCCAGGAAGGTTACAGGGACACTGAGGGCTTGCAGCAGCGTAGCTCCAGGTACACACGAGGGAGTAGGCTAAGGGAAAGTTTTGGGATTGGACGTTCCTGGGGATGGAAGTAGGTCTCGCCTTCCTGGGGGTGTGTATCCATCAGTTACATGGCCTCTCTGGGATCTCTACTCATCCACAGAATGGGACAGTAGGGAGACTACTGCAGCTATGATGGACACAGGGGCCTCCCACTGGACATCCCAGGGGGTGTCAATGAAGACCACTCTCCAGACAGAGCTTACGGGCAGAGCCATATTGAAATCCATCACTAGAAACAGCTCACTGTCATGGTGAGCCTCATCTTGGAAGTACCTTATCACTCACAGCTAGGTACCCCAAAGGCTTCTGGGATAGAGTGATGGCAAGGTAGAAGTTACACAACTGTCATGGTCTTAGCCATGCTCTACAGATGAGAAAGTCACCCCAGTGTGTGAATGAGCTCAGGTCCACCAGTGAGGCTGAAGCCCAGATGAGTCTGAACTGAAGTGCCCCCTTCAGCCTGTGCTGCGTCCCCTGTCCATCCATCACAAGAATAATGTGGTAGCAGCCTAATGCAGGGCTCCTGTTGCCAGCAGACCTCTGGGGAGTCTGGCATCCACTCTGCTGGACCACTGGCTGTTGACTTGTTTAGCTGGAACTGTAGGCATGTTATTTAACCATTGATACACATGTCAGTAACACCCAAGCATTCAATAGTCTGTAATGCAAAAAGCAAGGTCTTGCTAGAAGGCTCATGGCTCCGCTGTCTGCTGAGGTTTGGATGGTGGAGACTGAATGGGTCAAGGCAGTTTGTCTGTCTCACACCAACATGAAAGGTCTAAGACAGAAGCTGTAGTACAAATGCATGCCTTTTAAGGGTTCCCCAAAAGGTGCTCATCCCGCCTGTGACTGTTAATATTGTCAACTTTGTAGGATCTAGAATCATCTAGAAGACAAATCTGCCATACACTGATCTACCCCACTGTAGACCCAACCCACTACTGCCCCACTAAGCCACAGATAAGACCACATTACCCCCACTGTAGGTCGAATCCGCTTCTGGCCACACCCAGATCACACCCCTCCTCATATCTGGCCCCCGCCCATTCCATACTCCCTTTTCCCATCAGGCCCCTCTCTAGCTCCCACTCAGCAAATGTGACTTTGTGGCTTCCCATGACCTCAGAGAGGTTTGGTTATCTCCTCTGCAGAATGTGATGACGGCGTGTGCTTGAGGACTAGCCTTTCACGTCTTCTTACAGAACATCTACCTCTGGTTCATAAACCGGAGGTACAGAGGTACATGCAGGGAGTCGTTCCCAACCACATCCCTAAAACAGAACTCTGGGGACCAGCACTTTACAGTTGGACCAGTGTTTCACAGTTGGCAGGAATTCCTGCCAACTATCATTCCTGCCAACTATCTCTCTGGTCCTCACGCTATGCTTCTGGAAGTTTCCATCTGGGGAGACTGGTCACACAATCTCAATCACTTCTTCATCCATGGCTTGAGCCAGCTAGCCTCACTTGACATGGACTCTGAAGCCTGGGTCACTTGGCACCATGGTCACTGGTACCACCCTTGGAGGCCAGAGAGGGCATTGCATCCCCTAGAGCTGGAGTAATAAGTGGTTGTGAGCCATCTGACGTGGGTTCTAGAAACTGAACTCAAGTCTTCTGGAACAGCAAGATACTCCTAATTGCTGAGCCATCCCAGCATCCCCTTCACTTCCTTTATTTAATAGCTCTTTTATCCATTCTTTGATAATTTCATGTATATAAAGAATGCACCTCGATCCTATGGTCCCCTAACTCCTCTCTCCCAGCCCTCTCCAGGAAGACCAAACTCTTCCCTTCTGTTCCTTCTAGGGACCCCTAGGGAGCACATCTCCTTCCTTCCTTCGCGTTCTGCTATTTTTTGTTAATAACACCCTGGGTCTAATTAGTGATGCCTAACGGGATGCTGACTGATCTTGTTAGCTCCATTTTATGCAGGTTCTCGGGGACGTGGTCACATCGCTCCCCAAGGTGTTTCACAGAACTCTGTCCCATCCCCAGGCTCTTAAACTCTTCCAGCTTCTCTTCCATGGTGTTTGCTGAGCCTTGGGCTAGCGGGTGGTGCAAGATGTCGCTTTCAGAGCTAAGCACTCAACAGTCACCTACTCTCGAGACTTTGACAAGCCGTGAGTCTTTGCGTAAGTGCAGCACACAGCAGAGAGAAGCTTCTCTGGATGAAGTTGGGAACAGCACCAATCTATGGGTGTAAGCATAAAGAATCTAAACAGTAGTAGTTGGTTCTCCCTAGAGCCTGAGGCCTCTCAAGCCATGGACTTTTAACCACGTTTACAGTAGCAGGTTTGAACTCCCTCTGGAGAATGGGGTTCAATCAATCCCCCAAAAGTTGGTAACACCTATAACCTGCATGCCACTATTGCGCTAGTGGTTCCATCTTGTCTGGCAGGTAGAACACTGTATCTTGACATGACAGAGAGAGTGTGGCCAGAGGTAGAGAGAAGAAAGCACCTCTGAGGGTCATGAGTGAGGCAGAGTGATGGGATAATGAAGACCATAGAATGGCAGACTCAGGAGACCAAGAGGCAAGAGCCCTGCTGAGGACCAGAGCAGGTCTCTGACATTTCTTAATTGAAGGGAGTAGGTATTAGTAGATGACAGGTAGCTTGGACCCGTCACAGGAGGAGGTAAAGAGTGGGGATGGCTCAAGGGAAAAGGGTCCCAAGGGCTGTCCTGGCTCAGTCCTCATCTTTCTTCGTTCCTTTCCTTTTCCAGATCTCTTGCTCCATGCCCCTCTGCCTCAGAGTATCTCCCTCTTTCCCCTCCTTTCTACCACCTCATATCAATCCTAAAGGCAGCCCACAAAGCCTTTGCCTGAAGCATAACTTTCTATGACATCCATGGTCAAGTAAAAACCTCAGAAGCCATGGTGGGGCACTTAGGGCTTGGGTAACTCAAGTACAACACCCCGTGCATCTCAGCTCCTGTGTATCTCTGAGCCTCAGTTTCCCTCTTTGTCTGCAACAACGGAAAGAGTCACCTTCTTCGAGGACCCTGTAGTGACAGCAGAGATCTGGGTCCCAGGGTTCCAACAGACTTCTTCAAGCCGGAGAACATAGAACATAAGTTTGTACTGAGTGGCTCTTCATCCCTGTAGGCTGTGGCTCGGTGGTAGAGTACATCTGTGCTTGGCTACTCATTTGCCAGATCAGATTCCAACAGGACAGATAACGCCTTGGGTTTTGTGCAATTTGTAAGCAACAGCCTCAGATCTGTGCACTTGAACCTGCGTCATTGATTCTCCACCATATTCTTAAATTCAAAATAAGGCTCAGTAGACTACTGCCTCCAGACCAAATCCAGTTTGTGGTCTGATTTTACTCAGCCTGCAGCTAAGTTGTACCTTTATTGTTTGCAAATGGCTTGGGAAGAAGAGAAAGAAGAGGAAGACATGAGGCCTGAGGAGGAAGACATGAAGCCTGAGGAGGAAGAATAAAAGGGGAGGGGGAAAGCAGTCAGGGCACAGTGACCTATGTGGCCAGCTGGACCTAGAACATAACCTTTTACAGTGAAGTTTGTAAACCTTTAGTTTGGACATTCACAAACAATGTGACGCCCTTGGTTTGTGGTGGCCACGGCCTTCTATGGCCTCCAATAGCCTACTGCAAACCACAAATACGAGGCTGCAGAGAGTGGGTTTAGAAAGGGAGGTCGTTGTGTTTTAGTGGCTGCTGAGTCTCTATCCACAGCCATGGAACAGGGTCCCAGCAGCCTGGTTTCCATCCGGTCTAATACTTGCTACATTGTATCTTTAATCACTTTCCCTTTCCTGATGACTATGCTTGCTGGACTTGTGCAGCCTTGCTACCTGGCAGTCAGCTGGGAGAAAACAGCTGATTCGCAAGGGCCTCCATCAACAAGGAGGGTCACTGGGGAAAGGGGTCCAAGGTGTTTACCACCTGCCTCAGGGGAGGAAGGTCAATTGGTGAGCACAGAGTCGGCGTATTCTGAAAGCTAGCTCTTCCTCTGAAAGAGGCTATATAGAGCAAATCCTGTGTTTAAGATGAAGAGATGGGGCTACCCTGGAGCCAGGAGGTATTAGTAGTAAGAACGAGCAGGAGACCTCTCAGGAGACAGGGAGGAGTCTTGGTGCAGATCTTGGCTCACAGACTATGTCTTAAGAAGGTGTTATCCAGGGGTATGTCCTTCAGGGCATGGGTATGGTTGCTTGCACCTGTTACAGACATGTTAGTGTTTCATCTAGAACCTGAGTTCAAGTCCCAGCTCCTCTTCTGGGAGCAGCTGTCTATGGTTACCTATTAGCATCCCCTTCCCTGGACAGTCCCCTGCAGGTGCAGCTTGGATATGTGTAGCCTCTATGATGGTTGTAGCCACGAACACACAATGCTAGTCATAACCTATCCCAGACATACCTAAATGTGTCTAGTGGCCCCAGAAGAGCCTAGAGTGGTGAGGTCACATCCCTTCCAGGCTTAGGGCCATGGAAGGAAGCTCACCAACCAATCACTAGTTCCTTTTCCTGAATCCCCCTAAAGCCCCTCTTTTGTCTCTTCAGTTTCTAGAGCCAAGAAGTTCCTGGCCAGATTTAAACCAGTTCTAGTTGGCTTCTGTCACCAGCAACCAACAAAGTCTGACCAAAGTCTCACGTATACTCTCCTATCCACCGAAACAACCCTATGTTCTCCAAGACTGCCCTGAGGTCAGCTCTGTCGAGTTGGAACCCATGACAGTTTTGCTCCACTAGCAGTCCAATATTAGGGGTCAGGTCTGGGGAACTAGGCAGTCAAGGACAACCTGGGAAGATACCTGGTCATCAGGGGCTCAACTAAACAAGCTGGAGAAGCGCTGGAGGAACGGGAAGAGTGGGGGAGAAGAAAGATTCACGTAGATACAATGGGAGGATGTCATTCTGCATTCAGCTGGTGGCACAGCCAGCTCAGACCATGCAGGGGACCTGGAGCGGGAGCAGAGAGAAAAGGGCAAACTCCAAGGTGATTCCTGAGCTGGGGAGGGATCATCTAATGGGACCCCTCCCACTTGTCACAGACACCCTGTAGACCTTTCTTAGCCAGGTCACCGGCTCACCTGGGTAAGCAATGCTAGCAATGGCAAAACAATGTGGAGACTCACCAGCAAGCCAGGCTCTGCGTCCACCCACCATTTCTTGGGACCTGTAGCCTGTTTCTTTAGGGGGGAAAATTTTAATTTTTGTTTTAAGCAGAAGAAGTAGCAATTTGGCAGTAGGTAAAGGCACTCGTCCCCAGGCTTGATGACCTGAGGTTCATTTTGAGTCTACACAGTGGAAGGAGACAACCAGATCTTGCAAGTTGTCCTCTGATCTCCACATACACTGTGGCACATGTGTGCTCCATACACACACACACACACACACACACACACCCAAAGAAGGAACAAACACCGGAAACAGCGCCCGGGAAGCTCGCACGCCGCCCAGCTCAGCCGTCTTCACTGATTTTCTCGTCCAACTCCATCTTGGTCAGATATTCAATACTTCCTTTAGGAGAACACATACATTTGTTTGACTTGCAATATTGAATTTGGAGGCCGTTCAGCAATTTCAAATTTCAGGAGTGGGGCAGTGGGGAGACACTGTAAATTAAAAAATTCTTTCCTCTTCGGTTTCCTACCCAAGATTGTATATTTTTTTGATGGCAAAATTAGGGATTAACTATAAACATGTGTTTGTTCGATACTGACGAGGTTGTGAGAACAATGGCCGAAGCCATGGGGCTGGGGGAGGGGCCTGCAGGCTTCAAACCTTCGTGGAGGAAAAAAAATGCTCTGTCTCCCACAGGCTCCTACAAGGGTGGAGAAAAGGAGGAGTTGCGCTCAGAAGCAGTGGAGTATGGGAGAGCAAGATCCAGAGGAGAGCAAGGAGGAGGAAGAGGACCCCTCCCAGCAGCAGCCCCAACCTCAGAACCCTGCAAGTCCTTACTCCACCCAAACACCATTCTGCCCTGACCCCAGCCATCTGGCCCTGCTCTTTCTCTTCAGTGTCTCTCCTCAATGCTGCGTTCCTTCTCCAGCTCCCCACAGGGCCATGCTGAGTATCTGTCATGAGCCAACATTGTATTGGTTTCAGGAGACTGCCACGGCAGGATAGGAGGTGGCTGCTCCCGCGCCTGTCCTTCTCCATGCAAAGGAACAGCCAGTAGGCGACTTGGGTCAGGTTCATAACAGTAATTACAGATGAGTGCTACCTCAGAGGCTTGCAGGGCGCTTGCACCTGTGACTGTCCCCAGTGGATAGAGACTGGGTTCAGAGAAAGGTCTGGAGAGAAGTTTGAAGGATAAAAGGAATTCACTAAGAGAGAGAGGCTCAGAGAGTCTTTCAGGCAGAGGGAGAGGCCTGTGCAAAGGCCCGGGGGTAGAAGAACATAAAGACTTGGGGTTAAAATAAGGCCAGTGAGTAAACAGATATAAAGAGTATGGCCCACCCAGGGAAGACAATCAGATCTTCTGGGAAATTCTACCTAGAAATCCATGGGTCAAAGAACAACATTGGAAGCCGGGTGGTGGTGGCGCACACCTTTAATCCCAGCACTTGGGAGGCAGAGGCAGGCAGATTTCTGAGTTCGAGGCCAGCCTGGTCTACAGAGTGAGTTCCAGGACAGCCAGGACTACACAGAGAAACCTTGTCTCGAAAAAAAAAAAAAAAGAAAAAAAAAAAAAAGAACAACATTGGAGGACTCTCTAGGAGGGGGAACCATGGAGGTGGCAAAGATAAGTGAAGGCAGAGATAGCAGATGTTGTTTCACTGACCGGATTGGAGTGGAACCTGGTGGCAATGTGGGACAGAGCTTAGGATGGAGCTGCAGTAGAATTCGGGTGAGCTTTCGGTGTCAGGAAGGAAACTGAGTCTCAGTGTGCAAAATCAGACTCAACCTGTGCCAGGAGTACAGGAGGGTAGACTGCAGTGGGAGGAGCCGAGCAAAGCAGCCGCATGAGTACTGACTGAAGGGCCAGCACCAGAGGAGAAGCACTTAGAGGAGGAGGAGCACAGAGGGGAGGAGGAGCACAGAGGGGAGGAGGAGCACAGAGGGGAGGAAAAGCACAGAAGGGAAGTGGAGCACTGAGAGGAGGAGGAACACAGAGGGGAGGTGGAGCACAGAGGGGAGGAGAAGGAGCACTGAGGGGAGGAGGGACACGGAAGGGAGAAGGAGACGGAGGGAAGGAGGAGCACAGAGGGGTTGGGCAGACGGCCTGGTCTGTAAAGTGCTTGTCACATAAGCATGTGGACCTGGTCTCAGAACCCTAGCACTCACATTACAAACATTGGGGTACGATGACATGCACCTGTAATCCTAGCTCTGCTGGGAAGACACAGATGGCCTACCCAACCAGTGAGGACAGTGGAGACCCTGTCTAAAATGATAAGGTGGAAAGTGGTAGTGGAAGATACCTGGTACACATGCTCACACACATACGCACACACTAACACACATACACACACTCATATGCACACACACTAACACACATACGCACACACACTAACACACATACACACACTCATATGCACACACACTAACACACATACACACACTCATGCACACACACACACACACACACACACACGCATACACACTCTACACAGGGAAGGAAAAAACATGAAGAAGAATCCCAAAAGGAGAAAGGAGATTGGGCAGGTGGAGGAGATATCCCTGGCCATCTGAGTTAGGTATCCAGTGTGTTTGCTGACTTCCTTGAGGCTGGGCATGATGATAGCAGACACCTGTAATCTTCAGAAAAATGAGGCAGGAGGATTATAGCAAATTGGTTGCCAGGTTGGGCTACATAAAGAGTTCTAGGCAACCTGAGCTGCAGAGAAAGACCCTGTGTGAAAAAAAAACATACACAAACACATCAAATAATCCTTGAGGTAACTGCACATTTTGCTCACTGGCCTCACCTCACCTCAGGGTGAGCATGTCCTCCCCAAGGCCCCCAAGAAGTGGCTACAGGGCAGTGACAGGCCTCAGGAGATTCAAACCGGGCTAGCGGGAACCAAGCCCTTACTAGCCTCTTGGGCTTCCTGACAAGATGGCGACCAGATGTGGGTACCCAGCAGTCCTATCAGACATTCTCCTCCGGCTGAGTTGCTTATGAAGATTCTGTCTGTAGAACGCTTGCTTATTGCTAATGTCTCATGGGCTATGGCTCCTTCTACGGCCAAACCTAGGATCCGTGTGGGAGGTATGGCACATGGCAACCACTCAGGGGATGCCTACCCACAGTACACCACAGGGAGGATGGGACAGGCATGGGATCTTCAAGGTGGTTGCAGAATATGTTTCGTAGATACCAGCGACTTGCTCACGTGTCAAGAACAGAAAGTGTCCATCGATAGGGTGAGGGTGAAGAAAGTCTGAACAGAGGTTGTGGTAAAACCCGGAGAACTTTACTGAGCACTTATTACATCCTCCACTCCATTCAAGAGCCCATCCTACAGATAGCACAGGGGACCCCAGGGCTGAGGCTCCAGGCAAGAACTCTCCTGTTGTGCCTAACCTCAAAGTCATTGTCCCTAAGCACAGCACCTGACACTTTTCAAGCACAGGAATGATGAACTGCCAGGTACTCTGTCCCAGCAGACACTCATTCACATGCTGAGTGAGGTTCTGTCATGGTTATTTCTCTCCTCACTGTGACAAAAATACTTGAAGAAAACAACTGTAGCAAGGAAGAACTTGTCTTGGCCCAGAGTACCATGGGACAGTTCACCAGGGCATCGGGAACTGAGACCACTGGCTACACTGTATCTGTGAATTCTGAAACAGAGAGCGCTGTGTGGCACATTCAGCTCACTTGCTTCTTTTTATAGAGCCTGGGATCCCAACCCACAGATGGGTACTGCCAGCATTCAGGGTAGATTTTCTTATTGTCATTAACCTAATGTAGGTAACCTCTCATAGGTACGCCAAGAAACTAACCTAATCTAGATGATCTGTCACAGGCAGGCCCAGAGACCTGTCTCCTTGTTGATTTCAGAGCCTATTAAGTTGAAAGTCAATATTAGCCATCATGGGCCCTGATGCCCAGGACCTTAAACTTCATCTTTATTTGGAAACAGAGTTGTTTCAGATGGGGCTAAGATGAAGGCACACTGGTGTAGTCCAGGCCCAAACAGACATGATGAAATCCTAGGGAAAGAAAACATTTACACATGGAGACCTGTGTAACTTTAATTTTTTTCAAAACCTATTTTTAATGATGGTTCTTAAATGCTTTAACCTCCCCTGTAGCCCACCACCCACCAGAGGTAGTGGAAAAGAAAGGATACAAAGAAAGTGTATCTGTTTAGAAAGGTTCTTTGAAACAACTCCCATTTGTGCTGTCTGGAAATCAGCAGTTCAGTTCACAGGTTAGCAGGCGGCAGCAGCAGCAACAACTCAATCCACTCACAAACACTTCATGGATACACCAGCAGTCCAGTTTGGTAGAGTCAGGATAGCAAACACAAATCAGTAGCTGCGGCACTACCTAGCAGAGACAGCCAGGCCTCAGCCTTGGCTCGAGTCAGCAGGAGGGAGCATGAGGAATGTCGGAAGTTGTTGGCTGTGCCTCTTTCAGGGAATCGAAGACCAGCAAAGATGTGAGATAAGCATTGCACAGCTAGCTCTACAAGCAAGGCTAGCTCAGCCTCCATCACTGTCCATGGAGTCCTATTCACACCCTCCAACATTGAGTGTTCTCCATGGCTCTTGCCTCAGCATGGGTCTTGCCTCACCACATGTTTTGCCTCAGCACATGCATCTGTCTCTATCGACATCACTCACTTGGTCAGTCAGCTCGAGTCCTTGAAATCAGCAAGAAACTGCAGCACACCATCAGGAGGTTTTTGATGCGTTTCTCTCTAAAGAGTCCCGACAAATGCAGCGCAACTACACAAAGTAAGGTGGACCAATACATGTGTGTCCTTATTGAAGAATCCTTCATCATGTGTCCTTTCACGTGCCTGGTTTAGCTCGTGTCCATTTCTGTGAATCACAAGTCTGCTTTAGTCCACCTGTGTCCACTTCAGCTAAATGTTCCTTCATGCATTTGCCCCAGCAAAACACCACCCAACCAACTTTCCAAAGAACCCTTGAGTTTCCCCTTCAGACCTGCACATGGAAAATGTTGTCTAAAGACAGAGACAGGCAGGAAGGCTCTGTGATAGAGGCCTTGTGTAAGATTCTAGATCCCATTCCTAGTAGTGAAGACAAAAAGAGGGAAGGGAAGGCAGAAGAAAGGCTGCAACTCATTTGGTGGAGTGCTTGTCGCACATACGTAAAGCCCTGGGTTTGATCCCCAGCATTGGATAAACCAGGTGTGGTGGTGTACACATGTAATTCCATACTCAGAAAGTGGAAATAAGAGAGTAAGAAATTCAGGGTTATTTTGGGCTATATAGCAAGTTTGAGGCCAGTCTGAACTATATGGGAACTTGTCATTTAAAAAAAAATAGAGACAGAGAAAAAAAGTAGAAGCAAACACCAGGACATCAGGACAATGCGTCTACAAGCCAAAGAACACCAAAGGTTGCCAACAAATCCCCAGAAGCTTGGGAGCAGGCAGGGGACACACTCTTCTCTCAGCCTGGGAAGGAAGCAACCCTGCCCACACCTGGCTCTCGGATTTCTGACCTGCAGAACTGTAAGATAATCAATTCCTGCAGTCCGGGCGGGCGCTGGGTCTGTAAGGCTCCATCCCTGCAGCTCCAGGAAGCTGAATCCCTGGAGAAGAAAGAGTTCAGGAGGCGGACAAGAAGGCAGAAGCGAAGGCAGAGATGGCTTCTGGCAGAAAAGGGCATCTTTCTGCAAGACAGGCTCAGTAGACACAGCACTGAGAGATAAGCCTGGCTTTCCTGACTAAGAAGAACATCAGAGCTCCTCAGCCCCCAAAAGAGAGGGGAGAAGGTAGTGGTGGGCAGAGTAACAATGTATCAATTAGCTGTTGCAATGCTGGGAGTCCTTCTCCCTGCAAAACTTAGTGGTTTAAATCACAGCTGTTGCCCTGGTTCACGGTCTATGAGAGACGAGCCTATTCCTATGCCTGGTAGGTACGTTGGCTGACTCATCCTCGTGTCTCTGCTCCTCAAAGCCTCTCCTACTCCAAAATATTAGAGCAACCCTGTTGAGTTTGAGCTTAGAACTTGAAAAACTGTAGTTTAGGCCCATTCTATGATTGGCAGACACAGCAGGTAGTACACAGTGCATAATGAGACTTTTCACAATCAGCCTTTGATGCCATCACTGCAAAGGGTGGGGAAAAAGTGGCCAGGACTCCAAATAGTGTCTGCTCCTGACCAGTTCACTGGCCCTCTGAGTATCCTGGAGTGAAACCAGACACTGGTTTCTTTAATTCAGATTCTCTGACTTCAAGGAAAGGTGGATTCAGGAAGCCCTGGTGTGCCCCATGATAACTTGTCCCATATTTATGACATGGTCACAAGAACCCTTCAGCTTGCTTTACCGCCAACATCCTTAGAGACTGGGTCCTTATCGGTGAAATAGAGTTTTAGGTTGGAAAACCAGGGAAACAGCATCGACTGAACATTTGTGGAAAGCTGACTTAGAGTGTTCAGTTACTATTTCTTCTCTTGGAGTTCTTGGTCATATCTTGTCCCATATATATATGACATTGTCATAAGACATACATGACATGGTATCTAGGATACTTCAGATGACTCAGAGCTTCGGGTGTATTAAGGGATGGAACAGAGGGTCAAGACAGTCTTGTCACCACTGAGATATCAGACAGATGTGGTAGGCACATCCAAGCACCTCCCAGGAACAGCAGACTGCGTGGTTCTCAGCCCACAAATAGGTCTTGAGAAACCGCAGTGCAGTGGGAAAGGAACACCACACCACAGGGAGGTATGGTGACAGCAGGATTCCACCCACTTAAATAAAAAGTTCCTTTTGTCCATTCATTCCTTAGAAACTATGGTCAGAGAGTCTGTGTGTGCCAGACACAGTCCCAGAATAACACACATGTTAAACAAGTGTGAAAGCCCAGCCGTTCGACACATCAGAACAGTGGTAGGGGAGAGGGGAAAATGATACATAGAACGTGGCTATCTTACTTACTTACCCCAGGTGACTGGCATATGTAGAAGCCACACATGAAGGACAGACAACAGCATTCTGAATGCATCAGTCCCAAGTCCTCAGGGCCGCCTGTAGAGGGGATAAGCTTCCTCTCATAGGAGAAACCTAGTTTCCCCAGCTTGCCACTCACAAGTTCAGTGAGTGAAATGTGAGATCCAAACCTTCCTTCCCCCTGTAGGGGGCAACCTTGAGCAAGATGGAGCCGGCGGAGATACAGTTATACTGTTTACATAGCTGTACTGTGTACTGCTCAACCCAAAGGTATCGCACCCAGGTAGCTGAAGGGTGGGACTCACTCTGTGGTCTCCTCCCAGGGTTGCCAGAACACTTAGGTGGTGCCTACAATGGCTGGGTCTCCTGTAAGTAGTAGGATATCCTAGATAGCCAGGAAGGTCAGTCCTGCTCACTCGGGCTCCCTGCTGTTTAGGGAAACTGACACAGAGTCTATGATGACCTTGGCATTAGTGTGGAGACATGAGGGACAGCAAAGAGGAGACATCTTCTAGACAGAACCTTAAAGAAGCAGGAGTCCCCATGACAGGTAGGAAGGGAACAAAGCATCAACAATAGGTGAGCCAGGGGCAGGTACTTGTCAAGAGGGCTTCTTTGAAGCCACATCTTGTGTAGTGTCTGCTAAGACATAAGACACCAAAGCCAATGTCACCTGTAAGAGAAAGCCACATTTTTAGAAGTTAAACCCTTTATCTTCCTCCCAGCCCCATGCTCCCAGAAATAAGACTCAAACTCAAAATATATTTACAAATACCCTGGCCGTATAGCTAGGCCCTTCTCTGACTAGATCTAACTTAAAATATCCCATTATTTTAACCTATATTCTGCCACATGGCTGGCTACCTGTGCTCAGGTATAGTGTGTCTGTCTCGTAACATCTTTCCGGGTAGATCTCCCATGCTTAGCTCTCTCCTAGCATCCTTCCTGCTCCTGGATGTCCCACCTCTATTTATGCCTAAGCCATAGGCCATAGGCTCTTTAATTGACAAGGATGCCTCTATAAAATACACAAGATGTTCTCTCTACAATGCTCCATGCTGCCAACCGATCCTGCACAGGCTCCTCTCATTCCAGCTTAGAAGTAGGGCCCTTAATTGGGCACCAAACAAACTAACTGGCTTGAACTGGATTGTATTGGTGTTTCCAGGTAAGGAGGAAGGACCAGGAGTGTTCACAGAGCTGATCCAAGCTCATTCCCAGCTCCAGAAACACATGCAGGGAAGGCACATGCCAGGTCCCCCAGCATGTACATTGGAACTAACTGTGATAGTGGCAAAGGGTTTCCACAGAGTGCAGAAATGAGTCCTAAATCCAATAAGGAATAAGGGGTCATCCCAACAGGAAGATGGAGCACAGTCTTGAACCCTTTCATAAAATAGCTTGCCACTCCACATGGCAACAGATAAATGGAATGTGCTAGTACAGAAATACTGGGATAGAAAGCCCAGTGAGAGAGGTGGGCACAGCTTACGTCTGTGATCCCAGCACATGCAAGGTTGAGGCAAGAGAATTGGGAAGTTCAACATCACCCTTGGCTACGGACTGAGTTTTTGCATACCTAGAATGATCATGGAGGGTGGTTAAGACAACGTGGCTGCTTTGAGGAACTGTCTAGAAGGATCTAGAAAAGCTGAACTAGGCATTTTCTTTGACCCAACAATCCCACCTCAAGGGACATACTGAAATGTGCAGCATAGGCTCATCAAGCGATGTGGCTCCATTTGTCAACACCCATACGATGTTTGTTGTGGTCTCTCTGTAGACACAATCCAATCCTTAGAGCCGAGGACACAAATACAATGAAAGAGACAAAGGTGCCTGGAGAGAACCACTGAAAGCAGACTCCTTGTGGGTGGGATGCCAGCTATGAGGTATACATGGCAGAGTAAAGGGTTGGGTTGGGCGTAGCACCTGAGACTCTGGAAAGTGGATCCATCCAGAAAACAACATCTGGATGTCTAAGCTGCAGTGAGAAGCTCAAAGGGATTGCCTGGGGCAGGGCTGGAGAAACAGTCCAGGTAGAAGGAACGACTTCTGCAAAGGTCTTTGGGCAGGTAGAAGACAGACAGCCAAGTAGCCAGTGTGGCTGACTGCAAATAGAAGAAGAGGAAGAAGAGGCCAAGAAGACATCTCTGTAAAGTACACTTGAGTTTGATCCCCAGGACTCATGAAAATAGGGTGGGCTCTAGGTGTAGGGACACATATTTGTAAACCCAGAGCTGGAGGGGTGGGGACAGGGGATCCCCGAGTCTTCCTGTCCAGGCAGAGACCCTGGTGTTGTTTTATTGGTTTTCCATTCTTAAAAAAAAGAAAGAAAGAAAGAAAGAAAGAAAGAAAGAAAGAAAGAAAGAAATGAGACAGGAGACAGATCAATAATCCTTTGCAGAGAACCCAGATTTGGTTATCAGACTCCCATCAGGTGGCTCACAACCACCTATAACTCCAGGTACATGAATTCTAATGCTACCTTGTAGCCTTCAAGGGCATCTGCACACATGCAGTGCACATAAACCCACACAGGCATATACATTATATACATATACACATATACACATATACACATATACACACATACACACATACATATATATATGTGTATATATGTATATATACACACATATACATATACATATACATATACATATATATATATATATAATTTTTTAAAGGTCACACCTGAGGTTGTCTGTTGGCCTACGCATGGCACACACATGCACACACATACACACACACACTCAAGTACATGCTCATACACACACACGCACACATGTACAGGTCTGTGCACACACAAGCACACAAGAAGAAAGGGAGCTAGATAAGAGACAGGAGCAAGAGGGACAGCAGAGTCCCCTCTCCACCTCCCTGTGGTGGTGGGCATGTCCTTTGCACACTCCTGATACTTTGCAGCTTAGTCTACCACACAAGGGCCACCTGAAACCTGATGTGTCCACCCTGGATCTGACAGCACTCCTTCCTGACTAGCCCTTCTCTGGGACCTTGGAAATGACTGTCACCAATCTGAAGCATATGACAATGTGAAGGGACCTCAAAACCCAAGTGCCCAAGCTACAGGGTTTACAGTGCCCCAAGGGAGTGTGTCAGGGCCACCGGCAAAGGCACACCATATAGTTACATGTGAGTTGTGCTCTGTGCTGCCAACCACTGTCTGACACCATAAACACCCCAACCTTGGCAGAGACCCTTCTGGTCATGTTCCCCACAGCCTAAATAATACACCTTTAATAGAAACACACAGCCCCATTTATACAGAGTGTAAAATAGATTAAAATAATTTTAAATGTATGAGTCACTCACTAAGACTTTTAAAAAAAAAAAACACAAGCAGTACTTTGTGGTAAGGACAGCTATGAACAGGGACTTGTCCTTCAGGGGACCCTAAGAGGGTTAGGACCCGACAGTGTAGAATGCCTACGACACATGCCCGAGGACTGGCCTTTCCAGGAGAGAGACACTGAGTTCAGCCTGGTGCCCGCAGAATTGGTGAGAGGGAGTGTACCTGACTTTCCCCACCATCATGGATACCTCTAGAACAGGAGGGAATCCTGTGCACTGGATATAGGAAGGTGCAGAAAGAACTCGGCAGATGTCACCTAGGATGCAGCCTCATCATTTAGCAAGTGACACTAAAGGCTGGCAGTGCCCCTGTGGTGAAGCAGTCCTGCACCACTCCTGAATTGCGTGCCTCTTGTGAAGGGGATCTCACTGTCTGATAGACAGCGATGGTGTCTGACAGTGACAGACCCTCTTCATCCATGTCCCCCAGAACAGCCCCAGGAACTCTTTCCCAGAGTATCATGTGGCTCAGAGCCCCAAGCTTATTCCTGCTCCCGAGACCCTGCATGTCTTCTCAAGCGTCCCTTGGGTCCTCAAGACTAGAAACTGCTTGCTTAACATAACTTCACGGTGTGGGAAGCAGCTGTGGGGCCCCTGTTCCCCTGGGGACCTTCCCACCCACACTCAGGTCAGCCCTCAGCACACTCCCCTTCACCTCTCCACCCCCAGCCTCGCCATCTCCCTCCTGTGGCATCCCTCCCTACAGCTCCTGCCTGGATCTCAAACCACCGTCACATGCAGAAAGGGGACCCCCCAGACCTCCATCAGACCCTCTTGAAGAAGAAAGCCAAGGCCTGGGCGTGCCCCATGACTTCTAGCTGGACCTCGCAGGAATCTTTCACCGGCTGCTCCTTCCAGTTCACTTCTCCTGTTCATCTTCTCAGCCCTTTGGTGGTGCCTGTCAGATGGCTCACACATCCCCGTTGCCTGCTTTCTTTTCACTGAAGCTCTCATCACACCCTCTTCTCACTATTTGCTCACTGTCTGCCCCCACCTGCAGGTGCCTATCCATGTTTGCAGCTGACGGTTGGCTCAGTCGGTAGAATGCTTGCCTTGCTTTGATCCCCAGAACAGTGTAATCCAAGCGTAGTGGAGAATGTCCTTAGAAGGCAAAGACAGGAGGAGTACAAGCTTAAAGCCATCCCCAGCAATAAGAGTTTGCGGCCGGGAGCTCAGTGGTTAAGAGCATTTATGTATGTATGCATGTATGTATGCATGCATGCATGTATGTATGTATGTATGTATGCATGTATTTTAAACTCCAGATTTTATTCCCCTACCGGTCCACCCTCCTACTGTTCCACATCCCATACCTGCTTCCTGACCCCCTGTCTCCACGAGGATGTCCTCAATAAACCTCCTTTTTAAAAAGCAACTCTGTGTAGTTCCATGGTTTCAATGGCATTCATACTGTTGTTCAGTCATTACCACCTGATGAGGTCATCAGCATTAGGACCAAAACTCTATGCTGACTGAACACAGCACCAGGAGGAAGTAGACCCAGCATCAGCACCAAATTATGTAAGTTCCATGATGCAGGAACAAGGGGCAAGACAAGCTCAGACGCCACTGTGAGCTGCTTCTCGATGCTTGGGACACCTGGGGGGCCAGGGGTGGAGTCTTGACTACATGGGCCCTCACTTACACCAATATCAAGGGAGCCTGAAAGGTTCTGTGGTATGCGGGTTTTTTTTAATATATACAGGTCAAAGTGATCCATTGGCCAAAGGTCATCTGATTCCTACAAACTGTTCCAGCCAACTTCATCATCTGCCCAAAGTCTCAGGACGCTCTAGCCCAGTCCCTAAGGTATCTTTAAGGGTCACAAAAAAGAAAAGAGGGGAAACCAGTCATCCCAATTACACCTCCTGCCCAGTGTAGGTGCCTTCTGCACAACAGTGTTATGGGAATGGTTGGCTTATTTTGCTAAGTAGGTTGTCCTCTAAGCCTATACCTTTTTTTTTTTAAGCATATGCCATGGTTTCCTTATTTCCAAGACTGAGTAATATTCAATCATATGTAGCCATCACATTTTATCAGCTGTTTATCCAGTGATGGACACCTGCTAGATACAAACATGGCTGCCCTCAAACTTGGCTGCCTTAGCCGACACACTCCAAGGTCACCTGAAAAGAAAGCCTCTTTTGAGAAATTGCCCAGATCAAATTGGCCTATGAGCATGTCTGTGGTGGGATTATCTTTTTGTTTTGTTTTTGAGACAGGGTTTCTTTGTGTAGCCTTGGTTGTCCTGGAACTTACTTTGTAGACTAGGCTGTCCTTGAACTCAGAGATCTACCTGCCTCTGCCTCCTGAGTGCTGGGATTAAAGGCATGTGCCATCACCAGCAGGCTCAGGAATATTATCTTAATTGTTAATTGATGTAGGAGGGGCCTGCCTACTGTGGTCACCGCTCCTCAGCAGCATACACTGGGTTTGAAGGTACCGGGTGTTTATCCACCAATTCCCACTAGCCCCTGGTTAATACAAGTGCTGGGATGAGGGCTGTGAGCTCCTGGGCACTCCCAGGATCTGATCACAGCAGAAGCACCAAGAAGACCACATGGTGATCATCCATTCAGCACTGATATACTCATCACTCGTTCATCATCCATTCTTCATGCATTCATTCATTCATTCATGCATTCATTCATCCATTTATTCATGCATTCATTCATCCATTCATTCATTCATGCATTCATCCATTTATTCATGCATTCATTCATGCATGCATTCATCCATTCATGCATTTGTCCATTCATGTATCCATTCATCTGCCACCTACACCCCCATTCACCTATACAGCTACCCATGCACTCATGCATATGCCTATACACACATACATACACACACACCCACATGCTCACCCACTCACCTACCTACCCATCTATGTACCCATCCATCCCTCCACCCATTCACTGCAGGGTCTAAAAGGCAGAGAAGGGACAGCTAAAGGGTAAGTATAGTCATAGCCTGGCCTGACCTTCAAGGTTCTGAGCAGAGATCTTCCATCCGAGTCTGCCTAAAAGATCTGCTCATCACCTCATCCCTACTGCCACTCGCCGCCAGCCAGTGCTGGGGAAGGGGATTTTATATTGTGGACCCAGTGAAAACAAAGACCAGACTTGTCACTGTTAGTGGAAATCCTCACAAAATACACAGCAGCTAAGCCCTGGCACTAACTCCAAGGAAACAGTTAGATGTGCTCGGTGGACTTTGGTGACAGCAGGGTCCTCAGGGAACCCAGACTAGGGGTGTGCGTGTGCGTGTGTGTAAGCCCAGGCTCCTTCCTTACCAACACCCACTCCACCTTCCTTTAACCCTGCTCCATTAACTTAGCAAGCTGGTAGGACGCACCACCTCAGTAGCTCCAGTCATCCCACTTCAGGAGGCAGTAAATCTTTTTGTTGTATACCCAGGCACCTCAATGAGACCATGAGGTGTTGCTATTCTTCCCATTTTAAAGAAGGGGAAACTGAGTCACAGCGAGTGTGCTCACAGTCCAAGTTAGCTCTTAATGCAGGTCTGCGAGTGCAGTGGGTGTCCTTGTGGGGCAATGCTGAGTACATAGGAACAGGAACATGCTAAGGACTAAGGTTGTGCCCAGAACTGAAAGACACGGGGACTCTTAACTACAAATACAGGGCATCTGAGAGTAATGAGCCCCAGAGAGCAGCACTAGGCCAGAGTCAGAGGGCTGGGGGTGGGGGGTGGGGGGAAACTAGGTTTAGACGGAGGCTGCAAAAGCAGGTGTTGAGTCTCCTGAGGAAGGAGGGGACTGGATGAGTGTGCAGGCAAGGAAGCTTTCCTTCCCACTGTCTACCCCAAAAGACTCAATGTCTGTGCTCAAACCACAGGGTGGTTTGGAAGCCCTGGGACTTCACAGTCTTCCTTAGCAGTTTCCTGAAAGGCTTCATTCTTTTTTCCTTCCTCCGCTTCCCTCTCCCCTTTGTCTTCTCCGGGATCTGCCTTCTCCTCCTCTCCTTGTGTGTCCCCACAGCCAGTTGCCTCACCTCTTTCTTCAACAAGTGTGGGTCAATGTTTGGCACCTTGCTTTGTCTTTGCTCTGCCTCAGTCTCTCTCCTCTCTTCTTCCTTCCTGTCTTCTCCCCTCCCCTTTCCTCCTCTCTTTTTTTCCTTCCCCATTTCCATGCTCGCCCCCACCTGCCCCTTCCCTCCAGCAGCGCCCCTGCAGCCTGCCTAATGCTTTTCGCATGGTGCGTCAGTCAAACGCCCTTCTAATGTCCTTAAAGCACGCAGAAAATTGCAACCTTATGAAAAAGAAAGAACACGCACATGAACATGCGCTTACACACACACACACGCACACACACACACACCACACAAAATTGCCTGGCAGAGATTGAGTTGGAGTTGAGCGTATGCTCCCAGACTATTAAATTTAGTGTGCAGAAGAGCAGTAGGCGGAGGGACCGCCTCCCAAGGCTGCCTCCTTCAGGCCGCCTTCCAGGCAGGTCTGGGTCCATATCCTGGCTTTTCCCTCCCTTCTTCACGTCTTGTGAATTCTTTCACAGCTCAAGAGACACCCAGGACCTTTGCTCTTGCTCTGATCCTGATCTTTCCCCAGGAGTAGCCGACACTTTCTTCTTGTCACTGAGGTTTCAGTAGAAGCTTCCTATGCTTCAAAATCTCCCTGACCACCCTGACTGAAGACTGCTCTGATTCTGTATCTGTTGACTGTTCATTTTCCCTTCCTCCTTTCCTTTCTCCCTTCCTCTTTTTCTTTCTTTCTCTTTCTTTTCTTTCTCACCTTTTGTACTTCCTTTCTCTTTCTTCCTTCCTTTCTTTCTTTCTTTCTCTCTTCCTCTCTCTCTCTCTCTCTCTCTCTCTCTCTCTCTCTCTTTCTTTCTTTCTTTTTGCTTGTTTTGTTTGTTTGCTTGCTCTGTAGTCCTGGCTGTCCTAAACTCATTATTCAGATCATGCTGGCCCGGGACTCCCAGAGATCTGCCCCAGCACACCTGCTTAATTTTTAACTGCTTAATTTTCAATGTCACTCTGTGCCATTGTCTCTAGTTTTAATTGTGACTTCATTACCTTCTACCCAGCCTATTCCCACCTGTGGTGTGAGCTGATGGTCGCGGGCACTGTGCCTAGCACAGAGTTTACCCACAGCAGCTCCTTAGCACTTACTGAACAAATGCTAAGATTTGTTATGGGTGGCTCAAAGCACTGGGGACTCTAAGGCATCCGAGACCCTCCCCCACAAACATACACTAGATTTTCAGGCTGCCAGGCAAGGGGTTGTAGTGACCCCCCATTCCCAGCCCTCAGTCAAGTTAGATCCAAATTCCACTCTTGGTGTCTCTGTGTTCTTCAGCCAGTCACCTAACATCTCTGAACTTTATACTCATCTGCCAAATGGAGCACCTCTCTTACGTAGCTAATAGATGTAGGAGGAACATCGGGCTCATGGAAGCAGGCGTGTCCCCAGGACTAGAAGCTGCACATGTCAATAAATGCTTGTTTGGTTGGTTTGGTTTGGGGATTTGTTTATTTTTGTTTTTGAGTCTGGACTTTCTCTGTATAATTGCTCAGGCTGTCCTGGAACTCAGTTTGTAGACCAGGCTGGCTTCGAATTCATAAAGCTCAAACTGCCTCTGCCACCAGAGTGTTGGGTTTCGAACTGTGCACCACCACTGCTGAATGCTTGTTAAAAGAAAGAAGGGAATGTAGGAGAGGAGATAGCTCGGTCAGGAAACTGCCTGTCTCACAAATCCGAGGATCCTATTATAACTCCAAGCACTGCTGTATTAGCAGAGCTGGGGAGATGGACTAGACCACCTGGCTGGTGAGCCCCATATTGCACCGAGAGACCTTGTTTCAAACACAAGGAAAGCAAGCGGCACCTGAAGAATGACACCTGAGCTTGACCTCTGACCTTCACACACGTGCACACATATGTGCATGCACACTTACATGTACTGTATATGCACATGTACACAAATATTTTGAAAGAAAAGAAAGAAGGAAAGAAAGGAAGGCTGGCCATATAGGAGCCTAATAAATATTAGAGGGTTTGAGATGCCATGATGTCAGTCACACAATTACTCCCTGAAACACTAAAGAGAAAAAAAAAGTCTCAACGATGTCAGTGAAGCTGCAGCCCATTGCTTTGCGACTACCTGGGAATCTTCATTTCTGCTTACCCAAAGATCTCTGCAGCATTATTAGGACATAGAATTTTTTTTTATTACAAACCATTCTTGGGTTTACACTTGAAAAATAACAGAGAGGTCCGGGAATGTCGCTCGGTGGGAGAGCAATTGTCCCGCATGCAGGAGGCATGGACTTGATCCCCAGAACCACAAAACGAAGATTAAAATACTTAAAAAGAGGGAGGGAGAGAGAAACTAATCGGCTAAAATGTTGTTCCCCTGGGTCCCCTCTGGCGTCCTTGGCCTTTTTCCCTGCTAGCTCAGTGTCTACCTCTTGGCTGAGGCAATGTTGGCGCCTACGCTAGTCCTAGGTGATGCCTCCTGGCCAAGAGACGCCACAGTCAACTCCGTTCCCCCACCCCACCCCCACCTGTTAAAAGGACCTAGAAGTTGTGGGAGAACTTGAAGCTTTCGAAGTCTTACAGATGGGTCCCTTTTCGAAGTAGGAAGAGAGAAGACCTTGCCTTTGAGTGCAAACGCTGGCCCACCTGCCCCACCCAGGAGTTAATTGTGTCCCAAGCCCCAAAGCACACTCATCACGCAGCGGGTGGGGTCCTACAGCAAGTGAGGTACCCAGCTCGCGTGCTACTCCGAGGCCAAGCAGATCTAAGATTCCAAGCTTCCCAGGAACTCCTGGCTTAGACAGGATTCCTGAGTAGGCTCTTTTCCCCCACCATGGGTTTCTTCTTTCTTGCTGTAGCTCCTAGGTCAGGGGTTCCCAGGATATAAAAACAAAATAAGGGGCGCAAAACGAAACTAGGCCGAGAGACTCTGGGTAAACAGAGAAAGCGTCTGATTTCTTGGGGACCTCGGAGTTGCCCAGACAGGGCAAAACTGGAGCCAGACTTTCGGCCACCTGCAGCTGAGCGAGTTCTGGCCCTCCGCTTCCGCGAAAGAGCTCCGAGATGCGTCCTCCCGTTTCAGGTGGTCTTAAGCTCTGTCGTAGTTAACCAGACTCCCGGTGTGGGGTTCTTTCTTCCACTTTGTAAGCTCACACCATTCTTCAAGAGCTCAAGATCAAGGAAGGGGGTACAGCGACTTTTATTATTTGTTTTGAAAAAGTGGGGCATCGGCTTGAAATGGGCTCGCGGCCGAGACCCTGCTGGTGGTGCTCGCCCTGTCCGTACAATCAGCGATGGGGCGAAGGCTCCGAGGCCAGAAATCCAGGTTTTCCGGCGATCAGCCCTTGCCGGGCCGCAGAGGCAGCTCCCAGAATGGAACTGGGGTCCTGCCTCTCCAACCGCCCAGACTCAGAGCTCAAGACCCATGGAAGCGTGTCCCTACTCGCCTCGGAGCGCTGTCCCCGAGTTCCCCGCTTTGCGGAGCCTCCACCGGCCCCATGCGTGCATGCAGCGCGGACCTAGAGTGTCCGCGAGCGCAGCCCATCAGCCGGTTCCCACCGCTTTTCCAGCGGTCTCTCCTTCCCTTCTCTGAGTCCCTCAGGTCCTCGCTGCCCCCGAGGCCACCAGAGCCCGCACCCTCCCTCAGAGGGCTCCGTGAAATAACGCCCGGGCCGCAGCCGCCTGAGATATTTCTGAGGTCTGTTTCCCAGGACCTTGGGGGCTGAAAACTGACTTTTGTGGCAAGGGTCTAGGAGAAATGAGAGGGGACCTTCTCTTCTCCCCCCAAACGCCCGCCTGGAGGAAGGGGCGTGGTCAATGAAGGCAAGGAGGGGCCCTCAGCTCTGGGGGCGCGAGCGGGTGGCACACAATCCAGCGCCTTAGGGCTCCAGTGGTTAAGAAGAGCCCTTCACCGCGAACCCCGGCTTTTAGAACACTTCGGACTTCTCCCCTCCCGGAGCCACCTGCCTGGAAGTTTCTGTCGAGCCTCAGGTACTCTCCCAAGCAAGAAAACTCCTACCTGCCCGCGAAAGGAGAAGCATTATTTTCTCTCTTCCCTGGCTCAGGGGACACTGTTTATGTTTGCATTACCTGATTATGATGTATACCTGGAGCCCTGCTGCGCAGACAGCGAGGAAACCTTGCCACCTCCTTCTGCGTTGGGATAAAGAACCAACAGCCTTTTGAGACCCAGCTTGCCTCCAATGACCCACTGATAATTGGAGAACTGAAGTCAGGTTCCTCATCTGTGTACGGAGAGCGCTGCACTCTGAAATTTGCTTTGAGTCTCGACTCTGAGTCTCTGCCCATAGCCCTTTGGCTCAGCTGGGGTCAGCCAGTGCGGAGCGTCCCTGAGGAGGCCGGAGATGCACTTAGCAAGTAATTTGCATAAGATTGGTGTCTTCAATTTGAACGAAACAAGGGGGCCCTGCAGGAAACGTAACTGACTGAGTTAGAACATCCCCCCCCCCACACACACACACCCATTTTCGGGCAACCTAATGGGTTCTACCCTTCTATAGTTTGGCACAGTTGATGGTGAAAAAGCTGGAACCTCAGTCCCCAGGCCTCTGGTCACCTTCATTTTGATCTTTAGGGATTAGCTCAAATGACTGCTAGGGCCTGCTACAAGAATATTTCGTAGTAACCCTGCTAGGCTGAACTAACCTGGGACCGGAAGGAGTTAGAGGGACACAGTCTCTCTCTCTCTCTCTCTCTCTCTCTCTCTCTCTCTCTCTCTCTCTCTCACACACACACACACACACACACACACACACACACTGTCCCTTCCAGGTGGCCAGGGTTGCAGCTTTTCTTGGGCTGTTTGTAAGGCTCACTTAGGAGCCCAAAGGAGAGATGGTCTCTCAAAGACCTAGCACAACCGGGGTGTCAGAAGAAACTGCTCACAAAGCCCTCACAAAATGTGAGCTTTAGTTTCTCCAGACCGTGACGATGGAAATTCCAGGGAGAAGTCTAAACTGGGTTCCAGGAAGAGATCATCTAAGCAGACATGAAACGTCTGGAGTGGAGAAGTGGAGCAGCAGTTAAGAGTTCGAATACTGTTCTTGCAGAAGCCTCAAAGTCTGGTCCCCAGCATCCAGCTCCAAGGAACTCTGATTCCTCTAGTCTTGCACCACAGCTGCACTCAGGTGCACATACACATGCCACAACACACACACACACACACACACACACACACACACACACTTGAAAATTCACAAAATTTTAAAAATAAAGAGGATAGTCACCAACACAGGTGACTGCCACATTCTTAAACTTAAAAGCCTTGCCATGCACGTTTTTAAAAATCCCATCATTTGGGAGGCAGAGGCAGGCGACACTCTGAGTTCAAGACTAACCTAGTCTACATAGCAAGTTCCGGGGCAGTGAGGGTAACGGCGTGAGACCTTGTTTTAAAGCAACGACCACCAAAATCCAAACCCAAAACCGAACCACAAAGCCTACAGCATTTTGGGGATCCCAAGAGGACATGGCTTCGAAATGCTAATGTGTCCAAAACTACATGGTCAAGTTGTATCCCCTTTCCAAGATTTAGCTAGTAAAGTGACCATTCCTCCGTTCCCATCCGGTGGTCACCATGAGCCCCAAACACAGAGACAGAATGTCACATGATTCCCCCCCCCCCCAACAACTGAGACCTTTTAGGTTGGGAGAGGCACCGGTAGGCATTCCCTGCCAAGTCACTAGGACTGCCTAGCATACAATGAGCATCCCATTTGCCTCAAAAGAGCTGTCAGAAACTTCCGAAGGAAGCTCCAGGAGACTTGTATGGCTCACAGCTCTGGGACACTTCTGAACTGGTGGCTGACTGATATTTCTGATGGTGCCCTCCCAGGCTCCCCACAGCTGGGAAAGGAGAGTCCAGTCCGTACTGGCCGCTCACACTCATGATTAATTCTTAAGTAACCTAGCTGCTGCAGTGCTTGGACCAGTAGGTAAGGGCACCGCTTGTAATTTTGAGTGCCTTTCCTACCTCACAGTCCGTCTATCCCTCACGGATTCCGGAAGCCCGCCATCAAGCCCCCCACTGTGTCATAAAATATTTTATTGGAAAAAAAAAGTCACCGTCTTTGCAAGAGGGGGGTAGAAGCCTCAGCGACATCGGGGACCAGGTGTCAGCTGATCTGCTAAAGCCGACTCTTCAGGGCAGGACAGTAGGGGCCTGCACCCGGCGGCCGGGTCCCCAAGGCGCGGAAGCGAGTGTGTGCCCGCCGGTGTCCGGGCTCAGAAGGCCGGCTGGAGGCCGGGGAAAAGTGTGGGCAAGGAGCGGGGCGTGAATGCGCGTGGGGCGCCGGGCACTGAGGAGGTCCGAGAAAGACCAGAAGCTTCAGCCAGGCTGGACACGACTCTCTCAGACTGGGAGCAGGAGCTCGCTGAGACCTGGGATTGGCTTCCGGGCCTGTGTCCTTCCTTGTCCGGCCCTTAATTGTCCGCATTCAAAGTAGTAATGAAATGTTTAGAAAGCAAACGGCATGAGCGCGGAAGGGCCAGCTTCTAGGTCCCCGCCGACGGCGCCACACTCTCGGCGACGCTCAGTCCTCGCAGTTTCGGTCGCTGGGCTCGCCCGGCGTCTCTGCTGGCTTCTCTGCCTCCTTGGCGCGCTCCTGCTCCGTGAGCTGCTCGCTCGTGGGGATGGAGTTCTTCTTGGGTCGTCCCTTGGGCTTAGTGGGGGACTCCAGGCCGCCACCCTGCAGCACCTGTTCCGTGAATGAACAGTACTAGGTGAGAAAAGAATCAGATCAAGGGCCACCCGGTGCCCAGGGCCCAATCACAGCATCACCAGTGTGACTCCAAGCCCTAAAGAAACGGTGGCCGTTTAAAGCGCCGCTGGGGAGGACGAGCCCGAGATGGAGGAGTTAGTGGCTGCCAGGAAGTGCCTGGGATGGGGCGGGGGGAGGGTATGTCGGCTCCATAACGAACCTAAGCAGAAACAGCAGCGCACTGGATGGGTAGGGCAGAAGTCTTAGTGTGAGGAGGGCGGGGAGGTATTTCTTGGAGGACACCGGGGACAAAGCCCAGGAAAACCCCCTCCTAGCCCGCAGGAAGCCACCAGCCACACTCACTATTTTCTTCCATTTCATCCTCCGATTTTGATACCACGTCTTCACCTGTAACTGGCTCAGGCCCAGGGACTCAGCTAGATCTATTCTGGAAAGAGCAACGCACACCCTCAGCAGGTCAGGCCACCACTTGCCAACCGCCCCCACCCGCCCTCTCCAGCCCAGTCTTGCCCGGCACTACCTGTCAGGGGTAGAGAGGTACTTCTGCTTCTCGAAGCGTTTCTCCAGGCCCATCAGCTGCAGCTCGGTGAATACCGTGCGGCTCCGGCGTCCTTTCTTGGCTTTCGTGCCAGGTTCCCCGGAGCCAGCTGCTTCCAGCTTCCCGCGGAGTTGCAGCTCCAGCGGCAGGTGTGATGCGCCTGCGGTACCGGGCATCCCAGGCCCCGCAGCCAACAACGCGGAGCCCAGCCCGGAGCAGCCGAGCGGCGCCAGTGGGAACTTGAACACTGCGGCCTGCTCGGCCTTCAGCACCGCTGCGGCGGGGGCGGGGGGGGGGAGAGAAAAGAAGAGAGCCGGGTGAACTAGATTCCAGCCTACGAGGCCACCACGCTATGCTGCTCTTGGGAGCCTGAGCCCAGTCTGAGCCAGACACTCCGCGAGGACTTAAATCCAGCATCCTGGGCGACTCTCCTTCACGTAGCTACCCAGAGAAGTCTAGAAAAGACTAGCCCTCTCACCCCTTGCTCTGTTTTGCCGTCCCCATGAACCAGCAGGCTCTGAGATTTCAGGATTCTTTAGAGCAAGTTTGCTGTTCCAAGGACACAGAGTATGTCTTTCGTGAAAAAGAGAAACCAAGAAGAAACCGGTGAACTTGGAGGGGGAAGCTTTTTGCGTTGGGAAAAGAACGCTGTGGAATATGAGCATTTGTTTTTCTGGGCGCTCCGCTTCACCTACACGGGCGGCTGAGGGTTGGACATCAGCTAGGAAAGGCTCACCAAAGCATCTTTTGAACCTGAAAATTGCCTTTCTTGTTTTCTCTGTTCAGGCTTTCCCTTCATGGAGATCTTTCCGTATTCTTTAGCCCTAAACCGGCTGTTTGCCCGCTTCAAACGAACTGCCAACAACTGAGTTCGGCAGCAGAGAGGCTGTGAACCCGATGGACCTCAAACAGGCAAACTGGACTCTAGCTACCACCAAGACAGGATCTGGGGGCTGGTCCGAAGGCCGCTAGCTGAGCTGGAGTCCATATAAGACTCTTTTCCTGGTAGGCTTCTCATAAAGGAGACTCCTTAAACGATGGCTCTCCATGGCTGAGAACCATCAGGGTGAGGTACGCTTAGGAAGGATAGTACGGAGTGGGAAGAGAATCTTGGGGAGTGGGAGAGGTAGAGGGGAGACAGATCCACTCTACCAAAAGAGAGTTACTACAGGCCCTGGGCCGAGATGCGGTGCAGAGCAGACTGGCTAGCAATCCCTCAAGAGATAAGACTGAGACAGAAAAGATCTGAGCAAATGGTTCAAGACACATGAAATCCGGCTGACCTGGAGGTGGAAGGGCCAGCTGGGCAGCGGATCACAACCAGGCCTCTTTCCCTCAAACAAGGCCTACGGAGATCCTGGCTGCAGCACAGGCCTCGGTTGATTGCTGGCTGGAAAGCACGGGGCTCTGGGAGGCTCCTGGGTGGCTCGGGCCACCATTAGCATTCAGCACTATGAGACACGACGCTCTTCTCCAGAGGTCTGAGCTTTCCCAGTCTGAGCAGTTACTGTGATGCCTAGTTAACCCTACCGCTTCTCCTAGTTTGAAGTCATTTTGATCCAGAGTGCTCGGTAGATTGATTTTGTATCTACCATGGGGATGCGGGCTCTGGTTCCTGGGCCTGGCCTATCACCCGATTTGAAAGCTGGCCCTGAAGCAGAAGACAAACTCTCTTCTGGCTTGGCCTGAGAACACAAGGCCTGGTTTCTGCGTAGCTCATGGCTCGCACCCTCCACTTTCCCATTGGAGTGCGCGAAGAGACGTGCCTGGGGCCTGCGCTGAGCTGCATCCCCGGTCGCTCCAGAAACAGAGGGGAGAAAGAGGCCAGATTGCGGACAAATGCACGGCTCGACTCCCACCCTCCCGCCTAGCCCAGTCCGCTGCACGGCGGCCGCTGCACGTACCCAGGTGGCTGTGGAAGGGCCGGGCGGCCAGCAGCGCCTGCACGCCGAACTTGAGCAGCTCGCCCGCGGCGGCAGCGGCGGCCGCGGGCGCTGCGCCCTTGGGCCCGGGAGGCTCGGTGAGGATCTCTTCGATCATGAAGCTGCGGTAGCGATGCGGTCGATGATCGGCACAGCCCTCGGGCTGACCGAAGCGCGCGGCGCCCGGCTCCCCCGGCCGCTGCATCGCCGCTCCCGGAGATGCGCCCGCGGCTAGG
>NW_021604595.1:1549005-1668820 GCF_004785775.1 Grammomys surdaster
CCGCCGCCCCCCACCCCCTAGGCCGGGCTGGAGGGAGGGACCCAGGAGGGAGGAAAGGAGGTTGGGAGGAGGGAAGGAGGGAAAGCGCCCAGGATAGGGGCTCTCAGGCCCGGACCAAGGGAGAAAGAGGAGAGCTCGCCCTGAGGATAGGACACTGCGGAGATGGGCAAACTGAGGATCTTGAATGAGAGGCGAGAAAAAGTCTGAAGACAGAGAGCAAGGACCGCGCAGGATCCTAGGCAGTGATGTGAAGGTGTCCAAGACGCCTCTTAGACGTGAGTGCGCCGAGAAAGGAGAGAGCCCCGGAGGTGCAGGAGGGCACAGGGAGGGCACAGCAGAAGGGCCAGAGACTGGGTAGGATGGGGAGGGGCTGGAGTGGTCAAGAGGAGGAGGGGCAAAAGCCACGCAGGGAAAAGGGTAGCCTTAAGCAGCTTCTCCGGTCTGAGAGATGCTATAGTGATGCGGTGCCGCAATACACCGGGGTGGCGACCACGCCTGTGCACCACTCCCCTTCCCTCTACACCCCAACCTCAGTTTACCATTCTGGTCTCCATTCCTTGGAAACTGTGCTGGGAGAAAAATGATTTTCCAACTAGGATTTACTTCAATTTCAAATCCAAGCATAACTGGACACATTTTCTCTGGCAACCACCAGACTCAGTGGGCTGAGTTATGTTTACTCGGTTAGAGCAAGGGACAGAATACAGACAGAGGAATAAAGGGGAACGACTGTCACTGGATGGACTTGAGAGCAGGGGTCATGGAGTATTCTGAGGGTCTGGGGGGTCTGGCTCTACCTCTGAGCCTCCAGGCTCTCACATGACTAAAGGTGAGGCTGTTAGATCTTCCTCTTTTTTTTCTCCCCAAGCTAAGCTCTGCTGAGTCTGCCTCTGAGTCTTTGCACTGACAGTTTCTGAGCTGTTTCAAGCCTGGAAGACTTGACTCTTGGCTCCAGGGAGTTTGTGGGGACGGAAGGTAGACTTTTCTATACCCAGAGTGCCCCACACTGGCTGCTCAAGGGTAACAGGAAGGGTAGGGTGTCCTAGGGAGTTTAGGAAAGTACTTGCTGCACTTCCTATCTTCCTCTCTCTGGAGTCTTGGGTTCTGTCTCCACCCTGTCCAGCCTTGCCAGTCAGTTCCTCCTGGACTGGACTCCATGTTTTAAGCCACTCCTACTTCCCACGAAAGCTCTTCACAGAGCCTAAGTCCTCACCTCTGGGAAACTGAGTTCATCACACCCATATCCCAACTCTCCAAGTTGAAATAATTTCTTCTGCCTGCTGACAGGGGGCCTCAGAAGCTGGACACTGGACTGTAGCATCTGAGACACTAAGAGATAGCCAATAGCCTTTGTCCATTAGTCCTGGGCAGGGGACAAAGGACATCTTTCCAGACTCTCTGCTGAGATGCAGACCCTGAAAGCCCATTGCTACAGCTCAGCCAAATGTTTAATGACTTTCTGAGTCACCATCAGGACTGAAGGGAAGTAGTCTTAGTGACTTCCAATTACTTCAGACTCCCAGAGGGGGATGATCAGGTAGCCAAAATAACTCTATTAAAAGAGTGAGATCTGGGACCCACTAAGACTTATTGTACCCACACATGCAGGCCACACACACACAGAGAATAGGGTGGCAGTGGTTTTGCCCACTTCTGCTGACCCAATAGTCATCTTACTTCCCACTGGACATAGGGACATTGTCTACTCTAGACATAGGAATCTTGGGATGGCTCTGTTGCTTAGACAAGGAGTTCAACAAACTCTTTTCTCAATACAACTCAATCCAATAACTGGTCCAGGCACTCCAGTGAGTGGAAATGGCTTTCTAGGTCCCCTGTCCATACTGAAACCAAGGCCTTTCTGCCTCCACTGGTTCTATTCTGTCCATCCCTGGAAGGCTCAACATCAGCCCCCTCTGCTTCTTCCTCTTGTGTATCGGAGGAGTATACCCTGGAATGCTTTCTATATGGCCAGTTCCCATCCTATCTTCTCTTCTCTTATTTTGATCCTGACAGAAACCACCCATACCTGAACGCTATGCGCTTCCCTTCCAATTTCAGCCAGGTTTCCCAAACGCAAGATTGACCCTGGAAACCGGTCTTGAGACACCAAGACCACTCACTCGTATTGTCAATATCCAGTCACCAAATCTGTTTTTATTGCCAGCAAGGCGCTTAAGGTCAAGCTGAACAGAGGAGGCTCGTTTTTGGCACGAGGGCCTTAATTCTAGATGTAGAAAGGCAAAAGAGACCCCACCCCCACTCCATTCCACAGGTGTGCCTCTCCCCCTCCCACACACACCCTCCAGCTCCTTGGACGCTAGCCAGGGCTGTTTCAAGCCGCCCAGGCCGAATGCCTACAGTGATTCGTGCCTGCTGAGAAGGAAGCCCCAAGGGCTAAAAGCTTAGCCTGGCACCAAATGCTCAGAGCCAGGCTATGCTCTGATGCCCTGATGCCCCCTTTAAGCTCGGGCCTCTGACTCATCCTTTTTTTTTTTTCCTTCTAATTACATTCTTCTCCAAGTCCGAGGGATCCTAAAGCAAACCTGTGAATAAACCCCTTTTAGGCGAAAAAGAAAAAAAGAAAAGAAAAGTGAGGGATCCTTTGTTCAGGAATCCTGCATTGGCTGGCTGGAAAGGGGTTCACAAGGAAAGGGGTTCCCCCTTCCACTTAGAGGACACGGGAAGAAGGGAAGTCCCCACTAGAGGCGCTGAGTCCTAAGCCTGAGACCCGCCAGGGCCTCCCGCCGTCGCCTAAGCTAAAATCCCGGAAACTGGCCGCTCAGGGAGAGGCAGGCACGGTGGAAAAGGTGACCTCAGCGTCCCAGGCCAGCCACCCTCCCGGGTGGCCCAGCAACGAGGGACTCTAGGCCGCAGGAAATCCTTGGAGCAGTCTCCTCGCCAAGAGGGGACCCTTGAACGTGGAACCCGTCCCCTTTCCCACTTGCGAGCCCGGAAGACCCCAGGACTTCCTTCAGCTGGCTTGTGGCGGGTAGAAGGGAGGGATGGGTCACAGCCGAACCGTAGAGCAAGGACGTAAGGTTTCCATCCACATCAGTTCCAACTGCAGTTTCTTAACCAAGCGCCTCCAAGAGGGAAGGGATTCTGCAGGCGATCTACCCCGGGAGTTGTAGTCCCTTGTGCCAAGCAGATGGAGCGTCCCAAAGCCAGGTCAGCGACAAGCCTCAGGGGGCTTCTAAGTGGGGCTCCCCTCCAACCCTCCCTGGATCTTGAAAACTTCTTTTTTGTCTACTTTTCCACTTCGGTTGATCTGTATCTTATTCGGCAAATTGAATTTGGGACCGCGGTTGTCTGGAAGGAAGATTTCTTAAAACTTCCCTGGACCAAACAACTATCTGAGGGGTTTCTGATTCCCATCCCCAGTTCACAGTAAGCTCTAAGCCCCACCAAGTTCGCTGCCCTCCCAGAGCGCTCTGGATAAGTTTTCTTTCCAGGAACACCCCGGAGAGCCCCAAATGGGGTTCGTCCTCTTCAGCGGTTTTTTTCTTTAAGCCTGCCTCTTCAGGCGGATTTGCGGTGGTGGCTGTGGCCTTCAGAAGGGAGTACGCTTCAACTCAGATGGCCATCGCCGAGCAGAGGTCGCCTGGACCCGGAGGGCAACCTGTGATCTGGGCAGGATGCCGTCCGCGCCCTGCACTTTGCTAGAAAGAGGTCATCAGTTTGGCTTCAATACGCAAAACTGTCGAGAATATAAAATTACGCGGTCCCTACACTCACAGATCATATCTAAGTTGTCTTTCGTTGGAGAGCCGGTCTCTGTAACTGTTTCATTATGGGTAGTTCAATGTCCGTGTGGACTTTCGTTTTGAGTCTTTCCTAACTCTTCCCGGAGCTTGGAAGTCGGAATGTATTTTGTGTGACAGAGCCTTTGCAGATACGATCTTTAAGATCGATTATTTTGTGTTTTGTAGGGCTTGTTGTTTAAGAATATGTGATTTCCTTTGGAAATTTGAATTAAGATATATCCATAACGCTCTCCAAGGGAACGGTTGTTGATGGTCAAGGCCCCTGGCGCTCCTTCGCTGGTCCTGTTACACACCCATCCCTGCCCTTAGTGACTTTCGGTGCGATCCCAGAATAGAGGTGAGAACCAGGTCACTTCCAAGAGGAGACACAGTGGTCGTTGACTGCAGCTCCGTGGCTCGCGGGGTATGGACTGTAGTTCCTCTTAGAGCGACTCACACTGGATCCATTGGGCAGAGAGAATACAGAACCTAGGAGACCATGCCCGGGCCAGCAGAGGTCTGAACCCTGCCGCGCGGAGTGCAGGCTGGGGACTGCAAGGTTCCTGTCCCTTCGGGGTAAAGAGATGACCGTCGTGGTGACAATCTCGAAGCAACTTCCAACCCCCCTGTGGGCAGGTGCCCTGCCACCCGCGCTGGCCACCTGGCTCACACCCCGGTTTCTGCCATAGTCCTAGAGGCTCTGGTCGCCGCAGTTAGATTAAAAAAAAAAAAAAAAAAAACACAGACTGACCTTGCAGAAAAATTTTTTTTGCTGCAGAAAAGAAGAGGCCCCAGAGTGGTGGCAGCTGGAAGACAGGAGAAAATGGCGAGATGGAAAACACCCTGCTTTTTACTCTTGTTCTTTCGGGTTTTCCCCCCTTTCCCATCCACCCATTTCTCCCTCTTAACTCCCCAATTCTAGCACAGGATCCCTTGCGCCTCCCCATCGATAAGTCATAGTTCCCCCATTTTCTCTAACAGCCTGGGTAGAGGCAGTCACAAAAGCCTGTGGTATCCTGTGCAGACACTCAAGTCTAATGCTTTTAATATGGGATTAAACCCGCAGAGCCCTTGGAGAGTTTTCTGATTTATTTATTGGAGTAGGGTCTCCTTGCCTAGGCACCATGAGGGGTCAGCCCTGGTGTGAGAGGTGGGGAATTCAGACCCTATCTCATGTGCCCTTTAGCTGCACTGCACTCACCGGAGGAGCCCCTAGTCCTCCATGACAGCGCTCCAAATACAAGTCTTGTCAGGAAAAGCAAACAGGTGAGAGGGCTAGCCTGGGCAGCATTGCAGCTCTTTTGCCTCAGATGGGATTTGGGTCCTCCCAGGGGTATAGAGAAGATACAGACACCCCATTCTTCATATGTAAGCCCAAGACCAGCTTCCTACCATGGATCCAGGCTACCCTTCTCCTGTCTGCTCTTCTGAACTGGCGTGAAGAGCCATGGCTGCCACCTCCACAGGTCCTGTGCTTTCCTGGGCCCTCTCTCCTCACATGGCACTTTTCTATGTCCGAGACCTGTGTAGCTCTGGCTGGCCTCAAATTCTCTATGGTGCCAGGAATGGTCTTAAAGGCCAGGCTTAACTGATCACATATCACAAGTGCCCACAGGTGACTTCACTGGGCACGCAGGAACCCCACCCCCACCATGTTCTTCCCAAATAACAAACAAACAAACAAATAACACAAGCAAGCAAGCAAACAAACAAAAAACAAAGAGGCAGGTGTTTATTTATTTTTGGTTTTTTAAGATAGTCTCATGTAGCCCAGGTTGGCCTAGTCTCATGTAGCCCAGGTTAGCCTCAGATTTGAACCTGCTATGTTACTGAGATGGGTTCTAGGCTCCTGATCCTCAGGTCTCTGACTCCAACCAGGACTGGGGTATGGGGACATGAGGGATGGGGGTGCGTGTGTCTCTCTTAACAGCCTCCACCAGGAACCAAAGGCCTTTTACTTTTACTGTAAGAAGTCAGACCAGTAAAAACCTTATGCTTTTTAGGTCACATGTTGCCTGTTTCAGGTCACGAGGCTCTCTGCTCCAGCCCAGCTTCATCTGTGTGCCCTGAAATTTAACTTTGACACCATCTTCACATCATGAACTATACTTCTCATCTTGATTTTTTTTTCGACCACTGAAAAGTGTAAGGTCTGTTTTCAGCTTATCTACGTTATGAAATCAGGCAGAGAATGGTTGCTCACCAATTTCTGGGCTATAGTTCATTCTTCAGACTGTAATACACACACACACACACACACACACACATGTTCAGAGGGTTATCAAAGCTTTAAAACTTGTTCTGTTGTCCCCTTGCCCCTCGGGGATGCACCTGTTAGTTAGATAGTACTCTTAAAACCACAGGGGCCATCTCCTCTGCCTGTCTCTGTTTTTTTCCCCAGCAATTTAAAATGTTCTTACATTTCCATTATTTTAAAATGGGAATACTGTAGTACTCAAACCCCTAACTGAATAAAATACAGCTGTCTGCTTTCTCTCTGTCTCATTCTCTTTCCCCATTTAAGTTTCCTGAGATGGGGATCTCCCTACATAGACCAGGAGGGCTTTGAACTCAGGGATTCACCTGCCTCTGAGTCCTAATATCTTCTTTTATTTTTTTCCTTTCCACCCTGCTCTGATGGTTTGCGTCTTATGAAGTACAGGCCATTCTGTACTATGTAGCCAAGGTTAGCTTTAAACTCCTGATTCTCCTCCTCTGCCTCCCAAGTTCTGGGATTACAGGCCAGTCCAGTTACACAATCATCTCCTCAGTCAATTCTCACACGAGTCTTTGGAGTCGAGTTATTTACCCTGCACACGCCTTGTAATGGGGTGCCCATCCCCTTCAGTGGCAGCCCTAACAGTCTTCTGAGAGCCCAGTGACTTGGAGCATCTGTGTCAGGGAAGGCCACCCCTGGGGAGAGTGTTCCCACCCTGGCTACATCCTTTCCCATCTCCCTCGGTTCCATCTAAATCCTCTCCAGCTGCTGAAATGTGGATGGTCAGGAGGCTGTGGCCTGGACTTGCTGGAGTTTCCCAAGCCCTGAGCCTTTGCAGCTGCCAAGTGACAAATTCTGCAAGGAATAGGCAAAGGGAAAGAATACGGCAGGAGAGCGGCTATTATAGATGCGAAGCCAGTTAAGAGTTTTTCCAGGAAATCTTGCTCAAAAGCTGGCTCCTTGCTCCACCCCCTCATCTTTCAGGATTCTTCTGCCCTCTGCTGGTCACATTATGTCTTAACTAGACTCACGGGGGACAGCTCAGGAAAGGAAAAAACCAGACTGCTTGAGGCCAGCTTGTGGAAACAGCTGGGGATGCTGGAGACAGAATTGGGAAAATGGTGTGTGTGTGTATGTGTGTAAGATGTGCATGTGTTTGTGAATGATATACACATCTGATACACTTTGAGGCTAGGGACAATATTGTGTTTTTGTCTATTCAACTGAATCTTATTTTGTGACAGGGTCTCTTATTGAACCCGGAGCTCCTCTGTTTGGCAAGACCACCTGGCCAGTGACCGCCAGCATCTCCCTGTTTCTATCTCCCCAGCACTAGGGTTATAGGTGTGCACAGCCATTCCTCTCTTTTTATATGGATTCTGGGGATCTGAACTTGGGTCTTTAAGGTTGTGTTCAATCACTTTATTGACTGAGCCATCACTTCAGCTTGAATTCCAAGTAAAATCATTTAAAAAGATTTGTCTATTTATTTATTTATTTATTTATTTATTTATATGTGTATACCCGCGAGTATATCTGTGCACCACATGCACACTTGGTGCCTGTTGAGATCAGAAGATGGTGTCAGATCCTCTAAAGTTAGAGTTACAGGTAGCTGTGAATCAATATGTGGGGTGTTAGGGAACAATCCTGAGTCTTCTGGAAGAACATCAAGGGCTTTTAACCTCTGAACCATCTCTGCAGCAGCCTAAGTAAAACCTTTTTTTTTTTTTTTTTTTAAGAAAGAAAATCGAGTACCTTCTTTCCCTGGCCATGTACGGTCTCACTGGTGCTGCCAATGGAAAGAAAATGCCATTTCATCTGCTCTCAGGGAACACAGTCCAGCAGCTGAGGTGGACCTAGGAGCTTGCAAGGATGACCCAAGGCTATGGGCATAGCAAGGCGGGAGAGAGCTTTCTACAGAGATGTCCTGGTATAGTTGAAGTCCAGGTTACTTCCAGAAGCACATGAAGTAACATGGCTTTTTTAGCAAGGTATTCATCCTCTGGTCAGTGTGAGGCCCTGGATCCTTCCCTGTTCCCGTGATGTCTCAGCCAATCTTATATCTACTATTCTAGGAAGCTGTTCCCCCACCCCACCCCCATATTTAGCCCAGGCTAGCCTCCAACTTGTGATCCTTCTACCTCAGCATCTCAAGTACTGGAATTTTAGGTGTGTGCCACCACATCCAGCTGAGATGGACATTTTTACTCTTAATTTGCAAGCAAGGATACTACCAGAAGGCACGGAGGCGTGGTGGCCCATTTGCTTGAGTTAGCAGAGTGGGCTTTGGAACCAGCAGTCCCTTGAGGATACGGCAGTGCTACCCTATGACTCCACACCCACTCTTCCTTCATCCCTCACAGCTACTGAGTCTCAGCCTCAAAGCCCCAGCTGACCAGAGGTCTCGACTGCTGTGCTCTACAGTCCAAGATTCACTTCAAGATCTGAACCCAGCATCATGGGCCTTACCTCGTGATAAGTGGAGATGGGCTGGGTTAGCCATCCCCTGTCCTGAGTTCTAGGACCTGACCTTCGGATAGGGAGGGCTTGTTTGCAAGGGCCCAGGAGGCAGCTTACATACAGCAGGCTAGGAAGGCATCTCCATACAGAGGGCAAGATGCCATAGCTTAAGAGAGCCTCTCGTGTGGGCAAAACATCCCCCCGCCCCTTTTATGCATCTACCCTGTCCCACCACATCTCTGTTTGGGGGATGAAGATAGCCACAGTAGACTAGATGTGGGGAAGTAGAAACCTGTGCCCAACAGTCCTCCTGATTATTCCCTTCCGTTTGCATAGGGGCAAGTGGGGTTAGAAGTGATATTACTTTAAGCTCTGTGCGTCCCTTTCCTAGAGGATAAGCAATGTGAGGGAGAGAAGGAGGAAATACAGTCTATTGCACTTCCGATTAAAAACCCACTGTACCTTGGAAAATTATTGGCTCCTCTTTCTGCTGCGGGTCCCTTAGAAGCAGGGAGATCCCTGTGGCAGGCTAACTCTAAGGCGCCCCCTGGTGTCTGTTTCTTGCATAATCCACCAAGTTGAAGGTAAAGCCGTGCAGCCGCGGTCCACACTACGCTACCTTTATAGTAAATGAAATTGAGTCCTTAGATAATTGACTTGCATTGATCTAATTGGGTGATGCCTTTAAGAAGCCTTTAGGGCCTTCCTGAGGTCAGAAATGTTCGTGAGGACTTGAAGTGGGGATGGGGGTATGTTAATGGCCAGAACTCTGGAGTAAGGAAGAGAGTCTGCCTCCCACTCAGGCGAGCCCAAAAGGAGAAACTTCATTGGCTGAGCAGAGACCACAGCATGACAGACACTTTGCCCATAGCCTCCTGAGATCCTCGGCAGACAACTCGTAAAAGCCTGTCTGCCAGGATGCCCAGTTTGGTCTCTGTCACCACTAACCAGGAACAAACCTCGGAGTGACCACATCAGTGAGCCTGCTTACCAAGGCGCCAAGACCTCTCTCTGTCTCTGTAACCCTTGCCGTTGCCGAGGGAATCCCCTTCGCCAGGCTGACAGGTGTGAGCAGGAACTATGTGGTACTGACAGGGTCCATGTTCTGGCTTTCCCATCAGGTACCTCCTTACTATGATTAAAAGTGACAAAAAGCCAGAAGTGGTAATCCAATATTCTGGAGGCTGAGGCAGGAGGATTGCATGGAGTTCAAAATCAGCCTAGGGAAAAATAGGAAAACCAAAGCAAATGAATCAAACAAATTTAGAAATTATTCCCCAGAGGGGGGCATTGTCCAGTGAGGGACGTGTTCCTAATCTAGGCAGGCCCTGAGCTGGATCGAC
Source organism: Grammomys surdaster (assembly GCF_004785775.1). Taxonomy (NCBI): domain Eukaryota; kingdom Metazoa; phylum Chordata; class Mammalia; order Rodentia; family Muridae; genus Grammomys; species Grammomys surdaster. The sequence goes on from NW_021604595.1 coordinate 1,558,776, forward strand.
AGTGACACCCAATCAAGCAGCTGAGCTCACCAGCAAGGGGGTATAGACCAAGGTGGGCCAGCAGCAGCCACAGAGCACATCTGTTGGTTCCTCCTGCTCCTGTAGAGTTTTTAACTTGCCTGGGCTCTGGGAAGCAGGACTAGGGTGCATAGACTTTGATCCCGAGGCAGCTGCTTGGCCCTTGGCATCTGTTGTATCAGCCTTGCCTCTGACAAAGCTCCACCTTCTGGCTACAGGCTCTACCCACACAAGGCTTTCCTCTTCCTCCATGGCAGGCTTCAGTGACCCATCTCAGCCTCCCTTGCTGGATGCTTGGAGGCTCTCAGAAGCTCCATGGACCAGGTTCAAGGCCCCAAGAAGACCTGAGGAGATGCCTGGAGAGTAAAGGCCCAGCCCAGGAGGAGCTAGCTTCAGCTTCATTGTAGCCAACTCCTACTTCTTCCATGTGGACGAGCTGTGGGATTGATTCTCTCCTTCTACCACGTGGAAGTGACTTCATTGTAGAGCCATGGCAATGCTCCCCTGCCTTATTTTTGAGACAGGGTCTCTCACTGAACCCGGAACTTGCCATTTTAGATAAACCAACTGGCTGCCAGTCTCTGCGCTCTTGCTTCTGGGCTTCTAGATGTGCACCATGGCGTCCGAGTTTCATGTGGATGCTGAGGATATAGACTCAGACCCTCACTTTACTTACTGAATCATCTCTCAATCTCTGAAGTAGGATTTAACATTAACCAAATGAATACCATTCCACCTGTCAGAGCCGCCCATTGCCCAGGCACAGAGGATGGGGAAGAGCTGAGGTGAGGGGATCTTGCATAGTGAACTCCCTCACAGGCCAGCAGCACGCACACTGGACGAGCTTGTGACTGGAGTGAACAGCTGTGGGTTTGGCTGCAGGAACTAGGGCTTGTTGGCTAAAGCCACCAGCAGTGCACTATCACCCTATCTACCGGAAACGAGCCAGCCTTTCAAAGCTGCCAGTTGAACTGTGAGTTTAGACTCCAGAGGGGAAAGGTGCCTTACCAGAGGGTAAGTGTGATGACAGGCTGAGAACAGTAGTGATTCTGAGAGGGAGGAGGGACTGGGAGGCAGAGGGGAAGAGTCACCAGAAAAATTGGCACAGTGACGTGCAGCCTTTGGAAAGAGGAAAATGCCACACTGGCTGCCATGATCAGTTCCAAGTATGGTGGCTGACAGGTCACAGATGTTCGTGAGGACAGATAAATTAGAGTCTGGGGACATCAAGAAGGCTGGAAAATTTAGGACAAAGGAAGTAGAGCTACAAAGAAAGAGCTCTAGAAATTGAAGAAGGGCTCATGGCATCTTTTTAAATTTAAAGAGTTATTTATTTTATGTATATAAGAACATATAATTGTCTTCAGAAACACTAGAAGAGGGCATCAGATCCCATTATAGATAGTCTGTGAGCCACCGTGTAGTTGCTGGGAATTGAATTCAGGACCTTTTGGAAGAGCAGTCAGTGCTCTTAACCACTGAGCCAGCTCTCCAGCCCCAGCTCATGGCATATTTGTCAGAGCAGTTCCTGCAGGGGAGATAGGGTTGAGGAGGTTTGATTTGAGTGGCCTGATAACATGTGGCATTGGGCAGAAAGCCACACACCAGGGTCATGCTTAGAAGCATATTTTTCAGATAATTCAGCTTCTCTGAAGTTACTTTTAAAACCAAAATTATGACATTCAAGCATCAAAAGAATCAAATTGTTCTGTAGATAAACTAACTGTAGCCCAACCAATGGAACGGTCTCTAAAATAATATCATAGCGTTTACAGCTCAACAGCATGCAACTTAAATAGCCAATCTCCAGTTTCAAATTATCAGGGATGCAGAAAGAAGAAAACATGATCTGTAAATAGGCCGAACAAACAAACAAACAAACAAATCAGTTATTTAAAGGAGACTGAAAAAATGGCAGAGGTAATAAAGTTAGCAGACAGGAACAAAACCCCACATTTTAAAAGTAAATCAGCAGACCAGCTTTTGCAGAGATGGCTCAGAAGTTAAGAGCACTTGTTGCTCTTGCAGAAGACCAAAAGAGTTGGGTTCTTTGCACCCATAACCATCTGTAAGGACAGTTCCAGAGGCTCCAATGCCCTCTTCTGGCCTTTGTGGGCATTGCATACCTATAATGCACCAATAAACATGCAGGTAAAACATCCATACATATAAAATAAAAATCCAACCGTATAGAGAATTATATTATATTATATTATATTATATTATATTAATTATATGTAAGTGGCTTAAACTCTCATACTAAAAGGCAAAAATAAAAATATGTATAGATAGTTAGGCAAAACCCAACTATGTACTTTCTACAACAAAGTCTTTTGAATAGAAAACCATAGATATATTAGTAGTTAAAAAAATTAAAAAGAGATCCAACACAAACTCCAGGATGAGGGATATTATAATCAGTTGGTTTCTCAGCGTGATTTAACCTTAAGTTGGTGTATGTCCTATAGAGGGCTTAAAAATACACAAAGGAGGGGTTGGGGATTTAGCTCAGTGGTAGAGCGCTTGCCTAGCAAGCGCAAGGCCCTGGGTTCGGTCCTCAGCTCTGAAAAAAAAAAATACACAAAGGAAAATATTTCAGAGAAACAGAAAAACATCCCTTATACCTGGAGATGTAAACCTTATCTGCTCAGACTAATTGAGAAAACTTGGTCTCCATATGTATATGTGTGCACACATAGCCATGTAAACACATATGTGCCTGTACATACACAATACATGAGCACACTCAAAGAAAAATGAATATTAAATACAGAGCACCACCGCTAGCCCATTTGACTAAGCTGACAACAGCAGTGCACACATTATATTCCTATACAATTCCAGTGCACATGGAATACTTCTCGGAGTAAAATAAATGCTGTGCAGAAAACCAAGCATCAGTATGTTTAAAATGTTTTTAATCATTTAGAGCATGGTATCTGATCACAGCTAAATTATAAATCAACCACAGAAAAGTATTGGGAAAATCTCTCCCATTGGAAATTAGCTAACACCCCCCCACACACACACACACAATGAAAAAGGGAAAACAACCCATGTTAAAGTTTGCGAAGCATGGAGGAGTAGGTGTAGAGCACTTGCTTAGTATGAGAGGTCCTAGGTTCGATCCCCAGTACAGCAAAATACATTAAAATACATACACAAATGAAGCTATGTGCACAGAAAGCAAGGCTTAGGAAGGAGCTCAGCATATTGAATGACTTTCTAGGAAATGCACACCTGAAACCAATGGTTGTAGAGAGAATCATTACATACTGTTTGGAAGCATCACCTGTCAATAAAAAAGCCTGTGGCCAATGAGCTGAGGCAGGAAACAGGAGGTGGGAGTTCTGGCAGAGAAGGAGTTGGGGGAGAGGAATTCTGGGAAGGAGTTGGGCAGGGGAGACAGTCAAACCTGAGAGGTAACTAGCTGTGTGGCACTCATAGAATAAAATAAATCATGAGCTAGTTGGGGATCAAGCCAAAGCTATTGGCCTAAGCATTTATTCATGTATAAGAAGTCTAAGAGTCATTCATTATTTTCAGGGGCAAAGAGGCTGGGTGGAAAACCCCAAGGTTACAAATGATCCAAGTATTTATATGAGCAGATTGGGAAAAATGAGAAAGAGAAAGTACAGCCTAAATTAAGTAGAAAGAGCAGAGCAAAGGGCTAGGGGTGTCGTCGGGGGTAAAGCCCTCACCTGGGCAAAGGGCTAGGGGTGTTGTGGGGGGGGTAGAGCCCTCACCTGGGCAAAGAAAGGGCTTAGGGGTGTAGTCAGAGGTAGAGCCACAGCTGACATATGCAGGCCCCCAGGCTTGAGCCGAAGCACCAGGGGGAGGGGAGTAATCGAGAGGAAATCAACAAAACAAAACAAAAAGTTGTTCGAAAGTTTAAGCAAAGTGAGCATTCCTTTGGACAGACTAATTAAGAAGAATATGAGAGATTATCAATATGAATGGAAGACAGGCTGGTGAGATGACTCAGTGGGCAAAGGCACTTGCCACCAATCCTGATGATCTGAGTTCAATCCTCGGTACCCATGGTGGAAGGAGAGAATAATTCCTGCAAGTTGTCCTCTGACCTTCATGTACACACTGAGGAACATGCATGTGTACACACACACATGTACACACACACACAGTCACACACATAGAGACACACACAGAGAAACACATAGAAATGCACATATACATGCACACACACAGACACAGTCACAGACAAACACATACATAGAGAAACAGAAAAGCACATACACATGCACACACACATCCACATGCGCACACAAAGCACACCTCCACACACAATAAATGTAAAAAAAAAAACCTAATAGAAAGAACCAAAGACAATATATCAACAAATATCTGACAGATATCAAAAGAATAATGCAGACATTAGAAAATTCTTTATGCCAAGCCATTCTACAGATGAAATCGGATCGATAGATTATATATATATACACACACACACACACACACACATTCTCTAAAATATGCAAAATATGATCCAAATGTGTGTAAGGGATATCATCCAAGGAGTCTCCAGCCATTATGTAGCCCTAAATTTGCAGTTAAAAATGTTTGGTGAAGGCACATAAATCTAACAGGACTGAAATGGATACATTCGGAAACTTTGTATCATGTTTTCAAGTAAAGTCACTCGGAGTTCCTGTGCAAATTACAAGAGAGAAGTTCAAGCAGTAAGGATGTTACCAAGTTGACACCACTTTCACATAAAGTTATCAGCAGACAAGCTACAATTAATACTGGTACAACTGGTCATCTAGCTCACCGGAAGTCAACCATGATGAAGGCTATTTCTAGAGTTCACACTGTCAGATTCAAAAATGAGCTAGAAAGAAACATTACCATCAAGCTCGGATATGCTAATGCTAAGATTTATAAACTTGATGCCCCAAGTTGTCCTAGACCAGAATGTTACAGATCATGTGGAAGCAATATACCAGATGAGTTTTCTACAGACATTCCAGGGACCAAAGGGAACATCAAATTAGTCAGGCATTTTCCTTTGTTAACTATCTTGGCCATGATATTTTGATGGCTACGATGCTGAACGGTGTAGCAGTGATGGAGGCAGCTCTTCTGTTGAGAGCTGGTAATGAGTCATGCCCTCAGCCCCAGACTTCTGAACACCTGGCTGCCATAGAAATCATGAAACTCAAGCCTATTTTGATCTTACAGAATAAAATTGATCTGGTAAAAGAAAGTCAGGCTAAGGAACAATATGAGCAAATTCTCAAATTTGTGCAAGGAACAGTAGCAGAAGGGGCACCAATTATTCCAATTTCTGCTCATCTGAAGTACAATACTGAAGTCGTCTGTGAGTACACAGTGAAGAAAATACTGGTGCCCCCAAGAGACTTTACTTCAGAGCCCTGTCTCGTTGTACTCAGGTCATTTGAGGTCAACAAACCTGGCTGTGAAGTCGATGATCTTAAGGGAGGTGTAGCTGGTGGTAGTATTCTAAAAGGAGTGTTGATGGTAGGCCAGGAGATGTGTAAACCAATCTTTTCCAAAATGGTGTCACTTTTTGCTGAACATAATGATCTTCAGTATGCCACCCCAGGTGGTCTCATTGGAGTTGGAACAAAGATCAACTCCAATTTGTACCAAGCTGACAGAATGGTGGGACAAGCATGTGGTGCAGTTGGAGCTTTACCTGAAATATTCACAGAGCTGGAAATGTCCTATTTCCTGCTTAGCCGTCTTCGGTGTGTCGTACTGAAGTAGACAAACAGCGAAGGTCCAAAAGCTGTCTAAGGATGGCGTCCTTGTGGTCGACACAGGATCCCTGTCAACAGGAGGAAGAGCTCATGCTGTTGAGCCTGATTTGGGCAAGATTGTCTTGACTAATCCTGTGTGCACAGAAGTAGGAGAAAAACTTGCCACTAGCAGAAGAGTTGAGAAACACTGGTGTTTAATTGGCTGGAAGAGAAAAAGAGGAGTGGCCATTAAGCCATAGATGATGACTGAAGACTTCAAGTTAAACAATGCCTTGGGATGGAGTTGGAATTTCTTTCAATAGCCTAGGGGCAAATTTTCAAAGCAATTCTAGAGAGGATTAACTTCATAGCTCATTACCTTACTAGTAGCCATAAGTTTATTCTTATGTTTTGGCAATGAAAATGTAAGCTCTACCTTTTTTCTTTTTATTGATTCCTTGTTTCATGTCATGTAATCCAATCCCACTCATCCCCTCATATCTGACCTTTGTCCTGGCAACCTCCCCCCACCCCCGCCAAACAACGACAACAAAACAAATCATAGAAAACATTTCATCGTGGAAGCTGTACCTTCTGTGACAGCACCAATGTCGGATCCTCATCAGGACCCTGCAGTTACCCTGTTGCTGTGCTGCTTTGGTGTGTAGTGGAGATCCTGCAGCTTTGGAACAGCAGGGCTGGCCCTTTCACAATCCCAACCGTTGGAAGATGATAGAGATTTAAGGGTGGGTCAATTCAGAGCCCTGGATCTGGTCAGGGGTGACAGCTGAGCTGGTCTGCTGGGCCCACTCTTCCAAGTGCTACAGCCTGTGGGGGGCTGGGCCAGCTCTCCCAGTGTGCCTTCACCATCAGTGCCAGCTTCACTGTGTTGCCCAGGTGAGGTGCAGGGACTGCTCATGCCCTTAAGGCCAGCCCTCCCTACAGAAGGTGGCAATGGGGGAGGCCATTCCATCCACACCACCTCATAACAGATGAGTGGCAGGGCCAGCTGTCCAGAGTGCTGTGTCCAATGAAGGGTGGGGCCAGATCTGCGCAACCTTGGACATCCCAGTGTTCTCTAGTATTAATAATTTAGTCGTGGACACTGATCCGCCACTGTGGACCCACGGACTCAAACATGGCCCCAGTTGCAGGGATGCCCACTCATAACAGGCTACTTCTCTCCACTCTAGAGCCTTCAATTCTTTTTTTTTTTTGTCCCATCTGTCATGGTGACAAGCAGATATCTATCTATGGTTATTCGCTGGAGGGTTGTTCTGTGGGTGGCATGGAGGTCTTCAAGACCTTGTGTTCCTCTTCCCATGCTGTGCTGCTTTGGTTTAATTTGATTCTTATAAGCCCTCGGCATAAGATGAGTTTTGGCCATAAAGCTAGGGTGAACAAAGGACTGATATAGAACAATACCACCGACAAGATGTCGCTGTGCCCATTGCTGGGCTTGTAGCCCACTTCTAATATGGGGCCTAAAAGGAAATGTGAAAAGTGGTATACTACATACTACATTGGATCAGATCTACATTTTAGCAAAAGTTAAGCATTCCAAAATAATGTCTAATTTATCCATCAATGACAGTTTGAAGAGAAACTTTGCTGCAACCAGCCTTTGCAACCAGCAAGTGTAACATGAAGTTATCTAAAATGAAAATGATCTCCTCTCATGGTTCCTCTGTGAGTAGCTCCATAGTGAAGGGCAATTAGCAAAAGCTAAAGACCTACCCCTTTATTTGTCCTACTGGTGTTCTGTTGCCTGGAATTTGAAGGAAGACGACCTATAGGCTCAAATGAGCACTGCTCTTAAGAAATTGTGTGCCCATTCTCTAAACACAGGTGGATCTTTCTTACCCGTTTCCTGGATGGGACCTTAGGAATCCAGTGCCAGAAGTTCTCACCCTCTTCCTGTGCCCTGATATGTCTTCATTATTTATGTCTAAAATCTCAATCTCCCCCCACTGGCAAAGAGTATAACAACGGATGATTAGTAATAATTGACAAGATTCTGTTCGGGTGGCTTTGTGAGGTCTTTGTTTTAGTAAACTATGGATGGAACGATCTCGCATGATGAATAGACACTCTCCCATTGACTCCGCTGCCTCTAGCAGTAGTGCCTTTCTACATACTGCATTGGATCAAATCTACATTTCAGCAAAAGTTAAGCATTCCAAAATAATGTCTAGGATTATAGGTAGGATTATGGCGGAAATTGTGCTATTGGTAACCTTTGCGCCTTGAAAGAGGTAAAAGTTGTTCAAAAACAGTGTGTCCTTTGGTTTCTAAGTTGATTCCCCATGTGCCTACAACTCTCTTGTGCCGTGCTTTTTAAATTAATCATGTTTTTGCTTAGTTAGATACCCTTTTACAACAATGATTTCCAACTCTGACTGACATAAGAATTGCTGGGGAAGTTTGAAGGGGGGAAAAAGAGCCCTGGGGTGGAGGCCAGGCTTTGATAGTTTTTAAAACATCCCAGTGTTGAGAAAGAAGTAAGTTTAGAAATATGTGTCGTAAATAATGGCTTCACTGATTTTTGGTTCTTTCGTTTGCTTTTCTTTTGATTGACATACAAATAGGATTTAGTGCCACCATTACTCTGCTCTTTTGGGTACTGCAGCTGCCTTAGAGAGGTTTAGAACTGCGGCTGTGAGTCTCGAGTTTGAGGGAACCTAGTGACATTATGTACTTGATTGACTCTGAAAGGTTGTATTGTAGCATGACGAAGGCATTTAAATAAAACAAGGTTCTGAATCAAGCATCAATTTTATATCTATGTGCTATGTGTTTTGCAGGTACTTTATACTAGAAATTCTGGTATGAGACTTAAAATGTTGAATGGCTTCTCATGTTAGAACTGGAATCAGAATCTGTCATTAATTTCAAGCATCCGTGTGAATTTCAGTAATGTACCTCCTTGTCTTAAAAGTTACTTCAAGTCAATGCAGTGATTCTCAGCAAAGTGTGTACCTGATTTAAAGTTAGTCTAAAAAATAAGGGGCATCAACGTCACCTAACGACTATTTGTATATTCTGTATATATCCTCCAAAGATGAGATGTGTGTGCTAGCTTTTACAGAGGAATAGAACTAGTAAGTGTGCAAATAACTGGATTCATAAATCTCATTTCTTAAAAAAGAAAAAAAATGTTTGGTCAAGAAAACTCTCGGTTCAGATGACATAGGAAAAAATGATATGCAACACGTAAGGATAAAATCAACTCTACAAAAATCCCCCCAGAAAGCAAGTGGAAATGCTCTGCAGCAGTTCCCGCTGGCCTCAGAAAGCAGGCCAGCCAGAGAGGTCAGCGAAAACATCAACACGGAGCTCAGCTTCAGTGGAGCATTGCTGCTCATGCCGATAATGGCAGCAACTGGGATGCAGAGACAGGAGGATCACCGTGGGTTTAAGGCCAGCCTGGGTTATAGAGTAAGACCCTGTTCCTAAAAGGCAAAACCCAAAATCAATTGCTTTCTATACATACTATTCTATAACATACTGTCTTACTACCAAAATTTAACAGATGCAGTGCATGAAAAAATAGACAAATGTTTCTTAGATTCAAACAAAATTCCAATTTGAATCCAGATGTAGAGAGAATTTAACACTTTCATGACCACCTGAATTTATCCCAAGAACACAAGATTGGTCTAATATTTTTAAAATATGTTTTTTTTTTACTCACCAGGCTAATGTGTATTTAAAAGAAGATTAGCAAGTGTTTATTTCAAGGCATACAGAAGCAGTGTATTAGTGTAACTAATATACAAAATTTAGCACATAATTTAAATAAACAAACAAAACCCCCAGAACAAAAGCACAAATCTTCAATGGTTGGAAAGATGGTTCAGTGATTAAAAGTTGGACCCTCTTGAAGAGGACCTGAATTCAGCCCCTAGCTCTCAGGCTCTTCTACAGGGTGTAACTCCAGCTCTTGGAGAATCTGAGGCCCCCTTCTGGTCTCTGCAGGTTACTGCACTCATGTGTGCATAACCCTGCAAAATCGCATAACTAAAAATAAAAATATTTTCCAAAAACTTCTCAAAACTATGACTAGAAGGAAAGGACATTCAGAAAAAAACTGAAGTTATCTAATTTAAAAAATTAGTAACTAATAACAAGAGATTAAATGCTTCTTTTGAAGATCAGAAACAAGTCAGTATCTACTTTTTACATTTGTATTTGAATGACAGTGGAAGTTCTAGACAGTCCAATAAAAAAAGAAAAGTGTCTGTAATTACAGTTCCAAAGAATCTAACACTCTCTTTTGGTCTCTGTGGGCACCAGGCATTCGTGGGGTGCACAGACACACGTGCAGTCAAAATGTATTAAATAAAAAATTTGAAAATTTCAAAAGAAAAGCGAGTAAAGACATACAGATCACAAAGAATTAGGTGAAAACATTTTATTCACAGATGTAGAAAACTCATAATTGACAGAGAATTTTCCTGAATTAAGAAATGGGGTTAGGCCGGGCAGTGGTGGCGCACGCCTTTAATCCCAGCACTTGGGAGGCAGAGGCAGGAGGATTTCTCAGTTCGAGGCCGGCCTGGTCTACAGAGTGAGTTCCAGGACAGCCAGGGCTATACAGAGAAACCTTGTCTCTGTAAAACCAAAAAAAAGAAAGAAAGGAAGGAAGGAAGGAAGGAAGGAAGGAAGGAAGGAAGGAAGGAAGGAAGGAAGGAAGGAAGGAAGGAAGGAAAGAAAGGAAGGAAGAGAAAAAAAGAAATGAGGTTAGTCAGTGATTTCAGAATAAACTCAATAAAAATCATCTTTAATAGCTAGCAATAAAAAAAATCTAAAAGATGAAACAGAGTTAGTTTATAATCGTATTAAAATATGCAGTTTTGCTTCATGTCCTGGCCGCCATCGGAGAGCAGCAGGTATGGCCCTGTGCTACCCCGTGGCCGTGCGCCTCCACAAGGACCACAAGAACATCAGCAAGCCGAGCGCGTGGGCGCCTCACCAAGCACACCAAGTTAACCGGGAGATCTGCGGGTTTCGCGCCCTACGAGTGGCGTGCCATGGAGTTGCTCAGAGTGTCCAAGGACAAGCGCGCACTCAAGTGCATCAAGAAGAGGGTGGGCACACACATCCGCGCTAAGAGAAAGCAGGAGGAGCTGAGCAATGTGCTGGCAGCCACGAGGAAGGCAGCAGCCAAGAAGGATTGATGAACCCTCCCCCAATAAAAGATCATTGCTCCTATAAAAAAAATGCAGTTTTTAGGGGTAAATTTAACAAAAATATGTGCAGACCTGCATTCAGAATGCTAAAACTTTGCTGAGAGAAAATCTACAGACTGTAAGTGAATGAAGCCATCTGGTGGAATCATGGATCCAAAGCGTTATAATGACCTGCGTGAACTCCCAGAGCTCCTACACGACAGTAATACTGTCAACTGAACAGTATTGTGTGTGCGGTTGGGGGCGGGCTGAAGGGGCTGATGAAGTCACGAGCAGACTCCTTATAAGAGGCCCTGAGTGAAGCTTAATTTCCCTCTACCTTGGTTGCCTTTTGCTCTCCTGTCCCCTGTCCTCTAGAGGACAGGGCATTCCAGGTTTGATCTCAGAAGCAAGTGAGTAGCCTTGTCATGCACCATGTCCAGCAAGGCCTTGGTCCTGGGCTTCCAGCCCCTGGGACTGTGGCAAATGAATTTCTGATCTTTGCTTACAACCAACCTCCAGTATTTTGTCTACTATAATGGTGTTAGTGGAGTGTTGTTGTTGATTTCCTTCGAATAAAGAATCTCAGTATGCTTTAGGTAGAAAGTCAAAAGCTGACTCAATGGTTTATAGTGAGACAAAATAGGAAAAACTATTCTGAAGGAATAAGTTTTACTTAATTTAAGAGTTGGCTTGCAGTCCTAATAGTAGCTGGGCTTGGTAGTGCACGCTGTTGATCCAGCACTCAGGAGGCAGGCTGATCTCTGTGATTTTGACAACAACTTGGTCTACATAGCAAGCTTTAGGCCAGCCAGGGCTACATAATTAGACCTTGTTGGAAAAAAAAAAACAAAATCCCTATAGTAGCAAGTGTGCTTTATCATAGGGACAGACCTATAGCAGAACACAATAGCACACACATGGTGACTCAGGGAGGGAAGAGGGTTCTTGTCAATAAGTGACTCTGGATAAATGGACATCCATACAGGGTACAGTAGGCTTCAGATTTTACCTTACTCCAAATGGATGGTAATTCCATAATGCAAGAGCTAAAACAGTAAAACCACCAAAGCCAGGTGGCACACTTACTCTGTAAGCATTTTATGCTTTGCAGGACAAAGTGACTCTGTCGGAGGCACTCAGCACTCTATCAGAGGTACTCAGCTTGGACTCCAAAGCACTAGAACAGCTAACAATACCATACACTGAACCAACGTGGTTGTGTCCCACTAGTGCCTGGCTTACAAAATCAGGTAGAGTTCTAATACAGCTTTGTGTCCAAAGCCACGGGCTACGTGAAGCTCTCTGTTCTGGAAGGAAGCAAAGGGAAAAAAAATCTGAGTTTGGGTTAGGCAGTGATTTCTTCAGGTCAATTAAAACAGTCTACCATAAAGAAAAATATTGATATATCTTCACTGAAATAAAACCTTTTGCTTTGGCAAAGGGGGGATGATAGTGAACACCTTTAATCCCAGCACTCAGGAGGCAGAGGCAGGTGAATCTCTGTGAATTCAAGGCCAGACTGGTCTACAGAGCTAGTTCAAGGACAGTCAAGGCTACACAAAGAAACACTGTCTCCAAAAACATTGCATTTTCAGTAAACCTTTCCAGTTTTCAATTGGCAGAACTGTTTCTGTAGCAACACTATAGATCTCCTCAGGGATCAACGTTGGTGGATTGGTTCCTCCTCTTCTCCTCTTCCTCCTCCTTTTCCTTCTCCTCTTCTTCCTCCTCTTCCTCCTCCTCTTCCTCTTCTTCCTCTTCTTCCTTCTTTTTCTCCTCTTCCTTTCTTTTCCTGTTGGAAGATCAAGTGCTCAACAGGAGCATTTACCAAATTAAACTTGGCCAAAGGGAGTCTAAGTTTCTGAACCCATCATGGCACCATGATGTCACCATGGCAACTTTGTTTGTACATCTATTGGACCAACACTGAAATGGCCTGGGAAAGAGGCTATTGGACGTCTGCAGTATGAGTCATTTTATCCCCTTGCCTCGGAGCCTCCTCTGTGGTGACTATCCTTGGTAGTCATTCACAGATCACAGGCGAGGACCTTTGAATTCTGTGGCAACCCACAGAAGCCTGTCTGCACAACACTCCGTCAGCTTAGCTACCACCAGCCATCCAGTCCTGTCCCTTCCAAGTCCCTGACCACCCAGCCTACTATGAGATTTTTATGGCTGTCTTTCATGGTCAATTTGAGTGGGGGCTATAGTGCTCTTCATTTGTGAACAGTAAAATAAAACAGGCTCCAATTCTCTCTCAGTTAATCAATTGTAAGGAGCAGTAATGAAAGGCCTAAAGGCCTCTGCTGAGGGAGAGAAGACAGCTGAATGGTAGTTGGTGTTGAAGAAGCCTCAGTCACTTACTTATGTTACTTTGCCTTCAAGGCTACCAGACAGTTTTTCAAGGCAGTGTTTCTCTGTGGGCCCCTACCTATCCTGGAACTCAAGTTGTAGACCAGCTCTTGAACTCAGAGATCTGTCTCTGCCTCCTGAGTGCTGGGATCAAAGACATGTGTCACCACCACTTGGCTGTGATGGTTAGTTTTAATTGCTAACTTGTTACCACCTAGAATCACTTGGGAAAAGATCCTCACTTGGGGATCACAACGGCCCCTGGGCATGTCTAGTCTATGGGGGATTGTCTTGATTGCCTTAAATGACGACCCAGCCTGAAAATGGACAGCATCGTTCCTGTGTTTGGGGCTCTGGGCTGTCTAAGAATAGAGCTAGGTAGTTGAAATCTAAACATGCATGCTTTTGTTTCTTTTTGCTCCTGACTGTGGATATGTCTAGTTGATTTGGGTCTCTTCCTTGACTTCCTGCAATCATGCAATAGAACCTGAAACAGGGAGGTGAAGTAAACCCCTTCTTCTCAAATGTGCTTTGTCACAGAGCTTGCATTTTTACCGTAGTAATAGAAATGTAACTATGATGTCATTCGATGGTAGGTTGCTGTTGCAGTCACCAGTGTTCTGAGTAAGTTTGCAGAGAGCTTTGGCCACATGGCCGCCTCACTTTCCACGGTTAAGAAAATCAGCCTCTAGAGAGATCAAGCAGCAAGTCAAGAGTTTCCAAAGCCTGCCCATTCCATGAGCCCAGGACCGTGACTGTCCTGCTGAGTGCCAGAGGCGCCACACAACGGTGCCACTCGGCTGTGATCGTCAACCACCACTGTTTCTGCTGAACCACAGTCCAAGGCATGGGTGTGAGCTCTGTCTTTGCCCTCCACAAGACCTCTGACAACTCAAGCAGGGTTTCTATTCTGAACAGCTCACACCGCCAGAGCCTAGAACATCAGGAAATCAGTCTGCTCTGACTGCCCTTATCCAGGCCTTTCATCTGACTATTTAAGTTTCCTTTCCACATTAATTAAGTGATGAATTAATCAACAAAGTCATTAGCTAATTGGCTTTCATGTCTGGAAGCTCTTTCATAAATGTCAGGAAAAATGACATTTTCAACGTTTAAAGATACATTACCCAACCTTAAATGCTCAACTACAGAGGGTGGCTTCCTGCTAGGCTAGATCAGAGTGAAGGGGTAGGGATGTAAAAGACAGAAGAATGCTTTCTGGGCTTGTGGCAGTGTGACACTGTTTGGAGTGAGCACCGCCTGCTTTCTACTTTGGTTCTAATAGGTACAAAGGTACCAAGTTTCTCCTGTTTGACATTCAGCTGAGTAATCTTAGAGGTTAATTTCCACGATCCTTATCTATGAAGTGGATATACATCTAGTGTTTTCGAGGAGACTAAATCATTATGTAAAAGCGCATTATGAACTGCTAAGTGCGATTATGTAATGTTCTATCCGGATAGACATTTAGCTCCGGGGCGTATGGAGTGGGGCTGAGGTTGAGCAAGAGCTTCCTGGAAGAACTAGCAACTGCAACTTTGTAAAGAATGTAGAAAGGAAAAGGGTGCTTTCAGCACAAAAGGAGCCCGGCAAAGGGCGAGAGACAGCTTGGTTTCTCTGACAAAGAGGCCAAAGTTTGCACAGCTAGATGTAAGGACTGGGGGAAGTAGAGCTGGGAAGAGGGGTCACCAGCAAGATCATGGAGCCCCTTGAGACCATCCTAAGGAGTTCAGACTTGTGATAAGTGTGGGAAAAAACATTTGAAGAGGGAGTAGCATGGTCAGCATTATATTTAGAGTTTGTGTTAAACAGACCGGAGCAGTCAGGATAGGCAGAGGGCTCACTCAGGCTGGTTCAGTGACCTTATCTGGGACAGGGAGATTGTAAAACACGTGGGGAAGATCATGTTAACTCAAGTGGCTCTGAGGAGGTCCAATCTGCAAGCCAGGTGGTCAGGAGGCATAGGGGAAAGGATGGAAGATGACTCCCAGGTTCTCTCTGAGGCTGAGGGATCAACACTGGTGGTGAAATGTACTCAGAAGAAGCATTCTGATGGTCAAGGCCTGAGTGAGTTCTAGAATGTTAAAACAGTTCCCATTCTCTGCCTTGGGAGGTTCCTTTGGGACTAGTAGAAAAGTATCTAACAGACTTAACAATGAAGTCCTAAAGCACTGGAGACCTTAGATAAATAAATATAAAACTATTATTTTTTTTTACTGAGATTTTCGACTTACTGATAATATGAAAAATATTTTATATCCAAAGGTTAGGAGATGGCTAAATCAGCAAAACACTTGCCACTGAGGCATGAGGACCTGAATCCAGATCCCCAGAACACATGTATGAAGTATCTGTAATCTCAGCATTGAGGAGGAAGAGACAGGCAGACCCTGGAGCTTCCTGGCTACCCAGCCTAGAAGGGTCAGTGATACCCAGTTCAGGGAGAGACATTGCCTCAAAAAAAAAAAATGGAAAGTGATTAAAAAAGACACCCAGCCTTGACCTCTGACCTCCATATACATGCGCACACACATGTATGATTATATACGCCTTTTAAAAATTAATAATTATAAAATCAAAGGATACTTTGTATCTATAGGTTTTTAAACTTTATACCCTTTCAACCAAATGAGAAATTGCAAAGTCTAAATTATATTTTAAGGATTACCATATGACATTTAACCCTTCATTTTGCATGAAATCATGCTCTTAAACCCCAAGATAGGGACCACTCATGAGGATACTTTAGCCCAGGGATGCTTTTCAAGGATAAACACATTTTGAGTGTTGTGTCCAGTGTCACGTAACACTTGCTTGAGAATTGCCCTCCACATTCAACTTAAAATCTTGTCTCTTGGTCCCATTCTTTCTGGTTCCAGTCCTTACCCGAAATAAAGTCTCGCTGTTACCCTGTAACCTGCGAGTTCACTCTCATACACAGGAATGAAGAATAAAAACTCGGAGCCATCAAGAGATTTCCAGGCTTTAAATAATAACTTACATTCTTTGCTGTTTTCCGATGCTCTGAGTGGGGATTGATAACGTTCAAGTGGTCCAGGAGGCTCCATGAGGGAGACCTATTCTGCCGCCACGTGAACTTCTCCTCTTGTCTTGCGATTTTGAGCTCCTTTCTAAGGCCAGAAGTACACACTCTTATCTTTACCAATTGCTTCTCTATTATGGCTACGAATACGTTGGCATACAATTTGACATCAAGGATAGAGAAGAAACTGGCTCTTTCCTTCCTCTTGGAGTTTAAGTCTTGGACCAAATCTCCATGATTTGAAAGTTGAACACAGTTAGGGTTAAACTCCTTAGTCTAGCTTGGGTTTTACTAGCTTCTCAAAGATATGAATGGGGTGTTAATGACTTGAATAAAGCCGTCTTTTGCTCATTAAAGGGTAAGCAAGGAATACTATTTTATTTTATGTACTTTGGTGATTTGACTGCATGTATGTCTATGTGAGGGTGTCAGATCCCCTGGAACAGAAGTTACAGACAGCTGCGAGCTGCCATGTGGGTGCTGGAAATTGAACCCAGGTCCTCTGGAAGAACAGCCAGTGCTTTTAATCATTGAACCATCTTTCTAGACCCGCAAGTAATATTTTTTAAGTACATACTTACCAGGCTCATTTTAGAAGTGGTAATAATGCCATAAGCAACTATGCCTTCATAAAAGAGAGAATAGGGAGATTTACAAGGTTAAATATGAAAACGTGTTTCCTTTTAAATGAAACATATCAGTTTATTAACCAAGATAATCTAGTTTGAGAAAAGTAGTAAAATAAACATTTTTGACACATGCTATTCAAAAATGAGTGCATAAAGAGAGGCAGATTACCAAAGGTTCTCAGTAAAAGTTGGAAGCTGATTGATGAATACTCCAAATAGCAGAGGAGTCTAAGACCTGTTGGTGCAATATATGCAGTGACAGCCATGAGCCACAAGGTGGTGCTATTCTCAGAAAAGAATCCAGTTGGTCCAAGATAGACATTTTACTACTCTTATTCAGATAGAGCATCCTGCTTTTAGGAAATCAGCCCTGAACTTCTCAAGTTCTTAGGAACTATTTTACATTCATGTTGTTATTCCTTTGGCCTGAGATTCTTCTCACTTTTTCCTCCCTCCATCCCCTTTCTAACTTACATTTACCTCATCACCAAAAATACCATTTCCTTAGGAAATCTCACCTCCCCGGAATAGGTTTGTCCTATAGTGTACACTACCAGAACACCTAGTCCTCACATGACATATAAAATATATAAACTATATACAATATTATTTACATATTAATATAAATATCATAAGAATATATGTGTTATATATGCATATATATGTTAGACAGGGTCTCGCTATGTAACTCTGGCGATCCTAGAACTATACACACCAGGCTGTCCTCAAACTCACAGAGATTCACCTGCATCTGCCTCCCAAATGTTGGGATCAAATGTGTGTGCTACCATGCCCAGCTATTTTGTACTTCAGAAATTTCTTCATCTATTAAAAAATTTTATTTAATTTTTATTTAATTTTATTTTTATGGATGTTTTGCCTACATTTGTCTGTATACCACTTGCATGCCTGATGCCCTGGAGGTCAGAAGAGAGTGTCAGATCCCCTGTAACTGGAGTTTCAGACAGTCATGAGCCACCATGTGGGTTTAGCTAATAGGAATGCTTGCACCCAAGCCTGGACCTGAGTTGGAACACCACAGTCTACGTAGAGGAGACGGAGAACTGACACCCACAAGTCATTCTCTGACACAATAAAATATAATTCATAATAAAATTTCTTAAAATTAACTTAATGCCAGGTGACTAATGTCTTTAACCTCATTACTCAGGAAGCCGAGAGAGGCAGATTTCTGAATTTAAGTCCAGCATGGACTACAGAGTGAGTTCCAGGATAAGCAGGACTATACAGAGAAACCCTGTCTCAAAAAGCCAAGACAGCAAGTATGTTAACTGGCTGAGCCCTGTGAGCAGCTCCTGGGTGAGTAGTTCTCACTCCTCAGGGAGACTAATAAAATCTTGCATTGTGTGGCAGGTGGAACCAGCAGTCAAGTCTGAAAAGTGTATAATCGACATAGTATCAATTTTTCAATAACAAAGGTAAGTCTAGCCCCGGAGGGCAAAGGTCAACCACATTATCCTTTTGTGGGGCTGTGCAACAGATTGAATAAAGGATGGAGAGACATGAATTCTACAGACTTGAACTTAGAGGAGTGTTGACAATTTGGACTGCCCCCGTACCAATGGCCTGGCAGACCTCTCAGCCTCGATCAACCCAAGGGTTAGAACCTTTGTGTGTACTCCCTCCTCTGGGCTTCAGAAACCACTTTGTGAGATCGCTGTCTGAATGGACATTGACCTACACACTGAAGGCAGCCACTTGAACAGGGACCTCGGTCCATTTAGGAGCCTAAGAAATGTTACAGAAATCTCTTTTTTGTGCTGCAAAAATTACTTCAAGTTCGGAGGCTTAAAACAATCATCTATTACCTCACAGTTCTCCACCCACTCAAGGTCTGGCATGGGGGAACCAAATGTCCGAGGCAGTTTCCACCTGAAGGCTCTGGAGAAGGTCCAAACTCATTCTGGATGGTAGTATTCCATTCCTTCCAGCTGCAGGACAAAGGTCCTGTTTTGTTGCTGGGCTGTAGCCAAGGATTGCTCTCAGCTTTTCAAGGCCTCCGCCATTTGCAAGGCAAAAACAGTGAGAAACCCTTGTTCTTTGAACCTCTGATCCTTGCTGCCACTACCAGTCAGAGATCTCTACCTTTGAAAGTTTCAGTTGGTTAGGCCAGCCAGGCTCGTCCTGATTTGCCTCTTTCTCTTTCTTCTTCTTTTTTTAAAGTTACACCTTTATTTTTATTGTATGAATGTTTTGCGTTCATGTATGTCTGTCTGTTTGCCACTTGTACGCCTGGTCCCCATGGAGATCAGAAAAGGGCATCAGTTCTCCTGGACCAGTAGTCACAGGTGGCTGTGAGCCACTCTATGGGCACTGCAAACTAACCTGGGACCTCTGTAGGAGTCACCAGTGTTCTTAACCACTGAGCCATCTCTTCAGATCTCTAATTTCTCTTTCTTAACATTAATTATGCCATGTCACATTTACTGCTCTGGAAATGGTAGTGAATTCTGTTAAGTTCATAGTTCCAAGGACTTGGAAGACAGAATTCTGTGTACTGCGCAAGCCTCTGAAATCTCACCGGCATTGATGTGACATCAGCTTGATCTTCCACCTGCTGCAACTGGACAAACCATTAATCACTGAGCTGGTGTTTCATGTGTAGGGTAGGAATAAATACTCTGTTTATCAGGCTTTGTAAGCATCAATGTGAAGGTAGATATGGAAGTACTTTGGGTCATAAGGACCTATGTGTCAGGATCTAGCTGCAATAATATGCACACATGTACAGTATACCACACATGCAGTAGAAGAAAGTTCCTGAACTTTCTCTCTACTTTCTACATCAGTGCTAAGGATGGAACCAACATCCACACACACCCCAGTAAGTGCTTAACTACTGTACCATATCCCCAGACCCAACGAGGTCTCTTTGAATATGACAAAACCAAAGGCCACATTCCCTAAAGTGTCACAATAAAATAAAAGATTAGGCCACCAAGAAACACAAAGCATGGCGCATGCCTTTAAGCTCAGCACTTGGGAGGCAGAGGCAGGCGGATTTCTGAGTTCGAGAGTTCGAGGCTAGCCTGGTCTACAGAGTGAGTTCCAGGACAGCCAGGGCTATTCAGAGAAACTCTGTCTCGAAAAACCAAACCAAAAAAAAAAGAAAAAAAAAGAAAAGAAAAAAAGAAAGAAAGAAAAAGAAACACAAAGCATTCTTTCAAATGGCCATTTATTTCCCATCCGAGGCAAAGCTAGGCCATGTTGATAGTTCATATACAACTAGACTGTTTTAGCATTCAGTCAAAGGTGAAATGTCCTTAAGCAACTGGCAACTAACTACAGACTCCCAATCTAGCATGGCTTCGCTTGTACAGTGTTGGGATCAAACTCAGGGCTCTCCTTAAATGTGAGGCACTACAGGCATGACCAGGTCACAGACAGATGGACACGGCCTATCTATGTTGCTTCCCCTGTGAACCGTCTTTCATGCAGACATTGTGAGCAGCAGCAGCATCTAATTAAAACTCTTCACTTGTAACGCCGAGGGGAAGATCCTCTGTGGTCTGTAAGGAAGCACAAGCATCTGATGAAACCCCAGCTTTCCTTTTGTCTGTGTGTTTGTTTCCCACAATGCAGCTTGCTTTCCGAGGAAGAAGCACTCAGACCTTGATGTATTGTCATTGAGAATGATGACATTTTATCAGACCTATTTCCTTTTTAAAGTTTTTAAAATTAAATTTATTCAATTTTATGTCGGAGTGTTTTGCCTGCCTTATATGTCTGTGCACCACGTGTGTGCTTGGTGCCTATGGAGGTCAGAAGAGGGCATTAGATCCCCTGGAACTGGAGTTACAGACGATCATGAACCACCACGTGGATGCCGGGAATTGAACCTGATCATCTGCAAGAGGAGTGGTGCTCTTAACCACTGAGCCATCTCTCCAGCCCCATCTTTTCTTTAAAAAACAAAATTATTAGGTAATGTCTTCCTCAACTCTTTCTTTAAAAGCATGTGTGTGTGTGTGTGTGTGTGTGTGTGTGTGTGTGTGTGTGTGTATGTGTGTGTATGAATGTGTGTCTATACAGCATGGCAAGCATATGGAGGTAAGACGACAACTCACTGGAACTGATTCTTTCCTTCTACCATGTGGGTTCTGGATCAAACTCAGGATGTTAGGCTTGGTATCGAGTGCCTTTACCTGCAGAGCCTTCCCACCTACTGCTGCCTCAGCACTTTCCAGCTAAATGCCCGTAAAGCACAGTACAGAACCTCTCACATAGTGAGTATATTTTAAGAAGCATGTGGGGACTGAGGGATTGCCTGGTTAACCAGACATACTGGTTGTGCATACTTTTTTTTTTAAGGTTTTTTTTTTTTTTGAGACAGGGCTTCTCTGTGTAGCCCTGGCTTTCCTGGAACTTACTCTGTAGACCAGGCTGGCCTCGAACTCAGAAATCCACCTGCCTCTGCCTCCCAAGTGCTGGGATTGAAGGCTTGCACCACCACTGCCCAGCGGTTGTGCATACTTGTAATCCCAGCACAGAGGAGATGAAGGAGGGAGGATCCTTGGGGCTTCATCGCCAATCCATCTATAAAACCCACTGAGCCCTGGGTCCCAATGAGAGATTCTCATCTCTCAAAGCAAGGTGGACAGCTCCTAAAGAACAATACCCAAGGCTGCCTTCTGGCATCTACATACATGCACACATGCACATACCCCCGTGTACATATACCTGTGCACATACACCCGTGCACATACACTGGTGCACATACAAAAGCATTTGCTCAATAAATAAAATGCAAGCGTCAAGGCTTTCGATAACTTAAATGTGCTGGCTCCAACAGCCCCTAGAAGTTTTACATCACTGGACCTGGGAGATGGGTCAGCAGCTAGGGGTGCTTGACACCAAGCCTGATGACCTGAGTTCAATCCCTGAGACCCACTCAGTGGAAGGAGAGGGAAGGAGAGGGAAGGAGAGGGAAGGAGAGAACCCACTCCCAAAGGTTGGGCTCTGACCTCCACACGTGCACCGTGCCACATGCATACATACACACAAGCTAAAAAAAAGGGGGGTCGGGGGAGGGGATCCAGGTTGGCCTGACTAGTTAAAACTACCTCTAGAAATAGCCATGCAGGATAGGAGAGGGGTTCATGACCCACTACACTTATCTAAGAATCTACTGGCAGTCAATGGCTGCCAGAGAAGGTTAAAAGTCATTTTACTTTGGGCTGTAGCCCCCGGGAGGGTTGTCCACTCTCTCATGGGCAGCCCTACACACATGTACACATGGAGAGCACCAACTGGACTCATGCATTAAGTTGGGAGATGTGTTGGGTGTCCAGGAGGAGTTAGAGGGGAGAGTAGTATGAGCAAAACACGTTAAACATCATGGAAATTTCGAAGATTAAATAAATAGTATAAAGATGAAGAATAGCCACACAGCTGAGATGAGCAGCTGTCTATCTGCTGCCTTGCTTCTCTGTCGTCTGGAGCGGACGGCAGTCAGGGAGGTTAATGAGCCCTCTCTGGCTCATGCCAGCTTGCACAGTCTCCTCCATTTAGAAGATAAACACCCACTGGAAGTGTCCCTCATGTGCTAATGACAAGATTATGACTAGAGCTCTCCTGCTAGGTGATTTGTGGACTTTTAAGAAGCTACACTGTAATACTGAAAATCGACTTGGACATTGTAGACACTCCGTTCAAGGTTTTTAACCCTTCATTTCCTCCACTCATCCCTAAACTGTATCCCTTTGGGTCCTTCTACCTCACATGTAAAATGGAAGAGGATTGGTGTGTCACTGCACATAGCCCTAGCTATTTCAGAAGCTGAGGTCAGAGGTCATGTAAGCTCATGCTTTAGAGATCAGCCTAGGCAACACCAGAAAGAGAAGGGAAGAGAAGGGAGGAAGAAATGGTGAGGATAAGAAGTTGACCAGAGAGATGCTTCAGCAGATGACCAGACTGGAGTTTGGTTCCCAGGACTCATATCAGACAGCTCACAACTCCAGCTCCAGATCTGAGACCTTCTTCTGGTGTGCATACGTGCATATCCACATCAGCAGGCACATAAATAAAAATAAATCTTTTCTACAAAAGTTAAATTTGTGTGGATACCCTGAAGCTCCAAGACATGTGTAATGTGCCTAGCATAGAACACAGTCAACAAGTGGGATACTGGGAACACTGATATGTGGTGCTTCGTCTTGATTGTCTATTTGATGACATTTAGAATCACTGTAGAAACAAGCCTCTGGGCGTGTCTGCATTATTTTGATTAGGTTAATTGAAGTAGAAAGAGTCCTCTAAATACGGATGAAAACTTTGAATGGGCTGGTGGCCCAGACTGATTTTTTTTTTAAAGCTCTCCTTCTGCTTCCTGACTGTAGATGTTGTCTTAATGTTTCTGTGGTCACAACTCCCACACAGTGATGGTCTCAGGCCTCAGACTGTAAGCCAGAATAAACCTTTCTTTCCTTAAGTTGTTTGGTCAGGTGCTCTGTGATACAATGAGTAATGAACACAGTATATTTCTCCATGTATAGTCTTGAAACCTAAATATAAAGCCATTTCTAAAGTATTCATAACATGACTATCTACCAGTCACTGCTGGATGATGGAGATGTAGACAAAGAAGACCGGTCAGAAGAAAGCAGGAGGACATGAATATTTACCAGCAATCACCATTGAACAAGGAACCACGCACCCGGAATCCCAGCCATTGAGTTTGGCTTTTGAATCTGATGCCTCCCTTACATATTTGTTCTTCAAGAGACATCAGAGTCGCTGAAGCTCCTGTGGTCTCTGATGACTGGAGTCTCTCCTCTGAACTCACTGGGGTAGAAGAGCATCTTCAGAGACCTCTATCCCAGCTGGGCCTGAGCTCTGTCTTGGCCGTCTTTTCTTCTCTTCCTTATTAGCCCATTGGCAGTGATGAGCTATTTCACTCTCTCATTAGAAGTGTGGGTGTCCTGGGTCTCAGTATATGATTTAGAAGGTAATTAATTGTATTGTGCCAAGCTTATCTGCCCTCCAGTTAAGGGCTTTTATAGTTTGGTCCTCATCTCCTCCTAGTCAGTAAGACTAAATTTATTCCTCTTTGACAGTTTGTGCTAAGTCCTGTTAGATAACACACATTCATAAGATGTCAGGAAGACATTCCTGGCTTTATATAGGCATTGAAGAGAACCTCGAGATGAGAAAAACATTCCACAGTTCTCATTTCCCACAAATCTTCAGTAAGACACTCATTTTATTTTATTATGATTTTATTTAATGTGTATATATAGGAGTATGCATGTGCCAGTGCTCTGTGTGTGTGTATGTGTGTGTGTGTGTGCACGCTCACGTGTGCATGTGCGTGTGTGTGTGTACACCTCCTGGGAATCCACTCTCTTCTACTGTATGGGTTCTAGGGGTCACACTCAGACTGTCAGGCTGGGCAGGAGACACTTGGACCCATTGAGCAATCTTGCCAGCCAACAAGACACTTTTAAAACTGTTTTGGAGTCATCCATTTGTAGTAGTAGTAACAACAACAACAACATTAAAAATTTGAGGCTGGAAAGATGGCTAAGTAGTTAAGAGCACTAACTGCTCTTCTAGACTACAGAGGTTCAAGTCACCACATGGCAGCTCACAACCAATTCCAGTCCCAGGGAATCCAATGTCCTCTTCTGGCCTCTGAGGGCACTGTGTGCACATGGTGCATAGTCATACACACACATACATGCAAGCACAACACCCATACGTATAAAACAGGAAAAAAGGTAAACAAACCCCACCTCCCACAGCTGCTAAGCCTTAATTAGTCTCTCTCTCTCAACACAGTAATTCTAGAACGATTGAATATAAATAGGTCTGTTGAATACATTGTAAGGGGGTTAGACAGTAACAAAAGTACCAACTAAAAAGTCTTGATTAAAATAATTCTTCAAAGTTAAAAAAAACAAAATCATCATGGAGATGTTAGAAGACACTTTGTGAAGGTGATATGTTCATGTAGTTTTAGTGGAAGGTGTCCTTTCTTGATAAAACATAGAAGCTTCGAAGAAAGGTTGGAAACCAAGCACAGTGGAAAATGCCTATAATTCCAGCACTCCAGAAGTAGGCAGGAGGGTCAAGGAATTGAGGAAAGAGTATACTTCAGTGGGGAGAAGACTGTCTCAACTTGGGTGGGCTTACTTTAGAAGGTAGGCTGCTGGACACTCACAAACCAACTAAGCCACTGACTCTGGAGTTCTTGTCTCTCAAACATAAAGAATGAAATTCACAGATCAGAACGGTGAGTTTTAAAAGGAGTTTTTATTATAGGCAGAAAGATCTATTGCAGAAAGTAAGCAAAGTTCCAGAGGGGGCCTGTGGTGGTTTGAATAAGAACAGTCCCCTGGGGCTTGGGTGTTAACTCAGCTGTTAAAAGCACTGGCTGCTCTTCCAGAATTCCCAGAACCCACATGATGGCTCACAGCCGTCTATAATAGGATCTGAGGCCCTTTTCTGGCATGCAGATGTACATGCAAATAGAGCACTCATATACATTATAAATAAATCTTAAAAAAAAAAAAGAAGAATCCCTACAGGCTCATATATTTGAATGTTTGGTCATTAGGGAGTGGCATTACTTGAGAGGGGTTAGGAGGTGTGGCCTTTTAGAGGAAGTGTGTCAGTGGGAGTGGGGTTTGAGGTTTCAAAAGCCCAAGCCAGGCCCAGTGTCTCTCTCTTCCTGCTGCCTTCAGATCCAGATATAGAACTCTCAACTATTTCTCCAACACCACAACTGCCTGAGTATCACCGTGCTCCCTGCCATAACGATAACGGACTAAGCCTCTGAAACTGTGAGGCCCAATTAAATGCTGTCCTTTATGATGTCTGTTCACAGCAATACAACCTCTAAGACTGTGCCCTAAGAGAAGGAAAAAACATCTTACTGTTAGTACAAGGGCTTTTTATAGGACTTGTTGTGGAAACTGAACGAAGACTGGTGTTATTTCTGTTGAGACTGATTAGTTCTTTGAGAACACTGCATACTGAGCCAATAGAGAATCCACAAGCTCTGTACATGTCCCTCTGGCCCCTTCAGGGAGATGATGGTACAAAGTCGATTACTCAAGATGGGGAATGGTCATGCTTTGAAGCCACCATGTTTGCCTGACTCAGTTGGTTAACCTGCTGGCCATTAGCTCGAATCATGCTAATCACACAGATCTTACAGTGTTACTAGTCTCAGCCTTTGTGGGGTGTGGGGTCAGGGAATCTATGGAGCCATGGTGAGCAGGCCTGGAGCAACAGAGAGGTTGATTCATATTCCAGAGCACGCACAGCTATGACCCTCCTTTTCCCCACCAGAGGCACATGGCCCCACATAGCCAGGTTAAACTTCCTCTCCCCTAAAGGTCATATCTAGCAGTGCCTGAAACTCTTCCTTATGCAAATGAGGCATCCCCAGCATCCTGGCCCCAGCCAGTGATGTACACTGAACCAGAGAGCCCCTATTCACCCCCTAAAGGTTTAAATAGTCTTTGTTCCTGCCTACTAAAATGAGCTGTCTCAATGAAGCCTGTCTCCTGAGTCTGTTTCCCTTGCACTCACGTGCTGCCTGAGGTCTCCATCCCCTGCCTCCAGGAGTGAGGGGATGGGTGTCAGTAAAGTTGCTGGTTGTTAAGATTGTGCTGCCTTTGTGGCAGCAGCTTATTGTTAGGCCCACGGCAGGGTAGCCAACCATCATAGCCACCATGACATTGCTGTAGTCTTTCTTGATTACTGCATATTCAACTCCTGTCTGTGGGATAGTTAGGGTGATATCCCTTTTGGAAAAGGTGGAAACTTATTAGAAGTTGAGTCTATTAAAATTAGCTGCACTGGAGGCAAGATTATATGTAAGAGCAGCAGTGCTTTCTGTATGTTTTTCAGGGCTCTCTGGAGGAGCCAGTTGACCTCCTGACTGGTTCAGAGCCCTGTCCTTCCTCTTATCTGATCAGCTTGGCTAGCTCATACCTGGATGCTAGCCCTTCTATTTCTCATCCCTTGTGTTCCATACACCATTGGTTTAACCCTTACATTTCTTTTAACCCTAAGGTTGTGGAGATTTGAACATGCTTGGGCTTGTATGGGGCTTTGAGGTCTCATACAGATGCTCAAGTCTGGCCAGTGTGATCCAGAAGCCTCCTGGCTGCCTGAATAAGACAGTCTCCTTCTGCTCCCTTTAGATCAAGATGTAGAACTCGACTCCTCCAGCACCATGTCTTTCTGCAGACTGTCATACATCCCTCCATGATGATAATGGACTGAATCTGTGAAACTGTATGTTAGCTCTAAGTAAATGTTTTATGTATAAGAGTTGTCTCGGTCAGTGTTTCTTCACAGCAATAAAATCTAAACATAGATAGAAGTTGGTAGCAGGGACTAGGGTATTGCTGTGATAGGCCTGACCATGATTTTGTTTGTAGGAATGTGGATTTGGGGGCTTTGGATTTGGAAAGCAGTGGAATGCTTTAAGTGGGGCTTAATGGGCTATCCTAGTAGGAATATGGAAAACACTGTTGCTGAGGGTGAGTTGAACTGTGTGGGCCTGGCTCAAGAGGTTTCAGAGAAGAGTTTTACCATATTTCCTAGAGATCACTATTGTAATATTTTGATGAAGACTGTGGCTGCCTTTTGACATTGTTTGAAGAGTGTGCCCGAGGTTAAAGTAAAGAGATTTAGACTAATTGCATTGAGGAAGGAAATCTCAAAACAGCCTAGCATAGACTCTGTCCTATGGTTTACTCTTATGAAGAATATATTGATCCAGTGTAGCAAGCTTAGATAGGAAAAATACAAAATGTATGGGTCAAGTATTAAAGGGGCACTAGGAAGTGGAGTAGAGCTAAATCAGGTGTTCAAGGAAATAAATGCATTAAGGGAGTGGTGACCTTTAGGCAAAGGTCAGCTAAGCTTCCATTTTGTGAAAAGTATAGTATAAAAGGGACATTGTCATCTATTCTAAATTTACTATGTGTTTGTAGTTGTATGAGGGATAGTTATATCATGTTAGACATTATTATGGCCTAGTTATTGTTTTCATTTGGACATAAGGAAGTATGATTGTGTGTCAAGTTGACATGAAATGGATTGTGATGATTATTCTCAGTTGTCAATGTGACTATATCTGCAAAGAACTATAATCCAGAAATGGAAGGCATACCAGTGATCCAGATCTTGAAACTGGAAGACACAAGCTTTCGATCTAGATCTTGACGTGGGATGACCCTTGTGGGTCCTGTAAGTTTCAGGAACTTCTTAAGAATTTTCAGTTATTTACTTTCTAGATCTTAGAAGTTTGTTTACTCCCTGAGTCTTAATGAGCCTCCCTCTAGGATGCTTCAATTTGTAAGAAACTGCTGCTACACAACAGCATATTTATACAGTTCTTATCTTCTATCCCATGTTTTCCCTTATGTTTGACAAACAACAAGATTGCCTCCCTGGTCACTTACCATCCATTGGCTGGAGGCACAGGCATCATAATGCCACATAAAAATGCACACAAGAAGCACCAAAGTAGGGGAGAGAATGGATACTAATGGCCAAAGAATACAAACTCTCCAGGAGGGTAGTGTACAACTGTTGTGAGAGCATATTGTCTGCCTCTTCAGTTTGCTATTCTGTGTTCTTGTTTATATCCATCAGTCATATATGCTATCCTTTTGTAATAACTCATCTCAGTACCTCGACAACCATTGTTTTTCTGGACAGATTCTTTCAAGTCTTCATGGAGATTTAGCTCAGTTATCATTTCCTAGCAAGTCTTCTCTGACAAATCTCTCTTCTTCCTCTGAGATCCTTCTCATCCACACAACCAATTTACAAATAATCTCCACATGTTCATTTTATCTCTATACTTGTCACATGGAAGGCTAATTTTGATGTTACAATGTAGCATGAGTATATAATAGGCATTGTTTATTAAAGCATAAACCAGTCTTGTTTCTCATTAAAAAACTCAAATGTAGGCACTATTCTTACTTGGATAATAAGAAACACCAAGTCAATTTCAGCTCTTACTTTCTTTTTTTTTGATTTTTAGTATTTTTATTTCAATTTATAGAAAGATTTCAATTTACATTTTAAAAACTAATGAACAGTGAAAGGTGGCAAGATCAAAATTAAAGGAAAACTAAATGAAGATACTTCAATATGCAAAATGTACAAAATTACTAATCAAAAGCATTAAAATTACATCCAAAGCATACTTAAACATACTCTAGTCTTTAAACATACTTAAACTAGCTCTAACAGAACATAATCAGAAATTCAAGATTTTTCATGAGCAGTATGCTAATCCAATCCACGGCTTTTAGGGTTTCCTAAATATAGCTTAGATATCATTTCCTGAGACTTATAGAGTAATTTTCTGCTGGAAGTATTATTTCCCCTTCTCATATGCCCCTTTCTAGTTTTCTGGCATTTGCCCTCCCTCCCACCTATATATGTATATACAAAAAGTTGTAAGATTTACATAAGAGAAGATGTGCTGTGTGTCTTTGTAAGTCTGGGTCACCTCACTTAAAATATGTCCAAGTTTAATATACTTCCTAAAAATAGCATAATTCTATTTTCCCTTACAGATGAATAAAATTCCATTGTATATATGTACCACATTTTTGTTACCCATTCTTCTATGATGGGCATCTACGTTTATTATATTCCCATGCTATTGTGGAAACAGTAGCAATAGACATAGACAAGTATTTGTAATAGGATACAATCTTTCGGGGAGAGGTCCAGGAGTGATATAAACGGATCATATAAAAGTTCTAGCTTGTGAGGCCTAGTGGTGAACACCTTTAATCCCAGCACTTAAAAGGCAGAGGCAGGTGGATCTCTGGGTTCAAGGCCAGCCTGGTCTACAGAGCTAGTTCTAGGACAGCCAGGGCTCCACAGAGAAACAGAAACCACAACACTGGTTTTCATAATGGCTGTTCAGTGTGCATTCTCATTTAGACATTAGTCTCCAGCTTTTGTCATCAGTTATTTTCTGATATTCATTTTCAGAATGGAAAGACTTATCCAAATGCACACTTGCAATTCTTGAAATGCAGGGAAAAAAATTCTAAAAAGCTTCCAAGGAAGGCATTGAAGGATAGCTAAAGTAAACTGCTAGAATTGCTGGTTGTCATGGCACACATCTATAGTTCTAAACTCAGAAAGCTGATGCAGGAGGATCCCAAGTTTTAGGACAATTCTGGGCCAAATGCAGCTACACAGACAGTATTTCTAAAAGGGAAAAAAGCTAATAATTCAAAAAAGCAACACTAAATCCCTGAAATACAATGAAGCACAACCTTGACAATTCTGAGAGAAAATGACTTTCTACCCAGAATCCTGTATTGAAAAAAAAAAGCACCAAAAAAAGGCAGCAGTACACATAAAGAACAAACCCTTTAGATATGCCAACCCTAAAAATCATGTTTTCCATATCAGCTCTTACTTTTTATTTGAACAAAAATATTTGTTTTCCAAACCCCAAATTGATAATTTAATGTGAAAATTTTTTTGTATTGGTATATTTATATGAGGCTTGCTTACTGGGCTATAAGGTGATATTTTTTTCCTTATACTGTTTGTTGATCCTGGTTAACTTTAGACAGAGAACTTTGTTAACTGAATACAGATTTATATTCCTTATATTTGTGTGTTTGAAGCACTGTACAACCAATTGAAACCAGACCACTCATTTAGTATACCTAAAGGCCCTCTGCCATGCTAGTCTGTCACCATTTACAATATTTGATGTCATTTGTATCATCACAAAGCTAGTAATGGCATGGACAAAATAGAAAACATATGTAAAGCATCTAGCACAGAGCGGCACAGAATCTACCCAGCAAAGTGTCCTGCATTTCTACTGAGCTGTATGAGATAACAGGGCTTCTGGTAGAGTTTGAAACCATGGATTCAGCAGAAGCTGCTAGAGGCTTATCTGGATCCATCTCTCACTTTCTGGTACAGGATTTCCTTAAGAACAGACATGTGCCTAGTGAAGACATTTCTCAACTACAGGAGGTCATGTTACTGAGTCTGAGTATGTAAGATCTATAATATGATCAAGTTGTTGGGTAGGCTTCTAGAAAGGTCTTTATTAAAATAAGGACATGATAGATGCTGCTCCATCTACCATTTTGACCCATGACACAAGTTGAAAGGATGCCTGATTTTTAACGGTGACAAAGCAGAATGTTTGGATCCCTGGGTAGAGCTAACTCTTTAATGAGAAGGCATGCCTGTGGGTTTAGGAACCTGGGGTTTCTATTATAAGAGGGCAGAGACCAATCAGCCACTATTAACGACAGGAGCCTCGTTCCTATCCATGAGTTCTATTCCTGGGTGATTTCTCCAGACCTGGAGTCACCAGAAGTACAGATGCTGGAAAGGCTTTGACAAAGAAAAACTAAGAACTGCAGGAGACCAGAAGGAAGCGGCTCTGGGTGTTATGGAAAACTGACCAAAGAAGAAACAAACACCACTCTCAGATTTATTAGTCTAGCCTACCCTACAGTGGAAAGACTTAAAGTTTCACATAGTATTTATGGGTTTTCAGCTTTGGTCATTCAACTGCTGGTGTCTTTAAATTATTTCCTTAGTGGACATTTGAAGATGGTACTTTCAAGACAACCGAGGGGAAATTTCTACTGCAGTTAAAGCATGTTTACAGAAGCGAGTGGCAGTCGGGACTTTCATTAGCAACATGGATCGCTGCAGGCACAGTTGTTTCACCAGATACCTTCGGGATCCATTTCTTGTGACAGCACTTGCTCTCCATTTTTCTCCCTCTACATAATTCAACTTCCCCTACTAGTACAACTCTAGGGCTGAAATTTATATTTAAACTATCACACTGCAAGACAATATTGAATATATTAGACAATACTAAATATAATAGTTCAATTATATTAAGGTACACACTGAAGACATTCGATGCATAATATGGGCTTTTCTTCTTCTCTGGGCGCTGCGATGGAACACGTGGTTCTGTGAACGACGCTTCAGAGCTGTCCTCGCTCCTCCTTACTCACCTGCGACTCTGCGCGGGGCTGCTGGGGAGTCGGTGCCCCCATGCTGCAGGCTGGCAACCACGCCCTCCCTTGGTCCCCCGGCTTTCCGTGCACACGCCGTAGACTCGGCGCGCGACCACACAGCCCCAGATCGGCCTCCCCGCCACTCCCGCAGGTTTGAAAACCTTAGGAGCTGTCAGGTCGCGTCACGGGCCGTCTCGAGTCTCCATTGGCTGGTTCGTGTCACGTGAAACTAGCGGCTCCGGCTATTGGCTGGCGAGTCGGGCGCGCGCAAGACCGCGGCGGCGACGCGGCGTCGTCGGCTGCCGGGCTGTGGAGTGGCCCGTGCGCGCGCCAGAGGGAGACGTTGTGTGGCGCGCCCGGCGGGGAGTCCCCCTGCTCAGAGGCGCGGCGGGGAGGCCGGGCCCGGCAGCCGGTGGGCGATAGCGGGCCTGCGGGCAGGCCGGCGCCGCGGAACCCGAGCAGCGCCTTGGGCCGGCCGGTCCTCTCCGCCCGCGCCTCCCGGCCCTAGACGTGCGAGACCGACCCGCCGGCTCCAGGGCTCCGAAGCCGGAGAGCGAAGCGCGCCAAGAGGTTCGGAGTCCGCAGCCAGTTAGGCGCCCGCCGAGCGGTCCCCAGACGGTTGTCCTTACGCAGCGGGTTATCCAGGGAGGCGTTTTGGAGGCGCATCCCTCGAGGCGGGGCGGGGGACCAGGGCCACCAGGCGCCCCTGTCTTGCTCAAGTGCCCGATCCAGCAAGCTAGATGCTTGCTTGGGGGTTTTAGTTGAAATCTGTTGATTAGAAATATTGGCAACAGTTCTTCATTACAAATAAACTAGACAAGACAGTCACAAGCTGGTATCAGACCTAATTCAGACCTAATTCTGCCAGTAAATGAGTCACTTGACCTTGACCAAGTCACTTTTTCCTCTGACATGCATTCTCAATATTGATGATGTGTCCCTGCCCTCGTCTGTGTGTGTGTGTGTGTGTGTTCGTTCGTTCTTATATAATACAGGGTTTGTGGCCTTTCCGAGGATCACAACATAGATGCACACCGTACCTGTGGTATTAAATTTTAACGGAAAAGAAAATATAGTAAACAAAGAAGGCCCAGGGACCAGGGAGGAGAGGGAGAAGGGGGGCGGGGATGGAGGGGGAGGAAGCTTGAGAATCAGTGCTTTAGAGAAATAGCTGATCAGGTATTCCAGCAAGAGTTGTCTATGCTAAAAACTGAACACAAACTATCATTCATTGACTGCGAGCTGAAAGAACCTGAGAAGCTGTTAGCATGGGGGGGCACCGTTAAGCTGTGTGAATATGTACACATCTGCTTCCACATCACCCCCCAACCCCAAGCTGCACACAGCATAATCGTATTTGATTTTAACAACAAAATGTCATTCCAGGTTGTTATTGTTGTTTTGTTTTTGTTTTTCCCTCTGAGAGAGCCGAAGGCTTGGGTGATTGGCCACAATCAGAGCTGTTAACGGAAAGAAATGGGATGTAAACACGAATGTATGGCTCCCAAACCACTCACCCACCACCCTGTGGTTTCTGGATTTCCTGTTCAGTTGTAGCGAAACTTCTCTGTACCCAGGAATTCCACCTGTGGCTTTTTAAAAAGTGTGGATACCGAGGTCTTGGAGAAAAACTGGGACCAGCCTGAAATTTGCCTAAAACCTCACAGATGATTCCCATTTGGTAGTCCATAGTTCATCTTAGCAATAACTAATTCCTAACCTGATTCCAGTGCTTTCATAGCGTTGTGTTTTGGAGACTCAGATTCCCCATCTCAAGCGGGTACTTCCATTTCCTTTTAAGGGAGGATGGTTTTCTTCAGAAGAAAATCCTTTGTTGGTGGAATCCAAGAGAATAGAGAGAGCACTATCGAATAGCTCTCTCTTTTTATATGATCTTCTTTGAGCACTACTGAATATGTTTTTTTAAAAAAAGGTGAATGTAAGTCACTGTTAAACCCTATGAAGGAAAGTAAAAGTCACAATTTACCAGTAATATCGTCAGTCTAACAAAATGATGTGTGTGATCTTTATTTTGCTCTACCATTATTCGCAATGCCCCTGATGTCACATAAATTTAGAACATTCTCACAGGTGAGATTGAACTTGAGAGTTCTAAATCTGAGGGGAAAGAAATCTAAAACTTATCCTGAGGATAAATTTCAAATTACTGTTCTCTTAAAAGCACATTTCAACCCTTTTTTCAAACCAAAATCTGACCCCCAGCCCAAAGGGTTTCTTTTCCCCCAAAGTAAGAAGTATGGGGGAAGGGAGTATGAAAACCCATTGAAATCTTTTCTATGAACCATCTTTGTTAGTGACTATTTCTGTCATTTCTCATATCACTTTAACTTCAATCAAAATATGTATGTTTATGTTTCCTCTTCTTACAATGATGTAAGTAGAAAAATAAGCCGGCTCTTGGTTGGTATTAACTAGATAATGTGATGCATTGACTATATTACTGATAAAGCTAGTATTTCATTTTTCTGTTTCCTGTAGAAGCAACATGAGATTAAAAACAAAACCATGGGTTTGGATTTAAGGAAAGATTGGTACTCTAATCCCGATTGTTACACTTTCTAGTTATGACCTTGGAGCAGGGACTTTTCACTCTCGTTTTTACTTCACCTTTAGATGGGAACAGAGTTGTGGCATTCATGTAAAACAGCACATTGCAGCCTCAGTAGATTGCTAAACTAAATTATCTTTTTGTTAACATGATTTCTTTCACTCTTTAGGGGCATATTTATAATTCTAATCCCTCTGTAATACCTAAGATTTTTTTATTTACAAAAAGATACATTTATAGAGGATTTACTGTATGTGAGATACTAAAAATTCCTTTAAAAATAATGGGTCATTTTTAAAAGATTCTGAGAAAACTAAAGGCAAAATGACCATCTAGATCTTCCCATGTTTTGCTTCCCATGACCAAAATCATATCTTTAGTGTCTCTGTAAATATTTATGAACACTTATGTTTCAGGCCTTTGATATTGGTGATTTGAAGAGAATCTTCAAGATGCCTGTTCTTATAAAAATTAATATATGAAGAAAACACTAAATAAAGCCATGCATTTATAGATTGTGACAAATCTAACTAACATCCACAAAACTAACATGGTCAAGTAATATGAAAGTCTTAAACATGTAAGTGTCAGTAAAAATTCATCATATGTCAGAGAATACAGAATTGAAGGAAAATAAGTAAGAATATAGTTAAGGATTTCCCAGGTCTAAAATGTTTTAGAAGAGACATAATTTTAAAATTCTTCCATGAACTGCCAATATTCTTCAGCTTAACTTCTAACAGATACACAGACTCACACACACACACATACACAGACACACACACACAAACAAAGAGAAAGAGAGAGAGAGAGAGAGAGAGAGGGGCACACCTTGGATTTCATTTTTTAAACACTAATTACCTCAGGTACCTTGTTTGGCTAATGATGTTGCTATTTGTTTGTGTATTCTCGCAGTACTGGGAATAGAACCCAGGGCCTTGCACACACTGGGAAAGTGCTCTACTAACATGCTATTATCTCTGTTCCTCTGAGGTTTTCTTCTATAAATTATTGTAAATTGACAATTTATAATCTTATATATTGCTATATAAAATTATGTTATGATTTGTGACTGTGGTGTGAAATAAATTAGCATCCACTGTTTCATTTTTCATGGTGGGAACATCTGAAACTTGGCGATTTGGAAACATACACCACACTAGTAGTAAGTGTATTCCTAATGCTGTACAATTGAGGGGAAACCCCTATTTCTCCTGTTTGAAGTTTTCTAGCACTCCTTCTGACAATCATCGCTCCACTCCCCAGTCTTCCCCACAACCTGTCTGACTACTGTTCTGTTCTCCTCTGTTGTTTTTTGTCTTCGGCTCACTTCCTTAGCATTGTGTTTTCTACCTCCAGCCATCATGTTGAAACTGATAGGATTTCCTTCTTTTAAAGTCAGAACAGCAATCTTCCCTTGTGCATATATATGTATGTATATATGTGTCTGTGGGTGCACATATACATATGTATATGTGTTTGTACATATATACATATGTATATGTGTGTGTGCATATATGCACTGTGAGTAGTATACAGTGAGCATGGAAGTACACATAACTCTTTTGACAAACTGGTTTCAGACCTTTGTGTAAATACTCAGACCTAGTGTGTTTGTGTTTTGAGGTACTGCCCCTACTTTTCTCTGTAATGCTAAGAGCAATGCATGTGTCTCCTGAGGGTTCATGAGTGTCCTGTTCTTCATTCCTACCTGCACTTTCTTTGACACACCGCCATAATGTAATCTGGGAATTACAGTTCTAGCCTCACAATTCTAGGATTTACAGTTTTACAGCTTCCATTTAAGTCTTTGATATGTTTTGATTTTTTTTTCAGATAGGGTCTCACTATATAGCTCTGGCTGTCCTGGAACTCATTATATAGACCAGGCTAGCCCTGAACTCACAGAAATCCCCTGCCTCTGCCTCCAGAGTGCTGGGATTAAAGGAATGCACCACTGTGCCCAGCTTTGAGTTAATTTTTATAAGTGGTGTAATTTTCTTTTCCTTTCTTCCTTTTTCACTTTTTTGTCTCCGTCCTTATATATGGGTATTCAGTTTTCCCCAAAACCTTAAGTTAAAACAACAACAACTATCTTTTTTTGCATTGTGTATTCTTGGTGCCCTTGTTAAGTGTCAGTGGACATGTAAGGATATGTTTATTTAGATTATTCCTTAACCATGCTTTAGAACCTAACAGAACTCTTAGGTCATTACAATTTTAAATTTTTCTTGTGCTTTTTCCTGTTAATGTGTATTATATGATACAACAGGCTTTATTATGACATTTCCATATATATATATACATACATATATATGTATATATATGTATATGATACACTTTGATCACATCCTCCTTGTCTGTTTCCCTTCTTACCCACTTTCCTCTTCCACATCTCTAACAGATCCCTTATTTTCATGGCCTTTCTAACCCCCATCCCTAGATGCTCCATAAGGGAGTATGTAAGTGACTCTTCTCTCCACAGAAGTTGGCTTGTTTCATTTAGAGTGCTGATCTCCATTTTTGAATACTTACTGTGTACCAGGTATAATGGTTTAAATGTACCTCAGGACGTTATAGCAAATTCCTATGTATTTAAGAAGGACTCTGATGTCACCTACTTATGGAAACATTTTCCATTTAGATTCATAACTTTGCCAAGTCAGACTTTGATAGTTCTTATCTATCACCTGTTTTAAATACCTGGTTCTAGGGATTTTATATTTTCACCATTGCCTTGAGTCTTCTGTTTTAGGGATTAACTGCTTTTTTTTTTTTAAATCATGTCATAGCTCTGGTTTTATTTTGTTCCCAATACTGCTCCCCAAAAAGTATGAAGTATAATATAATCATGTTTTATAAATAAAATGTTTTTCTTCAAAGATAAAATATATAATCAAATTTTGAAAATAATCAGAAATCAGAAAAGAACATAAAAATCTATAATCAATTTTTAATTTTTGCATTCTTTCAGTCTTTATCTGTGTGTTATATGTAGAGTGGAGGTATACTCTATATTATGTGTCTGTGTATGTAAACTGTATTATTACTGTAGTGTGTGTAGAATGTGGCTACACGCATGTCATGGGTACATGTGTTAGGTTAGAGAATGACTTTTAGGAGTTGTTTCTCTCCTTCAACAGTAGGATCCAGGGATGGAACTTAAGTCAGCAGGCTGAAGGGACAACCACTTTTATGCCACCGAGCCACCTCACCAGCCTGTGTATTATATTTTGTGACATAGTTTTTAATTTGATGATCCATGGCAGATAAGCTTGCTCCTTACTGACGTGACTGAGTCCTGTTCAGCAGCTGCTCTCCTGCTAGAGTTGGAACTAGAAGACTCCCGTACTAAATTACTGCACAGGACAGATTCAGAAACCTCAACTGCTGACCCGGGAATGAAAGACTCTTCTCTTGTTCTTTCATTAACTCTTGCCCCATTTCCACTTTCTTAGTCCTGAGACAGTGGGGTTCTGTTGGCGGCACCCCTGAAGGGAGATTTAATCAGAGACATAATCAACACTGTACTTTTCTTCTAATGTTTTCCAGATGTAGTTGGCTCTGCTAGAAATTCTTTAATCTAGAAGTATCCTAGTTAAAGGTGCTCCTATAGCTCAAGCTAGTGGAAGAGGTTGGCTTTAGAGGTAGACAAAGGAGGAAAGCAAGGAAAGGAGGAAAGCCAGATTGGTCATTGGAGGTAACCTGTGGGTTTAGAATGGGATTTTGTGTATCATTCCGTTTCAGGCAAACTGAGTTCCTTCTGATTGGCTTCTTTTACTCTTCTCTTTGGAAGACTGGTACCTTATGAATTTTGTTTGACAACCTGACGTCTAGTGCAAATGAGCATTTGGGCTGGGCCTGGACTACTGGGCCTAGTACAAGAGCATAGTTTACAACACTGACCGCTTGCAGGTTTGAATCTACCACTCTTATTGTCTGCCTTGGCTATGTATGTGTTAAGTGTATCATCCTTTCCCCTACTCACACTTCCATGCTAGAAACCAAATCCAGGGCCTGCGCCTGTTAGACAAGTACTGTGTCAGTGAGCTGGACCCCGGCCATTAAGTAGTTTTAACCCATTGTAAGAAGGGATGGTGTTTTGGATATCTACAGATATCTGGGTCATCTTGAACTTTTGAAGAAAGGTGACTAACTTTCAAAAACTAGTTCTATCATCTGAATAAAATAATAAAACATAAAGAAATTATGTAGAGTAAAATGTAGAAATGTAAGTGGTTAAAGCTTTCCTTTTCTTTTCTTACCCTCCTCCCCTTTTTCTGAATTCCAGGGTTGTTTGTTGAGCACAAGTGCTGAGCACAGGATAGCATCAGACTGCCCCATTTCCATAGTAATCAACAGACTTGGTCACAAGCTACAAGTTGTTACTTCCATCTGTGTGAATTATTAACTTAAATTTAAACGGAGAATTTGCTTTTTCAAACATTAACTTTGTATCAAAGTTGTGACTTCAGAAATACAAAAGCTAGCTGGGCAGTGGTGGCACATGCCTTTAATCCCAGCACTTGGGAGGCAGAGGCAGGCGGATTTCTGAGTTCGAGGCCAGCCTGGTCTACAGAGTGAGTTCCAGGACAGCCAGGGCTACACAGAGAAACCCTGTCTCGAAAAACCAGAAAAACAAACAAGAAAGGAAGGAAGGAAGGAAGGAAGGAAGGAAGGAAGGAAGGAAGGAAGGAAGGAAGGAAAACAAAAGCTAAATGCTTGACTTAATTTAGACTTGAAAAACCCAATCCTAACAACTGCCCTGTTAGCTTTGAACTTTGTCTAAAATGTTTGAGGCAGCACCCATCTGGAGAGTAAAGGTAGGCGGAGCTTGCCTGATTCTATACAGATCATCTCCATACTGCCTTTGGCATATGTGGGTCCAGCCTCAGGCTGGGTACCATGACTGAGGAGGCAGCACAGGACCAGGTCAATCCCCATAGCCAGAGTAAATCAAGAAAAATTGCCCTACCTGGCATTTCCTAGCTTTGGGGATCCCAGAAGCATTTCCTGACTGCCTAGCCCTTGGTGTGGCCAGATTGCAGGTCTCTCACCGGAGTTTATGGTTACTGCAGACTGGCTACTGCTCAGCTCTAGGTCTTTATTCAGAATCCTCTATATCCAAAGGAGAGGGCTGGCCCCATAGTCTCAGGCTAGGGTGGAGGAGAAGGAAGGTTGGCTCAGACCTCTGGATCGCTGCTGCCCCTCAGAGCTGGGGCTTAGAACATCGGAGAAACCAGAGGTATGGATGAAGCATGGATGTGGTTTCACTGAACAAAAGGCAGGCAGAGGACAAGTGAGAGCCGGGGCCAGCTGCTACACAGCAAGGCCCTTTCCTATGCACATTTACATTTACCTTCCATATATAGAATTTTATATTTGACTTCCTTTGAGTTCTAGATAATTTTGTAGCATTATACCTTGATTTTTCATATTTTAGTGTATTGCCAAAATAATATGCCATAGTGAATGCCAACACATATCTTTCCCAACTACTCTTAGATGAGATTTCTGTATGCTGATTGTCCTAAGTAGATAATTCATCATCATCATCATTGTCGTATGCCGAATACTTCTCATTTTCCTGGCTCTTTGAGTCAGCAGCATCCTCGAACAAGCTTACTTCTCTATGTCCTGTTGAACGCTATTAATCTGTCTTTCTTTCTACCCAGTAGCTGAGCTAGTTTCAGTCATGAAAGTCTGTGTACCTGATTTGTAAAGGTCCTATCGTGCCACCATCTTGTCCTGACTGACGGAGTGAGGCAAGGACTGTACCGAATAGCAGACTTTAGTTCTGCGTTTGCTTTCCTTTGAGCAGAAGCTTTCTAAACAAAGATGATAAGGACCAACCACAGGGGAGGGTTTTTCTCTCTGCAATTAGCTATGCTTGTTCCGATACACTTGGGGAAAGTATTCTCATTTATATCCTTCTCTGTGAGGACATGGTTCAAAATATGGAAAGCAGATGCTACTGAAAATTTGTAGATTTTTTGAAGGGTGAATTCCCATAAGGATTTTAATTGATATAAATGCATGGCAGAATACTTGTAGCCTGCCTAGACCTCCCGTTTGTTTTCTGAGTGTCTATTACTTAGATCAGTGTAGAGTTCTTGACAGACAAATCAACTCCTCAAATAAGTGAACACAGAAATCAAGTTGAACTATTTTTCTCTAATTCAAATTTAGACTTCTAAATGTTTATTTTTAGAAAATTGTCTAGATGATCTCAAATTATAGAGTAACAACAGTGTTGTATTGTATAAATTAAGATGAGGGGTTGAAGAGATGGCCCTGGGTAAGGCTTGCGTTACAAGCGTGAGAATCTGAGTTTGGATCTCAGGTCAGGTGGATGAGGTGGCATATGACTTCAGTAATCTTAGTGCTCCTACAGCAGGATGAGAGCTAGAGACAAGAAATCATGGTAGCTCACAGACTGGTTAATCTGGCATAGCTAGCAGTAAACAAAGAACTGTATCAGACAAGGTGGAAGGCGAGGAGCTGTACCTGAGTTTCTCTTCTCATCCCTACCCGTATACTCCGAGTCATGTGTGTCTGCACACTCATAAATTAAAAAGTGACATATTACATTAAAGTCAGTGTTAGACATGTGACGGAGAGATTTTAGAGCCCAATGCAGCCTATTATAGATTAGCCTTGCCTTTATTCTTGAATGTTCTTCAGATCATATCAGATGATTTCCCTTGCTTACAACAGTCATTAGAGTATCTGCACTTATTAATTCCAGGATGTACTCTTTTATCCCTTTTACTAAGCACATACTTCCTCAAGGACAAAGGCTATTTTATTCATCCTTGTACTCCACTACCCTGCATACCATGGTTTTTGTGGTGCCTGCCAAGGGCTCAAGTATTTATCAGATTGACTTGGTTCATGTCTGCCTGTCACATGGTCTCTTCTTCTCTGAACATGTCTGCCTCCCCTTGAATTTTTATTTCTGTATGTGCCTTTCTCTTGCTTTGCAAAACTATACCAGCACAATGACATCATTTTATATTATCAAGAGTTGATAAACTGTAACACAAATGGGCTGAATTCATAGCTGTACATGTGAGGGGATATTGCTTCTGGCCAGTGTCGGCAGCTCTGCTCTCTCTCTGCTCTCTCTCTCTCTCTCTCTCTCTCTCTCTTCTCTCTCTCTGCGCTCTCTCTCTCTCTCTGTTCTCTCTCTCTCTGCTCTGCTCTGCACTCTCTCTCTGCTCTGCTGCTCTCTCTCTGCTCTGCTCTCTCTCTGCTCTCTCTCTCTCTCTCTCTCTCTGCTCTCTCTCTCTGCTGTCTCTCTGCTCTGCTCTCTGCTCTGCTCTCTCTCTGCTCTCTGATCTCTCTCTCTCTCTCTCTCCCCCCCTCTTTCTCCCTCTCTCTGCTCTCTCTCTCTGCTCTGCTCTCTGCTCTCTCTATTTCTGCTCTCTCTCTCTCTGCTCTCTCTCTGCTCTGCTATCTCTGCTCTCTCTCTCTCTCTCTCTCTGTGCTCTCTCTCACTCTCGCTCTCTCTCTCTCTCTCTGCTCTCTGTTCTGCTCTGCTCTCTCTCTGCTCTGCTCTCTCTGCTCTCTCTCTCTCTCTCTCTCTCTCTCTCTCTCTCTCTGCTCTGCTCTCTCTCTGCTGCCTCTCTGCTCTCTCTCTCTCTCTGCTCTGTTTTCTCTCTTCTCTCTCTCTCTCTCTCTCTCTCTCTCTCTCTCTCTCTCTCTCTGCTCTCTGCTCTCTCTCTGCTCTCTGTTCTGGTCTCTCTCTCTGCTCTGCTCTCTCCCTGCTCTGCTCTGCTCTCTTTCTCTGCTCTGTTCCAGCTTTGCCATCAAGCATGCTTTCATTTGACTCCCATCCCTTTGACATTCTTGTCAGAGTTTTGAGTTCTTACCCACTTTGTAGCACTACAAGATAATCTAGGCTTATCTTGACTATTCCCTAAAAAGAGTCGGTTCAACAAGTTCCTGTGTCCCTTCTCTGGAGAATGGTATTAGAAACTAGATTTGCTCTGATATGCTCATAGGGTTTTATTGCTTTCAGGTAACCGACTGACTGTGACTAGAATTATAATACACACACACACATATGCATACACACATATACACACATACACACACATGCATACACACACACAAATATATGCACCTATTGCAGTGATCTCTTATTTGTGGTTTTACTTTTCATGGCTTTGGTTATCTAGTTAACCATGGTTTGAAAATATGAAGTGGAAAATTCCAGAAATAAAAAAAGTTGTAAATTTTACATTGTGTGCCATTCTGAGCAACATGATGCAGTCTTGCACTCTACTCTCTCCTGCCCTGGGCATGAGTCATCCCTTTGTCCAGTGGATCCATGCTGTGAATGCCACCTACTCATTAGTCACTTACTCATAGGCCATCACAGGGTTCCTGTTCAATTATACAGCAGTACTTGTGTACCTTTGGCAGCAGGCTAATGGCTGCATCACAGTGCCTGTGTCCTTCACCTCACTTCATCTAATCATGCAGGCATTGTATTGTCTAACAGTGTAGCTGGAATGTAGTAAGATATTTTGAGACAGTTACATAACTATTAGCAATATAGTGTTACAATTGTCCTATTTTATTAGTTACTGTTAATACTTTATTTGCCTATTTTATAAATTATTCTATAGTAAATGTGCGTGCATTAAAAAGAGTGAAGGGCATCTGTAGTCATTACTGTGCGTGGTTTCATGGAAACATGTCCTTGCAGATAAGGGAGAGCAGGAGGTCCCCACAGTGCCATGGCTGCAGCCATGGATCCCGTCCTCCATATTCACCTGTGACTTCCTAGTCCACGCTCTGGGTCACCCTACATTTGCCATCTTTTCACTTGTGTTCTGTGTCTTGGCGTACACGAGACAGAGTTAGGATTGCTAGCTTGTCCTCTGTAGAAGCAGAACCTGGCACACATGGATGGTTCCTTTTCTCTCGCAGTTCTGTTCATTTCCAAGGTTACTTGTACCTCTTTCTCACCATTCCCTCCCTGAGCTTCTCTCCTTCCTTTACAATGTGATTAAATTCATTTGCCTTTGTCTGGATCTGTGCTGCAACCCACACCCTTCTTGGTTAATTTTTTTTTAATCTTGAATTTTAAAATACATTGGTAAGTATTCTTTTTGTTGTGAAAATCTATGGTCCTTGGTAACTAGATTATATGTATTTATCATAATACTAATAAATAAGATAGTTTTTTGGTCCTGAAAATAATCTGTGCTGTACCTGGTCAGCCCTCTACCCTTCTAAAAAACCCTTGCAAAAACTGGCCAGTTTTCTGTCTGTATAGTTTTTGTCTTTTCCAGAAAGTCTACAAATGTATTCACATGATATATAACCTTCTCAAACCAGAGTTTTTCACTTAGCACAATCCCAGAACACATGTGGAGAACACAGTCAATTTCCTTTAGGATTTGCCCAGGTCCCTCAGATAAACAGCTCTTTCATTTCAGTCACAGAACAGCATGCCTAGTACAGTGTGACGTCATGGCTCCATCTGGCTTTGTGCCTTCATAAACAATGCTGCTATGCAGACTCACGGGCAGGTGTTTGAGTGACGGACATCAGATAGGAACGTGATTTTCAGATTTCATGTAACACTCTGTTTAGCTTTATAAGCAACTGCTGAACTCTCTTTATCTTGTATTTGTTTCACCAGTAGTGAAGGAGTGCTGCCGTCACTCTCCGTCTATGCCAGCACTGGATAGACTACTGTTGGACTTATCTGTACTCTTTGACTTTTGTTTTCTATTATCGTTACATGTGTATGCACATGTGCATGCCATGGCATGTATGCAGAGGCAGAGGACAGTTTGGGGAGTCCATTCTCCTTGCACCGTGTCAGCTCTGATTGGACTCGTGTTGTCAGGCTTATGCAGCACGTGATTCTGTCTGCCAAGCCATGTTGCCAGCCCAGGCTCCTACTTGTTTTTCCTTGTAACCATGCTAACTCATGGTTAGTGGTATATATTATGGCTTATTTTTCCCTTTCCCTACATTGAGTGTACTACCAAATGCTTGTCTAAGTGTGTGCATTTGTTTGTTCAGGTACTGGACCATTTATTTCTTCTTTAAGTTAGCATACAGACTGATGCATTTCATTTTGTCATATTCATACACAAATTTGGCTTTACTTTATTCTTCCTTATTTATTCATCCTCTCTTGAATCAAAATTATAGTTGATTTAAAGTTCAAACAATGCAGTAATGTGTAAAGGGAATGCAGTGTAATATATTTTGTCTTCGCTCTGAACCTAAGTCCCTCAAACTATGTCATTGTTCTCCTTCTAGCAATAAAAATGGCATTTTCTCTTGCTTTGCAATTTTTTTCATATAGTTATGTGAAAAATCATTACGCTGCAACTTAATTTTACCTTTTAACTTGTTTACAGCCAAATTCCCAGGTCATTATGTATAAGTCTGATTAAAAACATAACTGATTTGTATTCTGTATTATATGCATTA
This sequence comes from Grammomys surdaster, assembly GCF_004785775.1. Classification (NCBI taxonomy): domain Eukaryota; kingdom Metazoa; phylum Chordata; class Mammalia; order Rodentia; family Muridae; genus Grammomys; species Grammomys surdaster. The sequence goes on from NW_021604595.1 coordinate 1,603,771, forward strand.
TATGCAATAATTTTTTTAATCAAATCATAATTTTTACTTATTCACACAGGGGTTATAAACACAGAAAGGCAGGACATGGGGAAGGGGATGACACTGGAGTGTGGGTGTTCAGGGGGAGTACAGATATCTTTCAGAACAGGGTATTGGCTGGGTGAAGGTTCAGGGGACAGGTCACTATGACTCTGCCTATGACTCGCTTGACCTTATCTAAGTTGGTATTATCTGTCAAGGCTACCTATTTACAAGGTCTGTGACTACTCAGGCTGATAAATTTCCACAATTATATGCATTATATGCAATAATTTTTAAAAAATAATTTTTCTTGCCACTTTTTAAAAAAAGAATGATTTATGTATATGAGCACACTGTAGCTGTCTTCAGACACACCAGGAGGGGGCATCGGATCCCATTACAGATGGTTGTGAACCACCATGTGGTTGTTGGGAATTGAACTCAAGACCTCTGGAAGAGCAGTCAGTACTCTCAATCGCTGAGCCAGTCCTCTAGCCCTGACAGTTGTTTTTTTTTTAAGACAAGTTCTTGCTGTGTTGAACTTGCCTCTTCTGCCTCTGCCTCCTGTGCTGCATTGTAGACAAGTGACTACACCAGTATCTACTACTACTTACTCAAGGTTTTTTTTTTACCAAAATGTTCTCATTATTACCAGGTTACTTTTTACAACAAAGATAACAGCATTTTCAATTAACTTGTTTGTGTAAGTTGTCTGAGTTGGATGCCTGACCTTTATCACTATGTAATTTGCAGATATTTTCTCCTAGTCTGTTTTCTTTTCTCATTCTCTTAATGTCTTTGACAGAAAGTTTGAATGTTTTTTTGTTTATTTAAAACAAATTCTTTTCTCATACAATATATCTTGATTACAGTTTCCCATGAAACTCCACTCCTCCCAGCTCCTCCCACCTCCCCTCCTCTCTGGATCCACAACCTTTCTGTCTCTCATTAGAAAGGAACAGGCTTCCAAGATATACCAGATGTAACAAAATAACAATCTAATAATAATAATAGTAATAATAATAAAAACAAACCCTTCACATATATGTTGGATAAGTCAAACCAACAGAAGAAAAGAGCCCCAACAGCAGGCGTAAGAATCAGAGACCCACTTGTTCAGATGCTCAGGAGTCCCATAAAAATACTAAGCTGTGCTGTAATACATACACAGAGGACCTGGTGTAGACCCGAGCACTCTCTGTGCTTGCTGCTGCTGTCTGTATGAACTCATATGAGCCCTTCTCAGCTGATTCAGTTGTTCTCTTGGTGTCCTCCATCCCTCTGGCTTTCATACCTGCTTCCTCTTCCTCAGGGATTCCTGAGCTCTGAGGGGAGGGATTTGATGGAGACAGCCCATTTAGAGCTGTGTGTGTTCCAAGGTCTCATTCTTTCTGCACATTGTCTGGCTGTGGTTCTCTGTATTCGCTCCCATCTGCTGCAGGAGGAAGCTTCTCTGGTGATGGCTGAATAAGGTACCACTCTATGAGGATAGCAGAATATCATTAGGAGAGTCATTTTGTTGTTAATGTTTTTTTTTTTTCCAGTAGTATTTGGTTTTACCCTAGGTCTCTGGGCTGTCTAGCCTGAAACCTTTATATGTTTAAGTTCAACTTTAAATTTTTAGGTGTTGTATGTTAAAATTCAACCCAATTCTGTGTATTTTAGAAATGCCATCTTGTCCTTGTGATAGTTTGTTGCATATGGACCTGGAATTGTCTAGTGTTATTTGTTATAAAACATTTTTTCTGGCCTGTTATCTGTGCACTTTTTTCAAAAATTAGTTGGTTTGGGGGCCCAGGAGATGACTCAGTAGGTAATGGCACTTGCTACAAAAGCTCAACAGCCTGAGATCCAGCCCACAAGTTCACATGAAAGTGAGAGGAGAGAGCCAATGCCACAAAAGCACCCTCTGGTCTCCACAGGAGCGTGCGGCGCCCACCTCCCTCCTCCCATTCACACCACACATGTGCACTTACGTCTGCACACATAATACAATTAGAAACTTTAAAAGGAATTTAAGGCGCTGGAGAGTTGGTTAAGAACAGATACTGGTGTTGCAGAGGACTCTAATTTAAGTCTCAGCACCTACATCAGGTGGCTCCCAACTGTCTGAAACTCCCAACTGTCTAGAGGATCTCTTTTGGGCTCCTCAGGCATCCTGCATTCTCTCATGTGCATACCAATGTGTAGCTACAAAACTCTCTCTCTCTCTCTCTCTCTGTCTCTCTCTCTCTCTCTCTCTCTCTCCTTCCGCCATTCCCTCCCTCTCTCCCTCCTCCCCTCTCTCCCTCCTCTCTCTCGCTGCATTTATAAAATTAGTTTTTTTTAGTTGCTTAACTGTATTTTTTTACTCTGCTGCAGTCTGGTTTGTTACATTGAATGATGTCTTCTGCCTCTCTCTACTTCTTGCTGTAGCTTTATAGTAAGTCTTGAGTCTGGTGAATTGGCTAGTGAGAATTCTTTGTTATGTAAATTTTAGCATAAGTGTGTGTGTGTGTGTGTGTGTGTGTGTGTGTGTGTGTGTGTAAACCCAGGTAGGGTTTAAAGGCTGTACTTTAATCCTTTGAGTGTGTGTGTGTGTGTGTGTGTGTAAACCCAGGTAGGGTTTAAAGGCTATACTTTAATCCTTTGAGTGTGTGTGTGTGTAAACCCAGGTAAGGTTTAAAGGCTGTACTTTAATCCTTTGGTGAGTTTGGGGGAGAATTGATGTCTGGACTACGTTCAGTCTTCAAGAACAAATGTATTCGTGCCAATTTGAGATTGGTTCAGACCTGGAGGTAACTTGTTACGGACAGCTTCTAGTGGTGATGGGGTAGGGTCAGCTGTTGCTGTTAGTTTACCTCATTTGTTTGTTGTGAAATCTTTCCTGAAGAATATTAATTCAGCAGCAGTTTCTTTAAATGATGAAATAGGAGGGTTCATGGAGTATTGTCTTTCCATGGTGTGTGTCTTGTCTCTTGGGAACTTTGCAGTCCCCTTGCAGACTTCCCTAAGGTATAGTTAAGGTGTGAGATCACAGAAGCTGCCAAATAGATCATATTTGTAAGATGGCCTTCAGCTTCTCCCTGAGGATTGCCGGCAGCTGTTGTGAGTGTCTAAGCCTGCATAGGTAAGCCCGTCCTCAGATGTGAGTCAGACATATCGTTGGCATTTGGGAAGGCATCATAACAGAGAGAAAATATGGACTGGGGCTGAGAAGAAAACAGATCCAATCTCTTGAGGGTTCAGAAAGAACATAAGATTGTCAAGATGAAAGATTTACAAGAACTTAGAGATGTAAATGTGTCCAGGAAACGGAGAGTATGATGCTGTCCTTGTACTTACTTGCATTGTTCTAGGTGTGTGCTGTGGCCTGTGCATACACACTAAATAAACATAAAAAACAAAAGGCTACTGAGAGTAGGAGTAAGTGTGCCGTCTTATGTAATAGGGTATGATAAGGATTAGATGAAATAAAGATATATAAAGGAATTTGGATTCATTCCTGACCTGGAAGGAGCTAGTATCATTTGGTTATCATCTGTCTTAGTGAGGGTTTACTGCTGTGAAGAGACACCATGACTAAGGCAACTCTTATAAAGAACAACATTTAATTTCGGCTGGCTCACAGGTTCAGAGGTTCAGTCCATTATCATCATGGCAGGAACATGGCAGTGTTCAGGCAGGTAGAGAGTCTTAAAGCCCACAAAGACACACTTCCTCCAACAAGGCCACACCTCCCAGTAATGCCACTCCCTGAGCCAAGCATATTCAAACCACCACATCATCATATTATGAATGAGCATAAAACATGCTTTCATTTGAGCATCATAATGTTTACATAGCTTGTTTAAATTCACTCACATTCCTGACTGTGGTTATTGTCTCAGACATTAGCACATTGACAATGTTGTACTTAAGAGTGAGCAAAACCTCACACATGAGAACGGCAGAGAGTAATATCTGAGTGTCCCCTGGATCAGACACTAGGAAGCAGGGACAAGGAGACACTTCCACAGGTGCCCAGAGCGTCCTGAGCGCCCAAGGTGCAGTGCTGGAGCTGGGAGAATCAGGGAAGGATTAGAGCACATCTGAGTGCAAACCTCACAAGTTCTCTCTGAAAAATATGCAGAACACGGTTGCATCCAGAAACCAGAAGAGAGGAGAGAGCTGAGGATTCTCTAGTACCTCACAACCTCGTCTGTGAAGCCAATTCCTTATGAAGTAGAACATTACTTCCTAACTGTTCTCCTCAGATGTGTGAGTAATACTTCACCCTGCACTCAAGCTTTGAGTGGTAGGTACTAATTAGTGAAATGTGTGACTAATTCTGAACAGTTGAGTCATCTGCGGGGATTTTAGGGATAAAAGAACTGTAGGATATAGTGAGCAAAAGACTTGTCATTGAGTCAGGAAGTGAAGTTACATAATGTGTGATCACAGAGTGAAAGTCAGGATTAAAATTGAAACTCCTTGTTCTGTAGGTAGGCATATGAATAAATTCAGTTGTGAATGGACCTAATGTTTCCTTAAGACTTCTTGGAAGCTCAGCTGTTACTACTGGCAGGATAATTAGACAGGTAATGCAAAGGATCTCTTACAAACTGTTTAAGGTAGGAGCAAAATGAAGTGACTGTTGCCTAGAAGGAATGGAAAAATATTACAGTGTTGCAAAGTAAAATAACAAGTGCTTGCTTTCCTGTCTGGCCTTGCTTTAGTGGTGTTAAAACACAAACGTTCAATCTTTCTTATCCTTACAACCTATGAAGGTAGATACATAATCCTCATTTTGCAAAACAGTCAAAGCTTAAACTAGTTCATATAGTTGGCAGTTGAATAATTAAGTTTTAAGCAGAACGTTGACTCTGTAATATATTTAAATCGTGATATTTTGATCAGCAATTATGTATAATTGTACTGTCTTTCTATGCAATGGTAGCATACAGTAGATGTTGTTTCAGAGACCTAAGATTTGAATTTCAGAGATGAGTGGACAGATATCTGCTCCAAAGAGATACTAAGGCAGATGTATTCTTCTTACCCTAACTAAAATTCTAGACAACCTTATAAAACATGATTGGAAAGTAGGCAGGCCAGGCTTCAGGCTTTTAGAGATGTAAGCAGGGTAAGTTTGAGGTTGCACCAGCTGCCTCCTTGGGGACAGTTTCCAGACTTAGCTTAGGGAGAAGACCAGGCCTTCAGAGATGCACAAAGGGATGAACTCAGAGGAAGGCTTTGCATAGATAAGGTCTCGGAGAGAACAAGGGAGACCTCACCCCAGAAAACCCTTAGAGCTTTGCTGAACTGCAGAGTGTGGTGGGTACTGGTGTGTACAAACCATCTGAGGCCAGAAAAATATGAGAAGTCAGCTGGCTGCAAGTAGTTCTGCTCCCTTACCAGAGTGGGAAGGCCTCTGTTCACCTCACTGCAAACCCTTGGAAAGGTTAGCCTTAGCAGTGCATCTGAACTAACCCAGAGTCAAGGCCAGGGAGCACTCCCAACACAAATATCAAAGGAAATTTCCAAAGGAACCAATTAACTCCTTTAATAAAAAGTAGATAGTTAAGACCTGATGGAAATATAACCAGGATTTTCTTGAGGAAGGTAGACGAGAAGGGGTCTAAAGGGGGATGTGGAGGAAAGGTTACAGCTATTTGGGCAAAGAGGAAAACTTAAAATTCCAAAGCAGTGAGTCTGAGGTAAGCAGATTGCCAGGTAAAGGCAGATTGACAACCACAAAGAAAGAAAGGACTCTGCATAGCACACTCAAGGGCTGTGCAGATACAGGCAGAGCTGATTTTCTGTTACCAGATATTGAGGGTCTTAAAGTCTGTTTTTCATACTGACTTTTTATTACATATCTCAGACTTGTGAAAATTGACACTGTAACTCAAGTAATTATACAAGTAATTAAAGTCAAACTTTATTTTTCTATACTGTTTTGTTTTGGTGGGCTTTTTACAGTGAGAGGGATTGAACCCAGGCTTCCAGCATTCTGGGCTAGTGCTCTAGCTTGGAGTGTATCTCTTGTATCACAGAGATGTGCTCTGCCAGAGCCCAGTGTTAGTGCTACAAAGCAGGCAAGAGGTTTGTTTGTTTGTTTGTTTGTTTGTTTGGGGGGATTTGTTTTGAGATAGTACCTCATTTTGTAGCCTCAAATTTGAGATTCTCCTGCCTGCCTCTTGTGTGATTGGCCCTTTTGAGGACACCAATCTGTGAGCGGTCCCAGCCACACATGTGGCAGTCATGCCAGCCAGAGACATGGGGCTAGCACACTGATCATGTAGAGAATGGAAACTGCTTCAGAGGCCACTATGGTGGAAATATTTCATTTTAGAAAACAAAAACAAAACCCCCATTCTTCCTGTTAAGAGTATTTTTTTCTTCCCAAGTAATCAAAATGTACCCAACTATATGATTGTGAGTGGAAAGACAGGGAACATAAATCAGATATGGGCAGTTTTGCATTTTTATTTTTATGTGAATTTTCAGTATAAATTCAGGAACATAAAGCATTAAGTCTAAATGTTACAAAGAAAAGCAGTTTAACATTATAATAATTGGAAATTAAAATGTAAGAATTTCTGTGCAATATCAGCATCTCGTTTTGACTTTTTTGGTGTCTATGTATGGTGTGTGTGTGTGTGTGTGTGTGTGTGTATGTATGTATGTATGTAGATGTGTGCATGTAAGGTCACATGTGGAGGTCAAAGAACAAACTTTTATAGTTATTAGTAAGATAGTTTATACTTCTCTCTCTCTGTCTCTTCTCTTCTCTTCTCTTCTCTTCTCTTCTCTTCTCTTCTCTTCTCTTCTCTTCTCTTCTCTCTTCTTTTCTTTTTTTGAGACAGAGTCTTTCTACATAGCCATGGTTGTCCTGGAACTCAGCCTGGTCTCAAACTCAAAGAGATAGATGTGCCTCCTCCTTGCTGGGATTAAAGGAATGTGCCACTATGCCCAACTTTGGTTTGTCTTTCTTTGTACTGAATTTTCAAACAGTGCATTTGAACCTAGACTGGCTATATTTCAAGTATTAGGTATCTGGGGATGTTGCCCAGTAGTAGAGTACTAACTTAGCATTTGTGACACCCTGAGTTCAACCATACAGGGAAGGGAGAGAAAATGAAAGGGCCATATAGTTAACATCTGCTATACTGGGCAGCAGATGTCTAACATGATTAGTTAAGTAATGATCTTTTTTAAATTTTCCAACAGACAAGGATGGCTGCAGGAGTCTTGCCGCAGAGTGAAGAACCATATTCCACGTTGGTGAATAACAGTGGGCATGCTGCACACATGGATGGTAATACCCTCCTCAGTGTACTTTCTGTCGCTTTGTGGAAATTTATCCTTAGTAAAAGTGAATTGAAAGGCTCTGAAGGAAAAGCTCTGTTCTTCATTTCAGCGGCCTGGGCCCAGGTGTTGTTCATGGCCTTGGCTTTTTGCCTCACTGACTGGCCTGGTAGAATTCCTTTACAAAACCCTGAATAATGTCTTGGCCTTTTGAAAAAGAGGTGTGGCAAACTGTTTGTCTCCTGCATTATCATCTTAGGCTGAGATGACACATCTGTTCCTGACCTTACTCGGCTGCCTGGGAGGCAGCCATTCATTTCTTTCTCCTGCAGTTACATGCAGGAGTCACTTGCAAAGCGTACTCAGACGTGCCCAGGCCCAGCTCTATCAGCGGTTTTGTGCGGTGTTTTCCTGTGGTACCCAGGCAAGGAAGCATGCCATAACTTATGCTCCTATTGCTGTGCTTGCCTTCCATCCTCTTGTAGTTCTGAGCCAGGAAATGGATGAAAGCTTCCACTCTGGCCTTCTTGGTTGTGTTAGGCATCATTCCATTGCTGTGGCAAATACCCAATAAAAATCAGCTTAGGGGCCAGTGAGATGAGAGCTCAGTGGGAAAGCCACTTGGACCAGGCCTGAGAACCTGAGTTTGACCCCAGAACCCACTGGTATAGGGAACCAACTCCTGCAAGTTGTCCTTTGAGCTCCATACTTCTGTACTCCCCCTCCCCAATATATATTAATTTAGTATATAATAAAACTTTCAATCAATTTAAAAAAGAAAAATGTTTATTTTGGGTCATGGTTTCAAGCCTTTCAGTCTTTGGCCAGCTGGCCCATTTCATTTGCGCCTGTGTGAGGTCAAATATAATGGAAATCCATGGCAGAGAAAGCTGCTCACTGGACAAAGGGGAGCAAAGGGTGGGGTCAGAGTGCCAGTATTTCTGTTAAGGGCATGCTCACAGCCGCTGACTTCTAGAATCCACCTCTTAAAGGTTCCAGTACCCTTCAATAGCACCACAGAGTGTTGACCAAGCTATGAGCATAGGGGCCAGAGAGGGACATTTAAGATCCCAACCATAACGTAGACCCTGTTGCCGTCAGGTGATAGCCACAAGAGCTCGTGAACATTTTCTTGGCAGTACTCTTGCAGGATTTTCTAGCAAGTTGACTTTAGTGCAGTTGAATAAGAGACATTCGGATTAGATGATCAGAAAGTAAAGGAGGAGGCTCTGGCTACAAAGTGTTTGTTGGGAGCCGCCACGAGAGCTGACAAAGTCCGCCATCGCTAGGTGGCGCTGTCGCCCGTAATTCTTCCTAGTACCAAGTAAACTGCGCATGTGCCATGGTAAGCCCGCCAAAACTAAGCCCATCCCACAGCGTTTGGCGCGCTACGAGTAAGCAGCCAATCAGGGGGTGAATACCCCGCTCTGGGGTATATAGGCAGTGCTTTCCCACGCCTTCTCGTCTTCTTCTACCACCATTTTGGTTTATGGGAATAAACGTGTTTCTACGGAAGGATTCTAGTGTGTGTGTGTGTGTTCGTGTGTGTACGGTTTCGCCGGCGAGACTACATGCGCGCGCCCCGCACAAGTGTTCCTTCAGTGCTTACTGGGAACAATCAGCTCTCAGTGTATTGTGTTCTTACTGGAATCTATCCACTCTAGGAGGGCCCTTCTCACATCAAGAGAAACAGTGTTTCCCACATGGCTGACTTCCAAGGCTTTGTCGATTCCTTGTCTGTCTGGGTGTCTGGCTTTAAGGGAACTACTTTTGTACCTGCCATTTATGGACACTTGATGGGACAGTCCTCTCACCTGTTCATTGTTTGGTCTTAGAGAGAAGTGCTAACAAAATCAAATGCAGTGACAGTGTCTACCCTGTGCTTCCCGTGTAGAGTACTCCCCTGAGTGTGACCCAGGCCACAGCCCACAAGCCTGCTTCTTCCCTCCTTCCTTCATCTGGCTTACCATCTAGTGGAGTTCTCTCTGGCTGGGTTCTGTCAGCTTTGATAGGGAGAACTCATCACACAGGAGAGAACCAGGGCTCCAGCTACTGAATCCAGACAGCCAGGTCTTAGGGACACCAAAAACACTCTACACGTTCCTAGACATCCGAGGCAGGGAGACCATTGTGATCCACTAGAGATTTTTTTTAACCTTTCAAAATTTTTAATTGAATAATTTATTAATGCTAAATGTATCTCACATAAATACAGCTAATTTTTTATTAGAAAAAGTATGGAAAAATAAAACTTAATATCTAAAAAAGGCAATTATATTTTATCTTATTTTAGTGTGAATAGGTTTTTGAATGTTGGTTAATGAATCATTGGAAAATGATTAATGTCAAGGTACATAAATAAAATTCTTACTTTTAGAGAAAAGTAGAAAAATTCATCAAAACCCAGCATTATTATGAGATAAACCTAGGTTTAAATCTTGGCTCGACCACTTAAAAACAACAGCTATGAGCAGAGAATTTCAGACATTCGTGGAAGCACAGGGGACAAAAGAAAGTACACACAGTTGCCAGCGACAATTGCAGTCGCTCACGTCCTCTGATCACTTTCCCTGCGCTCACGGTAGGTGTCACTTTATTCAGTGAACAACTACCTCCTGCCATGATAAAAACTAATTCATAATACCATCAGCTCTCTGTAGTGTTCAGATTTCTCATTATCTCATGATGCTCCTAGGATGACACCTCCAGCCTATATCATGCACACACACACACACACCACAGATTACCATTCAAGTTTTGTCAGCTGTGCCTATAATACCTTTTAACAGCAAAAGGGTCTTCTTTTCTTTCTCTCCCTTTTCTTTCTTTCTTTCTTTCTTTCTTTCTTTCTTTCTTTCTTTCTTCCTTTCTTTTTTATTTTTCTTTTTTTGGAGGCAAGGTTTTGCCATTCAGCCCTGACTAGCCCCAAACTCTCTCTGTTTCTCAAGCGACCTTGAACTTTGTCAGTCCTGCCTTGATCTCCCAAGCACTCAATTATACATACTGTAATGTCTTGGCCTTCTAATGGATTTAAATCTCTTTCAAGGACCCTGGGCCTTTTCTTATGACTGTAGTTTGTTTACAGTCATGGCTTAGTTCTTTTGTAGCATATGCATCCGGGTTGTCTGCTCTTCCCTAACAGTAAGTCTGAGATTTTGCAGTTTCGTTAGAAGCCTCACAGAAGTGGCTCTGAATTTCTCACCGTGACCCTCAGGTGACCCAAGTTATCATTGCGCTTCATCACTGGGACTGTTAAGTTGGATCACATCACTAAGCTGGTCCCTGCCAAGATTTATACAATATAAGTTATCCTTTCTCCATTCATAGTTAGTAGTTCATAGAAAGATGCTTTGAAGCCATGTAACATCCTGTTCTGTATCACCTTTGACTCAGTAGTGTCAGCGCTAATGATGTTCCTCCTGAGTCACTGTGGTGGGTATTGTATTTGGTAAGTGGCATTCTACTGTGAAGAACAGTGTTCTCTTTGCTCAGTTATTGCAGTGGATTTGTATTTTGTTCAATGGAATCTGATCTTCCTGTCATTTGACTTGACGTTTCAGCTACCTACACTCAACCAGCCAGAGCCTGCTAGATGTTTTGCTGTGTCTCCATCATTCCTGAGACACTGCAGGATCTTCCATTTTAGTCCATCTCTGTCCTCACTCTGAAAGCAGACATTTCTCCAAGAAGTCCTAGTTCTTTTTAGTGGGAAATGGCCCTCTTACAAACCTAAATCTGGGGTTGGAGAGGTGACTCCGCAGTTAAGAGTACTTACTGTTCTTCCAAAGGATGGGAACTGAGTTCCCAGCACCCACATCAGTAGTATCATAATCGCCTATAACTCTAGCTCCGAGGGATCTGATGCCATCTGGCCTCAGCACACACATGTGCACATGTATGCACACACACACACATGCACATGCTCGAGTGTATGCCGGCATGCACACACAATTTTAAGATAAATAAATCTAAAACAAACAAACAAACAAAAATCTGGGTATGCCCATTGCTTTTGCTGTGTTGAGGTTCCCAAGCTGCCTCAGGCAAAGCTAAGGAATGTGTACACACACTCTGTATACACCTGTTTTACGCCTTACATTTAGTGATACATATGTGTGTGTGCATAAGTGTTGAAAACCTCAAGTTGGCATTGTTACTTTCATGTGTAATCCAATAGTATAGTATCCTTGTTGTCCCCATTTTTATAACTCGTCTGTCCAGGAACAAGGCACCTGTACTTACCCAGCATGCTTATGTCTCCACTCAGTCCTCCCTCCTTTTTCTCAGACTCCCAGCCCTGCCCAGACAGCACCTGTCTTCCCTACACAGGGCCGTAACCACTCAGGCTCCAGGTTTCCCCACCCTGACTTTGAACTCTGCTGGATAGCCCTGGTTTAGTTCTACCTAGTGGATTTTCTCTTTGATGATATCTTTTAAATTAGGATGTTGAGGACTGATACTTTATCTTGTTTATACTGTCTTTGAATCAGAAAACCCTAGCAATATAAAAGGGGATTGGATATGTGCCCTGTCATGTCCTAGAGGGAATTATGTAAGAGTGCTACTCTCCTTTAATGTTTGGCAACATTCTCCAGTAGTCATGTAAGCCTGGAGAATTTTTTAAAGAACCTTTTATGAACTAGGTTTCTTTACTTCCACTATGTGGGTCTTCTTGTGTTGAGTCTTGGTAGTTTAGAGTCTTTAAGAAGCATTTAAAGATTGTACATTTGGCCGGGCAGTGGTGGCGCACGCCTTTAATCCCAGCACTTGGGAGACAGAGGCAGGCGGATTTTTGAGTTCGAGGCCAGCCTGGTCTACCTAGTGAGTTCCAGGACAGCCAGGGCTATACAGAGAAACCTTGTCTCGAAAAAACCAAAAAAAAAAAAAAAAAGCTGTACATTTCTTCTAAGTTGTCAAATTTATGAGCGTAGTGTTGTTCTTACTAGTTCTGTATTGTCCTTTCAGGTGTGCCCAGCCTGTGACACACAGGGTAAAGGTGACCAAGAATAGCTAAGATTGTGGCCTAACACAGCATTGTGAACTTGCTTAAGTTGTGTGTCTGTGTGTGTATGTGCGCGCTGTAACTTGACTGCACAGTTCTTGAGTGTGATATGTGAATTTGTATATGACATTGTGTCACATTGTCAAGGTCAGACATGCGAATGAGTGGCAGATTGAAGTGACAGCTCACCTTTTTATCTCTATAGTTTGTGTCAGCTTTTCTGGAAGTTTATCAGTCACATTAATATTTTCATGGAGCCACTAGAAAACTGCCACTGTTTTCCCTTTTTGATTTTTTTTACTTCTGCCCTTTGTGACCCTTCTAATGCTTGCTTTATGTTCTGTTTTTGTTTGTTGTTTTTGGTTTTTTTTTCCTCTTACCTTTCCAGTGACTGGAGCTTGGTTGTTGATTGGAGACCTTTCTTCTTTAGAGCAGTATAAATTTCCTTTATTACTGTGCTGTGTAATTCAATGTATTCATTTTCATTTTGACTCAACCTCTGTGTTATGTTAATTTCCTTTAAGACTTTCTCTTTAACCCACAAATTAATTTATACCTTTGACATTTAAGTCTTTAGAGTTTCTCTTCTTGTCTTTCTCTTACTGATTTCTAGTTTAAGTTCTTTTGTTGTTCAGAGAACATTCTAAGGTTCCAGTTCCTTTAAAAATGACTGCCAGGGCACTTTGTAATTACAGTCCTTATTGAATAATTTCAGTGTTACGCATCTGCTGATCAATTTCTTCTCAGTCAAGTTGTGATTTTCTTAATTCTTTGTGTGACAAAAGATTTACGACAGATTTTTGGCCCCTATGTTTTGTTTTTTCTTACTTAGCAGGCAGTTTCCTCATGGGCAGTCAGCTTCAGATTCAAGTGAGATCTGTCTGCTCAGCCTCCCGCTGGCTACCACCCGGACAGCCTCATGGCATTGTGGGTGGGGTGGAAGCCCTGCTTCCCACCGGGCTATTGACACCTGCACAGGAGACTCAGAGCTCTGCCTGGCGTGATCAGGGTGCCTTTGAATTGGGTCTGATTAGCTCCTCAGCAGTGAAATGCAGATCTGGGCCCCACTGCCATCTAGGGCAGATGGGAGGGGACTCACGCTCTGCTGTAGTTGTGGTTGCACTTCATTTCCCTGCTGTGCCCTGTGAGTCTCAGAAGAGGAGGAGGGAGGCGTCATGCCAGAGTCCTAATCTCCCACCCTTCTTTTCTCATGGATACCAAGTTGAACTGGGGGGCTCAGCTCCCCACTGGATCTCACTAACACCAGGGGATAGGAAAGGTGGAGTCTAGACCACCATCTATCACATCCCCTTCTTTCTCATTCATGGAAGGTTAGGGTGGAGAGACTCTGGGTTTCCCTGACCCTGGAAGCAGCAGTGTGAACCAGCTTTGCTTCATGATTCCTTGTTCAGTCTTGTTTCTATCAGGGGAATGTGTAGGCTGGTCTCCCCCCACCCACCGGGGGCAGCACTAGGACCAAAGCTTTGGGGAAGCAGAGTACTCACCGGCCATGACTAGCACTGCTTTCTCCAGGTTCCTTGATGCCTAAGAATTGAGGCTCAGCTGGGGAACTGGCGTGGGAGGGGTTGTTGAGTCTGGAATTGACTAGCTGTGTGTCAGGCTGCCATTAGGACTTGCTGTGGCAAAGCAAGTGTAGACCCAGACCCTGCCTGCCAGGAGAATTTCAGCGTTGCCCATTTGTCCCTGGTAAGGATGGGAAAACCTCTCTACCCAGCCTATTACCTCATCCCCAGCAGGTGACCCAAAGTGCCACACCCTTCTTTCAAGGAGGATACAGAAAATTAGTGCTCTGCTGAGTCCTCTCTGCCACCCTCCTTTTCTGCAGAGTTGAGAGGTTGGAAGACGAGCAGTTTCCTTTTTGTCCCTCTGAAGTAGAGTAAGAGATTAGAGCAGTCAGTCCCCAACCCTGGATCTCCTCCTCCTCAGCTATCCTAAGAACCACCAGTCAGCTTTCTGTCTCCACAGAGAAATTTCCTTTCCCTGAACATTTTGTTTAAACAGGAGTATACAGTATGTGGTCTAGTGACTTACTGATTTCACTTGGCTTGGTTTTTGAAGTTCATTTATGCTGCATGTGTTCATACTTCTGACCTTCAGTTGCAGAGGTCCCACATTGTAAGTGGGTCAGTTGATGAGTGTCTGGGTTGTCCCCACGTTTTAACTGTTGTAAGTACTGACTCTGTACAGGGCTGTGTGTAGAGTGTTTTCTCTTGCTTGGCTTTATAACTCGGAGTCAAAGGCTGGCTCACCTGTCACTTTGTTTAATCATTTAAGGAGCTGCCAGACTGTTTTCCAAAGTGGTTGTTCCATCGCGAGTTCCCAGCAGCAGCGTGGAGGGGCTCCCTGTGTGTCTCTCTTCACAAGCACTTGGAGCTTACTTACCTGCCTGTTCCATTATAGCCATCCTGGGAGGGGTGAAGAAGACATACTTTGTCATGATTTTTGTAAACATTTTCCTAATGACTGGTGGTGTTGAACATCTTTTAATCTATTTGTGGATAATTTCTCTATCTGTTTGGGAGAAATTCCTATTCAAATTACTTGCTATTAAGTTATTAATATAGAATTTACATACCAAAACTTCACTCTTTTAAAGAAGCCATTGGATGCTATTGTAAAACATAAAGCTGACGTTTATTCACCCCTGTGTTCATCAGACCAGAGAGAAACCTTGGCGTAACTAGGAGCTGGTTTCCACTCCGCTGCCTCCCTGCTCCCTGACAGCGCTCAGGTCTCGATCACTATAGATTTGCCAATCGATCTTTGTACTTAGGATACAGGAAACAATGCAGCATGCGCTCTGTTGTGTCTGCACTTAATATCAATCTTCAGCCTCGCTTAAGCAAATAGTACCGTATTCTTTTTATTACTAATATCCTATTATATGAATATAGCACAGCTTGTTAATCCATTTGGGTAGAAGGACACTTGAGTTGTTTCTGCTTTGGCTGCTGTGAGTAAATGTTGTTATGAATATTTGTATACGTATTTTTCTGTGGGTGTATTTTTTTATTCTTGGGCGTAAGTGTTTGAGTAAAATTGAGAATTTATATGGTAACTGCATGTTTAACATTTTGAAGAATTAAAGCTACCAAATGTTTTTGATTTGATTTCCCTAATGACTAATAATGTTGAATGTTTTTTTCAAGTACCTGTTGGCTATTTCTTTGACTTCCTGGGAGAAATGCCTGTTCAGATTCTTGGTCAGTTTTGGAGTTGGGCTATTGGTCTTTGTGTTGTTGAGTTGTGTCTGTTGTAAGAGTTCTTTGGATTCTTAACTTACTATATTCATGTTTTCTTTTTGCTCTTTCTCATTCTCTTTCTTGTAAGTTTTGTGTTATCTTGTGTTGCTTCATTACTTGGGTATAATTTCTGTTCCTACCCACTTCTTTTGTGCTTGTTAATGTAAGTCACATGTCTCTGTTGTATGACCAACAGTGAATGAATGCAGTCACATGCATGCTGTTTTGTATACTTCTTTTATATCTCACCAACTTCTGCAGTTTACCAGTGCCCCATCTTCTATGTAGGTCTTATTCCTAACCTGGGTAACTTGCTTTCAACACAAAGAACTTCTAGGACCTCCTAAGTGGGCCAACCACACAGCAAATTGTTCCTGTTTATCTGAGAATGCCTGTATATCTACTTCATTTTTGAAAGATGATCTTGTAAGATTTTTTAATTTAAGTGTTTTATTTTCAGAAATGTGAATGTGTCCCTCTATTTTGAGGCCTTCATTGTTCCTGATAAGAAATTTGGTATTAGTTTTCATGGGGTTTTCTTGTATGTGAGGAGACAATGTTGATCTTGAGACATCTTGCAGAGTCACACCTCTGTGTGGAGCTGGTTTTACCTCCTGAAGCCCACCGAGCCCCTCAGCGTGTTGACCCTGGTCTTCACCACATCTGCGGTGCTGAATCGGGATTTCTCACTTCACTGTCTTCCCTGCTCTCCTGGTGCAATCTTGGTATATGCCTTGGCACACTTAGTGCTGACCACATTGTATGGAGGCTTTGTTTATTCTTCTTTATTCCCTATTCCCTCTGTTCTTCCATGTATATAATCTCTATCCTCAAGTTCTCTGATTTCTGGGTTTATGTCTGCTGTTGATTTCCACAAGTACATATATTTTGTTGTTTCTGTACTTCTACACCTCTGAATTTTGATTTGCTTATTTTAATACTTTTCTGTGTCTTTATTAATAACTCTTATCTGATGAAACATTATCATCCTATTTTTTTAAAAAAAAGATTTATTATATGTATATGAATACGCTGCCACTGTCTTCAGACAGAGCATCGGATCCCATTACAGATGGTTGTGAGCCACCATGTGGTTGCTGGGAATTGAACACAGGACCTCTGGAAGAGCAGTCAGTACTCTTAACCTCTGAGCCATCTCTCCAGCCCCCATTATCATCCTTTTTTAAAAACAAAACAAAAAACACTCTCCCATAGCCAAAGCTGGCGTTCAGTATATTGTGTAGCCAACAATGAACTTGAACTCCAGGTTCTCATCTCCCTATTTTAATGCCCCTAGATGCTGGCTGGTTTGAGAGTTGACTAGACCTTAATCGTCAAGTCCATTTTGCCCGTACTTTGAAGCCTCACAGTAGCCCATGGCCTGGGAAAGTCAGCTCTCCTAGAGGACAGTGGTCTCAGTGGGCTTGCTTGTCTTGTCTTTCACACATCTTGCTGCCAGACTTTTGTTAATGCCCTCACTATGAGAGTCTAGATCACTGTGTCATGTTAAACCACACTCGGAGACCTCTACACCCCCCAGCTTGAGCAGTGCTAGTTTTGCAGCCAGCCTTGTAGATTTATACTCTGTAGATCACGTCTTAGCTCTCTCTCTCCTCCCCTCCCCCACCCCCCCCCCCTCTCCCTCTCCCTCCCCCCCCCCCCCTCCCTCTCTCTCTCTCTCTCTCTCTCTCTCTCTCTCTCTCTCTCTGACAGGCTAACTGATGTGTGGTTTATCTTGTTCTCATAAGCTACAGGGGTCTTCTTACACCTTTAACACCACAACCTTCGCTAGTACCTTATGCTTGAATTTCCCATACATTGTTTCAGATGGAGACAGTTGCTTTGGGAGGAGCTCTACCATTCGCTGTTATTGGTGTTGTTGCTGTTTGCTTTAAGGAAAGGTTTAGCACTGGCTGGCTTCAAATTCATAATCATCCTTTGTTTCAGCCTCTTGCATATGGTTAGAGGCAAGATCCTCCATCTCTGGCTGAGTCCTTTCTTTTAAAGTCTGCTTCCCTCTAAGCAGAACCCCCTAGCTGTGGTTCTGGAGCCTAGGACAAGAGCACTGGCTGATTCTGTAACATGTAACGCTCCTGCCTTTCACAGAGCACAGGCAAGAGTGTCTGATTTTCATGGCTTTCCTGAGGTGGTATGCCACACCTACAGACGAAGTGGAGTGAGGGTGACTCGGTCTTTAACATTCTCAGTATGCTACACTGGAAATGGAGAAGACTAGTAAGGAGAACCAAGGGCCCAGACTGGCTATTCTTGGGCCAGAAGGCAGCAATGTTTTGATGTTTTGATGATCTAAAGAGTGAACACAATCCCTATTGAAATCCCCTAGGCATAGGAAAGAAAAATCCATCCAGAGTGTAGGAAGAACCTCAAAGGCCCTCCAAACAGGCAAAATGATCTTGAAAAATAACAAAACAGATTTATTTCCTAGTCTTAAAACTTTCATGCAATGCTGCATTCATCAAAATAAAGACAAACATAGTGTAATAGAATGAAGAGCCAGAAATCATCTTTGAATGTATGACGAGTGTAGCAAGACAGTTCCATATGCGATGGTATTCTGCTCGACAAAGGATAACAGAAACACTGGCTTATTCACATTCAAACGACTGATGTTGGGTCTGTGCCTTAGGCCACATACAAACTTTAATCCAAAAGCCACGGTTATAGGTGACAGAATCAAAAATCGACTTCAGTGTCCATTTCAAGGCTTGCATAACATGGAAGTATTTTAGTACGAGAGTAATCTTTTGAAGAGCCATACTTTCTAGACACTTCATAGGTGAAGAAGTTTGCAGAGCGAATCTTTAGCAAGTTAGCACTGTACAGCCTGCTCATCCTTGAGTGTCCCTCTTCCTCATCATTAGAATTTATGTGCAGATCACACGCACCACACCGATGTCACATCCTCACACACCTCTAACAACTCACCTATGCTTCCCTCTCTGCTGACAATGCTTTGTCCAAAGAAGCACGCAGGAAAGAATGTTTGGTTTCCTTCACTTTGTGAACATAAAGCACAGGACACTAGGCTGCCATCTCTCTCCTCTCTCCACTTCCAAACATGCTACTGTTAGAAGAAGAAGGCATGCTACAAGAGAAAGCAGAGAAACACAATTAGATGTAATCCACAGGACCATCCTGTGCCTTTGGGCTCCTCCCACAACCACTGCCTCAGTGTGGTGACAGCAGATGCCTGGCCAGGGTCGGAGCTAACGGCTCGTGTGACCACCGCCTGCTTGCAGCTAGGCAGAACCAAGCTTAGAGTAATACTTAAGAGAAAACTGAGATATCGTATACAAAATGCAAAATTATACATTCTCTTGATCAGCACAAGGAAAACAAGCCAGTTCAGGAGTAGCAAGTGTGTACTTGGCTTTACCTCTTTGATTGTTCCAGTTGGTGGGTCACATCCCAAGCATCCAAGCATCCCAGGCAGGCCTAGCCCTCCAAGGACTGGGCGTTTTCTTCTTTGTTCAGGGTTTCAGCAAGGGCTCTTTCCAGTTCAGACAAACCCATATGGCAGGAAGCCTTCTCGGTGGTCTAGGGGAACAGAGGTCCACACACTCATGTTCTTGGTCCCCAGATGAGCCACAGGCAAAGTTTGCCTGTGGTGCTGACTTTCCAGCTTTGCGTTCCTTTCATATGATAGGAGGTTCACTTCCTATAAAACAACTAGCTGTTGGGTCAGAGTCTGTTTCTCTATCAGCATTAATTCTAATTCCTCCTCTGAATCATTCCTTGAACTTGCAATGTTTTCAAATCTCTAAAGACAGAGCTTCTCCAACACTGTCCTGATTTTAACTCACTGCCCCCCGAATTCCTACTACCTGTGATTGTCTCTAGACTTTTGACTATAATTCTTCTGAGGCCCTTCTCTTCCTGTCACAGCTAAGTCTTAATCACACCTCTGCTGACTCTCACAGCCTTCTCTGTTGCTTGTCTAATCTCACATCCACTCTGGCCTCTGCCTCTGGGGTCCACTGAATTGTTCTCGCTGGCGTCTCTGATGGTCCATTTACAGTAGACTCTACAATTGTATTTGCTGAGCAGTGCATATCACAGACCCTTGGGTTTTAACTGCAGTATCTTTTAGAGAGTTTGTTTTCATTTTGAAGTATCTCACACTTGGGAGGGAGTTACAAGTTACAACACAAACATGATTTTGCTCCCTGAGCTATGGGTGAGCTGCAGAAGCTGTCTCTGAGGTGATAGAGAAACCATCCCTTCCTTAGCTAAGTCCCCTGCATCAGATCACTTTGGATTTTAGTACAGTTTGGAGCAGAGCCACTTTTAGTTCCCTCTGTAGACATCCTTCAGTGCCTGTTTTCTGGAATCACTCACTGACTGGCACCTCCTCCCTGTTGCCTTAAATATCTGTGCCTGCCACAGAGCTTGAAGGTTTCTCCCACCACCTGTACATAAGTTCTGTGTGAACCAGCTGAAAGATCTGCTAGTCACTTGAGCTGGACTCCCAGCTCCATGGTGGCACCGCGGCAGTCCACCCCATGCAGGGTCTCCCATCCATAGCTCCCGTCCTCATCAGGTCATAGGGAGCTCCCATACTTGTCTCTTTCAGACTCTCCATGTGCTGCCTGCCTGCCCAGAATACCAGGGGTTTGCTCAGAGGTCTTCTCAGACTCTGTCACCCCAGGAACAAGCACAGCCCTTAGGCCTCCTGCCTGCAGGCCCCTCTTTGGTTTCTTCCAGTATCTTCTATGCTTTCCTCTCATGTAACTCCATGGAACTGCCATATATAATTCTAAGGGTCTAGTAGGCCTTGTTGAGAATATTTTTCAGGCCATTCTTCCAGGCAGAATAACTGCTTCCTGAAAGGGGGGAGCAGGTAGAATCCTTTTCCATTTCCGTGTGATATCACAGATAAAGTAACAATTGGAGCGTCAAATTAGACCTCTCTGTCTCCATCTTGTTTCACAAAAGTACACAATGCCAGGGCTATGAGGGTGGAATTTTAAAAGCATAGATTGGAGCCTAATCTATAGCAGTAGTTATGTTTCCATCCGCATACCACTGAAGTACTTTTGTGCAGCAAGCACAGGAGAGAGCGCGGGCACAGCCTGACATTAACAAGAGAGGAGGCGGACAATAAGTGCATTGCAGTTGTTGAGTTTCTGTTTTCTTTATATCCTTTATTCTCAAACTGCCACCTCCCCCTCACCCAGTGCCTTTAAAAATGTGATACTTTAGTGAATTTTATTCAGATGCCTCCACCAAGACTCAGAAGCAGTTTTTCTCCCCTAGCAACGAAAGGCAGAGAATTACAGTTTTGAACTTTGGAAAGGCATGCCTGCTCATAATTACTCTGGCTCACAACTAAGTTGCTTCCAGCAACAGCGTATAAACAAGAATCGGGGTTTCACTTCTCAAAGTAAAAAAATGAAACGTCTTCTTAGCTCTAAAATGACTTTATTTGTTCCATCCAAGTGTTTCTATCAAGAAAGCAGAGGAAGGCAGTGGCTCTGAAATATTGAATGAGCTTTTAATAATGTTGTAGGATCTAGCATATGCCTCTGTATCACAATAAACTTTTTTCTATCCTGTTCCAAAGAAAAGTAGAAGGATTTTCTTTTAAAATACCTGGACAAGCTATGAAAAGCATAACAAAATGTAAACTTTTTAATGTGTGTAAAAGGCAGTGTTTTATCATAAAAACATTTTAAAATTCATTACAGTATTTTGGAAGTGAATTTTTGAGGAGTCAGATCTTTAAATGCTTTTGAAAAGCAAAATAATCTAGATTTAAAAACAATCTACTTTAAATGCATATTATTCTTCCCAGTATTTGAACAATTTGTCCAAAACACAATCCGCTCGTGTAGGATTTTTGCCTGTTCAGATCTAAGTGGGAATCAGTAGTTTCTTTGTTGGTCACTATGGAAACGAATCAGCCTATCCTGAAAAGCTCTTAGATCATACAGACCGATGCCTGTGTCTCAGTGTAGCTACTCACTGAGCAAGCCAGAGCTGGCTTCTGCCTGCCTCCTACTCTTGCCTGTCTGGAGCCAGTGCCATGCAGATGCAGGACCCATCCCGGAGGCCCTCGGCCGTGCACTTCCTCAGTGCCTTTCTGCAGGGCCGCCGGCACTCCACGTCTGACCCAGTCGTGAGGCTACAGCAAGCCCGGCGTGGCTCTGGCTCTGCCACCAAGCTGCTGTCTTCATCTTCTCTTCAGGTGATGGTGGCTGTGTCTTCTGTCAGCCGTACACAGGGGACTCCAAGTTTCCCGGAGAGAAAAAGTAAAACTCTTTCTTATAATTTGCTACCCCTGTGTCTAAGTGTAAGATAGTTATGACTGTACTTTTAGAATGTTGACAGTTAATTGTGTTTATGCTTCTTACTCTGTGTATGCTAAGACCAAATGGATGTGTACGAGGGGATAAATGGTGGGATGATTTGTGGATTTCTTTTGTTGTTAAAAGTATAGTTTTGAACAAAATTCATCCTCTTGAAAAAGATGAGCTTTTGCATTTTATTCTCATTATCAACCTAATATGTAGAAATTATTGCCTGTGAAAGCCTTTTTAATATTAAATGAACAGATTGACAGCAGCTCATGTACAATCCTGAGGGAAAATGAAACTGTTTCCCATGTTACCATACTATTGGAAGGATAGAATCTTGACCCTGACCTTCCTTGTATATTCTAGAAAATTCAGAACGCCCAACTCCAAAATACACAAAAGTGGGAGAACGTTTACGGCATGTCATCCCCGGGCACATGGCGTGCTCCATGGCCTGTGGTGGGAGAGCATGTAAGTATGAGAACCCAGCCCGCTGGAGTGAGCAGGAGCAAGCCATTAAGGGAGTTTACTCATCCTGGTAAGTGGCTGTGGGTCTGGCACAGCTCTGTGGGGTGGAAGGAAGCAAGAATGCTTAGGAGCCAGCAGCAGGGTCTGTGGAAGAGACGTAGGCCTGGAATTCAGGGCATCTTACACACATCCTGGGGTTTACCAGTAGGCCAGCTGTGGGATACAATACTGGCTTACTCAACCTTAGTTTCTCACTTACAAAATGGAATTGATGAAGCCCAAAGCTTTACATTGAGTGAAATATGTATGAAGTGTCTTAAGTTAATTGATAATTAGATAGCTCTTAAATTTCAAAATTTGCTGGAAGTAATAAAAATGGTCAGCTGTAAGTATGAGCAAATTACGTGGTCCATGTATAATCCTCAGATGTACCTCAGATAAGGTCTGTGTTCACATCATTTGTATGCTATTATGAATTGTACTCCAGTCTTCCTTGACTGAAGTGGCCTAGGCTGCTAGTTCATCAGGAAACCCATAAGATGCTGCCATTGTTTCTTGTGCATAAGTGCAATCCATTCTGTCCTTAAGTCATACATACGTAGTAGCAATGAGCTAGTCGGGTGTGTATTTGTGATTTGGAAAATACTGATAATCGAATTGTGTTTGAGCTGAGTGTGATGATGCTTTAATACCAGCACTCAGGGAGCAGAGGCATTTAGATCTCTGTGAGTACAAGGCTCCTTTACTGTGTTTCACTACAACGTGGCTCTGTACTGTGGTACACTGTTGCTAGTGTTCTGTGTGCACCATAGTCAAGCCTAACCCTAATGCTATGAGGAGACAGGTACTCCCAAGTCAAACCAGACAAGCAAACGTCTGCTGGAGCATAGCTCCCATGAACACTGCTTAGTTGTCAGCTCATTCATGCGAGCCTTTCCCATCTCTGCTGCTCTCACCAGTGCCTTTTGGCATCTCAAGTCTTTGGGAATCAAGTTTTACACTTTGCTCCTGAGAGTGACTGACCTGTCGGTCTCCTGTCTCTGTTAGTCCTCTAAGGTGCATATGAGCCACAGCTTGCAATAGACTATGTCACATGTCCCTTACCAGCTTCCTGATGACAAAGTTGAAGAAAACAGAGTAAGGCTGGGAGGTCTAACGAGAGTGACAGGCTTCTTCTGGCCAAGTGTTCTCTGACTCCTTCTGTCTTGTCATTGATTGATTCATAGACATCGATTGGATTGTAGGACGAGGGCCTTTGCACTAGGTGCTTTCAGCTACCACTCATTTCATAAAACCTTGTGAGATGTTGATCCCACTTTATTGGTAATCCAGAGGGATTAATTAATTTCTAGAAATAAAATAGATAAGCAAAAAAACAAAACAGCATTTAAAGTAAGGCGCAATTGATTCTGGATGCTGCCCCCTTCTTTTGCTAAATTACGGCACATCAGTATTTATTTATATAGCCATTGTCCAGGGTTTGTGATAAAGGTGAGCTGTACACGAACATCCTAGTGACTTCTCACGCAGCCCTATGTGTCTGGCATTACTGCCCCTCTGCCATCTCAGCAAATTGCTGTCCAGTGCCAGCCTCCCAGTTGTCCTCCATTTGGTAGACTGGCACTTGGGCACAAGGTGAAGTTCCCTTTTATGTCCACTAGAATCTGTTGAGAACCTTTGGAGACATTTTGTCAGAATCAATAAATAACTTAGGTCCTGGAGTTTTTTCCCAGGGATTTAAGGAGCTGCAAGGTTTCTCATAGTTCTGATTGTAATGTAGAGTTGAAGCCAGATTGATGTAAGAATATAGAAGTTAAAATCATTGAAGAAAAAAGTTACTAATCCTGTAATGTAGACTCTCCTGAGTTCTGTGCCTCTCAGTTGTCCCGTGCCCATCTTCAGGGTCACTGACAATATCCTGGCCATGGCTCGTCCGTCCTCTGAGCTGCTGCAGAAGTATCACATCATCGAGCAGTTCCTCAGGTAAGTACTGTATCACCCACAGCCGTGGTGAACCAATTCAACGTGCTTTTCTTTAGTTGATTATGGGATCAAGTGAAAAGGGCTTCACTTAAAAACACAGGCAGTGAAGAGCTGATTTCAAATAAAAGTTTGAGAGTAATTAATAATGTTTTACTAATGCTAAAATCCGATTTTTCATGACTCCAGCTCCTTATAACCAATTGTTCTTTTTTCTTTGAAGTCAAGGCATAAAAACAATAATCAACCTGCAGCGTCCTGGAGAGCACGCCAGCTGTGGGAACGCTCTGGAACAAGAGAGTGGCTTCACATACCTTCCTGAGGCGTTCATGGAGGCTGGGAGTAAGTTTCTCCCCACCCTGAGTTACCCCCCTCTGAAAGGACAATGCTTTTGACTTCCAGGCTGTAGGAGTACTGGCAAGTCAGTACTTAGCAGTAGAGCCTGCACAGCTATGGGGTTTGAGCTTGACTTTAAATGGTGCTACTTTTGATGTTGCTGTTGTGAGCACAGGCTTTCTTTTTCCCTCTGAGAGAGGAGCTGGGAGGAGATGCTGAAGCAAAAAGGCTCCATTCAGTTAGTGCCTGTACCCTGTCAGGTAAAATGACAACCTCACTTTGGCCTTAAGAGTTGTACCACACATCCTAAACTTAGAGTCACCAACTTGTCTGCTGTCACATAGCTTAAAGAGACCAGTGAGGATTGGAAGGTGAATAACTTTGCCCCTAAGAACATGTCCTCAGGGCGAGCCCAGAGCTCATCACGGGAGTCCTGTCAGTGTGGTCATTCCATCAGTCATCAGTGTGCTCGCTCATCATGGTGAGCAGGATGAGCACACGGTCTGGGAACATGTTCTTAAGAGACTTATTTGTCTGGCTTTTTTTTCCACCCTAATCAGACTCTTTATATATGTCTATATAAACTCTGTAGCCATACATTAACCTTTTAGAGAATTTCTATTCTTAAACATGAGTACATGTTATTTACCTCCATTTTAATTTTTATTTCACTCTGTTATAATTATTTCTAGCTGAGTTTCACAGAAAATGTATTAGGTAATAAAGGATGTGCTTGTTAAGTTAAACTTTCTAGAAATATAAAAATCCTGTTAGATGGACATTGTGGCTTATGCCTTTAATCCTAGCATTTGAGAAGCAGAGACAGGTGGATCCCTGTGAGTTCAAGACCATCCTGGTTTGAATATAAAGCTCCGGGCCAACCAGGGTTATACTCTGAGGCCCTGTCTCAAAAACTTAAATAAAAATGAATGAATGAATGAATGAATGAATGAATAAATGAATAAATAAATAAATAAATGCCTGCATGCCTGCTCACTCAGTCATTTCTCCATGTATGTCTTGGAACTGATTTTTGACTGTCCTTGTAAGTATTTTTCATGCATATTAATTTTGTTTTTCTTTTTCCTTTCACTGCCTAGTTTATTTCTACAACTTCGGGTGGAAGGATTATGGCGTGGCTTCCCTCACTGCCATCTTAGACATGGTAAAGGTGATGACATTTGCCTTACAGGAAGGAAAAGTAGCTGTCCACTGCCACGCAGGGCTCGGGCGAACAGGTGAATTCTAGGAAGGCATATTATTGTTTTGTGAGGATAATTAAATAAGTAGGAATAAGGTTTCCTAATTCTAAAGATAAATATTTTTTGGATCATAACAAAGTTTTGAAATTAAAGAAATAAATGACATTGGAAGTATCTTAAGCCTGTATAATAACCATGTATTGACAAGAGTGTTTCTGAATAATTTAGGTAGAGCTGAAAACTCATTGTGTTGAAACATGTTTCTAAAAATACTTAACTGACCAGCTTATTTAAATGGAGCACCTTATTTTAACAAATAGTGTTTTTAAATATTATTTTTTATAAAGATTGATTTTTCTGTCTACGAATGTTTGCTTGCATGTGCATCTGTGGACCATGTGCATGCTCTGTGCCCATGAAGGTCAAAAGAGGGTGTCAGGTCCCCTGGGACTAGAGCCACAGACCATTGTGAGCACCAGGATCCCCTGCAAGAGCAGCAAGTGTCCTTAACCACCCAGCCATCTCTCCAGCCCCAAAATACTTTTCTTAACTGAAAGAACAACTGAAGTAGCAAGCCTGTTCACCTGCTATGTTTTAAATATTTATGAATTTGCTGTCTTTGAAGTAGTTAGCAACTGTAGGAGTTGGATAGACTGTAGTTTAAGAAAAATGAAGTCATCTGCTATGTTTAGTGAGAGGTAGGGTCCATGTTACATCTGTGGCTGTCTGGCTTCATCTTCTGTGTGCTGTCTACTTTGGCATATTACTCAAAGGGAGACTGTTTGCATGTCGAGTTCTACGTAAGTCATTGGTTTATATAAATACTCAGCAAACTTCATTACATTGCTGGTCTGATAACAAAAAGTAAAGGGCAGGGGGTCAATAGCTTCACTGCGGTGTGATTTAGTCAGACAAGACCTCCTCACTGTATACCCGCTGCCTGGGATATCCTGCCTGCCTAGGAGCAGCCTAGGCTGGAGTACAGCTCATGTAGGTACTGATAACTCTTAGGTTAAAGCAGACGTCCTCGTTCCTGGACACTGCATGTTATACCTCACAGGTATTTATCCTTATCCTAAAGATGTGCTCTAGCTGCATGAGAAAGATGCATTACAGTTACTGAAAACTGGAGGCCATGCCATTCTCAGAGGTTCTGGTTATCACATGTAACTAGATGTCCACAGATTTATGAATCGTATAGGTGTTTTTGATTTGCCTTTTATATTAAGATCTGTTGGCTATTGTGTTATAATTTCTTGATTATGAATTCTTACCAAGAGTAACTAGTGAAAATAACAGTCCTCCTACTGTCGCAGCTGACATCCTCAATAGTATCTGCTTATGTGACAGAGTTATCTCGTAGTCTGGAGTAAAACACTACTTTAGATGGAGTTTGGAAGAATTGTCAGGCAGAGATGTAGGCTGTGAATGTAGATAATCCCAAAGCAAACCCTTCCCGACCTGGGAGAAGGCCCAGCAAGGATCTCCCGGCAGTGGGCAGCCGAGATGACAGAGCAGGAAGTCCTACGTGCAGAGCGAGTCGTGGACTGGATGGAAACGTCAGGAGCGGCTGACACTGGAACAGACTCAGGATCTGGCTTCCTGCCATGCCAGCATTGGGGGAGGGGCTAGCTAGAGCAGCTCCTTAGCTCCTGCCACTCCTTCACCTGCATCTCTGGGGTGCAGAGCTGACTCAGTCACATGAGAGAACTGTCACAAAGGCATGTTAAAGCCTTGGCAGTAATAAATGCTTGAGGGGTTGGGGATTTAGCTCAAGTGGTAGGGTGCTACCCAAACATACATGAAGCCCTGGATTTGATGCCCAGTGCTACATAAACCCAACCTGACAATGGACACGTACAATGCTAGCACTTGGAAGGTAGAGGCCAGAAGATCAGGAGTCCAAGGTCACCCTTGCTTATGTACAGAGTTTAAGGCCAGCCCAGGTTCCATGAGGGCCTGTATGAAAACCTGCAGCAAAACACTGTCAGGGTCATTGTTACTGCACGTCCAATGTGCTTGTGTTTACATGATTTCTTAACAGTATTCAAGTTTTAAATCATCAAAGACTGACGATGGTTGAGGCCTTTCTCATACTAATCTTCTTTACTGTTCAGGTGTGCTAATAGCGTGTTATTTAGTTTTTGCAACAAGGATGACTGCTGACCAAGCAATTATATTTGTGCGGGCAAAACGCCCCAATTCCATACAAACCAGAGGACAGCTGCTCTGTGTACGGGAATTCACCCAGTTTCTGGCTCCACTCCGTAATATTTTCTCTTGCTGTGACCCCAAAGCACATGCTATTACCTTAGCCCAGTACCTGATTCGCCAGCGTCATCTGCTTCATGGTTATGAGGCACGACTTCTGAAATACGTGCCAAAGATCATCCACCTAGTTTGCAAACTGCTGCTTGACTTGGCTGAGAACAGGCCAATAGTGATGAAGAGCACATTAGAAGGACCTGAACTCTCTGCTGAAATCGAAAAGACTGTGTCTGAGATGGTCACAATGCAACTAGATCAAGAGTTACTGAGGCAAAACAGTGATGTGCCTGACCCGTTTAACCCCACTGCAGAGGTGGCCGAGTTAGAGAATCAGGATGGGATTCTTTCTAATGAGCATGTGTTTGACCCCCTCTGGAAGAGGAGGAATATTGAGTGCCTTCAGCCCCTGACACATCTGAAAAGGCAGCTCAGCTACAGTGACTCAGACTTAAAGAAGGCCAAAGCCATCCTGGAGCAAGGGGAGACGCCTTGGACAGTGCCTGCCCAGGAGCTGCTAGACCATAGTCTCCAGCATCAGAAGCCCACGAGCCACTGTTACATGCCACCGACACCAGAGCTAGGTTTTAACAAGGATGCATTGGTTCAAAATACATTTTCTTTCTGGACTCAATCAAAGTGTGGAGGCTTAGAAGGACTCAAGGATGAGGGATCACTGCTTTTGTGCAGGAAGGATATTCTGAAGGAAGTACAGCGAAGCAGAACCTTCTCTGTGGGTGTTTCCTGTTCACACAATCCTGGAGAACCAGTGCCACCCAACTTCACAAGTATCCATAAGGATCCAGAGCAAGTCACCCACTGCCAGTGTGAGGCTCCTGGTGGTTGGGTTCCAGGCCCTGTTCACGAGACGGGCAGGAGCCCCTGCAGCCCTCAGAACTGTGGCTCCAGTCCGAAGGCGCAGTTCCCATATGGACAGGAAACCCAGGACAGCACATACCTGTCGGAGGCAGTGCCACATGCTGGTCTGCAGCCTGAACTGAGTGCTGAAGCAAGGAGAATACTGGCAGCCAAAGCCCTGGCAAACTTAACTGAGTTTGTTGAAAAGGAGGAAGTGAAAAGGAAAGTGGAAATGTGGCAGGTATTTGTATTTTATTTAAATATACATGTGCATCTGTTACATCTGACAGGAGGACTTGGAAGCCATTTATTGGCTCTTACTTAGAAGGTGGACTTTTACATTCTAACTCCTTTTTTTGTTTTGTTTTGTTTTACTTTTAGTGGGAAGACAGTCTTTAGCTGTACTTTCTTTACTTGGAATAAGTACCTTGTCTAGAGAAAAGATGGCCCCCTAGAAACTCAGTCAGAGAAATAGAACCTGCCCCAGCTTGGGACTGATAGTCTTTTTGACTCAGAGAAATCTTTAATAGGCATCCATACTCTTCTTTGGATTATTTGAAAGACTTTATTTATTTTATTGTTAATTATGTGTATTTGGGGGCAGGGTATGTACAGTTTCACATAGGTGCCCTCAGAGATCAGTAAAGCATGTCTGGTTTCACTGGAGCTGAAATGACACTCATTTGTAAGATGGCCGATGAGTGCTGGGAACTGAACTTGGGTCCTTCTGGAAGCACTAGCTTTCACCCTGAGCCATCTCTCCAGACCTCGGTATTAAAGTATCTGCTACTCTTCCACTCCCACCATTCATTGAAACAAAAAGCTAGGAGATAGATCTTCAGAGGCAGGAAATTAAGTTTGGACCTCATGCAGACTTACAGTGTACCACAGAGGGGAGAACCAAATAAAAGCTCTTCTGGATTAGAGTGCTTACCTAATGAAACTCAAACCGTTTTCCTCCCAAATACATTTTCTTTATTTCTCACTATAAACTGAAAAAAAAAAAACCCAAAAGCCTCTCATCCAGTCAGCAAATATTTCACATGCATTACTGTTATGTTAAGAACTAGCAAATAGGAGGATGTTTGTGTTAAGAATGTCACGGGGCCACTCCTGGGTCAGCCCTGCATGTCTCTCAGCCAAGTGCCCACATGACTTAATACGGTTTGGGTCAGGAGCTTTAATCAAGGCCCGTGAGACAGGAGCAGTCGAATCTTTACAAGTTCTGTGATCTGCAGCGAGAGACCCAGGTCCCTGTCTCAAACAATAGCCACACGATACAGGTTTGGTCTGAGACAGGTTGTTTCATGTATAAAAACATTTTCTGGAGCCACGAGCCTTTTACTTTCTTACCTTCTTAGATTTATTTCAGAACATTGAGTCCCTAAAAATCCAACTCTGGGCAGTGGTAAAATGACCATGACTTGAGCAGCGTGACGCTGTGTGTGCCTGTGCTAGCCCATTTGTGAATACGCCATGTGCTTCAGTAACCCTAGACTCAGGTGGACTGTTTATAGACTCCTTGTTACCTCCGTGAACTCCGTGTCACAGAAGAGGAAACTAAGGACTCCAGAGGTCAAGCGGCTTCCTGGAGGCCATGGTTGGCGTGGGAGAGCTAGAGTACAGCTTGGTTAGTCCGTCTCTCGTCACACCTATGCCTCAGCGGGAAGCTCCAGCCAGCATCACGGGGCACTGCTTATTTCACAAGACAGTTTTTGTTTGGCCCAGTTTATCTCCTCATATATCCATAAGCTTAGATTAAAGGCTATTTTGTACTGTACACAGTGTGTGAGATAGGCCAGAGTATGGACCGCTCCAAGTGTGGGAGAGAATAGGAAGCCCAGCACTGGCAGGTTCCTGTGCCATAGGCCGTGGGGTAAGGCAAGCTAGTGGAGTACTTCCCCACCGTTCTCAGGCCATGAGCTTGTTTCCATCTCGGTGTTATCTGTGAGGAGCCTCCCTGTGGGATTGCTGTGAGGTTAGACATAAGTCCTGTGTTACTGTTTCTGTCACATTGTGGTACATGCTGCAAGCATTTACTGGACAACTAAATGGGGGTTAATAACTACTTGGTTTTTTACAATTGAAAATTTTTATTCAATTTAACAAAACATAAATCTGATCTCAGAAAAGTTTTAACTCATTTTTTTTATAAGGTAAGCTTAAGATCTCATGTGAGGCTGGCAGTGTGATTCATTAAAGACCAGTACCTCCTGGCTTGAGTCTGACAGACACACACACACATACACACACACACACACAAACCCACAGGAGCTTCCCCAAGCCCAGGGTCAACCCTGCCACAAACAGGGCTAGCTAACTACTGAGAGAAGAGCCACTGTACTGCGCAGCCCTGACTGATTCAGAGACCATAGAAGTAGTTCAAGATCAAGTCTTCTTTCTCCGGCATCTGGTAAACAAAACAGAAATCTAACTGCAAATGAAGTAAAATGGCAGATTAAAAATAAGAGACCATGTATAAGTTAGTCTGGGATCTTAGCTAAACCTTTTAACCCAAACTATGAATACACACACAGAATATTGCATTAAAGCCAGTAAATGTGGTATGTGTTTTTCCAAGTGCCTGTCAGAATCCTATAGAGCAGGTAACACGCCCATCACCCTGAGATCTGGGAAGTTTAAAATCAAATGAGAAGCTGTGTAAACACTCCCAAATATCTGGAGACAATTCAAATATGAGTTTAATTATTTATTTATGTGTATTCAAGAAAGAAGGCACCGTCTTGAACTACTTCTATGGTCTCTGAATCAGTAAGGGCTGCATACTGCAGTGGCTTCAAGCACCTTTATCTAGAGGTGCAGGCCCCAGGGAAGGTCCACATTGCACCTCAGAGCCGAGCCTTCACTCTTACATGCTTAAGGATCCTCTAGTTAGGGTCCATACACCTCTCTTTCCCCAGATCCATCCCTCTCTCTCTCTTCCTTTGTAGAAAGAACTGAATTCCCGAGAGGGAGCCTGGGAACGAATATGTGGTGAGAGAGACCCTTTCATCTTGTGCAGTTTGATGTGGTCTTGGGTGGAGCAACTGAAAGAGCCTGTAATCACCAAAGAGGATGTGGACATGCTGGTCCACAGACAAGCAGATGCTGCTGAAGCCCTGTTTTTACTAGAGAAGGTAAAGTAGCAATTGGACCAGCTAATGAAGTTAATTAAGGCCTCGATATAAGCTTCACACATGTGCAAAAAATCCATTACCAACAGAATGAATTTTCTATTTATGTCTAATTCAGTGGGTTTTCTTTTCTTTTATCCCCCAATTTTGTGTGTATGGTCTGTATGCAAGTTTATATATTTGCATGCAATGCTCACAGAGGCCAGGAGAGGGCATCCAATTCCCTTGGAGCTGGAGTTACAAGCCTTGTGAGCCACATGCTGTGGGTTCTGGGAGCTGAACTCGGGTCCTTTGCAAGAGCAGCACATGTTCCTAACCACTGGGCCATATCTCCACCTCCCTGGCTGTGTTTATAGCCAGGCCCCTCATGCCCATCAGGCTTTTTGCATGGGTTCTAGAAATCTGAATTCCAGTCTTCAGGCTTGCACAGAAAGTTCTTTACCTGAGCCATCTTCCCAGCCTTATGTGTATATCTTGTAAGGTAAGGCTTTTTTCTGTGTGTAGAATCCTTTTCTTAGGATATTTTCTCAGTGGTTAAATGACAGAGATAAAGCAAGAGATAGTAGAGAAGGAAAGAGATTAACCTTGCTGGGCAGCTGTGACCAACCCCTTGGGGAAGTAATTCCACCTTCACCCCTGTCCATCTTGATAGTACTTGGAGATGAAGGACCCCTTTTACTGACAAGGCACGGTAGAGCGAGTGGCTTGCTCGAGGTTTATGGCCGGTATCTAAGTGAGATCAGACTTGATCCTACTGCGAAACTCATGCACTTGGTCCCCTAGAGCCATCTGTAATGATGACTGTGTCCACAGGGGCAGTACCAGACCATCCTCTGTGTGCTGCACTGCATCGTGAGCCTGCAGACGCTTCCGGTGGAGCTGGAGGAAGCTTGCCTTACACACGCCATTAAAGCTTTCACAAAGGTGAGTCCCTGTGTCCTCCACACCAGTCACACCCCCTCTAAGTCAGGGATCCAAAGGTCGACTTCCCTTCCCTGTAATGCAAATGTGCTTTGTAAGTAGTTACAGACTTTCCTAGCAGTGGTATCAGGACAAAGCTGACCTGTCAGGTTGTTGAAGGATAATGTGGGAGCAAAGAGGGAAACAGCTGGGTATTCAGCAAGTCTTTTTAAATCCTGTTTATAGGAGTCCGAGGTATTTGTATATCCAGCCAGTTCCACCTTGGGTTTAAACAAGAATCATCTAAGCAGAGTTAAACGTCCAAATTACCAAGTTAGTACCCACAAAAATATGAAATACATGCTTCTAGGAGAAATGCAGTTGTTTATTTCTGACCTATGAGCCTTGTGGACACCATCAGCAAGACACTGGCAGACAAGTAGAACAGCATCCTGCATCCTTTCTGTTGCTGAGGAAGTGAACAGCCTTTTCCTTTTTATAATTTGTCTAAGAAGGAGAAGTTTGTAGAGGGGAGAAACTGTGCCAGGACCCTGATTCCCTCTCAGTAGGACATACCTTCCTCTGGACAGTGCAGGGTTCTCTGTCCTGTACCATCACTCCTGAGTAGAGAGCGAGAGGTGTGGCAGAGGCCCCAGGTGTGTAAACCATGCCTTCCCAGCAGTGGTAAAATTACAGAAATGAAGTAGCAATGAAATAATTGTGTGGCTAGGGTCATCACAACATGAGGAACTGTATTCAAGGGTTGCAGCATTAGGAAGGTTGAGGACCATTGCCACAAACATTAGATAAAGGACAGAGCTACATAGTGACAGGTGGAAAGCCACACTGTTTGGGTCTCGTAGTCCAGTGCAGCCTTAGGGCTTCTGGACATGGTGTGCCTCCTTTACAAGGAAACTTCCTGTGCAGCATCAGTGGTTGGTCCCAGCCTCACAGCACTGCTGACGTCCCTGGTGTCTCCTGCCTGGATTGTAGTAAACTCCAGGCATGACATCGAATGAGTTTTCAGTCAAAGGTTAGTATGGGTGTGGTTGACAGCTGTAATATAGTCTTCCAGCTAGAATGCATGAAACTTAGCATATATGTTTAGCTATATGTATTTTATATAAATCTTTATTGTTATTTTTTTCCAAATCCTTTTCTTTGCAAACAAACTCATTAGATTTTTTTTTTTACTACAGTGTCTTAATTTTATTTTCTTTGTCACCAGGTTAATTTTGATTCTGAAAATGGACCAATAGTTTACGACACCTTGAAAAAAATATTTAAGCACACGTTGGAAGAAAAGAGAAAAATGGCAAAAGACAGCCTGAGGCCTGGCCTCCTCTGAGGCTTCCTTCTCTGGACAAGCATCCAGCTTAAGCATCCCTCCCTCCTAAGGGCGGCGCTTCTGCTCTGCGTGGACCAAAGCTGGCTGTGCTTCCTTGCCTCCGTCCCTCGTCAGTTCTGTCTCCTGTGCTGAGAGTGACTGTTTGTTTTTTTGTTATTTATTTTAAAATATCTTTGAGCTGTGTCTTGAAAAGTTGCCATAAAGTTGGTGCCATTTTATTTATTTACTGAATTGATATCGTTGTGTTGACATTTTAAGTATATCTGTGTCCTTACTCTTTTTGACATTTTGGAGAAAAAAATATAACCCTTTCAAACCAGTTATTATTTTTTTTTGACAAAACTCTTTGTGGCGTTTTTACCAAATAGATCATTTTAGTAGTAAAACTTCGCTATGTATCCATCCCAAGACATGTCTCCCCTCCCTCAGAGATATGACCTAAGATAGTCACCAAGTGTCTTAAACTGTTTTATATTTGTTACTAAGAAGGCTGTTAATACATTTGAAATGACTTTTAAAAATTTTGAAGCTTTTTGTTTTTCTTTTCTTTTTCACAGATGTGGCAAAATCTTTCAAAGGCTATTATTTTCAGTGATTTGGTGATTCGGTTTACTTTACTAGACTGACTGGAGAGGTTGGGGTTTTGTACCTGTAGAAAGGAAGCCTGCTCTTTGTCAGGCTT
The DNA here is from genome assembly GCF_004785775.1 of Grammomys surdaster. Classification (NCBI taxonomy): domain Eukaryota; kingdom Metazoa; phylum Chordata; class Mammalia; order Rodentia; family Muridae; genus Grammomys; species Grammomys surdaster. The sequence continues at coordinate 1,638,810 of NW_021604595.1, forward strand.
ACAGACAATCCTCCTTTGGCTGTCAGGGGAGGGAACAGCTCTCAACCCAGAAACCTTATTCTGCTTCCCCAACCTGCTGCTGAGCCAGCTCACTGCTGTGCAGAGAAACAGAGCAGAAGGGCCAGTGTGAGCAGCTGCTAAGGAGCAGAAGTGGCCTTTGTCCTTCCAGGGACTGTGCAGAAAGGAGAGCAGTGCTGGGGGCAGGCTGCTAGCCAGCCCTGCTTTCTGGGGGCAGTACGGCCATCCTGCACAGGCCGCTCAGAGCTGGAGCAAGTCAGGCTGGCCACTTTCTGTTAGGAGTGCTGGCCGGCGTTACTGCCTGGCCTGTGCCCAGCTCCAAGCTGCCCTTTACAAGCCCACTTGCCCGGGCCTGCTTTGACCTCTGGCGCCCGCAAACAGTGGCTGGTTTGCTGTAAGGGTTATAATTTTTAAGTTGACTTTGACCCCAGGTTGCACTCACCCTAACTGGCTTCAAATAAGGACAGGTGACTGGCCAAACTTGTTCCTTTAGATTAAACTAGTAATCAGCAATTGAGGCCTTATTTAAACTAAATCAATACATAGGTGTAGCAGAGCCCATGCTGTAATAGTTTTCTTGACAAAGGTGATAACTAGACCAATTCAAACTAAAGAAGTAACTCTTTGATTCTCAGAATTTTAGGAAACAAGCAAGATTAAATTAGAACAAATGAAGTTTCTCTAACCCATGCCTTTCTGAATTACAGTCTAGTGTCCCCAAAACTGTTTTGATCATTAGCCTCAACTCTGATGACAAAGGCCAAGTGCAGTTTCCTTCACTTTGAATTTTCTTCTTGGGAAAAGAAATAAGGTGGCGGTTAATGAACCAGCGTACCCAGTCCTGAAGTATTTTTTTAAGTGCCTAGCCTAACAACAGGAAGTCCTTGCATTCTGTGTCCTGTGTACATTCTAAGAGCTGGTGTTCAAAGGGAATGCTTGTCTTCACCTCTTGTCAGCCTTGAATGACAAGTGACACCACGGACCTTCACCACCCTCCCTCCTTACAGCCAGCTGCGCCTGTGCGTTTGCAACACTTGTTTTAAGTTCTGCAGCAGTCATGTGCTGACACCATTGCATGTCAGAAAATCCAAATACAGTGGTCTGAGAAGACACGGTCAGGTTCTGTGCAGGTATTGTGCTTATTTGAATAAAGGTGAAAAGAACCAGCCATTGCCCCGTCTTGTGGTTCTTCACTATCATGCATTCTCCTGGGATACAGGTAAGGAGTTGCTCTCAACTGAACTAGCAGCTGAGTTAACTAGCTGTGCTCACCTTCAGGTGTAGTGGGCCATGATGGAGAGAGAGCAGGGTCTAAGAGGAACAGTTTTTAAAGCAAAATCCAGGCAGACAAGATTCTAGCTTTCCTCTATCTAAATGAATAAAAACTTTTTTCTAGCCAAAAGGATGAAGACATCACATATTGAAGAAATTTTAAGGTTGCAAATTTGGCTTAAGAAAGCAATTGAGAGCACCCCATACTGAGTGTGCTCTTCTCACCGAGGACAGGAAGTACATCATTCCTCTTAGCATCCTGAACAGCATTGGGAACACCAAGTGATGAAGACACCAAGTAAGGCAGACTCCCACTGTGCGCTTCCTGCCCACACTGTAGCCTGCAAGCTCTTGACTGGTGGACCATTCCAGTCTAGAGTACCCTCATGACACCAGAGCCCCTTGGGCACTGAGAGTCCTGGATTCCATTAAAAAGTGCCTATTTTCCACAAGTGTGGAAACAGCACACACAGGAAAAGGCAGAGCCAGCACCGTGTGCAGGTCTCCATCCAGCCTACCACTCTCACCAAGCGAAGCAGGTGATTCTCGATACTGTCGGTTTCCGCTGCTTCCGAGACTCACTAACTGCCCTCTGGGAAGAATTGCCACTCCTGATGCAGAATTTGTCTCTGTGCATAACTCATACTCTGTGCTGATTTACTGGATCGTATATTCAGCTAGCTTTCCAGTTTTTTGTGAATATGCTGTGTTATTATTACAGGCACAGATAGGCGTCTAGAAGGCAGGCAGATGCTGACATTTCCAGGGTCTTGTGCCCGTTTACAATGAGTTGTCCAGAGACACAGGGATCATTACAGGAAAGGAGATGGTTTCCTAAGGAGATAGAGAAGGACCTGGAGGTGTGCCTTACCTCCCCTGTGGCCCGACTTCAGGAGGGCAAGAAGGGTGAGGGGCCAAGAAGATTGAAATATCCTGACACCTCTTGTAATTAAGTTTTGTGTATCCACAGTGACTCACACTTAACTCATCTTTACTTGCATAACCAAACCATTAGCCTGCAGTTTGTCTCTGATGGGTGGACACATGGAATGGGTGGGAGAGAGCGTCCAGTATTCAGGGATGGCTTTGAATCCTCTACATTGTTGAGGATGGCCTTCCAATCAATCACCTCACCTCAGACATCCACCTCAAAGGAATAAAAGGCGTGGTTGATTCTGGAGCACATGAGAGTGACCATGGCCCAGGAACACAGACAAGTCACTCCAAATTCTGTGCTCTAATGGGGAAGCAGTTTAATGATGTTTTAAAGAACAAAAACAAAACCATACATTTAATGTATACTGGTGGGTACATCAGAAAGGCAGGCACAACAAGATGGGGAACTTTTCTATAGGCCCAAGATTCTAGGTGATGGCACTCTTTGCTTCTGGGTTGTTGCATGCTAGTAGTCTGCTAAGTTAATAGATTAAAAAGGCTTTTATCTGTTGTCACAAGATTTAGGTTCCAACACAGGTGGAACAAGGACCAGCTGTTCCAGAGGGCCAGAACTTAGCCCAAGATAAGATAATTAGCCCCTGGACATGCAACATTGTGATCTCTCTACAGTTCTGCAGTACTAACCAGTCAGTCAGTCCTTGCAGACATGGCTTATTTCCACACCTCCCAAGGACTAAGATTATACCTGGTGTGTGCAGTGTTGGGAATCAAACCCAGGCCTGTGTACATACTAGGCAAGTGTCCCTACCATATTTTAAATAAGATTTTACTTGTGTGCGTGTGTGTGTGTGTCTCGCATGCACACACATGTGCTTACACATGTAAGTTCAGTACCTATAGAGGTAAGAAGAGACCTTAGATCTTGAAGTGTGGTTGTAGAAGTCTCTGAACCATTGTATGGGGGCTGAAATCCAAACTCAGGTCCTCTATATGAGCAGTAATCTATTTTAACTGCTGGGCCAACTCTGCAGCCCTCTACTCTTTGATTTATTGTGATTTTTTTTTCATTTAATTCCTTTTTAAAAACAGGCGTTTGGGAAATATCCAATGGCTAAAGCTCTTGCCATGTAAGTAAGCATAAGGACCAAAGTTGAAGTTCCCTAGACTATATAAACCCAGGGTGGGCATACAGGCCTCTGAGCTTCCAGTGCTCACAAGGTAGGGATAGGACCCACCCAACCAAGCTAGCTAGGCAAACTAGCTGTATCTGCTAGCTGTGGGTTCACTTGAGAGACCCTTCCTCAAAGTGAGCAGTGATCAAGGAAGACTATCAACAGCAGCCTCAGGCATGCACATGCACCCAGAACCCATGCACAGACATCACACACATCAGAGAAAAAAATTTAAACAATCTTTTTAAAATTCATTTTTAAGTACATCGGTGTCTTGCCTGCATGTATGTCTGTCTGTATGAAGGTGTCAGATCCCTGGAATAGGAGTTACAGACAGTCGTGAGCCAACATGGATGCTGGGAAGTAAACTGGGGTCCTCTGGAAGAGCAGCCAGCACTCTTAACCTCTGAGCCATCTCTCCAAACCCCAAAAGAAAACATTTAAAAACACCCAGGCTTTTGATTGCAGATTCATGTAGAGGGACCATTTCTGTAGGGAAGAAATGGTCAAATTGGGCGTTCAGTGTGGTTCAACCTAATATTAAATGTTCCTGTGACTGGCAGGGAGCTATCCCCTGGGTTTTGGTAAGGTCTAACTTAGATGACTGTCATTCTAAAGAGCATCCTACACTTGCACACTGGCTTCCTTTACAAATGTAAGGGACTTGGTTGTGCCTGTTCTGTGCTGGGCTGTGTGCCACATGGAAACCATGAGTCCCTTTATCCAAGGGCCAAGGTACCATGGTCCAAATGGGTACCAAATTCATGTGATAGGGACTAAATCTTCATAGCAACCGTGCTGAGAGAGAGCCTCTGGGAAGCTGCTTGCATCATGAGGCCCTGTCCTCATGACCAGATCCTGCCACCACCAAAGTAGTCTAACCTACTTTCCTCTCTGCCACGTGAAGACACCATGTCCTCCCCCCAAGACCCACCCCCAGGTTGAAATGTCCATCTTGGTAGCAGAAGTCAGCCCTCCCACAAGGGGCCAGCCCCTTAGCCTGACTTCTCAGCCTGGACAGAGGTAAAATGATTCATTAGTTATTAAGAAACTGGCACCATAGGATGTCGCCATGGCAAGTCAAAGTGCATAGGTAGCCTGGAGCTGGGTTATTGAAGACCTGCAATAGTTCTGGAGTGGTGTCGCCATGATTGATGGTGTAGCCTTAACTCATTCTTAGTGGTCATATGGTAAGTGGGCCCCACCAGAAACAGAAGATACTTGTATCTTTTCACAGTGTGTGACTTTAGCAAGTAAACTAAATTCATAAGTGACACCAGTTTTGTGGACTGAAATTTGTAAAGTGGTCCTGATTTCTCTTGAGAGCTGAACGTCGTTAAGCATGGGGCTTTTATTCCAAGCTTGGCTACTAATATTAACATCTCCGAGCACTCTAGCACGGAGCCTGTTCTAGACATTTCTAGAAGTCAGAATGTAGGGATTATGGACTAGTATATTTGGCAGAGTCCTTCTGTCAAAGAAATCTCCAAGCCCCAAAGTGTTCTGGATGGCTGCCTGTCTTCTCTTAGCTACTTTTAGTAAAGCAGGAGAAGAAATAATTTAAAACAGAATTCATAAGAGGGAAGCAGAGCACAGAGAGCCACACCAGATACCCTTGATAAGCTTTATGTGTCCAGAAGGAAGCCTGATGCTAGTCGTGCTATTCATCAGAACCCCGTGTGAATGGCTAAGAGGCAGTTCAGAGACCTTCCAAGCTGTTGGAAAAGCTTGGGGAGGTAGTTTGGAAAGGAACTGGATGCCTGCAGGCCTCCGGCTGCTGCTCAAGCTCATCTTCAGCCTCTGCCTCTCAACCTCACTGGTTATGGCTGCAGCCATCCCATTTGTGGAGGACCTCATCCCCAGCCGAGGCCCTGTTGGGGGCTGAGGGAACTTTTAGGAAGTACAGCTTGATGGAAGGAAGTTAGGTCACTGGGGGCGTGTCTCTGGAAGAGCTAGAGCACTGGGGGCGTGTCTCTGGGAGAGATAATCAATCGGGATTCTAGCTAGAGTCCATCTGCCTCCTCAGTCTCTGCATCCTGTACACAAGGTGAACAGATCCTCCTCCACTCTCCAGATTGTGGCACTGTGCTGTGACAGACACAGCTAGTGAGGCCAAGTCCCCAGAGATAGAAACCTTTCAACTATGGACCTTTTGTCCCATAAATCTTTCTTTCTTTAAAATGATCCTGTCAGATATATATTTTTTCCCAGCAATGGGACGCTGACAACAGCATGACTTAAAATTATTTTCCAAGTCTCTTATTTAAGAAAAGACAGCTGGATTCTCACAGCTAGCTGCCGTCTCGTGCGATCTGTTAGAGTGTCACATGCCTTGCTGCAGCTGGAGAGCCCCCCCTATATATTCATGAGAACGAAAAGTTCACATGCTATCTTAGGATTCCAGAAACAGTTTGAGCCTTACAATTACCTCAAAGAAATGTGAAGTCCTCGGAATGGGGCTTGGGAGAGAGCTCAATTCGTGCTTGCTATGAAAGTACAAGGGCCTGAGCTCATTTTCCTGAACCTATGTCAAAAGGCTGGCTGGGCATGGTGGTGTCTATTCTCAGTCCTAGTGCTGGGGAGGCAGAGAGGGGTGGATTCCCCGGGTCTCAGTGGCCAGCCAGCTTAGGCTAATCAGCGACTTCCAAGCCAGGAAGAGACAAAAAAATTGTCTCAGACAAAAGGTAGACGGTGACTGAAGAACAACACCAGAGATTATCCTCTGATCTACACACATGTGACGTGTATACACACACACACACACACACACACACACACACACACACTGAAGTCTCAGGGATGCATAACAGTAGAGGATCTCTATAAAATTTCAAAACTAACCCAAGAAAAACCTTCCACCAAGCAAGATAACTTTAAAAAAAAAATTCTTATCTGGTGAAATGCAACTTAAAACTGTATTCTTACTTTAAAAAAAAAAAATCACTCCACCCATTTGACTAACAATGAGGAATATTCTAGAAAAATTACTGCCGCCCCTAGAGGCACTACAGATATGGCTGCTGTGTCACATGTGCGTCAGCAGGTGGCAGAGAGGAGAAAGGCTATGTCTACACTTGGTGTTCTGACCTATGGACATCTGAGTAATTAGTAGCCTAACATTCCTTTTTAAAAAATTGAGCCTGAGACTATCACCAGTCTGGCACCAGGGAGCCCAGGCAGGGAGCTAGCCTGATACAACCACCACTTAAATGCCAGCAGGTCTGGACAGACTCACAGGATGGGAAGCAAGCCAGAGACTAGAAGAACCCCACTTGGGACCAAGGGTCCCACAGCAGGAGTGAGCCCAAGACAGATGGCCACTTGAGTGGGCAGGAAGAGCAGGTCTGACACATCCACCAGACTGGCCCAATGGGACCAAGACAGGGAGCGAGCCTAAGATGACCACCAGTCTGGTGCCACCCAGGTTACTGAAAGGGGCAGACCATATCAAGATGATTCCTGTCTGGTGCCATAATGCATGAGGGGGCCATAGCACTCCTGAGATCATTCCTGAAACAAACCCAGACACTCAGAGACCTCGGGTGCTGCTAAGAGAAACAAGTAAGAGGTGGAGAAATGGAAGAGAAAAGAGAAACCAAAGTATGTGGGCACAACTAAGAGAGGCAGAGCTGGAGAGGAACAACCTGATGTGAGTAGCCGGTGATGCCACCTAGGACCATGGTGGGGTCCTGGTCTGTGCTGACACTGGGGTCCAAGTCTGAGCCCACAACCCTGCAGCAGTATGGATCTGCTACCACCAAAGGACAGGTAGGTGTCCTTGGTCTGAGCTGTCACTAGAAACAAGTCGATGTCTGAGAGCTGTGCTGAACAGGCCCCGCCCCTCACCTGGGTTTCATGGGAGACCTGGGCCTAGAGGCCTGAGAATCTGAGAGACGTCTCAGCCCCTAGCCAGCTGGAGGACTTGGGAGAGCAAAGCATTTCAGGAGCTGAGGGTGAGCAGGCCCGGAGGATACAAGTCTGGGAGAGCTGGTCCTAGCACTAGTCTCCCTGTGGTGGTGTGGACTAGGGAGAGATACCCTCTTCCCTCCTCCCCCTTTTCCTCTCACCGCCTGCAGCAGGAAGGAGAGCTGGCCATGGGGTCATGAAAGCAGGAGGGCTAGCCCTGTCTCCCACCTGCTGCTGTAGGTATGGACAGGGTGGGGAGTTGAGGCAGTACATGATGGTGAAGTTCACAAAGAACCAATAAGAGTTCAAAAAAAATTTTCTTTTTAATTACTGGATTTCAAAGGAAAAAGGAAAAAAATTAGATAACCAGACAAAATCCCTGACATTTACAAGGAAAATGAAGCCGGATAGCCACCAGATTTGTTGAAAGCAACTCGTACCAGAAGTGAGTATCTTGTTAGGTCTTGAGTGCGTGTGTGTGTGTGTGTGTGTGTGTGTGTGTGTGTGTGTGTGTATGCGTGTGCGTGCCACCTATAATTCCAGCTCTTCAGAGAGTAGAGATAGGAGGTCCCCAGACAAACTGGCTAGTGTGGCTAGCAAAAACAGAAAGTTCTGGGCTCATCAGGAGCCCCTGCCTCAACATGTCGGGCAGAGGGACCCAAATATAAACTCAAGACCTTCCAGATATCCATGCACACCCATGTACAAATCCGACACACAAACATGTACACAAAAGACATTATGAATTCCTGAAGGCCCTATGCCTGAGTCACGTTTATCAAGTTTATCAGGGGACAGGAAATTGTATTGAAGACAGTGTATAGGTATCCACTCAATGGGAAACTACAGGCTTAAGGACCAATTTCCTTCGATAAACAAGTCGCAAGAGAAAATGAGAGAGGAATCTGCAGATCAGAAAGATCCTGTGTAGACCTGATTTTTATCCTGACGTGAACAAACCATCACAGAATAGTGATGCCAACGTGCACAGGAGATCTGGTGATGCCAAGGAGATACTGCAATTTTTTAAAATGTTTATGGAGGGAGGAGGGAAACTGTAATCAAAATGTGGTGGTGCTCATCTCAGCACTTGGGAGGTAGAGGCAGGTGGATCTCTAGGTTAGTGTGATCTACAGCTCGAGTTTCAGGACAGATGGGGCCACACAGAGAAACCCTGTCTTGAAAAAATAGTAAGTAAGTAAGTAAGTAAGTAAGTAAGTAAGTAAGTAAATTAGAAAGATATATTGTATGAGAAAAGAATCTGTATCCCACAAACAAAAGTTTAAAAATGAGTTTAGCAGTTGTCTTTCCACCTTCCTTCTTCCTCCTCCTCATTTCTCTTACTTCCTCTTTTTCTTCCTCCTTTCTCTGATTTTTAGAGAGTATCACCTTCTAAAGCCCAGGGTGGCCTGAAGCCACCTAAGCCTCAGGAATTCTGAGACACCACTGTATCTGCCTTTCCAAACATCAGCAATCCAAACTTGACATTGCAAAGACAATGCCACTTACCCTAGCATCTGAAAGCCAAGATACCAGGACATGAACCTCAGGAGCTATCAACAGCTTGTTGTATGAGCCCTCTTAGTTGCTACAAGCTATCAAACCTCGTGACTTACCAGGAATGAGTTCTCTCAGGACTCTGCTTAGTTTGTGAGTCTGAGTAGCGTGTTAGGAGGGCTGTAGTCCCTTCAGAAGCCTTCTCACTTTCCTTGGCTCCCATCGTCCTCAGTGTTTGGCTTGTTGCTAAAATACTGATTAGCTCCCGTATGTTTCCATAGCCATGATCTTCACACCTGTCTTCTCCATGGCCCTGTCTCTCTCTCTCCTGGCCTCTTCCCCTCGTCCTCACACACGAGCTCTATGGCGGTAGGGCCATCTGGGTAACCTAGAATGATGCTTCCAAGATGCTTAAATATATCTGGAGAGCCCTATCTTCCACATGAGGTCCCATCCAGGTCCTGCAGATGAAATTAAGGGTAGCATGCTCTGGTGAGGGTCACGGTTCACTTTACTCTGATTGTAACTGGAAACTATGATAAACCACAACATAAACTAGACAGCTATTAGCTAAGTGAACGACGCACCTTATTTCTAAGTGGGAAGACTTGAGACTAGCAAAATGTCACACCCTCACTGGTTTATAGTTCAGTGTAGTACTGAGCAAAGCCCAGCAGTCTTATCTTCGAAAAGTTGAAAAAACTGATTTTGAAATGTATATGGAAAAGCAAAAGACCAGACAAGCTTAGACAACTTTGACATCCCATGACCCCTTGAATGATCCTCCTTCCAGAATATGTTAGCGTGTGTGTGGTCCTGGGATAGAACGGTTTTTTCCTCACTTATAAATATTATTCATTTTAACAGCTTTAGTGAGTTAGAATTAACGCACAATCCTTGGCAATTTGGTAAGAGTGTGTGTGTGTGTGTGTGTGTGTGTGTGTGTGTGTGTGTGTATGAGGACGTGTTACCAGGGATCCAGCCCAGGGCCTGCTGTACACACCAAATGTGATCATTCAATGAAGTACATCTCCAGCCTTAATTCAGTGAGCTTTGATCTATGTATACATCCTTGAAACCAGTATCACAGTCAGCATATGGGATATCTCCAGGACCCTAAGACCCTCCTGAGACAAGAGCGGAATCTCCCTCCCCAGATCAGGAAGCCACAGACCTGACGGTGGATTGGCTGCACCTTTACTTAAGCTGAATCAGGAACAATGTTCTCTTTTTCTGTCAGGTTTCTGTTTCAGCATCATTTGGCTAAAGTTCATTCCTGTTATCATAAGTACCTGCAGCTTATTCCTTTTATTGATGAATAATATTGTCCCCCAGTGGATAGCCCACATTTATTTATTTATTTATTTATCTATCTATCTATTTATTTATTTATTTTAGTTTTTTTTTAACTAGTCTCTCTATGTAGCCCTGGCTGCCCTAAAACTCACTATGTAGTTCGAGGGTGGCCTTGAACTGTAAGAGACCCATCTGCCTCCTGACTGCTGGGGTTTACTGGTGTGTGTGTCACCGGTGTGTGTCACCATGCCAGCTCACTCCATAACCGTTTATCCACTCACAGGCTCATGACATTGGCATTGCTTCTAGTGTTTCCAGATGTCATGAGCACCTGAGTTCAAGTCTTTGTAGCCACGTGTCCCGCTTTGTTTCTCTTCTTGGATAGATATTTAGCAATAGCTGGATGATACAGTGTTTCCATGGCTCTTAAAACTATGTTCCAGAATGATTGGGCCATTATGTTCCCCACTGGCAATCTCAGAATTCAGGTTTCTTGATACCTTCAACTATACCTGGTACGGTGAATCCTGCTCGATTTTTTTTATCATTTAAAATTTTTGAAGTCCTGCCTCTGCACCCCTCCCCCATGTGTGTACACGCCTAAGTGTGCACTTGTGGAGGCTCGAAGTTGATACCAGGTATCCTCCTCAGTCACTCTCCTCTCCCTGAACCTGAAGCTCACCAGTATGGCTAGACAGGTTGGCCACCTAGTCCCCGGAATCTACTGTCTCTTCCCTCGAGCACTGGAGTGACAGTCACACAGTGCCAGGTCTGGTTGTTTTTGTTTGTTTGCTTGCTTGTTTGTTTCCTGTATGGGTGCTAGAAGATCTGAACTTAAATCCTTTTGCTTTCCTGGGCCTATTTTCCCAACTGGGCCATCTCCTCTTCCTCTTCCTCTTCCTCTTCCTCTTCCTCCTGCTGTTGTTGTTTTAAATTAAAAGTAAGTAGGCCTTCTAACTGAGTTCTGGCACCTGGTTGTGGATCTCCAGTGAACCTCTGCGATTTGCTGTGTTTTTAAAATAGGAGGCTTGGTCTATTTTATTTTATACTCTAAAATATCTTTAAATAAATTGAAATTTATTTCTTAAGTTTTCCTTTTCTTGAGAATTTCTGAAGGATTGAATTTAGGAAAGAAAAAAAAAAACCAATCTGTGTTGTAACAGCTGCCTCCCATCCTTCCTCAGTCCCTGTCTCTAAATATTACTCAGTAAAAGTAAACCATCATTTTTCTGGACTCTGACTAATGCTTTTTTTTTTTTCTTCTTGGTTTTTCTGGCCACCACACATCCAGCACACAGCCTCGCTTGCCAGATGTTTGACTTCCTGCTTTCTATATTTAAAACACACGGAGGAGATAGATCTGTGATAGTCACATAATTTTTTATTTTCTTCTTTGGGTCTAGTGATTTAAAATGTTGACATCATTTTAATTTGAAGGCACAAGAATGCCAGTTCCCTAACCTCGCTTAGGAAAGGGTACAGGCAAACTGCCTTCTGCAGGACTGGGAGGGAGGTCAGACCAAGGCCCAAGGCCCAAGGCCTCCTCTGCAGGAATTCTGACACAAGGCCTCCTGGCTGTGGGCCAGAAACTGAGTCATGGGGAAAAGCTGCCTGCAAAATAAACCTTTGGGCTAATGAGAAATGCTGCTTTAGAAGGGCCTTTGTCAGAGCTGAAGTTAGAGGTCTGAACACAGCAGCCAGGCCTTCATTCAGGGCTGACTAGAAACACTTTGCAGTCCTCCCAAACCCCCTCGAAGTTAGGGACCCTTGAGCATACCGAAGCAGGAACGGGAACACGGGGACAGACAGCAGCCCAAGGCTGAAACGGGTCTTTTCTAGAGGACATTCCAAGCCAAGTCCTGTGAAGAGTGAGAAGATCACAAGGGACCACATGTGCTCGCTTGACAGAAGGACTGGTTTTCTGGACACAGGACCACTAAATGTGAGCTCTTTTGTTCCTTTGTTCTGCGAAGACCAAATAAATTTTTGCCCCTCCATAGGAAGACAAGGTTCAAAATAAAATGAAGCCAGAGGGTCATTCTGGTGACGAATTTCTAAGAGCCGTACTTTCTCAGCTTTTTGTTTTGAGGCAGAGTTTTAGTATGTACTCCTGGCAAGCCTCAAAGTCACAGAGAGCATCCTGCCTCTGCCTCTACCTCTTGAGTATTGGCATGACTCACTAAATCCAGCCTTGTTTTTATTCATCTATTGTTAGAGTTCTTTAATCTCAGTGTTTACCTCATCTGGGAATTGTCCCAGTGTCCCGCCCCACCATGCTCCTCTATGCTGTGAAATACCTTAGTCTTCCCAAAGCACCCAAGGCAAAGCCGGAGACTGTGTCTGTGGCTCTAGACATTGGTTCAGTTCCTTGCCCTCAGCCCTCATCTGGACTCAGGCAGAGACCTCCAGTGTAGTCAGAACACACTCATATCTTTTCCTTAAAAGTCTAGAATCAGCCGGGCGGTGGTGGTGCACGCCTTTAATCCCAGCACTTGGGAGGCAGAGGCAGGCAGATTTCTGAGTTCGAGGCCAACCTGGTCTACAGAGTGAGCTCCAGAACAGCCAGGGCTACACAGAGAAACAAAAAAACAAAAAAACAAAAACAAAAAAACAAAAAACAAAAAAACAAAAAACAAAAACAAAAAAAAACAAAAAAAACAAAAACCAACAACAACAACAACAAAAAAGTCTAGAATCACTTTTAGAGGTCAGACCCTCTAAAGGACAGATGTCTATAAAAAGTGAAAAATAACCCCTGAGCTCGTTGGGTGGGACCCCAAGGAAGTCACTTTGTCTTTATCTTTTTAATAAGTGAAGGCTGTCTAATTTATCAATGTATTCTCTGGCAGGTAGTCCCAGGGCTCCTGATGGCCTCAGGGTCTCTTTCTACCCAACACTCTCACCCATAACCACATCCCCCTTTGAAACAAAGCGACTTGTATCTCAGGCTGGCCTTGCATTCAAGTCTCAGAGTTGGTCCAGAATTGCCTGAAAAGCATCCAACCAGATTCCAACCAGTGCCACGTTCATCTTCATCAGTCAGAGACACTGCACTGGTCCCTTTCGTGAGCAGAAGATTTGGTAAATCTTCAGAAGTGAAAGGAAATCTGAGCCAGTGGCATGTGGTGGTCCTGTGATGAGTAGGACCGCGCAGGTGAAAGGCTGAATGTGGTGCTCAGCATCCAGTAGAGGTCAACAAATGGACACGATCCTCCATCCTGCTAGACATGCTTTATTATGTCATTCTAGGTGATCATTCCCAACATTCTAGCCCTTGGAAAATGGAGGTAGGAAGCGTGTATGAGTTTGGGGCTAGCCTGGGCTACATAGAGGAAACCTGTCACAAAGCAAAACACAGTCTATCCTTCCCTCTTGGAGCAAACAGACAACAGGTGATCATTTGAGCAGGAGCAGAGCCCAGGGTCTACTTCTTCACCTCTATTCTAGTGCCCCATGAAGGGTGTCCCATAGAGGAAGTAAGGGTAAGACTAGGCTAGCACAGCTCCAGGGAAAGTAGGGTATAAAAAATGGGATGTGAATTTAGGAACAGTACCAATCTCCCAATGCTGACGAATAGAACAGTTTCTAAGTTGCGTTTGTACTCTTGTTGTCCTTTTTTTCTTTATTTTAGAGTATTTTATTATGCTTTTACTGAATATATTCATTTTTCATGGTACTGTGTTACACAAAGACACCTTTGCAGAAGTATACGTTGTATGTTGGACACATTTCCGCTAATTTATTTTTATCGTATTTTTATTAAATCATAGATCTGAAGTTGTGGTGCACATCTGTAATCCCAGAACTTGGGAAGCTGAGACAGGATGGAAAGTCTGAGGCTATCCTGGGTGAGACAGCAAGACCCTATCTCAAAAAACTAAACAGAGAAAACAACATGGGGTGGAGATCAAGGCACAGTAAGTAAAGCTTCTGGTCCTCAGGTCAGGCCAACTCATAGCTCTAGGAGGAGAGTCTATCTCAAAACATAAGGTGAGAGAGGTAGAAGATATCCAACGTGGACCGGTGGCCTCCGGATACATATATATGCACAAGTGCATGCATACATCACATGGACACACACACTCAGACACACAGACACACAGACACACACACACAAAGGTATCGATCTATGTCATGTTAGATTTTTGTTTTATAAACTAGCCTTTTACTATGGACAGTTTGAAAAGCCCTGATCTAAGCTGGACCAAAAACCCAGCTCCAACCCTGAGTATCAGTATGAGCCCAAAAGCTCCTACAAGGACCTGTGAGGCAGCTCTCCTCAGACCTGGGGCTGTTTCACAGCAGGCTGAGGACAAAGGATTGCAGAGGCCAGCTTTTATCCCATTGCCTTCTGTTTCAGGACCAGACTGATCAAAAAGCCCTAGGGAAGCTGGGAATGCATTGAGGCAGGTGGGGGTGGGCAACAGTGGTCAGCTATGCAGATGTGGTCCTGGGCTTTTCCTGGAACCCAAATTTCTGTAAAAGGGATCATCTCAGTGTCACCATGGGCTTGGGTCTTTGAGGCAAGTGTCCCTCTTTGGCCCTGACTGCTTGTCTTTGAAAACTGTCTCCTGGACTAACAATTCTGAAGGGGCCTCAATGTGGGTCCCATGAACCTCTGCTCTGCACTAATGACTGTTCTTCTGGAGTATGCACCTTCTCCTTCACATTTGCGTGTCTAAACATGACCCATCCTTCAAGTTCAGCTCTAAACACGGAGTCCTCCACAAAGCCTGTGAACCAGCCAAGACTGAACATTTTGAACTGCCAAGGATAATGGCTTCAGTTGGAAAGATGTGGCTCTTTAGCTCCAGGAAGTTTCTAGCAAGGAGTAGCTGGAGTTCTTGATCAGCTCATTGACTCACTGTCAAGGTTGGCTCACATTCTCTGAAGCTCTTGGGACTTGACTTCTTAATCATAAGACAGCCTCTATAGTTCCAAGATCTTCCTGAATGTGAGACACATAGTAGGTGTTAGGAATGGTAAAGGAACAAACCAGGGACCATAGGTAGTGTCTTAGCTCAAGTTTTATTGATATGAAAAGACTATGACCATGGCAACTCATAAAAAAATAAAAATAAAAACAAACAAAAACCATTTAATCGAGGCGGGCATGCAGTTCAGAGGATTAGTCTGTTTTCATCACTATAGGAAGCATGGCGGCATGCAGGCAGACATGGTGTTGAAGAGGAAGCTGAGAGTTCTACACCTGAATTGGCAGGTAGCAGGAAGAGAGTGAGACACTGCCTGGCTTGAGCATCTGAGACCTCAAAGCACACCCACAGAGACACAGTTCCTCCAACAAAGCCACACCCCCTCCAATAAAACCACACCCCTCCAACAAAGCCACACCCCCTCCAACAAAACCACACCCCTCCAACAAAACCACACCTCTTAATAGTGACTCCCTATGGGGGCCATTTTCATTCAAACCACCACAGCTACTCAGAATTAGAAAGCAAAAGGGATCCAAGATGGCCGTGTTTTTATAGACCATGGATGGAGAAACAGGAGAGCAGGCAGCGACTCCTGGCCCTAGATGATCAGGTCTAGTCAGCAGATGGTGGCTGGAAGCTGGAGCCATGGTTCCTGGCCCCTCTCCAGGAGTCTCCCTTTGCAAGTTTACTGCAGATGAGGAAATGGCTGTGTACAGAAGGGGCTAATGGCCAACCATGTTTATCGGCTAAATTATAAAGGACCACAAGCTGTTGTAAAGAGCCAGCTAACGAGGACTAGAGAGACGGCTCAGTAGGTAAAGTGCTTACACAAGCACTTAAGAGCCAGAGTTCAACCCCTAGAGTATGTGAAGAAAAGAAAAAAAAAAACTGTTATGTTGTAACCCCAGCACCGATAGATAGCCTTGTTATTGTTTTTATTCTGTTTCATTTCGTTGTGCTATTTGTTTTCTCAATTTTTTAAAAAGATGAGGTCCATCCTGAGCTAAGAAGCGCATCTTATTCTATCTTATAAGAACAGTAACACGGCTCAGCATCTGTAATCTAGTTCCCTTATTTCCTGATATTTTTCCTGTAGTATATATCTTTTTAAAAATTATGCTTTTGCCTGCAGGTATGTCTGTGTACTGTGTATGTCCAGAAGAGGGCATTGGATACTCTGAATCTAAAGTTATGAGCCCCAGTGTGGGTGCTTGGACTAGAACCTGGGTCCTCTGGAAGGGCAGTCAGTGTTCCTAACTTTTGAGTCATCTCTCAGCCCCTGTTGTATATATTTTAAGGGTTAATTGTTGGATACATTTGTCAAATGTATACCTGACAAATGTTATCCAAAAGTTTCCAGGTCACCTATTCATGTGTGCTCATGCGCGTACTGAAAAACTAGATGGTCATTTTGAAATAAGTTCTAGGGTGAACTTTTGGTTCTTGTGGACAGTAGCATCAGAGACAAGGTCCTGGGGCTGTTGTCTGAACTATCTGTGATTTGGCAGCATATACTGAATTTTCTGTAAGCAGAAACTGAGAATCTGGGTTGTGAGAAACCTAAGTCACCCCGCATTGTCCACAAGCTTGCCCACGTGGGGCTGGAGTGGCCAGGTGAGTGTAAAGTAGCCTGAGGAGGGTGGAGCTGAGGACACCTGCAGGATCTGGGGGCTGGACCCTGATGAGACCACAGTGGATGGGCTGGTGACATCTGGGTCAACCTCTGAATATCTTCCATCCATACTAGACAATACCTGTTGAAATTGGGCCTGTTACAGTACCTCCTCTTTCAGCCTGGATAGTGTAACAAGGACTGGTTTTACTTTGCCTTTTGAAGCAGTAGCAAACACAAAATGTAACAAACAACACTTTTAAAGGCACTGGATGTTTGTCCAACAAAGACAATTCCCATGATAGAAAACAAACTAGGTGAATGTAGAGTTCTTCACCTTGCCACCTTGAGTTTTCTAGCCTCAGCCCTGACAGAGGGAGTTTCAAGCAAGGAACTCAGATTGCCTGAGTTCCTAGAGATGAGAGTGCACGGAGCTCCTGGAGACTGGGTCTCAGCTCTCAAGGTCAGATCTGTAAGAAAAGGGAGCTCGTGGAAGATGGAGCAGGCTTAGAATAGTGCCTGTCCCCACCAGCCTTAACGGAAAACTCAGCAACCTTAAGCTTTGGGAAGTACTTGCTGGGTTTTGTTTCAGTAGTGGAAACAATCAGCCCTAGACTGATAATCGCTCTGCCCTAACAAACTGTTACTAAGTCACCCAACTGCATCGCAGAACAAAATGTAAGGTTTGTAGGAATGTGAAAATACCCAGCACCCAACAGAGTAAGATTTACTGTGTCTGGCATCTCATCAAAGATAATCAGGCAGGCAGTGAAGTCGGAAAACATGAAGACAATAACCACAGAATCACAGCCAAGTCAGAGCAAACAGATGGTAGAATTCACAGGCAAAGACATTAAACATTATTATAACTGAGGGCTGGGGAGCTTGTGCCTCAGATGAAGGGACTTGCTGTCAAACTTGACCACCTGTGAGAACAGACATTGCAAGTTTTCCTCTGACCCCCCTGCATGTGCTCATGGCATACAGGTGCCCCAACACACACACACACGCACACACACACACACACACACACACACACACACACACACTAAATAAAACATAATACAATTAAAGTTATTATAAAAGTAAATAAAGTGCTCACAGTGCAGGCATGAGGACCTGAAGTTCAGATACCCAGCACCTCTAATGCCAGGTATGGTTATATGCCTGACAACTCCAATGTTGAGGGTCGGGCAGAGACAGGCAGATCCCAGGAGATCGGTGGTCGGCTAGTCTAGCTAGAATGAAAGCTCTACATTTGGTGAGAGGCCCTGTCTCAAATAATAAAGTGGAGAGTGGTGGGCCAGCATACCCAGTATGTTCTGACCTTGTGCATACACAGATAGGCAAGTATACCTGCACACACACACATACACACACACACACCTCATATACATATACAACATACACACACATATCACAGGTACACACACGTTATACTTACACAGCAAGTCCCTCATCCTCAAAATTTAGGTTGAGGTTTTTTGGATTTTTTGGTTTTGTTTTGTTTTTATAAAAGCTACAATGTCATGAAAGTGGGGTCAACAGCAGATCAGATACTATTAAAAAAAGAAAATAAAAATGAAATTGAAGATATAACAGTAAAAGTTGCACAGCATGAAACAAAATAAAAACACAAGGATTTTAATTTTTTTTTGAAATAGGTTGTTGGTGGGGTACAGAATGACTGCAAATATTCCAAATTCATGGATATATAAACTGTTTTCATGTCTTGTAACATGTTTACTTCTTAACATATATCTAGATAAATGAAGTCACTGAAGAAAAGATAGAATGGACAGAACTTACATAAAGAAAAATATGGTCAAAAGTTCTCCAAATGTAAAATCTGACAAATAATTATAGATGTTAGTGTGTTTCCTTCTGATGGTATGCGGGGGTGTGTGTGTGGGGAGGCATGTGTGTGTGTACATGTGCATGTGTGTGTGCATGTGTATTGTGTGTGTATCTGTGTGTATGCATGTGTGTGAGTGTGTGCATGTGTGTGAGTGTGTGCATGTGTATGCATGTGTGTGAGTGTGTGCATGTGTGTGAGTGTGTGTGCATGTGTATGCGTGTGTGTGTGAGTGTGTGCATGTGTGTGAGTGAGTGTGTGCATGTGTATGCATGTGTGTGTATGTATGTGTGATGCATGGATGTATATATGTTTGTAGGTGTGCAAGCATATGCAGGCCAGAAATTGACATTGGCTGTCTTCCTCTACCACTTCCTGACTCATCTTTTGAGACAAGGCCTCTTCAGAACCTCAGAGAGAGCTCACCAACTCAATTATGTACCTCAAGCTCTGAGCAGCCACTGAAATAACCAGAGTCATAGCCACTAAACCTACTAAGGAGAATGAGTGGAATTATAAAAAAAAAAAAATGAAAGCTTGATTAATCCTAAAGAAGACCTGAAAAAGGACAAAGAACAAAGAGGCATTGGGTACATCAAAACGGACAGCAAGGTGGTTGCACTCAAACCAACCAGATCAGTAACCAAGTTGATTCATAGCCCTCCATGTTCCTATTAAGACGGCATTTGTCAGAATGAATACGAAGTCAAGACCTAAGTATCAAAAACACATCTCAGGACCAGGTACATGGCTCAGAGGGTAAAGGTGAGGATTGTGTAAGCCTGACAACCTGAATTCTACCTTCAGAAAGATGGAGAGAGTGAACAGACTCCACACAGGTGTCTTCTAGCATCCATACATGCACTGGTACCTGTACCCTCCCTCCCTACCCCCTCAGTGCTATGACTACTACCACTAACCACAGCAACAATAACATAAGTAAATAATAACAAATTTTAAAACACACTTTAAAATAAACAGAATTTAAAAAACAATTCGCAATTTAGATTAAAGCCTGCTGTCTTAGGGTTTTACTGTCGTGAGCATACACCATGACCAAGGCAAGTCTTATAAAGGACAACATTTAATTGGGGCTGGCTTACAGGTTCAGAGGTTCAGTCCATTATCATCAAGGTGGAAGCATGGCAGCATCCAGGCAGACATGGTGCAAGAGGAGCTGAGAGTTCTACATCTTCATCTAAAGGCTGCTAGTGGAAGACTGACTTCCAGGCAGCTAGGAGGAGAGTCTTAAGCCCACACCCACAGTGACACACCTACTCCAACAGGGCCACACCTCCTCATAGTACTACTCCCTGGGCCAAGCATATACAAACCATCACACCTACGGAGGACACAAGCTATAAAATTTTCTCCCATGAAGAAGTCAATAACCAGAATAACCATTTAACTAGTAAAGTGGAATTTGCAGTTAAAATTTCTTTCATAGCTGAGTGCGGCAGTACACACCTTTAATTCTAGCACTTGACAGGCAGAGGGAGGCAGATCTCTGTGAGTTTTAGGCTAACCTGGTCTACATAGCAAGTTTCAGGCCAGCTTGAACTACAGAGTGAGGCCATGTATGAAAAAACAGTGGATTATCTCAGTCTCCAGTCCTCTCTTCTGCTCTCCCTCCAGAAGTTAAGTGGTTCTAGCCTTCAAGTTGTGGCTTCCTGGTGACCAGCACTTATCCTGAACCCATTTAGACACTGTGCTTGATAGCTTTGTGTCAACTTGACACAAGCTAAAGTCATTTGAGAGAAGAGTACCTCAATTAAGAAAATGCCTACATAAGCTTAGATTGTAGGCAAGCTGGTAAGGCATATTCATAATTAGTGATTGATGGGAGAGGGCCCAGCCCACTGTGGGTGGTGTCATCCCTAGACTGGTGGTCCTGGGTTCTACAAGAAAGCAGGCTAAGCAAGCCATGAGGAGCAAGCCAGTAAGCAGTACCCCTCCATGACCTCTGCATCAGCTCCTGCCTCCAGGTTCCTGCCTGTCCTGTTTGAGTTCCTGTTCTGACTGCCTTTGGTGATGAACAGTGCTATGGAAGTACAGGTCAAATAGACCCTTTCCTTGCTTCAGTCATGGTGCTTATCACAGCAATAGTAATCCTAACTAAGACAGGCTTCCACTAAGACTTATCCCCTATAGCCCAGCCAATCAGGTTTCATGGAAAGACACCTGTTATAAATAACAAAAGATGCTGTAGTTACTCAGGAGATCCCAAAGCTTTTAGGAGCTCTGGACCAGGTGCTAGGGACAAAGATCAAACATGTATCTCTCTTTACAAGACAGGAAAACATGATAAAGAGTGAATAAGAATTTCATGCTTATACTTAAAACACCAAATTCTTTCATCTAAGACCTGGTTGAAGACTGGGATGCTGGCTCTTATCACTGTCAGTCAGAAATTCACTGAAGGTCTAGTCAATGCAATCAGGCAGGAAAACGAAATAGAATAAAACAGCTCGAGAAGTCAGAACTAAAAAGGTTTTCAATGACATCACTTCTGAAAAACAGATAAGCAAACAAAAACACCACCACAACAAACACCAGTCTGACCAAACCAAAGCAGGTTTGGTTTTGTTTGTTGTGCAGGAGATCCAGTCCTGGGCTTTGTGCATGCCAGGTAAGCCTTTACCACCGAGCTACATTCTAGCCCTGTCTTAACCTTACACATTTTGAGACAGCCTCATTCAGTTGCTCTGACTGGCCTTGAATTCAGTCTATCCCAGGCAGGAACTGAACTTGTGATCTCCTGTCTCAGGCCACTGAGTAACTAAGTTCATAGGCCTGCACCTCTGGGCCTAGCTCAAATAGTTGTTTTCTTGTTTTACAATGAAAAAACATGCTCTGAGAATAACAAAACTGTTTGTATGGATGGATCAATGAGTTGATGTATACAAGAACCTATTATTAATCTGAAATTTTCTGGGTACGAGAAGCCAGACAAAAAGGAGTGGGATTTCCATTCATGTAAATTCCTGAAACTATGAAGTAACGTTTAATTAGAGAAAGGACATCAATGAATGCTAGGGGAAGGGAGGTTGAGAATGGGTTGGAAGGAAGAAGTTACACAAAGATATGGGGGGCTGGGGGCTGGGGTGTGTGGGAGAGTTGGCTCAGCAGTTAAGAGCACTTGTTCTTGCAGAAGACCTGGGTTCGGTTCCCAGCACCCACACTGTGGCTCACAATTCCAGTTCCAGGGAATCTTAGTCCCTATCTTCTGACCTCCATGGTCCTCAAGCATGCACACAGTCCACATACATACTTGTCGGCAGACATTTACATGGTTTTATTTTTTTAAAGGGCATGGGAACATTTTTGGAAAAGATAGATATGTCTGTTGATAATGTGGTGATAGCTTCAGAACAAATGAGTTTTTAAAAGATCATGAGCTTTAAAACTGTTGGCTTCTGTACATCATTTCTACTCCATGGGGCTATCGTAGAATCAGGCTTACTTAACTTGAGTCAGCATATGTATTGTCAGTAAATAGAATATACTCCTCCTACCCTCCCTCCCTCTCTCCCTTCCTCCTCTCCCTCCCTCTCTCCTTTCCTTCCTTCCTTTGTTGTGTGGGCCTATCGTTGGTAGACTCTACTATTTCAATTCAGTATTCACATGAGCAAGACACCGTTCTTTCTCAGACAGTTCAGACCCTCACTATGCTCACTCTAAGTCCTGACAACATCAATACAGACACTACCAAACCTGCCTCTTGTCCCTGCTGCTGGGCTTCCTCCCATCGCTGGCCTGAGCACGGTGGTAGCTCCGATGGGGCCTACTCTGCTTCGCTACAGAGCCAGAGCTGTCAGTAAACATTTTAGATTCTGACTTTCCCTTGTTCTCAGTGTTATAGCCAAGTTTACACACAGTATTACAATATCCTGATGTGGTGGTTTGAATAGATATGCCCCCCATAGATTCAGATGTTTGAATGCTTGGCCATAGGGAGTGGCACCACTAGGAGGTGTGGTCTTATTGGAGGGGGTGTGGCTTTGTTAGAGGAAGTGTGCCGCTGTGGAGGCGGGGCTTTGAGGTCTCCTATAAGTTCAAGCTCTGCCCAGTGTGGAACGTGCTTCTTCAGCTGCCTTTGAATCAAGTAGTAGAACTCTCAGTCCCTTCTCCAGCACCATGTCTGCCTGTGTGCTGCTATGCCTCACACCATGACGATCAAGGACTAAACCTCTGAAACTGTAAGTCAGTCCCAGTTAATGTTGGCCTTTGTAAGGGTTGCCATGGTCATGGTATCTCTTCACAGCAATGGAAATTCTAACGGAGGCACCTTACATGTACTATTTTGAACTCTAATTCAACTTATTAGCAAATGAGCTCACAGTTACGTTTGCAAGATAGTAGGATGCATACACACAAATCTCCCTTTTTCTCTGGTTTTGCTCTCATTGGTTTCAGTGGTCTGGTGCCGAGCAAATCCTGAAAATATTGAAGCAACAATTCTTAAAATGCTTTATAAGTTTTAAGTTGGACATCGCTCTGGATCACATGAAAAATGTTCATGTTGGTGTGTATACCACCCTGGATATGAATCATCACAACCCCTACCCCCCTTTAGTGCCTCTTAGCATCTCAGCTATGAGATCGGACACTTGTGGTATTGTAGTATTATGTTCAAGTCATCCTGATTTACTCAGTGATGGCCCTTCAAGAAGCTGCACGCTGCTTCCTTTAATTATCATTGCAAGATAATTAACCATCATTCCAAGAACAGGAAAGATGGGCAGAGCACAGCGGGGCATTTAGAGAAGCCAACATCTTGGAACTTGCACGCGCCGCTCTGATTGTCTTACTTTATTGTTACTCATTTGGTGCTTAATTTATGAATTAAGCTTTATCAAGCAGGAAAAAAAAAAACCCAGAATACACATAGCGCTGGATACTATATCCAGCATCAAGTATTGACTGTGGGTGGTAGAATGTATCACCTTGCTGATAAATAAATAGAGGACACTTGTTACCTAAAGGGAAGCAGTATGACAGAAGACAGAAGGGCAGAAAGATACACTTGTTAGTGTGCTCACCGCATTGCTGGCGTGGTGCCTGGTTCTGCCTATTCATCATCTCACTATTTTTCAGATACAAGAATCCTTTTCCATCAGGCAAAAACCTGGAGCGCAGAGCTCACAGTTAATACCAATCTAGACGCCCTTACGACTTTACATGGCGTGTGTACTTCCCCCTGTGTTTGCTGTCCGTGTTAGGGAAGGCTTCATTTTCGGACTACACAGGTGCCCTGGATCAGGCGGGATACTGTTGGCTATAGAGAAGCCAGAGTAGAAGACATTGGTTATTGTTGCTTTTGTGTTGTTTTTTAAGACTATTACATGGGAAGTATCTGGGATTTCATCCTCTTCAAAAAAAAATGTTTGGTAAGTTCTTCTGTTGTATTCTTTCAGTAAAGGTCTGGATTTGGCTATAGCGGAAGTAGATGACAGTGACTCCCGAATGAGGTGTGTGAGGATGTTCCGATTTATTTAAAGACTCCAGGTAGCAAGTGGAAGGTGGTTAGCTTGGGGGACCCTGATGTACCTCATCCTCACGTCTCAACATGCGCTAATCGTCACACAGGTTAGGAAGACTGCTGACCCAGACAGACAACAGGTCCACAGGCTCTATAGGTGGGCAGAAAGGAAGGGGTCCACACTTCTCCCAGAGGCGCTACCAGCTTTTCAGCAGTGTTCCTAGAAGTTCCACCCCAGATGTCTGCATCTGCTTATACTGCACCCCAACTGTAAAGGAAACAGGAAATGAATGTAATATTTTTAGCTGCCCACGTTGCTGCCCCCAAAGAATCAGGGCTCTTTGGGTAGGAAAGAGCTGACAAATGGATCCTGGGCAGACGGCCAGCAGCGCCTGCATGCTTTGGGCCTCCCGTCCTAGGAGCAAGCACATGGCCTCCTGCTACCTCTCTGGATATTGTTCCTAAAGAGATACTCTTAGTTCCTTCTGAGCAAACAGGAACTTTCTACAAGCCGGCCACCACTACACGTGCTGCACTGGAGATGCAGGCAAAATGGCTGCTTATGGACACCCAGCGCTGAGAACTGCTTTGCAGAAGTAGGAGCTGGAACTCTCCTCCTCGTTGGAGTGGCTCCAGCGGGCCTCCTCCAGGCTTGGCGCCAGCTCCACAGCAGATGAAGAGGCTGTGCTGAAGCACACAGTGCAGTTTCTGCTCTAGGACATGGCTGACTTGAGGAGGCTCCTGGAAGGGATCCGTGCTAAGGCCAAAGTGTCCATAGGAACAGACATCACTGATTAGATCCTCCCTGAATGTGTGTAGCACCCAGTACCGGTGCCTGGCTCTGGAGGCCCGGCTCTCCGGGTCTCCGGCAGCAAGCTGAGAGGGTAAGGGCGTGGGTGGAACGCACAGTGCTAAAGGAAATTCTGTGCCTGTCAGTGCCCGGCTCCCTGCCAAAGTCGGAGGAAGCTGCCGAGCTTTCTGGACCTACCTTCTGCCTCCTCTACCTCCTCCACTAGGGTGCCCTCTGCACAGGGAAGTGGGCTTGAGGCCATGAAGTCTATGGTGTAAAGTCCTGTTCGGGGCTCCAGAATGTCAACAACTTTGCTTATTTTGGCTGCAATTAGAAAGTAGGTACACGTCACTTCATGGGGTGAGGGGGGTTTTTTCCACACTGTGATTTCTCTCTCCATAAGGATCACCCAGCTGGTAACTGATATTTAGGGATTCTTCCTTTGTTGGGGAAACCTACTTATTAAGAAGCATGTTGCTTCTTTCTTTTCTAACTCCCAACCCCTAGAGTTTCTCTTTGTAACCCAAGCTGTCCTGGAACTACCTTTTAGACCAGGCTGACCTCTAACTCATAGAGATCCACCTGCCTCTGCTTCCCAAGTGCTGGGATTAAAGATGTGAGCCAATTCTGCCTGGCTGGCTTCTTATAGCATCTTAAGAAGGTCCTTGTCTTCCCCCCGCCCCCCCATAGTGCTGTAGGTGAGTTCTTTGGGGCAACTAAACAGAATGACAGAGGTCTCTGATTACTTGATATGCAAATTTCAACTCAATAAAGCGAGAGGCACAAGAATTACAATAACCACGATTCTCTAGAAAGGTAGCCATTGGCTAGCTCTTGATGGCCTGTTCTTTTTCCATCACAATAACTAGTTTGCTGAGCATTTACTACGTTTGCTGAGCATTTAGCTACAGTTGTGTGTTGAGAATTTGATTTAATTCTGAAAACAACGGGAAGAACTGAGACTTATTTCTTCTATGAGCAAACTCTGAGGTCAGTGCATTTAAATAACACAATTATTTAGGTAGTGAACTCTGCACAAATCCACATCTGCCTGGCCTAGGCCTGAGTTTTAGTCTACCCTAGAATCTCTGACTTGAAAACAGCCCCTCAAAGAACATTGCTGTAGTTCTCCAAAGGACGATAGTCTTTAATTCCAGTCTGTTGGTTTTCATTAAACATCTACCATGAAACTCAGAAACTCAGTAACTAGTTGTGGAAGGCTTAGTGAGTGCTGGTTATATACACACATTGAATTATGTATCCCAGGTTGGCTTTGACCTTGAACAAGGGTTGCTTGAACTTTATAATCCTCCTGCCTCCACCTTCCAAGTGCTGGATTACAGGAATATATCATCTAGTTCAGTTTATGGGTACCGGGGATTGATTCACCTTCCTGCCTGTTAAGTAAGTAATCTACCAACTAATTTTGGGGAGCGCCATTATACAGGAGTAAGTAAGTATGAGAGTGCCTAAAGTCTTAAGAACAATATATTCAAAACTGTACAGTTTGTAGAGGGTTGGAATGTGGGTTCTGAATCTTATTCTTATGCCCATCCTCCTCCCAACTTCCTTACTGTTGGACATGACTCACAAACTCCAGTACTTCCTACAGAGAGAGAACTGTGTCTGACCCTCACTGGGGAAATGGTGCTGTTGTTAACATGCATGGAGAATGACACCAATCCAAAATCATCAAGTTAACTAAAGCCAGCTTCTTTACTCATGTACATGGGCTGTCTCTCCCTAAAAGTGCAATTCGAGCCGGGCAGTAGTGGTGCACGCCTTTAATCCCAGCACTTGGGAGGCAGAGACAGGCGGATTTCTGAGTTCGAGGCCAGCCTGGTCTACAGAGTGAGTTCCAGGACAGCCAGAGAAACCCTGTCTCGAAAAAAAAAAAAAAAAAAAAAAGTGCAATTCTAGAGCATTGAATGTGAGGAAGGCAAGGTTTTTATAGCTCAGGGGTAGGTTGTTTCCAAATGGGGGAATTTGGCGGCTGGCTAAATAGGTGGGGTTTCAGAAGCAAAACATAACATGGTGGACTTCGTAACAATCTTTTCAAACAATGGTAGGGCTGCAAGATGGTCATTACAACTTTTTGAAACAAGGACTTAGTTGTTTCCTGGAACAGACAGTATAGAACTATTTGTCATTAAGGTTACAGGTAGGGCACAGGCCAATCCTTGAGCAACAGATTTAATCAGAAGGAGGAATGAACCTAGTTTGCCTTTACTGTAAGATGGCTTCAAGCCTAAGATGGAGGGAGGCTAGTTCATCACTGTGACCTCAGGAATCCCAGAATGCAGGGACTCGGCTTCTGTCATAACCCCCCACTCAGGCTTTCATCGCTGCTTGTGTGCGTGTGCATGTGTAGCTTGTGCACGCGTGTATGTACGTGTGGAGGTCAGAAGTCAATGCCAGTCACCTTATTTTTTGTGACGGGGTCTTTCACTGAACCTGAAGCTTACTGATTTTGCTGGGCTGGCTGGGTGTCTCCCCAGCACTGGAAGTAGGTGCATGCTACTACTCTTGGCTTTTTATGTGGTGCTGAGACTGACTGAACTAATGTCCACACTGAGCCATCTCCCCAGGCCCCTTGCTTCTCCACTCTTGCTTGTATCTTTCTGCAGATAGGCCTCTCCTCATCCGTCCTTGCGGCTTTGGGGCTGATGTCAAGAGGGCTCTCTCTTAGTTCATTTCCGATACACCCTTAGGAAGGAACTCTAATTGACCTCATTTAGATAGTGACTTTTGTAGTACCGCTCTGCCTGTGCCACCTTCTCAGCTCTGTGGTGAAGGTGTCACTAAGACAGAAACCTCACACTTGAAATGGGTCAGAAGCAATCCCTGACCCCCACCCCAAGAGAAGACTGCTTTAAGTCCAGAGGACTCATTCAACGACATCAAGGACCAGGCTTGGAATGCAAATGAAGCAGGCTCATTGGTGACTAATAGCCGAGCTCAGGCCGCACATAGAGAATATACTGTCGTGTTGGAATGCAGACTGAGTACAGAGATTCCATTTTTTTTTTTTCTGAGAAAACCAAGAAATCCAGATATTTTCAAATTAAACGTCTTGATCCTTTTGAATGCTGTCAGCCAATTTAAAAATAGATTTAAAACATTGCCTGAGAGTAACAAGCATTTCTGTGAACAAGTGGAACCCTGGACCATGGCCTGTTTGTAAAGTGGTTGAGAAAGATAATGTGAGATAGGTAATATAACCAATGTCCACTCCTCTCTAAGGGTAACCTTGGGAAGAGAAGTGTCCCTCTCTGCCTTAGGTCTCTGCTTGTGGAATTTATTTTTTTTTCTGTTGTGACTCCTCAGGGTGTAGTGGCACTTGAGGCCCTTCAGGAGTCATGGGCATATGGAGTAGATGAGGTTGTGGAAGACACGGACAGTTACCATTCTTATGTTAACCAGGCTAGGCCATAACAGGGCCTAGGCCAGCTGCCAAAGGTGACCTGGTGTATTAGCCAGTATTTACCAGAACAGCAGAACCAGTAGTATACTCAATGCTCCCACCTTATGACAGTCTGACTTACAATATTAATTTATTGGGTCCAAACTTCATCATAAGCCAAAGAGCATCTATGTGTAATGTGCATGTGCATTCTTGGCTCGATGCTTATGAAGTCTAAGAAGTCCTATACATTTCTTGAAAAAAAATTTAAAATTTATTCAGCATATATGCATGTGTTTGTGTGGTCAGAGGACAACTTGGCAGGAGTTGGTTCCCTTTTACCATATAGATTCTGGGAACTGAACTTAGTCATCAGTCTTGGCGGTAAGTACATTTATCTGCTGAGCCATCTAGCTGGGCCGTGGCCCACAGTTTCCATATGGAAGCTGCAGACCTAGGCAAGCTGCTGCTAGTGTAATGTGAGGGCCTAGAAGTCAGAAAGCGGAGAGAATTCAACCACCCTGTGTCCCTGTACCATTTTGGTTTATTCAAGCCCTGGATGGATTGGATGAAGCCCACTTACATTAGGGAAAGCCTAATGTTGTTTTTCCTCAGTTTACCAATTTAAATGCTAATATCTTCTAGAAACATCCTCATATACATTCAGCAATATTTAACAAGATATCTTGGCATGGTGGCTCAAACTTGACATACTAAAATGGCTCGTCACACTCAGAAATAAGGACAGAGAGTCTAATCTGTGAACAGCAGGGAGATCAAGAGGCAATCATCTTGAAGATATGGAATGAACAATTAATGTAGGGACAAAGGAGAAGACGCAGGTCAAAGATCAAACAAAGGAAAGGCTGAGACAAAGAGGCCAGAGGACATTTCTAGAAGCATGTATGCATTACTTTGATGGTTTTGGTTACAAATATTGATTTGTCTGGTTTGAGAAAAATTGGAGGGAGCCATGCTAGAGGTAGAATGGGAACTGTGAGGTGGCAAAGCCTCCAGGACATATGAGCTTCTTCCAAGGACCTCGGCTGAAGGAATTTGTTCATTTTCCATCTCAATATGCACCCAAATTCTTTCAGGGCCCAGTGGATTGCGTCTTCGTGGGCTATCCCT
The DNA here is from genome assembly GCF_004785775.1 of Grammomys surdaster. Classification (NCBI taxonomy): domain Eukaryota; kingdom Metazoa; phylum Chordata; class Mammalia; order Rodentia; family Muridae; genus Grammomys; species Grammomys surdaster. The sequence goes on from NW_021604595.1 coordinate 1,668,078, forward strand.
ATTGTATAGGTCTCAGTTCCCAGAGTCTAGAATGCCCCTCAGGAATGCCCTTTCTCCTAGGATGGAAACCAGAAACTTCACTCATTCATCTCTGGTCAGATGGCTACATTTAGGCATTTTGGTTCTATAAGCCACCTTCAAAATTAGGTTTCGGTTTACTGAAGAAAAAAAAAGAAAAAGGAAACAAAACAACAAAACCCAGAGAGCTATGCCCATGGAGGAAAACCTACTGTGAGGAGTATAGCTTTGTATGAAGAGTTGTGGCATTGTGTACCTTTGGTTTATAACCCTCTTTCTCACAGTATATACCCTGAGGGTTGATGCCCTCCCCAAATCCTACCTATCCCACAAGCTCAAGTTTATTCCCCTCCTCTAGTTTCTTGTTCAGTTTAGCCCCAAACTCTCCATCTTCTAAATTCTCTTGTCATTTACTTTGGACAGAGAATGTAAGGATGGCTGACAGTTGGAGTTCACAATATAAGCAAGTTGCTGACACGTGCACAGTGCCCTTTCCCCGGATGGATTGCAGATGAATGCTCGCGGGGTTTTGTTGATCTCTCTCTCTCTCTCCCTCCCTCTCCCTCTCTCTCTCTCTCTCTCTCTCTCTCTCTCTCTCTCTCTCTCTCTCTCTCCCCTCTCTCCCTCTCCCTCTCCCTCTCCCTCTCCCTCTCTCTCTCTCTTAAAAACTGAACAAACCTACTATTTTTTTTAAATAGTACACCTCCCTTCCCCCCCACCCCCCC
>NW_021604595.1:1668920-1743989 GCF_004785775.1 Grammomys surdaster
TAAGTTCCAATAAGAATGGAGAAATACCTTTGCATTGATTTAAAAAGTAAGGATTGAATAAGTAAGGATTGCTTTGAAAACGAAGTTTTAGCACAAAAAATTCAATACATGGGAAAGGAAAGAAAATAATAAAAGCGATAAAAGTTACTCCATAGGTGACATAACTCCTATGTGACAGGTAAACGAGGCATGGAGTAGCCTTGGCGTCGGGCCTCCGAGCCCCTAAGAGGGAAGACTATGAGTGAACCCAACATCGTGGGTACACGTGAAAACCGCCCTGAACACTACAGCACATCCCGCCTCGCTGCCGACCGAGCGAACAGCGGCCACGTGACACGGCTTGTCCATCACCGCGGAAGGCGGGACTCAGAGGACCGTCCTCGCTATTCTCCCGGTCCTCCAGTAGGGAAAGAGGAGGCTGTCACGGTGGGCGGGCCAGACCCGCCTTCTCCGCGGCAGGGGCGGGCTCGGCCGTCACCCTCCAGTGGGGTCCGGGTGAGCCCCGACCAGCTAAGGCGAAAGGGCGAGGCACACGTCAGTCAAGAGTTTCCGCCAATGGGCGCGTGCGCTGCCCGCAGCTCCCGCCCCCACATCGGATTCCCGGCGCGCGCGTAGCCTTCCCTCAGGCCGCCGAGGCGGCGCCCGCCCGCGCTTCCATCCGGGTTCTCGCGCGCTGCTCTCCGGGCGCGGCGGTGGAGGGCCATGGTGGGGAAGGCCAGACCATTCCCGTGGCGGCAGCGGGAAGCCTTTTCTGCGAGCTTGAGGTGGGTACCGCGGGCGTGAAGGCCAGCGCGGGGACGTCGCCATTTTTCCCCCTTCAGAGTCGCAGCGGCAGCGGGCGGGCAGGATGGAAGACTTGTGGGCTGCCGCGCCGCACCCTGGGACTCGTGGGATGTCCTGGCCGCCTCGGGCAGGCGGGTGTCCCCGGGGCTGGTGGCACACCGACGCAGGGGACCGCGGGGTGCGGGCGGGGGAGGGGTGCCGCGTGGCCGCTGGCCTGCCCCAGCCCCCTCTGCTTCCCGCCCAGCTCCTCGGCGACCGGGCGGGGGAGGGGGGTCATTCTTCACATTCCTCACCTCGCCCCTCCCCCCGCTTCAATCAAACATGCGGCGGGCGGAAGTCCCGCCCTCTGGCGCGCGCCGGTTGGCCGGTGCCGCCTCCCGCTGTGGCGTGACTGGCTGTGGACGTAGCCAGGCCTCTATGACGTCACTTCCGCCATCAGGTTTGTGGGCCGGGGAGACCTTGGCTTTGGGGGTTGGGATGAAGGAAGGTAGGAAGTGCGGGGGGAGGGACGGGGCGGGAAGGCGCTGGCAGGGAGGGACGGAGAGCCAGCGCTGGCTGCTTGCCCCTGCTCCGCTCGGCCAACTGCGGCCTGAGGGCCTGGAGCAGCTGCTGGAGCTGGAGGTTCGCTGCGGCGGCCCGTCCTTGGCAAGGGGTAGGGCAGCGCGAGAGCGGGAGGAAATTGTATCCCAGGGGATGGGGCAGGAGATTTGCAGCTCGGTGGCACCGGAAACGAGCCTGGCCTTTTGACTGGGAGGCTGCAAACTCTTGGAAGCGAGGGCCTCTCGGAGGCCGGCTCATAAACTTCTCGGCGCTCTTTAGTGGAGGCAGTGTGGTAACCTTTATGTCCTTGGCCAGTACTGCCCTTCGGTGATCCAACTTGTTAGTGTAGGGTCTGTGTCAGAGGTGATCGTGTATGTTTGTATGAGAACTACTTTCAACTTTTTGTGTAAAAAGTATAATTATGAAAGGGGGAGGGGAGGAAGGAAACTTTACAAACTTGAGTTAAAATGGAAGATGATGACAGATTTCTCTTAACTATTGAAAAATGTTGGCACCCTGTTCTTGAAGTTAAAAACATAAGTGTTCTTGCTTTTGATTGCTTGACAGTCTTGTGAAGAAAATTGAACGTCAAGTTATACAATTTTACAAGAAGCATTAGTTTAATACAGACTTTTCTGCATTCTGGCTTTTCATTATGTTCTTTCAGTTTGAAGCAGCAATAGTTTTGGAAAATTTGAAGTTGTTAGTGTAACAAAAATATCTGTTGGAAATGTAAGAATTTTTATTAGAGAATAGAAATCTTCCAAATTAAGTCGGGTCTGAAAAGTATTTTCAAAATTGAGTAAGTGGAGTGTGCATTTTACCCTATGGGTAATTTTATTGTAGAAAATGATAGCTTTGTAGACTTGAAACAGGCTGTGCCCCCCTCCCCCCGGGGGGTAAATTGAAGTTGTGCAGAATTTGAGACTTAGTAATTTTTTAAGCTGGAAAGATAGAGGAATGCAAGGCGTGGTTATAAAGAAAGTGTAAGGCGGTGGTGTACACAGGTTTAATTAATCCCAGCAGTCAAGAGGCCGAGGCACGTGGATCTCAGTTTGAGGACAGCCTGGTCTACAGAGCAAGTTCCAGGACAGTAGCTGAGGGTACACAGAGAAACCCTGTCTCAAAAAAATGTGATGCAGTTCACACAGAGTGAAGTATTAAAACAAGTAGTCCTGCTGCTGGAGTTGTTGCTCAGTGATAGAAAGCTTGTCAGACATGTCTGAATTGGTGGGTTGTGTTTCCAGTACCAATAAAATAAATGCTCGTAATAGTTAAATGTTATTAAGTCTCATCTAAATTTCTTGAGGGTCCTGGAAATGTCTCTAGTAAACCTCCAGAACTAAGGAAACTAGTTGGTTTAGAGAATAGCATCCTAAATATCTTATTTTATTTCAGTATCTAGTGTTGTAGAACTCAGTGTGAGTTGGTGACAGTTGTGTGGATAGCTCAATGGATGAAGGCTCTTGCCATCATACCTGACAGTGACCTGAGTTTGGATCTCTGGGACTCACTCACATGGTGGAAGGAGAGAACTGACTCCAACAAGTTGTCCTTTGATCGCCCATTTGTGCAGACACAACACAAAGTAATTGAAAAGGAAGACAACAAAGCCAGAGCTGGAGATGTATATAGCTCACTTAGTTGATAAAGAGTACTTGCCTGAAGCCCTGGGTTCCATCCCCAGTACTCTGTAGTTAAGGCTTGGTGGCACCTGACTGCAATCTCAGCACTGTTAGAGGTTATCCTCAGCTACGTAGAGGGGACCAGGCCATATTGGGCTATATAAGACCCTGTTTCAAATAAAGGAGAATGGAAGGAAACACTACACCAATGTTCCAAATCATGTATCCTGTATCACTTTAGTGTGTGGTGATCAGAAACTTTAGAAAAGTTTAAAACACGAAATAGTGTGCTAAGTCAGCTATATATGTTTGTTTTCCTGCAAAGTACCGTTTTGTGCATGGCAAAATGGATAATGTCCTCCTCAAGGGCACATTTTCTCACTATAACACTGGTCTCCAAGGAATAATAGAAACAGCTCTATAGTCATATTCCGTAAAGTGTGTAAAACACTGCTGCCCCCCCCCCATATTTAAGTGTGTATAAGTTGGGAATCATATTTGTCACTCGAAGCTAGCATGTGTTCAAAACTTTGAATATCTTTAGAAATGTACTTACACTATAAAGAATATTTTTACTAATTGTCAATGATTTTTTTTTTCATGTTAACTCAGGACTAGAGTATTGGGGGTGAAGGGGGCACCTTACATGGTGTTTGTGGGTGTTCGTGCATTATGTGATCAATTAAGAGTAGACTGCATTAACTAGACAGAATGAATTTGGCTTTTTGGTACCTAGTGAAATCTAGAGTATTTTACATTATAGCAGGAGTATATTGTAGTTACAGTGTACCATTTTGAGCTATTCCAGTTTTAAGTGTTCAGTGTTGATAGTTGGTTAATGAATAATATAACTGTGATGCATTGTTTAGCTGTTTTACAAAAATTCCTATTTGCTACCCACATGTTTGTCTTAAAGACAGACAAAAGTTTTCTGATTCTCCAGTCTTGCCTCAGAAAAGGCCTTTCCTAGATACAAGATGGATTTAAGTTCTCTAGTACTTTTGTTACTTTAGAACTATTTTGAGACGCTTAAGATAATTTGTTTTAAATTGATATGTATGGTGGATATGGTTAGGGAGCATTTGTTTAACTAGTTACTGAATTCTGTTTCTCCTAGTAAGAGGGAGGTACATTGAAGTGCTGGGAAGGAAGGACTGACATCATCTTAACTTACTCCCATACTTTTTTTTAAAAAAAAAATCTGTTTTTGTTCTAGGCATCTCTAGCTGGCCTAGAACTTTTTTTTTTTCTTTTTCTTTTTTTTTTCCCTGCCTCTGCTTCCCAAGTGCTTGGATTAAAGGCAGGTGTCACTGTGACCGGCCCATATCTTGTTTTCTTTTGAGTTATGTGATTGACAGATGCCTAGAAAGGAACTTAGACTGAGTTGTCTGTTAAGAATAGTTAATTTTAGTAGGTTGTGTAATTTATATTAAATAACTAGATTTAGGTTAAAGGTCATGGTGGTTGTTCAGGGCTTTTGAGTGTAGAGAAGAATGGTAGGAGATTTTAGAGTAGAGAAAAAAAATCTATGTAAAATGATAAATGAATAGAACAAGTCGCCCAGGTTGGACTCACTGCCTTTCCCTAAATTTTTCCACATAATTTAGGCTTAGAGAAGAGTGTATTTCAGTGTGTGGGGGATAGCATAGAGCTTATGTATTCTTTTTGTTTGTTTGTTTGTTTGTTTTTCAAGACAGGGTCTCTCTGTGTAGCCCTGGCTGTCCTGGAACTCACTCTGTAGACCAGGCTGGCCTTGAACTCAGAAATCCGCCTGCCTCTGCCTCCCAAGTGCCGGGATTAAAGGCGTGCGCCACCACTGCCCGGTGAGCTTATATATTCTTATAGTATTCGAATTTACAGTGGAAAACCTAGAAAGGAGCATTGAGGACTGTCTTGGCATTGATTACTTTTTAAACAGTTTTCAGAATTTAATTAGCTATGCAGATATGATAAAGAGTGTCTTAAGTGTCTGCCATACTCCTGAGGAAGGAAATGGTCCTTTTGGGAAATGTGACCTAGTAAATACTTTGCTATTTAAAACTTAGCATGAACCTCAAGGTTAGTGTAATGTATTTAATAAATGGGGTGATAGAGATCTTGAAACGGTTAACTTTGATTAAAGAAACAAATCTAGAAAAAGTCTTCTGTTAATTGCTCACAAATTTACTTTATCATTGCTAGAAATACTGAAAGTGCTTTATCAAAGAAAAGCAAAAATACCAAAGAAGAGTTTGTTTGTGCAAGCATCAACAATTTGTACATATTCACTTGACTGTTTGAGAGAAGGATAGAGATAGTATTCTGAATTGTGTATAATAAGCAAGTGAAAGTGAAGGTCAGACTAGAGGAAACACTTTATTTTACTCATTAGAAAGTTGGGCCCATAGCCGGGCGGTGGTGGCGCACGCCTTTAATCCCGGCACTTGGGAGGCAGAGGCAGGCGGATTTCTGAGTTCGAGGCCAGCCTGGTCTACAGAGTGGGTTCCAGGACAGCCAGGGCTACACAGAGAAACCCTGTCTCGAAAAACTTAAAAAAAAAAAAAAAAGAAAGAAAGTTGGGCCCAAGTGAAATTTATTTTATTTTTTTTAAAAAGTAGCTCGCTAATCTTGTTTCAACTTTAGATTTTAGTTTCCAATGTTCGCCCTATTCAGGTACTAAATAGCAGACCAAGAGCAGTTATTTCCAAAAATCAGTTTGTGAGTATAATTATATTCAGGAGTTGAAGGTTAGTATTAATTTGTGAACAGCATTATCTTTTATATTTATATCAGGCAAGTATAGAAATGGGTAGAAGGTTTAGAATTATAGATACTGAGTGTGGTGGCTCATGCACCTGTTATTAATCTCAGCACTGGAAATCTGGAGCAGGAGGACTGGGCTGTGATGAATTTTGGGCCTGGGCTGGGTTAAGTAAGACGCTGTCTTACACACAAAACAAAATATTCTAAGAAGTTGTTGGGTTGGAAGAAGTGAAAGTAGCTAACGAGTAGTGATTCTGTGTAGTAGGTTTCTGTCTCCCTTTGTTCACCACAACTTAAAAGAATACATTGTAGATTTTTAAAATAACTTTTAGGTTTTATATAAGTGTTTCACACATACGTATGTCTGTGGTACAGAGGTCAGTCCCTTGAGACTGGTGTATGGATGATTGTGAGCCTCTGGATGCTGAGAATTGAACCTGGTTTCTCTTCAAGAAAGAAAAAGTGCCTTTAACTGCTGAGCCATCTCTCCATCCTGGGAATTGTGTTACTCTTGTCTTGAATTATTAGATTGGCCTGAAGAAGCAGTATTAAAGTAAACATGTTATACACTAATCATAATTGAAAAATCTTGTATTTTAGGACTGAGTATTTCTCAGTGTCAGAACACTTGTTTAGCATGTATGAAGTTCTGGGTTGCCTTTTTAAGCACTGTTTATACATGCACACACCTTGAAATCCTTGAAAGAGTATAACATGTTTACATTTTTTTGTGCAGCGTTGGGGATTGGACTCAAGAGTTTTGAATATGCTAATGCTAGGCAAGCATTCTACCATTGAACTATATCCCTAACCCCAAGCATGCTTAGTTAAATGAGGAAGGTGGTTGGAGGTTAGTATCACACTTAAAACAGAGAGCAGCAGTCTTGAATCTTGGAGATGCTTGTATTTTATAGTGGTTTGGCCTTTTTTTCTTTTTCTTTTTTTTTTTTTTTAAAGATTATTTATATGTATGTCCTCTTTTGTCCTCCAGTTCTCTGGAGCAGGAGTTAGAGATGGTTGTGAGTCACACAGTATGGGTGCTTTCCTCTGGAAGAGCAGCAAATGCTCTTCAACAGTTAGCCATCTCTCCAGCTGGGTTTGACTTTTCTAGAGATAGTGATTAGAAATGTGTTTCTTGGCATTGTAGAATTGAAATGAGGTCTGAAGTAGTCAGTTGGCAATCCTTTGCTATTTCCTCCAATTTGGGGCAAGCTGTTAAACTTATTATGAGCTTTTAAAAGTATGAACTTTACTTAGAAATGATGTAAGTTTGATTTGGTAAATATTTCTTTTTCAGAGATGTTTTTGTTCATTGTGTTAATATTACAAGTAGGAAAACAGAGCCTAGAAAGGCTAAATTAATTGTATGAGGGTTCAGTTCAAAGTGAATCATTAGGAGAATTTGAAACTTGTTTTCAAATAATGCTTCCCTGAGCATTTGTGTATAGAATTTTTGTGTTTTTTTTTTTTTTTTTTTTTTTTTGAGTATGTGCTTAGGAAGAAAGTTGCTAGATCTTACGGTAAACTGTTTTTACTCAATAAAAAGCAGTTCTTCCATCTTGGCATTCTTAACACCAACAGCTAATTTTCTAACTCTGAACACCAGTTGTGGTTAGCATAGATGCCGTAAGAGTGCCTGTCCTACTTGAGAAGCTATTGGAGTGTTAGGGTGCTACCTGAATTTAAACTCAGTTCACAGGCTTCCCATAACTCAACTCTGTAGGCTCAGTGATTTGCTAGGGTGGTTCCTGGAACTCAGAAACAGTTCCTTATAAACCATCACCGTTTATTTTAAAAGAGATGTTGAGTAAGGCCCAGAATGTTTAACAGAAGCCTTTTTGTCCTGGTGATCAGAAGACAATCTTGGCATGAGGATGTTTCTAGACTGAAACTTTCTAAAATCTGTCATTCCTTTTAAGGATGTTCATTATTTAGAGGCACGATTGGTTTACATCACTGACCATTTTGTGATTAACTTTCCAGCTTGCTTTCTTGTAGGTTGAGAAGTGACGCTGAAAGTTCTTACTCTGTAAGGCCTTAGTTTTTCTGATAATCAGCTCCCAACCTGAAACTGGGCCTCTGGGCACCAGGGATTTAGGTATAATATTCCAGGATCACTAACTGAAGTCCAGTACTAACTTAAACTTGTTATATTTGATGATGGCTTAATAATTCTTAGTGAATTATTAAACTTAAAAGCAGCTTTGCCATTTCGTTATTCTCAACAACAGTCTATAAGATTCTAGTTTGTGGATGTCTTTGCTAGAATTTAATATCTTTAAAAAATGTTTGTGTGTGTGGAGGTCAGAGAATGACTTGTGCTCTCCCTGACATGTGGATCCTGAAGATTGAATTTAGGTCTTCGGGCTTGGTGATAGGTGGCAACCTTACTCCCTAAATGTTTCTGTTTCTCGTTAACTTTTTTGATGAGTAGCTTTAATGGATGTGTGTTGTCTGTTTTGGATAGGTATTTTACTAATGACTAAGGAATGATCATTTAGATCTTTTCATTTACTTATTGGGTATTTGTGTTTATGAGCCACAATAATTACGCTGTCCTTTTTCATTAAGTTGACTTAATGCTGTTACTTCTGTACGTGGTGATCGGAAGGCGATTCTCAGCAGATTACCTCTTCTTCTAGATCAGTAGCTGTCCCTGCACTGGTAAAATACTTCTTACTCCAGTCTTGCCTGGCTTTTGTTTTTGAGATTGGGATTTAATTTTGTAGCCCTATTTGGCCTCAGATTTATAGCAGTCCTCTTGTCCCAACCTCCCTGGTACTCTGGAAATCTTTTGACCTTGAATATGGCTTTATTTTTTTGAACTGTAACTTGTATGATTGAATTAATATGTTTTTGCTTGTATTTGTAATCTTTGCCACTACATAATTCATTTACATCTCATGGACATCTTTTGCTACTCCTTGATGATTTCATGTAGTATATTTAATGTGTGCATATTTTGGCTATGATGTCACATACCAGCTATAAACTTTAATTTGCTCATCTCATTGGTACTTTGGAAACTAGGTTTTTGGATTGGGGAAATTTAAGCTGCAGTATTAGTGTAAGAATGTAACTTCTAGATCTTGTAACATACTGTTTTAGAGGTTTATAGCCCCAGTATATCATATAATTTAATGAAACTACAACATAGGTCATATATGTAACTGTTGCGTTAAAACTTCATGTTCATGTTAAAGAAGTGAAAATCTAATATTTTCTTTTTCTTCATTACACAGGGAACCAGAATTATGAAGGAGAACGGCTTCCTGTGGTGTTCAGCTGTGATTATATTCGCCCTGGATGTTCTCTTCACTGTGGGATGAGGTAGTAGGTTGTATAGTTTTAGGGTCACACCCACCACTGGGAGATAACTATACAATCTACTGTCTTTCCTAAGGTGATGGAAAAGTCTGCATTCATGGGGTCTCATAGGAAACCAAGAACTAACTGCAGTGCTTTAAAGTATATCTTGCCTTAAAAGCCTTTGCGTATGCTATGCATGTCTTTTAGCACTTGTTTTTTTAATTTAACAAGTAGATGATGGGAATGGGCAGGTTTTCACTTACTGTGTATTCTATGTCAGTGTAAATGAGGATTTAATTTTGATTGATGTTGATAAGATAATTTACTATTAATCTTTCTTGAAAGAGACTTATGCTTATTCCAGAAGAAAAAATTGCTCTATCAGAGTGAGGTAGTAGATTGTATAGTTGTGGGGTAGTGATTTTACCCTGTTTAGGAGATAACTATACAATCTATTGCCTTCCCTGAGGAGTGGACTTGCTGCATTGTTTTTATCTAGAGGATATTATAAAACTTGGGTGAATTCTGACCTTTTGTTTTGTTTTACAGTTCATTTCCTCAGTGCAATAAACATTGTTATATAACATTTTAGTGTTCAGTTCATGTTTAAAGAAATTTAGACAACGTGAATGGGAAAAGTAAATTTCTAGGATGGGGCCTTTTGGGATTATTAAAAGATTTATTGTTCTATATTTTTGTTATACATGCCCAGAGAAGGATGTCACAGATAAATGGGCGTACCAACTCGAAGGGTACTGCTGGATTAAAATTGAAATCTGGTTATTTTATTATTGTACTTAAAATGCTGTTGAGTATTATTATTACTTCACTGGTATATTGATTTGGACAGACAAAGGAAAGGGGCTCTGGCTTCTGTCTTGGTTCTCCTAAGACCTCAATTTTACCCACAAAACAAAGGAGCCACTCAAACTCAGGTGACAAAGTCCATAATTGGTAGCTTTAAAGAAAATATGAAAAGGGTATTTTAAAAGGTGACTTGAATGTTAGCTGTTGATGGGCTCAGTGTTTTAGCTTTTTCTAGTGCTCTATCTGTTGGACCTGCTAAGCAAGACAGTTACATCTAACTATCATTACAGTGCATTGGTATAGTCTATATGATCCTTTCATGAAACAACTCCTTTGGATAGGCTCAGTTCAAGTGATTTATCCTGAACAAAATTTAAACTTTTTTATTTACTATCTTGTGTAGGTGGACACTTTGGAAAACTTGGTCTTTGTTCTAAGTTCGACATACAAAACGTTGAGGAACGGGATATATATTTCTTATTTAATGCCAAAGAATAGCAGAAATGTTTAAGATCTTTTGGGCTTACTCTTTTTGCTTTTTGTGTTTTTCTTAAGTTGACTGTGTATAACCTACCTGTTGAATGTATTGCAAGTAGCCGAGGAATTTTGTGGCCCCTTGTTCCTCCAGCATGGATATCTACCAGTTTGCAGTTTTGAAACATCCTTTACTGAGGCCTGGTGATGATTACTTATATTTTAGTTATTATTTGTGTGAGGATTAACATCCTTATTACACCAAGTAGATGGAATTTGGAGGACCAGTGTATTTTGTAAAACCACTGAAGTGACTATGGAAAATGATAGAATCACTTAAAGCTGCCTTTGCCAGTGGTAAATGTCGTGACCAGAATTTGCTTCTGTTTTAATTTAGGCATCAAAAATTGAAATAATTTCTGGGTCAGTGGAGATCCTAGCTATAAGTGAGAAGTATGCAGCCTGTAAATGGCAAAAGCTCTATGTTCGTTTGTTTCAATTGATAAGTAATTTTCTGGTTACCAAGAGGCCATTTTATGAGGCTTGATATTTGAAGTTTTGATAGTCGTTTTAAATAAAATATGCAGTGGCCTGAGTGTTAGATTCTTGCTTTCTTTTTTTAATCCTCTGATGTAATTCGATTTATTTTTAATGTAACCTAAAAATTGATTTTTAATCGATTGCATTTTTGGCCTTTGCTAAAATCATGTGACCAAGAACTTTAAGAATGTCAGTTAAAGAATTCTAAGTGGTTAAATTTTAAATAACTCGAAGGCCTGATTTAACAGGTGTGTGAAGTGCATCTGGCAAGTAGAAGACCAGCAAGAATAAAATGGGTTCCTAGGAAGAGGTAGTAGGTTGCATAGTTTTAGGGCAGAGATTTTGCCCACAAGGAGTTAACTATACGACCTGCTGCCTTTCTTAGGGCCTTATTATACCAGCATACGTTTCCTTTCTACCTTGGGTTCGTATAAGTAGGAGTTCTTCGTGCAGGTGTTCTTGTAAGTGGGAGCATGTGCAGGCCTTCTGAAGACAGTATTTACACTGACGATTAGTAAACAGCAGCATTGCACTGCATCAGTTAGTTCTCTAATGAGAATCTCAGGTTTCCAAAGTGAGCCTTGGTTGCTCCTGTAACTGACACTTAGGGCCGGCCGCTGCGAAGTTTTGGAAAGCAGAGTTCGTATTCATCTTTTACTTAATTTTTCTTTACTGTGACATGGAGAGCATCAGCTATTCTCATATTATGTTCGAAAGAAAGCATTTAACAAAACCTTTGGGACATTTATTTGGCTTTAACACCAGATATGTAAAATTCATTTATTTTCTGAGGTGTGGGAGATAATTGTGTTAAGTGGCTCAGTACAGCATGCACCTTGACAATACAAAATGAAAATGGTTGCTGGGATAATAGACTAACCTTTTCAATAAAAATATGACATACTTAAAAACCTTGTGCTTTTCTGTTTTGTGCTCTTTCTCACTCAGTAGTATAGCTTAGGCCAGCCTTGAACCTGAGATCCTTCTATCCCACTTCTCAAATGCTAGAATTAGAAATGTATACCACTATACCTGACACCAGATCATTTTTGTTTCAGAGATCTATTCATTTTCTATTAGTGACTACTACCATTATTCACAGATGTATTAGTAAGGCTACTTCAATATTGACAGTTTCCTGTGTGTAACTTCATATTATATATTATGATTATAAATGTGGCTACATTTGCATACACCTTTGAGTCTCTTGAGTTTGCACAAGCAAATACTACCTTGCAAATGCTGCTGCATTTCCTCTGTCTGGTTCACACATTTACCAAATGAGGAAAGCAGATAACTTTACTAATAGTAATGTGTTCTATGAAAACTTTGGGTAAGGAGGTTGGTGTCTTTGTTTTCCACTGCTGTAATAGAGACCCTGAGGAGGGAAGGGTTTATTTCAGCTAGAATCCCTGATGTTACTCCACCAAGTAAAAATGAGGGCAAGAGCCTGAAAACAAAACTTGAAAAGGGTCTGTAGAGCACTGTTTGCTGGTTTGCTCACTGTGGTTTGCACACCCTGCTTTGTGTATAACCCAGGACAAAGTTGCCCAGCAGTGGTGCCTCCTAAAATGGTCTGGGCTGTGCTGAGCCCTCCCAACTCAGTTTAATATCTCAGACTTTCCTGCAGACCAATTTGAGCATTTTCTCATTGAGATTCCCTCTGATACCTTGTATCAAGATGACAAAACTAAAACAATTGGAGTTCAGGGTATACATATATGAGAGCATTGAGATGGAATTGTGAGGGTTTTATATTTGTACCCTACTGGTGTTGGTGATTATGGCTATTTTGAGATACAGGGGTATAGGTTGGTCAGTAATTTGATCCAAACTTTTGATCAAATTTTTCAAATTTAATTAAACAGCATTTGCTATTAAGTCTCTGACAGTCTCGTGTCCTTGGCTGTCTTGGAACTCACTATGGAAGCCAGGCTGGCCTCTGAACTTAAGATATCTGCTTGCCTGCTTCTGCCAAGTTCTGACATTTAAGACATGGCCCATCATATCTTCAGTTTTAAGTCATTTGTATAAGAGAGAAATGCACTACCCTACAATAAGAGTTTCTTGCAGAGGAAATTCAGTGTAAGGGAATCCTGAAAGTTTTTTAACCCTGAGGGAATAGTGAAGACACTTAACAGGCTCTCAGTAAAAGGCTTTTTGGTGTAACTAAAAATAGAGAATATGTAAGTCCCTTGGGTGGTAGTTCTATGAGCATGAGCACAACAGCATTGCAGTGGGGAGAGACTGATACCCAAAACTTCCTGGATCTTGGAATTTGGCAGCCAGACTAGGATCAAGCTCAATTTCAGCATCGGTTGTTCCTGATTCTTTGGAAATTTTGGGTCACCTTAAATTGATTTCCTATTATGCTTTTTTTCCTTCCCCCTCCCCCCCATCTCTCCCTCTTCTTCTCCCTCTTCCCCCTCTACCCCTCCTCTCTCCCTCTCCCTTTCCCTCTTCCTCTCCCTGCCCTGTCCCTGTCTCTGTCTCTTTCTCTTTTGATTTTTTGAGACGGTTTCTCTGTGTAGCCCTGGCTGTCCTGGAACTCACTCTGTAGACCAGGCTGGCCTCGAACTCAGAAATCCACCTGCCTCTGCCTCCCAAGTGCTGGGATCAAAGGTGTGCGTCACCACTGCCCAGCCCCTAAAGCAAGATAATCAGGCGTGCAAGCAAGTTTGAGTACCAGTGCATTCCGAAAAGAATGTGGGAACAGAGCAGGTAGGAGACAGCTGAAATAAGGTGGCCCAGAAACTGCTCCCCATAGGAACATAAATTAGTAGTCACAAAACACCTTCAGAAGAGCTAAACTAGGCCAGACCTTAGCTCATATTAGCATCTTAGGTCCTCAGCAGGCCTCTCAGATTTACAAAGTCAAGAGACTTAATCCTAACTTGTACAAACAGGATTGTTAAGTCTTGTGTGTATTGTGAAAGGTAGGACACAGAAGTGAGCACAAGATGGAGCCCAAGCGACCCAAAGACCAATCAGTTGGATCTTTATTATGGCAAGTATCACTGTGTCTGGCTGTGTCATTCTTAAGGCATGAATATGCCACATGACTAGGCATTAATATGTATAAGTAGTGTTGGAATTCATGCTGTGTTGGTGACTGGGCTTTGGGCTCAGACAGTATTGTAGAGTGGGTGGCCATAGGTTTGTTTGGTTCTTCCTTGTAGACAATCCCTAGGAACAGAAGATGGACTAGTTTAGAGAAAAAACAGGCTTTAGAGTTGGGAGCTAATACCCCCACATAAAGCCCAGAGAAGGGATATCAATGATAGAGGTGAGTAGACTGTATCAGTAATTGGGCTTCTTGCAGTCAGTTAATTCTGAATGCTTCCATAACCGTGAACTACTGAAGGTACCAGCTAGTGGTGAAACAGCAGAAATGAATATAAGTTCAGAGTAACAGTCTTCCTTTTTAAATTTAGTAACAGGCACAAATAATATTGTTAAAGTGAGACGGGCAGTGGTGGCGCACGCCTTTAATCCCGGCACTTGGGAGGCAGAGGCAGGCCTGGTCTACAGAGTGAGTTCCAGGACAGCCAGGGCTACACAGAGAAACCCTGTCTCGAAAAACAAAACACAAAAAACAACCAACTCAAGCTTTTCAAAAGTATATGAAGAGGAAAAGAAGGCATTCTTCCAAACTCATTCTCCAGGGCCAGCATTATTAATATAGTAAAACTATACAAGGACACAAGTCAGTGATCAGTATTCTTATAAACGTAGATGGAAAGCTCGGTAAAACTAGAAAATGAAATCCAAAAGCACATTAAAATGGTTTTCCACCATGAACAAGAGGAACTCATTTCAGGGAGTCAAGAATGTTTTAACATAAGCCAAGTCAGTAAGTTCTGCACAACACATTAATGACATTCAAAAGCCATATGATTATTTTGGTACACGCAGAACTGTCATTTGATAAAATTTAGCATTCATTAAAATCCCAAATGAACCAATTAATACAGGAGGAATTTAGCTACATATAATGTCATTACAACAAGGGTCTAGCTAATGTGCCAAGTGAGACGGGCTGCTAGCTTTCTCTGAAGATCAAGAACAGGACAAGAGCTTTTTTTTTTCTTTTTGTTTTTTTTTAACCACCTTTATTGAAAACACTGTACACCCTAGCCAATGACACAAGAGAAAGAATAAAGAATGTTTGAATTGAAAAGGGGGAAGCAAAATTCTTACTATTGGAAGATGATAAGGATGTTCTAGAGAGATACCACCAAATATTCTGTTAAAGGATAGAAAGTCAATACAGAAAAATGGGTAGCTCTGGTAGAGGCTAACTGAATTGTCTGGAAAAAAACAAAACAAAACTCAGGAAGGTCTCTAAGTACCATACCTACAGATATATAGAAATTAACTGAAGCATGCACACTTTATAGTAAAACAAAAACTTTGATGATAAAACTAAAAACATACAAGTAGTCTGCCTTACTTTTCTATTGCTGTGACAAAGTGCCATGACCAAGCAAGAAGAACCAACTTATAGAAGAAAGGGTGACCCCATGACCATCTTGGTGGGGAGCATGTCAGTAGGCAGGCATGGTGCTGGTGTCATAGCTGAGAACCGACACCTTGAGACATCTATGAGACACAGGATGTAAGCTTTTGAAACCTCAAAGCCTAACCCCAGTGAAACACCTCAAAAAGATCACACATGGGGCTTATACCACTCCTGTTGTCCCCACGTTTGTGTTACCCTCAGAGCTGGCACTTCTAGGGAGAAGTGCTGTAACTTCAATTTTTTCAAATCCTATTTTTAGTGATGGTTCTTAAACAGTTTAACCTTCCTTCTAGCCCTCCACGCCCACCCCCAGAGGTAGTGGAAAAGAAAGGATGAGGCAGGGAGGAGAGTGGACCTGTTTAGAAAGGTTCTTTGGAGCAACTCCCATCTGTGTTGTCTGGAAATTGGCAGTTTAGTTTATAGGTTAGCAACGGCAGCTCGATCTACTCAAAAACACTTCACAGATACATCAACAGTCCAGTTTGGTACAGTTGGGTTAGCAACAGCAGTGATAGGACCTAGCAGAGACAACCAGACCTCAGCCTCGGCATGAATCAGCAGGAGAGACCCAGAAGGACACTAGGGGAAGTTCTCTGCATCTCTTAGGGAGGCAAAGATCAGTGGTCTCTAATCTGACCAATCTATCATGGGCCACTATTTTTTGAGACCTTGAGCTGCCTCATCAGGATCATAGCTGGCCTTCAGCTAGCCTATTCAGTGTTCTTCACGCCCTATCCCTGGGGCACTAACCTCTTGCCTAGCAGTCATAGAACAGACGACCGCTGGTTCAAATCTCCTATTGGATTGGAGGCATATTCTAAGACACTTCTTTTTACCCTATAAGGCCTCAATGCAAAGGGCAGTGTCAGAAAGAGTAAGAAATAAAGAGGCGCAGGTAGTCATGTGGCTTCTAGTACTATACTAGCCTACTCTTCATCCATGGGTGTTTCCTTCCCTTCTCTCCTTCATAAGACAGGGTCTCACTATGTAGTTCTGGTTGTCCTTGATCTCAGTATGTAGACTGGGCTAGCCTCAAACTCATAGAAATTTGACTGCATTTGCCTCCCAAGTGCTGGGATTAAAGGCGTGTGGCACTTCATCCAGCTCTATTTCATCACGGTAATTACACTGATTGGAGGAACTGAGAGAAACAGGCAAAATACCATGACAGCTAGCACTGCCTCATTCACCCAGCACAAAGAAGGAATAGCCAGGACAGCCAGAGACTCCCTGGTTGCTTTCAGGGCCTTGGTGTGACCTCCTCCTTCGGGCTGGGTCTGCAGTGGTGGTGAAGGAGTTCTGTGACAGTCACGAGTCTGTCATTTTGGACAGAGACAAGGAATATTGCCTTTTTGGCTCCATGCTGATACTGCTGTGAGGGTTTATGGGAGATCTTGTGAAACACTGTCCACTAGAAATATAATAATGTGAGCCACATGTATAAATTTAAATTTCCTGGTAATTGCAGTTTTACTTTTGTAAAAAGTACAAAGAAAGCAGGTGAAAATAATTTTAGCTGCATATATACAACATTAACTTCCACATATAATCAATACTAAGCACTAATTAGACGTGTTAAGCTCCTTTTTAATACTCAGTTTTCAAAATGCTATGTGTGTTTTATGTGGAAAACTACCTTAATTAGAAATAGCCCCCATTTCAAGTGTTCAATGGCCCTTTATGTGGCTAATGGCTTCCTCATTGGACAGATGTAGTCGTGGATTGGACTTTCTGAGAACAGAGCCATGCTGCCATCTGGTGGTTATTTAGTCAAATAGCATCCAGGAGCCACTGTGCGCCTGCCTGGTCCGCGACCCACCGAGGAAACTTCCTTCTTGTACACATCCTCAGAAGTGAGACTTGCTAGTGGGAGGCTTTAGGCTTTTTAGAGGGGGCATTAGCTAAGAGGACAAAAGATATGCATGCCCTCAGGGAACCCCATTCTGGAGAGGCTACAAGCATCTCTCACCTAGACCATGGTGATCACTTAAAATTTCTTTGTTTTTACTGAGAAATACCTTCATGTGACAAGAGTCTCTCTTGCAGCCCCATCCCTAACTGCTGAGATTCCTGTTAGTGAAGAATCACAAGCAGAGCCTTGAGAAGCCAGGGGATGCTGTCTTTACATGTGGAGGTCTATTTGTAGAATAGTGTGTGTGTGTGTGTGTGTGTGTGTGTACATACACGTGTGTACAAGTGCCTATGTATTCACTCATGGAGGCCACAGAAGTTCAGTCTCCCCTTCTATCACCCTTTGTCTTATTTCTTTAAAACAAGGTTTCTCAGTGAAATTGAAACTATGCTGCCAGCCAACAAGCCCTCCAGTCTCTGCTAGGGGTATTAGGCAAGTGTAGCTGTATCCAGGTATTTTACCTGAACGCTGTGAATTTGAACTCAGGGACACCAATTTGTGCAGCAAGTGCTCTCCGCCACTGATCTCTCTTTCTCCAGCTCATAAAATAGTTGCATAAATGGATTTGCTGGGCCCAAGGGTATGTGCATCAATAGTTTTTTTTTTTTAACTAGAAACATCAGCTTTATTTAGATATAATCTACATACAACAAATTTGATATTTTAAGTGTATAGTTTGATAAATTTTGTCAAATGTACACAGTTATGTAACCACCACCACAATCATATCGTTTCCATCCCTCTCAGAAATTCCCTGTGACTCTCAGCTCCTAACTCCTGTGTTCCCTTTCCTATCAATGACAAACACTAATTAGTTGTTTTGTTTACACTGTGGCTATCTCCCTCTCTCTCCCTCTCCCCTCTCTCTCTTCCTCCCTCCCTCCCTCCATTCCTTCTTCCCAACCTCTCTCCTTCTTTCCTTCCTTCTTTTTTCCCCCTTTCTTTTTGTTGAGACAGGGTCTCACTCTGTAGCCTTGGCTGGCATGGCACTCACTTGCTGTACTAGGCTGGCTTCAAACTTCCAGAGATCATCTGCCTCTGCCTCCTGAGTGCTGGGGTTAAAGGTGTGTGCCACTACTGCCCGGCGATAGCCCTAGTTTTATTTTCCTTTCTCCTTTCTAACTGTATTTGCAATGTGAGCAGCTGACTTGAAATTCCTGCCATGACTTCCTACCGTGACTGTCTGTACTTTGAACTGTGAACTGACAGAAATACTTTCCCCCTTCATTTGCTTTTGTCAGGGTAGTTTATCACAGGAGGAGGAAAGAAATGAAGATGGAACCTCAAGACAGTAGAGGACTATCAGGGTAGCTCTGGTGGCAGGGCTGGTCATAGATGGCACTGAGGGGGTTTCGGAATTTATAAGCCAGGGATGGAGCAAATTGTGACGTTCTCATCTTTAGAACGTATGAAGGTTTTCTTTTTTTTTTTTTGTGACATTTTGTTTAGTTTGTGGTCTTAGAACTTGTGATGGTTTGAATGAAAATGACCCATAGGGAGTAGCACTATTAGGAGGTGTGACTTTGTAGAAGTGGGTGTGGCCTTGTTGGAGTAGGTGTGATCTTGTTGGAGTAGGTGTGGCCTTGTTGGAGTAGTTGTGGCCTTGTTGGAGTAGGTGTGGCCTTGTTGGAGTGGGTGTGGCCTTGTTGGAGGAAGTGTGTCACTAGTGGTTGGGCTTTGAGGTTTCAAATACTCCAGTCAGGCCCAGTGTCGCTCTTTCCCAGCTGCCTGAGGAGCAGGATGTAGCACTCTCAGCTACTTCTCCAGCACCGCATCCTCCTGTGTGTTGCCATACTTCCCACCACCGCGACAATGAAATAAACCTCTGAACTATAAGCCAGCCCTAGTTGTTTTCTTTTATAAGAGTTATTATGGTCATGGTGTCTCTTCACAGCAATAAACCCTAAGACAGAACTGTTAAGTAAAACATATCAGACAGCTGTTTCATTGGACTGAACACCTGAGTTCAGCTTCAGTGAGCCAACCCAAAATGTTCACCAGTTCAAAATGAAGTTATTTGACCTTATGAGAGCTCAAGGGAGACTTTGTTACAGACTCTTTGGGGGAATAAGCACTCGGAGATCAATGAAAGTGGAAGAGAGATGTCTGGACTGAAACCAGGACACCCCTGAAAGGTTTGTGTCCTGGGTCCAGTTTGCATTTTCATTTTTATACTCCAAACCACAGGGAGGGGCGGGCAAGCAAGTGAAATGTTACAGAAGCTATGGAGCGGGTCAGCCTTTTAAAGCCGGGTGTTCTAGGTGACAGAGGTCAGCTTTTGCGGCGAGTTGTTGAGGTCATTGTATTTCTCCAGGTTGCTCTGTTCTAGTAGCAAAGCAAAGTCCTGTTTGGAAATGGACAGAGCTTTACATAAATCTAATAATTGACCTTTTCTCTCTTATTCTGCTTCGACATGACAGCTGCCTCTACACCAGGCTGGTTTGATCAGGCTTAAGGACGTCCCTTCTCTACCACTCAGAAGGAAAGTTACTGACATTAATCAACTACTTTTTGTGTTATGGTGATTCCTTGTTCCTGTTAATGCCGCTTAATAAAAAAAAAAATGACAGTTCTGTTATGCCCAGCTTAACATGTCTTAACATGTATTTTTAGATGTAAAAGGAAGAAGTAAAAGTATCATTGCTGTAGATGATTTGATACTATGTACATAAGTGACTCTAAAAATTGCAATAGGGAACTCCCACAGCTGATAAATACTTAAAGCAAAGTAGCTGGATGCATGATTAACTTTAAAAAAAAAAAAAAGAACTGTAGCCTTCCTATATACCAAAAAACTGAGAAGGAAATCAGAGAAACAACATCCTTCCCAATAGCCACAAATAATATAAACTGTATTAGTGTAACTCTAAGCGAGCAAGCGAAGAATTTGTATGACAAAAATGTCAAGCCTCTGAAGAAAGAAACTGATGAAGATATCAGAAGATGAAAAGATCTCCCATGCTCATGGATCAGTAGGATTAACATAGTAAAGATGACCATCTTATTAAAAGCAATCTACAGATTAAATGCAATCACCATAAAAATTTCAACACAGTTCTTTACAGATCTTGAAAGGACAATTCACAACTTCATATATAAAAACAAACAAACAAAAAAAAAACCCCAACAAGATAGCTAAAAGAATCCTGTACAATAAAAGAACTTCTGAAGGTATCATCATCCCTGAATTCAAGCTGTACTACAGAGAAATAGTAAGAAAAACTGCATGATATTGGCATAAAAAACATTGCTTGGTCAATGGAATTGAATCAAAGACCTAGTCGTAGATCTACAAACTTATGGACACCTAACTTTTGATAAAGAAGCCAGAAATACACACTAGAAAACAGAAAGCATCTTCAACAAATGGTACTTTCAAACTGGATGTCTGCATGTAGAAAAATGCAAATAGACCTATATTTATAGCCCTGCACAAAACTCAAGTCCAAGTGAGTCAAAGACCTCAACCTAAAGCCAGACACACTGAACCGGATAGAAAGTGGGGAATAGCCTTGAACTCATTGGCACAGGAGACAACTTCCTGAACAGAACACCAATAGCTCAGGCAGTAAGATCAACAAAATGGGACCTCATGAAACTGAAAAGCTTTGTAAGGCAAAGGACTCCACCAATCAGACAATGAAGCAGCCTACAGAATGAGAGATTTTTACCACCTCCACATCCAATAGAAGGTTAATATCCAAAGTGTATAAAAAACTCAAGAAACTAGATATTAAAACATCAAATAATACAATTAAAAAATAGGGTACAGATTTAAACAGAGAACTCTTAATAGGAGAATCTCAAACGGCTGAGAAACACTTAAAGATGTGTTCAACATCTTTAGCTATCAGGGAAATGCAAATCAAACTTACTTTGAGGTTCCATCTTACACCTGTCAGACTGGCTAAGACCAATCACACAACTGAGAGCTCACGATGGCATGGGTGTGGAGCAAAGGGAACACTCCTCTGTTGCTGGTGGGAGTGCAAACTTTTACAGCAACTATGGAAACCGGTATGGTATTTCCTCAGAAAGTTGCGAATTTTTCTACCTCAAGATCCTGTTGTACCACTCTTGGGCCTATACCCAGAGTATGTTCCATCCTACCACACGGATGCTTGCTCAACCATGTACATCACAGTCTATTATTCATTTATATTTTTATTATTTTATCATAGTCAGAAACTGAAAACGACCTAGATGTCCCTTGACAGAAGAAAGGATAAAGAAAATGTGGTACATCTATCTACACAATGGAATATTACCTATCTGTTTAAAAAAAAAATGACATCATGAAATTTGCAGGCAAATGAATGGAACTAGAAAAAATCATCCAGAGTGAGGTAACCCAAACCCAGAAAGGTACTTATGGCACACATTCACTTATAAGTAGATATTAGCTGTTATGTAAATGATAAACAAGCTCCATTCCATAGACCCAGGAGGTTAGGTGAAGAGGAAGGGTCTAGGGGAAATACGTGGATCTCCCTGGGATGGGACACAGAGTAGATTTTACAGGTGGGGACAGGAGGGAGGACCAGGTTGGGGGTGAAGGAAGGCTGGAATTGGGTGGTCCTTGGAGGAATCTGTGGAAACCTAGTGCAGTGGAAACTTCCTGGAATCTATGAAGGTGATCCTGATGAGGACGCCCAGGAATGGGAGAGATGGAGTCTCAGCTGGCCGTCTCTCGTTGCCAGGCAAGGCTTCCAGTGGCAGGACTAGGTTGCGTTCAGTTGAGCTGTTGGCTAAGGGGGCCCCATAAACAACCCTAAACAACCAAGGCTGTTGCTAAGACAAATGGTTACTCTCTGCAAACTGATAGTAGAGTCCCAGTTGCCAAGAACAACATCCACATAGCTCACTGAGCGTGGAGGGGCTGAGTTGTTTGACTACACGGAGCCTTCACCCCTAAGTCTCTCTGGTGAGGAAAAGTACTTTGTAGGCTTCTGAAAAAGAAACTTGGAAACCAACCCAGCCACAAAACCTTTGACATAAAATCTGTCCTGTCTGCAAAATATGCCACCCTTGGTGGCACAGAACTTATAGGAGTAGCCAAGTAATGTCTGATTTGACTTAAGGTCACTCTATAAGAAGGAACCCATACCTGATACCTCTTGGGTAACCAAGAACCTGACACTAGATAGCCCAGAGATCTAGGGTAAAACTAAACACTACTTGTCTAAAAAAAAAAAAAGTATCAATAAATGACACTCCTAATGCTATTCTGCTATACTCGTAGACCAGGGCCTGACCCAGTCATCATCAGAAGGCTTCCTCCGCAGCTGATGGGAACAGATGCCAAGATCCACAGACAGAATTATGCAGAGAGTTTAAATGGGAGGTCTTCATCAAATCCTTCCTCTTAGAGCTCAGGGAGTCCCGAGGAAGAGGAGACGGAAAGGTTTTAAGAGTCAGAGTGAGTGGGGAACACGACTAAGGTCACCCTGAATCAAATAAGCAAGGCGCGCATGAATCCACAGGGATGGAAGCAGAGAGCAAAGGGCCTGCATGGGTCTGCACCAGGTCCCCTGCATGTGTGTTATACCCACTAGCTTAGTATTTTCATGGGACTCCTGACTGTCAGAACAAGTGGGTCTCTGATCCTTGTTCCTGCTCTTAGGAATCTTTCCTCCTGTTAGCTCACCAGCTTCAGTTATGATGGCTTTTGCTTAATATTATTATGTTTGATTTTGTCTTGTTTGGTTCTTATCTCTTGGAAGCCCGTTTCTTTCTAATGAGAGACAGAAAGGGAGTGGATCTGGAGGGGACAGAAGATGAGAGGGAACTGGGAGGAGTGGAGGGAGGGAAGACTATAATCAGGATATATTGCATGAGAAAAGAATCTATTTTAAATAAAATGAAAAAAAAAACAAAACAAAAGATGTCTAACTCGTGTATAATGAAGAAACCAGACAGGGCTTTGTATGTAGCTCAGTAATTGAGTACATGAGGCTAGGAGAAAGATCTCTCTCTCTCTCTCTCTCTCCCCCCCTCCCCCTCCCTCTCCTCCCTCCATCCTCTCTCTCTCTCCTATCTCTCTCCCTCCTTCCCTCCCTCCCTCCCTCCCTCCCTCCCTCCCTCCCTCCCTCCCTCCCTCTCTCTCTCTCTCTCTGTCTCTCTCTCTCTCTCTCTCTCTCTCTCTGTCTCCCTCTCTCTCTCTCTCTGTCACACACACACACACACCTACCTCAGAGGGAATAAAGAGAACAAAGAAACAAGACAAATGTAAATCATTTTACAGAAGATATGCTATAAAATGCTCATCTTGTCTCCTCTCCAGTGGCAAGGTCACGAACAGAACGGATCCAGGTGTTATGACACACATCTAGCTCTTGGAGGCTAAGATAGTAAGTTCATGGCTCCCACGGGCAACATAGCAAGATCTTATCTCAAAAACAAACCAACGAAAGCAGAAAAAAAGAGAGAAACCGTCTTGTATTGATGTGGACTAAAGGAATGTGGAAACAACTGTTAGCCCATGATTATAAGTTTAATCAAATGTTAATAAAGGATCTTATTGATACATTTTGTGAAACTTGAATAGAATATGAAAATGTGTTAGAAATGAAAATTTATTAATTTTGATGACTATGATGGTGTCTTAGTTAGAGTTTTACTGTTGTGAGCAGACACCATGACCAAGGCAAGTCTTATAAAGAACAACATTTAATTGGGGCTGGCTTACAGGTTCAGAGGTTCAGTCCATTATCATCAAGGCTGGAACATGGCAGCATCCAGGCAGGCATGGTGCAGGAGGAGCTGAGAGTTCTACATCTTCATCTGAAGGCTGCTAGGAGAATACTGACTTCCAGGCAGCTAGGATGAGGGTCTTAAAACCCACATTCACGGTGACACACCTGTTCCAACAGGGCCGCACTTTCTAATAGTCCCACTCCCTGGGCTAAGCAGATACAAATCATGACAGATGGTTACCTTTGCTTGTGAAAAACTTGTGGTAAAGTATTTCAATGTGATGTAAAGCCAGGCCTTTTTTGTCCCCCTGAAAATTTACTAATTATTGAGATGGGTATACACATTTTGAGATGGGTACCCAGCTGTTTTTGAACTTGTAAGTTCAATGATCCTCCTGCTTTGGCCTCCCAAGTAGCTGAGACTTCTCTGCCATAAATTGTCAGTTTGGCTTTTTTTTTTTTTATGCACATAAAACTTGTCTTCAAGCATTTGATTTTTTTGTTTGTTTGTTTGGTTTTTCAAGATAGGGTTTCTCTGTATAGCCCTGGCTGTCCTGGAACTCACTCTGTAGACCAGGCTGGCCTCGAACTCAGAAATCCGCCTGCCTCTGCCTCCCAAGTGCTGGGATTAAAGGCGTGCGCCACCACCGCCTGGCTGATTGTTTTAAAATGTGAAAAACATAGGAAAACATTTTAATATTTATTTTTTTTAAAAAAATTATGAGTATATGTGTATGTCTTTATGTGAGTGTATGTGAGTGCAGGTATGCACAGAAGTCAGAAGAGCGCGTTGGATCTCCTGGAACAGATGTGAGATGTCGTATTTGGACCCAAACCCCAGTTTTCTGGAAGAGTAAGTCGTCCATGCACTTAGCATCTGAGCTATCTCTCCAGCCCTAACTCCCTGACCCCACTGAAAACTGACTTTTAGAAACCAATATATGGTTCTGGAGAGATGGCCCAGCAGTTTCTGGCCTTCATGAGCACTATAAACACATGGTGCACAGACATACACGCAGGTAAAAACATCCATATACATAACATCAAATGAATAAAATCTTAGGGAATGCAGAAAAATACTTGGAAAAAAGTCTGTTTTGAGATAAGATCTTAGGTGGATCAGATTGGCCTTGAGTGTGAGATCCTCCTGCCTTCGACTCCCTAGTGCTTCACTGTCTTCAGGTTCCGATGTCTACATACATTATTTGGTATCCTTTTACTTAGGAGACTGGCATGTCCTCTCTCATTTGTTTGTTTACCTAATAATTTACACTAATATGGACTCACTGGATATTTACACTGTGGGTTATGACCCAATGCATATATATACATACATATATGTATGTATATATATGTATATATATACATATATGTATGTATATATATGTATATATATACATATATGTATGTATATATATGTATATATATATATATTTTTTCCCCATTGGATGTTTTATTTACATTTCATATGTTATTGCCTTACCCCATTTCCACCCCCGCCCAGGAACCCCCTATCCCATCACCCCTCCTCTTGCTTCTCTGTGGATGTGCTCCCACCTACCCTCTCACTCCCACCTCCCCACCCTCAAATTCCCACCCACTGGGGTGTCCAGCCTTCATGAGACCAAGGATCTCTTCTCCCACCTATGCCCGACAGGGCCATCCTCCCTTACATATACAGCTGGAGCCATGGGTCCCTCCCTAAGTGCTCCCAGGCTGGTGGTTTAGACCCTGGGAGCTCTGGTTGGTTGGTGACCCAATGCTTTTTTTAAAAAACGAATTGTGACAGACTTGGATGTTGTGAGATTTTTCAGTTGGTTCCTGGATCTTTTTGAGCAATATTATCAGTTTGTTTTTGAAACTGTGGTGGGCCGGGCAATGGTGGTGCACGCCTTTAATCCCAGCACTTGGGAGGCAGAGGCAGGCAGATTTCTGAGTTCAAGGCCAGCCTGGTCTACAGAGTGACTTCCAGGATAGCCAGGGCTGCACAGGGAAACCCTGTCTCGAAAAACAAAAAACAAAACAAAAACAAAACAAAACAAAAAAGAAAAGAAATTGTGGTGGTTTGAGTATGTTTGGCTTAGGGAGTGGCACTATTAGGAGGTGTAGCCTTGTTGAAAGAAGTGTGTCACTGTAAGGGTAGGCAATGAGACCTTCTCCTAACCACATGGGAGCCAGTCTTTTCCTGTCTGCCTTTGGATGGAGATGTAGAATACTCAGCTCCTCCTGCACCATGCCTGCCTGGATGCTGCCATGCTCCCACCTTGGTGATAATGGACTGAACCTCTGAACCTGTAAGCCAGCCCCAATTAAATGTTGTCTTGATAAGACTTGACCCGACCTGCGGGTCCTAGTTATTCGTGGGGGCGAGGAGGACCGCAACCTGAAAAAAGAAGGGCAAGAGAGAAGAAAGGACTCAAGGAAGCAATTGCTTGTCAAGAGCCATCTATTCAAATGCAAAGCGCTTTTTATAGTATGCTTTACAAGGGGAGGGGTAAGAAGGGCCAGGTGGTGGAAAAGTACAGAATCTTCATGGCCTGTGCCCTGAAACATTTCATGGTCTACACGGTACACTGCCTTGAATTATGGTTTCCCTGCTTTCCTCAGAAGATACGGTACACTGCCTTGAATCTATCTGCAGCTGCCAAGCAGGATCTTGAGGTTGCCAAGCTGCAGGTGGGGAAAGGTAGGGGGTGAGGGTAAGGGCGAGGGTCCTGGCTTCTGGCAAGACTTGCCTTGGTCATGGTGTCTGTTTACAGCAATTCAAATCCTAGCTAAGATAAACACTTCCAACCTTTTGGTACTATGAAGTAATCTAAGCTAATAATGTATATTCTTTGTATATCTCGTATAGGGATGTCTGATTCCTACATTACAGAGTGGTGTAGGAACCAGATGTGGGAAGATGTGCTCACTACTGTGGGGCTATAATTGTTTCTGGATTCTTTCAGGTGACAGGGCTAGGAATCATCGTGGGAGCATCTAAGCCATACGCACCGGATGGCCATGTCTCAGTATCCATCTGCATCTTTATCAGAATATACCAGGATGCGTGTTGATATATCTCATCCTACGCTGGTACCACATCCTGACTGCATCTCCCTCCCGGCTTATCAATGACCTTCTGTTCAACAGTGAAGAATCTCGTCTCTACCTTGTGTCATACTATCAGTATGTCATGTGACATACTGTGTCACAAGGCCCTAAAATTGAGTCATCTGAAAATTCTGAATGCCTGTGAGAAAACTAAGAACAAAACAAATGCCAAGAGTCTTGTGACCTGTTTCTTTAAAACACAGAATTTGTTCTTGGATGTATTTTCGTGTTCTTCCCAGGTGTAGCAAATAGTAGTGCGCTTACTTCAGATGACATATTATTCATTATTGTTTGCTGGTGTTATTCAATGAAATGTTTAACTTCTGTGGAAAAACACGTTTTTCCCACATGTGGCTCATCCTTGTGATTGTTTACAGCTTGAACTCATTGAGAACTTTGATTTTTCTTAACTCTCAGTATAGATTGGCTGATGCTCTGAATAAGTTGGCTATTGCATAAGACATTCTGGTCTGCCTCATTTATTGGCTCTGTTCTCCTAGGTCTCACCCGCACCTCTAGAGCAGTAGACGTCATGTATTCATTTTTTTTCTTACTCAGTGTCCATACTCTTGTGAGCAACAGTTTTTGAACTGAAGGACACTATAGAAATTTCAAGACAGAAAGTTCTTAGTGTCTTAAGAGATTGATTAAAAAAAAAAACAACAACCCAAAATACCTAAGATTTTCTTAGATAACAGCTTCTGGAAGTGTTTTGGATATATGGGTAGAATTGGCTCATCAGCTGGTCCCAACTGCTGAGGCCCATTCTGGGCTCAGTCTCTTTATCTCTCTTTATCTTTGTGTGTGTTTGTGTGTGGTGGGTACACATGTGTTTGCACATGTGCATGTGTGTGGAGGTCAGAGGCTGACATCAGGTGTCTTCTGCCACTCTAGTCATACAAATTGCATGGTGGCACATGCCTTTAATCACAGCACTTGGGAGGCAGGGGCAGGTGGACCTCTGTGAGTTCGAGGCCAGTGGGGGCTACGTAGTGAGTTCCTGGACTGCCAGAGATATATAGAGACCCTATCACAAAATGCAAAACAACAACAACACTGAAGCAAGGTGTTGAGCATCCAAACCCAAATCTTCATGCTTGAGTGCCATGGCGTACACATGACCCACTGAGCCCATCTCCCCACGCTATTTATTTTTATTTAATGTATACCAGTGTTTTGCCTGCATGTAAGTACACCAGGTACATGCAGTGTCTGTAGAGGCCAGCAGAGGGCATCTGATCCTTGGAACTGGAATTATAAGCAGTTGTGAGCCATCTTGTAGACGCTGGGAACTGAACTTGAGTCCTCTGCAAGATTAGCAAATGCTCTTAACTGTCAGTAGCTGCCTCTCCAGACCCTCTCCTTATTTCTTAGTATTATTCTTACTGATTTTATTTTTTTCTTTATTGGATCAATATAGACCTATTTTACTGGCATGGCATCTTTTAATTGAAAACTTGACATTCCAAGTTTTGCCTTACCGAGTGTGGCATGTATCCTAAGTATGCTTGAACTTTAAAAAAATAAAAATAAAAATAAATAAATAAATAAATAAATAAAACAAAGTTACTTGTAAACAATTTGATCTTTTCTAGGCTCAGTTTTGCTTTTTCTTAGGTGAAACAAAAAAGGCTCCGAGGGTCCACTTGTCTTCCTGTCGAGGTGAAACCGTTTCCAGATATTATGTAAAACTCTTGAAGGCTTTCTTGCTTCATAGGAATAGGGATTGCTCCTCACCCCTTTTTCCCCTGACATTTTCCCTGTGGCTTTCCTTCTGGACAGCGCAGCTTTGTGTCATATGATGTCAATGTTCAGTGGATGCACAAGGAAGAGGAGCCGCTGCACATCTCTGGATTTCTCTGTTTCTTCATCCTGTCCTTTGAATTGAAGCTGCCTTGGTTCCTTCCGGACCCGGCTTCCTCTGAGGTTGATCTCCAGGCCCTGCTCAGGCCTACCCTCTGTTTTCTCACCAGGGGAGTTCGATGGTCACTTCATTTATTGTACGCATCACCGATTTCCTCCACTGTGTCTGTGTGTAGTGCTTCCGCATCGATTTCTTAGTACATGTTGTCCTTTAAAGCTTGATTTATGCGGAAGACTGAATCTGGTCCCTGCTAACTTCTGCTACTTGTTTCTTCACTTTAAGAAGCAAATAGGAAATAATTTGAAAATACCACTCACGTCAAATCCTAGAAATACAATTGAAAATTCAAATTCAATTGAATTGAGTTCTGCTCAAATTCCTAGTCTTTTCGCAAAGACTTTGTCTTTTTGTTAAAACCAATAAGTAATATTTCTTGTATGAGTAAAATAATTTAAAACATTGCAGCTTTTAATATTTCCAAACTTAGCTTGTCCTTGTCTTTTTGTAATCATTAAAAAAAAAAAAAAGATTCAGAATTATTTTCAAGAAACAATACCCACAGCATTTTTGGCATTTAAAAGTGCATCCATACATGCTGCAGTTTAAAGCAGGCGTGTGAAAAACAAAACAAGACTGAATTGGCACATCTTTTTAAAAGAATTGATTAATAAGCCTGCTTAAAAGTACCCGAAGATTACTTCAGTCTGGCTTTTCTGATTTTTCTGTTTCTCCAAGATCCTACTCTGTTGTTCTGCAGTCAAGGAAAAAGTCCGGCGGTGGTAGGGAGCCCCTCCTGTAGTCCGAAGCTTCGGGTTGCAACCACCAACCAAGTCAGCATGGGGTGTCCTGCAGCACGCAGCATTCTGGGTATTGTAGTTCCCCCATCTCTAGCGCTGCGTGGGTAGTGAAGTGCGCGCGCGTCATCCCGGTCGGTGTACTTCCGCATCCTGCAGTCGTCACCTGTGCCTGTGGACGATCCTCCCGCGGTTCTGGTGAAGAAAGTGCAGAAGACCCCGGCTCCTGCAGATCCCTCCAGGCGGAGAAGAGTCCGGAGAGCTGGCGTGGGCCACTCACAAGGTTCAGGTGTCTGCCGCTGCTCCATCGTCGATGCATGGAGTCTTTGGGAGTGGAATCAACAGTTCTGCCCATCTCAGAGGAGGGTTTTGGTGAAGACCCTTGGGTGGGGATGGAGCCATGTGAGAATGGCATTTGGGGTCCAGTACCTTGTCCTAGACAAGCTGCAGGTCAGTCTGGCCTGCTTCCCAGGCTATGACGCTGTAGGTGTGTCCCCTGTGTTAGTGCGAGGTCAGGGAGATTGGACTTGGGGCACCTAGATGTCACCTTTCCACTCCCATTCTCCTTTGAGAGTAGGGGGTGAGGGATAGGAGCCATCCTCCACAGGAAGAAACATCTGAATTGGTGAGGACAGGAGTCTTGGCTGCGCTCATCATAAATTTGGAAATACAGCTTGGTCTCTAGGACCAGTGTACTTGCGGAGGCTTGCCTTGCGGGAAAACATACAGAATCGCCCGATTGAATGCAATGACAAAAACCAGGAGACTGGGGCCAGCTTTGAAGTTTGGGGTCTTGGTGTGTGGCAAGGCTTGTGTGTGTATGTGGTGTGTGTGTATGTGGTATGAGTGTGTGTATGCACACTCGTGTGCCTATGTGTGTGTGTGTGTGGCCTTTGTACACGTTGTGGGCTTCTGACTTTGTGTGGAAGGGACATTTCCCCCATGTCCCAGAGCTTGTTGGCTCCCTGAATTTCTGGACGTGAATCTTTTTCTTTTTAGTTCTCTGAGTAATCCATACAACTCATTTTGACTATAATTACCAACAAAAATTCTTCCCCGATCTACCAGCCTTCTCTACCCACCCATCTTTGTGGCATGTACTGGCTGGTTTTGCGGGTCAACTTGACACAAGCTGGAGTTATCACAGAGAAAGGAGCTTCAGCTGAGGAAATGCCTCTATGAGATCCAGCTGTAAGGCATTTTTCTCAATTCGTGATCGATGGGGGAGGGTCCATTGTGGGTGGTGCCATCCCTGGGCTGGTGGTCCTGGGTTCTATAAGAAAGCAAGCTGAGCAAGCCAGGGGAAGCAAGCCAGTAAGTAACATCCCTCCATGGCCTCTGCATCAGCTCCTGCTTCCTGACCTGCTTGAGTTCCAGTCCTGACTTCCTTTGGTGATGAACAGCAGTGTGGAAGTGTAAGCTGAATAAACCCTTTCCTCCCCAACTTGCATCTTGGTCATGATGTTTTGTGCAGGAATAGAAAGCCCGACTAAGACAAGGCATATCTTTTTTGTTTTAAAACACTTTAAGACTAACCTATGCTGAATTCAATATTCTTAACTATTGCACTGGATTGAGATTGGCTTACCATAGGCTATTATACTCTTAGAGAAAACCGTCTCCTCCTCTCCCAGGCAGTAAGTAATTGCTGGTAGCTCCATACTAGGGATTTGGTGCCAAACTCCTATCTCTATGGGGAGATTTGTTCTGGCTTGGGCTTGCACAGGTCTTGTGCATGGTGTTGTAACTGCTGTGAGTTCATGTGTACAGTTGCCCTATTGTGGCCTGAAGACATTGTTTCCCTGGAGTCAACTACCACCTCTGGCTCTTACATCCTATTGCTAGCCAAGCCTTGGCTGGGGTATTGTGGTCTTTATGTTCCATTACGGCTGAGATGTCTGCAGGTTTATTCTCTACACCTTGGCCAGATATGGGTCTCTGTATGTTTCATCATTTATTCAAACAGAAGCGTCACAAATGAGGATGGAGAGAGAGGCATTAATCTGTGGGCAAACCAATAAATAATTACAGATTTGCTTAATACTATATTTGTTTAGCAGTACAGCGGTTAGTAGATCCTTCTCTAGGAGCTGTTGAATGTCTACATTGGTTCTTGTGCTGATAATGGTATGGATTCCATCTTGTGGAGAGACACTTAAATCCAATCCAAAGTGGTTGGTGACTCCCATGATGCTTTTGCAACTATTGTGACAGTAGACATATCTGTCTATCTTGCTAAGGCCAGTCATCATTGGAGTTTTCAGGGCTTGTAGCTAGGTCTGATTGGTGACTAATTTTTTTTTACTCTGGTAGCATGCACAGCACCTTTTAGCAGTTGAAAGCTAGTCAGAAGTGATGAAGTTTCCAGGTCAGGACCAGCTTGATTTCTTCATGTTCTTTGGCTCAAATATGTGGCAATAGGGTCTTACTGTCAAGCTTTGGAGGGTAACCAAGAACATTGGCGATAGCTTGTGATATTTGGGGAAGATCTTCTGGACCTTAATGGCTAACAACTCCAAAAGAGGTACCCCATTCCTAGCAATGGACTTTTAGTTTATTAGTCTCTGGTATCTACTGGGGGGAGTTCATTGTTACAGGATAACTACATTTTGTATATTGAGGCTTCTATGGTAGTAGGTTTCCACATCCTTTTTCAGAAAGGTATTTAGTGTTATTTTTCCCTCTCTGAGGACTTTCAATTTTTGACTTTACAGTATGAAAACATTACACTCAGTCCTCACCTCAAAGTGTGGATTTCTTTGGAGTTGGCTCCTTTCTGGAAGACTGTGCCACAGCCTGTTTGTGAGTGAGTCCAGCTGCCCCTGCACCCTCAGGGCAAGGACCAGTTCTGGTTTGTGTCTTCACTGGGTCATTTTGAACAGGGCTATTGCAGAATACTATGCCCTGAGCATAAGAGTTGCCATCTTCATCAGGACAGTTCAGACTACTTGGGACTGGGTACGTTTCTAAGTTTGTTCCCCATCCACGCTCCCCATCCCCAATACTACATGGTCTTGATTACTGCTGCTTCGGAAGTTGTGATCTTTGGCAGCGTTTGGTTTTGTTCTTCAGTACTGTATTAACTCTTCTGTGTCCTTTGTCCTTTTATATGAATTTGTGATTTTTAAAAATATCTGTAAAGCAATTCCCCAAGATTCTGATGGGGATGTGTTTGTATCTGTAGCCCTGGTTAGAGAGAATTGGCACAAGGGTGGAGTTTCCTTCTTCTTACATGATATATGTCTTCACTTAATTGCATCTTTCATTTCTATGAGCACACTGTAGCTGTCTTCAGACACCAGAAGAGGGCATCGGATCCCATTACGATAATTGTGAGCCACCATGTGGTTGCTGGGAATTGAACTCAGGACCTCTGGAGGAGCAGGCAGTGCTCTTAGCTGCTGAGCCATCTCTCCAGACTAGATCTTTCATTTCTTTCTTTTTTTTTAAAGATTTATTTATTTATTTTATTTATGAGTACACTGTCGCTGTCTTCGAACACACCAGAATAGGGCATCCAATCTCATTTCGGATGGTTGTGAGCCACCATGTGGTTGCTGGGATTTGAACTCCCTACCTCTGGAAGAGCAGTCAGTGCTCTTAACCGCTGAGCCATCTCTCCAGCCCCAGATCTTTCATTTCTTTCAGCAAGGTTTTGTAGTTTTTCTCATAGCCATCTATCTCATAATTAGAAAAATTATACTTAGTATGTCTTTGTTTGGATGTTATTGTGGTATACAGTTTTCATCACAAATTCTAGTGGTTCATTGCTAGTGTATAGGAAAGTAATATTTTATGATTAACTTGGTATCTACCAGTTAAAGTAACTTGCTTTAGGAGTTTTTGTTGATTTTGTGGGGTTTCTCTCCATAGTTACACCATCTATAGACCAAGTCAGAGTTCTTTCTTTCACTGACTACTTACAGTATGTCTCTGTAAGGTTTACATGTTACGTTTGATTGACACGTCCTTTAAGTACCTATTTATTCCACGAGAGCATCCATCCCTATATATGTTAATACTTTTATTTGTTGAGGGCATCATATTTAATAATATTTATAAATGTCAATTCATCATTCAGTACTTTTGCTTTGCTTTTTAATAATGACTGTCATTTTCCTCCATACCCCCAAGGGTCATGATTACACCTAGTGATACTTACAATTTTCTAACATTGTCTCATGCCCTGTTCATACTTAACTCTCCTTAGTGGTCTTTTCTCATTCATGTGTGTAAGCCAGGATCCGGGCCAGGTCACATACAGCATGTGAGCAATGGTGTTCTCCTGTCTGTAATTAGGAGAAGATCTCCCTTTACTTCTTCCGTAAACTGTTTATGAGGTTGACTTTCTATAGAATGGGGAAAACGCTGCTGATGGCCTAAATTCCAATTGACATTTCAAATCTTGGGAGCCTCATCTTGGTTTTGTGAGTGGGTGTAGCCAGGGTCTCACAAGAAGAGACCAGGCCTCTTCTCAGCTCCAGTTCTCCCCCAGATCTTCAATCTGGAATTCTCCTGCTCTTTCTACTTTGGATTTCCTGGACTCTGTCCTTTAGCCTCCAGGCAGGTATGGATGGGAAGCTTCTGTTTTCAGTGTGCCAGGGAGCTTTCTCTTTCAGTGAGCGCTTGCTTGCTGAGGGGCGATTCTGAGTTTTTCCCAGCTGTTACTCAGTCAGAGATGGGGCTTGACCTTGTGACTGGCTCAGATCTGTGGGTTCTCTTTACTGGTTACCTGGGCTGTAGAGATGCTTGCTGTCTGTGAACCTGCCTACCTCACCTCTACCAGGTCCCTACGTTCTGCTCAGTCAGGAGACTGGGGCATGATGGGTCTTCTTCCTAAGTGTTCTTGCTTTTCTTCTTGTTCCTCAGATTGGACTCTGAAAGCAGACTCCTCTCCAGGGAGAATATTCTGGGACGTGGGAAATGGCCCCAGGGCTCCTGACAACCAGAGACAAGGTGAGTCCTGGCATTTCCCATTCCCCTTTGCCCATTTACTGTCTGCAGTCTTCCTTGAGGGTGTAAGGCAGTGCCTACCTCCATCTGGGAGGTCTAACCCATCTTACCTGGAGCTTTCTATAAGATTTCTTTCTTGATTCATGACAAAAACATTTCCCCAATAGTTAACTATGATTATCCCACAGCTAACCTGAAAACACAGGATACCCAGTGATTCCAAAGGCCTAATAAGAGGTGTATATGAAGGCCATCCCTCCTCATGTGTGTGCATATACACACTGGGGTAGGGAAGCCAGAAGCCAGCCTTGGGTGCCATTCTTCAGGAGTCATCTGTTTTGTTCCTTTGAGACAGAGGCTTACTGATTAAGTCAGGCTGACCTAGTGAGCACCAGGGATCCAGTCTGCACCTCCCAGCGCTGGGATGTCGGCACCTGGCTTTCTGCATAGGTGCTGGGGATTAAACTCGGGCGTTTATGTTTTTAAGGCACACCCTTTACCAATAGCTGCCTTCCCAGCCTCTAGGATGGATTTTGAAAGATTTTGGGAACTGGAGAGCTGCAGACATTTTTAAAGGAATGACTCAGACCTTGTGACTGCAGGCTGTCCTTTACTATGTCAGACGCTTGCACTAGCCAGTAGTCTTTGATACATGCGTCTTCCTGTAGAGGTGAAGATGGTGTACCTTCTGTGTGCGTGTGGTATATGGATGGCTTTGGTTTTGTGACCACCATGCTTTGTGTTTGAGGTTTCTTATATATGTGCTCCTTGACTGATGATGTTCTGAAAGCCCATTGTAACTTGAATATACCATAAGTAGAAACTGGATTTCATACACTCAGTGTACCACAGGTAGGAACCTGGTCTCACAGGGCACCAGAGAGCACCAGTTACTTGCCCTTGTGATCACACGGCTCACTAGGAGCTCACCCTTATTGATACTGACTAGCTCGGCATCAGTGGAGTACTGGGTGTTTGTGTTCAGGAAGAAGTCAAAGTTTAGAATCAGAGACTAGCCTCTATCGAATGACCGAATATAACTTTATACTGCTGTAGAATGAAGAACACATGCTAAACCATTTTAAAGCGACAAGCATCCATGCTTCAAAGATTGGAAGGTGGTGCTTAAACGTCTGGATCGGGCTGTGTGACAGGGCAGCCGATAACGCTCTTGTCCTGTAAGTTTGAGGACCTGAGTTTGATTTCTGAGAACCCATATTTTTTAAAAAAGGGTCAGGGGAGGCTGGAGGATGACTCAGCAGCGGGTAAGGGCATTCTGGGTGTGACGGTGCACACCTTTAATCCTAGCACTCAGGAGGCAGAGGCTGGTTTATCTCTGAGTTCAAGGCTAGTCTGGTCTACAGATGGAGTTCCAGGACAGGTGGAACAGAGAAACATTGTCTGCCTTGAAACAAAAAACAAACAAACAGACAAGCAGGCTCTGTGGAGGGCTGGAGTTTGGTTCCTATCACTCACATTGGTTGGCTCACCACCACCTGTAACTCCGGCTCCAGGGAACCTGGAACCCTCTTCTGGCCTCCCTGGGGCAGCTGCGTTCATGTTCACATACATACATAATAGACGTACACATACACACACACATACATAGTCAGAGGATGGCAAGATGGCACAGTGGGTACAGGCACCTGCTGCCAGTGACCCCAGTTTGATCCCCGTGAACTCACATGGTAGACAGAGAGAACCAAGTCTTGCAAGTTGTCCTCTGACCTCTATACACATGCTGTGGTATACATGTACCAACCCTCCCCCCTTCAACACAAATGAATGTTAAAACGTGTTAAAACAATTCAAGTGGTGCTGTGTGCTTGTAATCCCAGTGTTGGGAACGCAAAGATAGGTAGATCTCTGGGCTCACTGCCCAGGCAGCCCAGATTACTTAATGAGTCTTAGGCCAATGACAGGTCTTGTCTCAAAAACCAAGGTGGACAACACTGGAGAAATGACAGCTGAGGTTTATCTCTGACTGCCATATGCATGCATATGCATGTCCGAGTGCTGGGATCAAAGGTGTGTCCCACCACACCTGACAAACATGAAATGTTCATCATCAACAGTGTTTTTAAAAATTGTATTTTCAGTTACTATATTGTGTATCAGATCCAAATTGCATAGAAAAATCCAACACACACACACACACACACACACACAATATCTAATATCTAATATACAGTATACAATATATAATAAATATATAATATACAATATGTAATATACAGCATACAATATACAATATACAACATATAATATAATACAATATACAACATGCAATATGCAATATACAATATATAATATATAATATATAAAATATCAAATATACACTATATAATATACAATATATAATATACAATATATAAAATATAAAATATACAATATACAATATATAAAATATATAAAATTAATATATAAAATATAATATATAAGTATTATATATGTATATATATGTCATATATATGGATATTGCTTGAAAGTTGAATTATAACATTAAAGGGCTGGTAGGTACAGGATAGTAGCTAATTAGAAATCATTTAACAGCCCTTCATTGCATCTTAAGTTTTTTTCAAAGTCTGCTACAAACTATAATATGTCTTACAAAAAAATAATAACCACACTTCAGGCTCCATTACTGCAAAGATCCCCATTTAATTAGAAGACCCATCACTGAA
Source organism: Grammomys surdaster (assembly GCF_004785775.1). Taxonomy (NCBI): domain Eukaryota; kingdom Metazoa; phylum Chordata; class Mammalia; order Rodentia; family Muridae; genus Grammomys; species Grammomys surdaster. Next base: position 1,706,261 of record NW_021604595.1, read on the forward strand.
ATTTTAAATGTTAAAATGGGGGCTGGAGAGAAGGCTCAGTGGTAAAGAGCATGTGTTGCTCTTGCAGAGGACCTGGCATGGTTATTCATGACTATCGGTAACTTCTCTTCCAGGGCATCCAACCTCCTCTTCTGAACTTTGCACCAGGCATGCATGTGGTGCAGAGATACACATACAGGCAAAACACTCATACACATGAAAATAAAATAACTGTAAAGTTCACCCATAAGAAATTCAGTGGATTTTAGTATACTATCAACTAGTGTGTATTAAATTGAACAGCCTTCACCACCATAATGTTTTCATCACTTCCAATTTTACCCTATACTCTCTTCTTCCAGCTTCTGTTAACCACTGTGGTGGTTTGAGTAGGAATGGCTCCCATAGGCTCATAGATTTGGATGCTTGGTCATTAGGTAGTGGTGTTACCTAACAGGGATAATGAGTTGTTAGTTTGTTGGAGTAGGCGTGGCTTTGTTAGAGGAAGTGTGTCACTGTGGGTGGGCTTTGAGGTTTCAAGGGCTCAAGCCAGGCCCAGTTTATCCCTCTCTTCCTGCTGTTAGCTGATCTGGATGGATGTCTTGCTGTCTCTCCAGCACCATGTCTGTCTGTGTGCCACCATGTTTCCCATCATGACTGTAATGGACTAAACTTCTGACCCTGTAAGCCAGCCCCAATTAAATGTTCTTCTGAAGGGGAGCCATGGTTGTGGTGTCTCTTTACAGCAATAGAACAATAACTAAGACAACCAATGTGCTTTGTGTTGTATAGATTTAGTTGTGGATATTTCATATAAATAGAATAGTTCAATTAAAAAAAGAATATGTAATAAAAATATCATAAAAGAGAAATCCAGATCTCTGTCCTCCCCCTCAAGAAACCAGTGAGCTGACAGAGGCAGTCAAACCAGTGTCTGCAGAATGATGGAGTCTAGTCGGAACTGGAAGACACTGTCGAAGGAATCAGCTGATGCTCAGTAGCTAGAGAGCTTGGTGATATTTTCAGCTGCTGACCTGCCATTGTGTTGTCCATCTGCTAAGTGACCTGCAGGAACCTCAGCAGAAAGAGCTAAGAGAACCACACACCCGGAGCCAAAAGAATTTGAGTCAACAGTGTCTCAATAAGTAGAGAGTTCAGTAAAGAAAAATTATAAAAAGAAACAATACACAAATCAGAGAGCTATAAAGCATACTGAGTGGAGCGAAAATTTCAGCGAAGGAGTTCAACAGCCTATTGGGTAGATGGACTGAAGACTGGAGATAGGTCAACTGTGTGTCCATTCTAAAGCGCAAACAAAGAATACAAGAGAAAGTAAATGAAACCAGAGCTTAAATGAAACCGGGCACCAGTATCTATACTGATGTTCACGGTGCGAATGGAGGAAAAGATAGATGGAGGAGGAGAAGAAGCAGTTTTATAAAGTCTTCGAACAAAGATCTGTACATGTAAGAAGTCCACAAACACCAAATAAGATAAAAATTGACAAAACAAAACAAAACACCATGATTTTAATAACCAAAGACAGGACTTTTGAAGCAGTTAAATGAGAGGTGACTCATTTCCCACGAGAGATCATCCGTGTGACTGAGCTGATTTCTTATCGGAAAGCCAACACCAGTCAGTGAGATACCCAATGGGTAAGAAAGAGTAACGTGATCTCTTTACTTGGAACCTGATCCAATACCTTAAAGCTGTCAAGTACTTTTCCTTAGTCTGTATATTTGCCCCAAGAGTCATATGTTGAAACAAGATAGGATCTCGGAGAGGAGATTAAGTCATGGGGGCAGGACTCTCAGAAAAGACTGACCTCATAAGGGCCTAAAGGGAACTAACTTGGCCCCCCATGTCTCCTTCATCCCATGTTTCCTATGAGGATGGTGTTTGTCCCCTGTAGAGTTTACAAGACAGCTGTCTTGGGAACAAACAAAGCCCTGCATTAACACTTCCAGTTGACTTCTAGCACCATGAGAAAGAAAAATTTCAAGCATTTGATTAGATCATCATGAGTCAAATAACTTTTTGTTTCAAGAGAAAAAAAGATGGTTAGAGTTAGCAAATTGATCATCAGAGTAATAAAATTTGCACTATACATAACCAACACACACACTCCAGTTCTATCTATCTTACCACTGATCTGTTTGAGAATAATTAAAGAAGAAACAATTCCTTCAAAATAGCAAAATTCCTGGAAATAAATTTAACCAAGGAAGCCAAAGATTTGTTCACAAAAACATTTCTGGAAAAAAAAAAAAGACTTCAAGAAGTAGAAAAGTTTTTGCTTACAGTCCTGGCACCCTGAATGATTGGGGGAAGCTAAGGAGGGCCAGGTCTGGATGGGAGAAAGGCTTTCTGTGCTTGTGATTGGATGACAGTACCACCTAAGTGATCCAGAGATTCAGCTCAATTCGTGTAAAGTGCCAGTGACTCTGGTGTGGAATCCTGCACACATCAAAGACTTAGTATCAACGCTGCACCTTCCTCCAAAGCTAGAAGAGGAGGGAACACCTTTAAAATTCCTTTTATGGAGGAGAATCATCCTGATACCCAGACCAGACAGGTCCTGTTCAGAAGAAGGTTAGAGACCATCATGTCTTGAAACCAACACCTGACAGTGCTTGTTAAACTGTGGGAATAAATCTATGCTATCTTACCATAAAGTTTATCATTTTCACTGTTTTAAATGGACAATTCAGCATCATCAGGTACACTCACGGCTGTGTAACCGTCACCACCATCCTTCAGGAAAAAGAAGCGCAGCCTTTCTCCCTTTGTGATGGGCATATTTCACCTGGAGTAATATTTTCAAGGTCTATTCTAGAAAACACAGGTTAGGATTTCCCTTTTAACGTCAGTGTGCGCTACAGTTCATGTCACCGTTTGTCACCAGTTGTTAGCCACCTGGGTTGTTCCCACCGTTAAGTTGCTGTAGATGAAACTGCTATGAACATTATCCCACCGTGTTCTCGGTTGGTGCTTTCAATGTTTTGGAATTGCTGTTGAACAGTTATCAAACTCTCCTGTAGAAGTGTCTCATTTTATGTTCCTGTCAGGAGTGTGCAAAGTTTCAGTTTCTCTGTATACTTTATTTTTTTTTATTTTTATTTTTGAGACAGAGCCCTGTGTATCTCTTGGATGTCCTGGAACTTGGTCTGTAGCCTCGAACTCACAGAGATCCACCTGCCTCTCCCTCCTGAGTGCTAGGGTTAAAGGTGTGTACCACTGCCTGGCTCTCTGTATCCTTTAATGACCTGTTTCTTTGATTTTTGATAACAACTATTCTGACGCTTGCATGCTAATGGTGAAGAGCTGAATTCACGTTTTTCTTAGGACTCAGGATAAGCATAGGATGTCTGTCTACTCATTCATTGTAATGCTAGAACAAAAAGTGAGGAGAGAGAGTTAAAAGCACACAGATCATAAACTATTCTAAACATGAACTGAAACGGTTCTTATTTCCATGTGACATGATCGTCCCTGTAGAAAATCTCAAGGAACTTAGCAGAAAAACTTCTTAGGGCTCATGAGTGAGTTCAGCTAGGTTATATATAAATAGCAATATCACATGTCCTGTATATTGTAGCAGTGAATATGCATCCAAACTCCAGGCCATCAAGATCACACACACAATACACACAGAAATTCTGAAGTGTAGTATAATAAAAATCCTTGTAGAATCTTAGTGCTGGAAATTACATTTTGCAAAAAAAGAAAATCGTCTCTCTGTCTGTCTCTGTCTCTGTCTGCCCCCCCCCATACACACATTGTAAAGGCTGGAAGATTTGACATAGTAAGGAGGTCAGTTTTCCCCAAATGGAAGTACATGATATGCTAGCTAGGTTTGAGTCCACTTGACATAAGCTATAGTCAAAACCTCAATTGAGAAAATGCCTTCAGGATTGGGCCAACCTATGGAACATTTTCTTGGTTGGTGATGGTTGGGGAAGGCCTAGCCCATTGTGGAAGGTGCCATTCTTGGGCTGGCTGTCCTGGTTCGATAAGAAAGCAGGCTGAGCTGGGCTGGAGAGATGGCTCAGTGATTAAGAGCACTGACTGCTCTTCCAGAGGTCCTGAGTTCAATTCCCAGCAACCACATGGTGGCTCACAACCATCTGTAATGGGATTCGATGCCCTCTTCTGGTGTGTCTGAAGACAACTACAGTGTATTCATATAAATAAATAAACCTTAAAAAAAAAAAAAAGAAAGAAAGCAGGCTGAGCAAGCCAGAGGGAGCAGGCAGTAAACAGCATCTCTCCATGGTCTCTGCATCAGCTCCTGCCTCCAAGTTCCTGCCCTGTTTGAGTTCCCATCCTGGCTTCTTTCAGTGATGGACTATGATATGGAAGTGTAAGTCAAATAAACCTTTTCCTTCCTAACTTGCTTTTGGACATGGTGTTTAATCACAGCAATGGAAACCCTAACTAAAACCCATGGTAAACAAATTCTGGTAAAGTTGTAGCAGTTTCTACAAAGTTACTCTAAAATTGGTATAGGAAGGCACAGTGTATTTTAAAATAGCTAAAGTAACTTTTAAGTAACATTTATCGACTGTGTGTGGTGGTGTGTATCTAATCCCAGTTACCCAGGACACTGTGGTAGGAGAGCTGGAAGTTGAGCCAGTGTGGACAGTACAGCAAGAACCACTTCAGGTAAAGTGAATGAAATGAAGAGTAAAGTAGAAGGATTTAGTTTTCCTGATTTTAAGCCCTGCTCTATAGCCACACTAGTTAAAACTGGCTTTCAAAGGTCTTGTATATGCCTAGAGCAAAACAGGAAACCCAGCGTTTCTGGGTTCTATGTATGGAACTGGTGTCCATATAAGGAGGTTGTCTTCAACATACAACAGTAAGGTTCAGGGTAGAAAGCAGGACCTGTACACCTCCTGCCGTTAAGTCACCACAATCTTACTGCCTTGGTTCTGGATAGTGACTGACACTGGTTACTGGTTTTAGCCAGGCTGCTGCTCTCATGAGCAGGGATGTGTTCTTTGTTATAGGCGTTAATGGCCTTCCATGACGTGGCTGTGGCCTTCAGCCAGATGGAGTGGGAGCTGCTGAGTCCTGCTCAGAGGATCCTGTACAGGGAAGTGATGTTGGAGAACTACAGCCATCTGGTCTCCCTGGGTAAGGCTGCCCTGTTTTAAGTCTTGGAGGCTATCTGTGGGTGTGTTAAACGTCTGTGTAGCCGCCAACATGCTCTGTTCTTTAGAATGTCTGTGTTTTGCAGTGAAGAGTGTGTGCACCTGTACACATGTGTGCTTGTGAATGCAGTGACCGACAGTGTGTTTCTAGGGATGATTACCCTGCTTTTGACACAGGGTCCTCTGCCCTTTTCGTTCTTTCATAATATTCTGATACTCTTTCCCTGTTCCTCTACTTCCCTTCTGGGTGTTTGATATCTCCTACGTTGGCCCGGAGTTCTGTTGTAGCCTCTCTAGCCGCTAGCCTAAGGTCACTTTGGGTTTGTTTTCTTGTGACTAGGAATTGCATTTTCCAAACCGAAACTCATCATGCAGCTGGAACAAGGGGCGGAACCCTGGAGAGATGGCAGTGGATGCTTTCTGGAGCTTTGTCCAGGTAAGAGGAAGACTCTGGGAAGGTGAGGTTACGAGGCATTGAGGGGCTCCCTCAGACAAGGGAGGGGCCCACTCTGACATGCTAAGGGAGCTCTCCTGTAGGCCTCCGGGGCTCCAGGTAAGGCTGCCTCTCTCCCTCCCTCTCGCACTTAGGGGAAGGTCAACCCCGTAGGGCACCTGATTTCTCGGCTTGGCTCCTGCAGCACTTTTAGGTTTTCCTCTCGCGTCCTTACCAGTCTCGCTTTTGATCTTCAACACAGTGCCTGCCCTTCGAGACCGACTAGGCTGTGCCCGCTGAACGCTGTTCCTTTTCTGTACTTGACCCAGAAACGGCCCTGTAAATCCCCACAGCTTTGTTTTCTTTATGATAGTTTAACTTGAAGACGTGTGGTAGTCTGACAGCCCCTGGGGGGGCTAGGAGCCCATTGTCCACCAGGGGGCAGGCGTGTTCTTTCTCAGACTGTCCAGCTTCCCCACCTCCTTCCCTGTTCACATTCCATGGCTGCCCCAGTCCTTTTATCCTACTCCGTGGGTCCTTCAGGACACCGCACTATTTTGCGCTCTACATCTGTGTGACACAGGCTTGGCTGTGTCACACAGACTGTCTGAAGCAGGTAAGAGCACTGCCCCAGTGGCGGTGTGAGAACTCTTCAGACGCATCCTTACCAACGTGGGGTACTGTCTGACCCCATTTCCCCCATCTTTCTGGAATCTCCTGGGGTTTTAGGTGGCTAATATGAATATCTCATGTGATCTGTCCCAATCTGGGAGTGATGGACTGCTTTAGATATTTTCCCACGTTGTAGTTAATTTTTCTTTTGTTACTGATCACAGTCGTAAAATTTCCCCCTCCGCAAACACTTACTTAGGTCTTTAATTCAACCCATACTAATTTTATATGATTATTAGAATGTATAGACAAATTTCTGCCTGGCTTATCTTTTTCTTTTTAATGAATCTGTCTTTACTTTTACTGCCATTTTAAATTTTTTTTTTTTTTTTTTTTGAGACAGGCTCTCACTCTAGCCCCGGCTGGCCTGGGACTCCCTATGTAGACCAGGTTAACTTTGTGCTCACAGAGAGAGCTTTGCCTGCCCCTGCCTCTCGAGCGCTGAGATTAAATGCGTGCAGCACCACGCTCTTATTTTATTGTTTTCCTTCTAAATAAACCATACGGGGGACATTATGCTTTATATCAAACTCGGACTTTGTAAAAAAGAATGTTACATGAGGTATGTTAGCATATAGAATGCTATTAAGGTATGGGGTATTAAGACAAAAAAGGATGTTTTTAAGGTAAACTGTAGTAAAAGTGAAAGTCAGTAAGTTTTGTTACAACTGAAATAGTGAGCATAGCCATCATTCCCAAACTTACTGTGTACCTTACCACAACTTCTACTTTTCAATCTCCTTACCTTTCTTTCTTTTTTAAAATAAGAATATTTTATTAATTTTTAAGAATTAATAAAATAATGTTATTAATTCTCATTGAGAATTTCATGTATATATACAACGTATATTGGTCCTATTCACCCTAACTTCTCCCTCCACCTCACAGTTCCCAACTTTATGTCTCCTTTTTCTTTCTTTTTAAAAATAGCCCATTGAGTCTCACGTGCTTTGCCCATGTTTTCATGGGTATGAGGTCGTTCACTAGAGCGTGGTAGACCTACCAGGGCCTCACCTTAAAGGAAACTGATTCACCCTTCCCAAAAAGCCATCAACTGTCAATAGTATCTCCTCCTTTCTAATCCATTTTTCCTGATTATAGATGTCTGAATTTTCTAGAATTTATGTGAATCGATTCACACAGGATGTAGCTGTCTTCTCCACCTAGCATAATTACTTAGAATTTTATCCATGGGCTCTACATCAATAATTCATTTTTGTTGGCACATAGAATTACATCATATTGATAAGTCATGATGTACCTAAGTCCTGACTTGTATCTGAGTGTTGGGCATAAATAGGGTGTATATTTCTTATAGGGCCCAGAGTCACTCAGCATGAAAGCCAATTCAGCATACAGTAAAAAATACCACCCTTCATACCAAGAGCCAGGAAATTAAAACTTGAAGATGACAGTGATATACAGCTGATTAGGTGGTGGTGGTAGGGATGAGAGATTAGACTTGTCTTTCAGGGCCTGGTGAATGCAAGACTGTGAATTTAGCATTTGGCTAAGGTAGGAGAATGGCAAGAATGGCAGCCTGGTTATAGAGTGAGTTCAAGGCCAACCTGAACAACTGTGAGACCTTGAAAATAAAAGGGGGCATAGTTCACAGAGCATTTGCTTAGCAAGTACAAGGCCTCGGGTTCAGTCCTTAGTAATGAATAAATAAGTGTTCCAAGGATTTTCAACCTATTACATGTACTCTTGAAACAAAAGAGTATAAAAATATCAGCAAAGAAATATTTTACATAAAATAAATCTGCAGTTGTGTTATTGAAATATATAGCAGAAAATGTGAACTCTTTGGATGGGCTTAGCTATAGAGTTGGAATAATAGGGTGGAATCAGTGAGTTTGTTTGATGTTTTAAGACAGGGTCGCACTCTGTAGCCCTCTCTGGCCTTGATCTCATAGGGATCTATTTGATCTGCCTTCTGAGTGGTGGGATTAAATATGTGCACCACTACGTCCAAGTGGAATCAGTGAACTTGATTCTGGAACAATAAAATATCATAAATCTGAACAAAGAAAGAAAATGGCCTGAAGAAAGAATGGTTCTAGAGACTTCTGGTATAAGAACAAGAAACAGCCCTTATGTCATCAGAACCCAAAAAGGATACTGAAAAATATTTGAGAAAATCATGGTTATTAAAAGATAAATATACAGATACAAGAAGCCATAGAAACATTAAATAAACATATATGCATAAACACTAAGACACATGACTGCAATTCTGGAATCTAAAAAGAGGGGAAAGAAACAGAAAGGCAGCCAGTGGGGGGAAAATGCTTTGCCTATAGAGAATTTTTCATGTGAACTAACTAGGCCAATAAAAACATGACAGGCAATGAAAACTTGAGTTTTCTCAAGTGCTGAAAGGATTGTAAATTTTATACCTAGCAAAACTATCCCTCAGAAATGAAAGTGATTCATTGACAGTTTAATGGAAATAATTTGTGACACATATGTTAAACTATAGGTAAGGAAATTCTTCGAAGAGAAGGAAATGGTAAAAGAAGTAATCTTGCTCTCATCCTTAGTCCCCAAAACCAACCAGCCAACCCCCCAAACAACAACTACCACAACAACAAACCATTAAAAAAGTGAAGTTCTGGAGCAAGAACATTAGAAAGAAGAAAAATGATTTTTTTTACAAATATTGTTTATTTTAATGAAGCTGGTACAGACAATGTCCCTTGAAAACCCATGTCCCAGGCCAAAAAGTACAAACAGAATCAAAAGGAGCAGTGTCTGTTGTGTACACTTCTGTGTGAGTAACTTTATTAACTGCTGATGAAAATTAGAACTTTCCTGGGATCTTCTGACAATACCGTCTTGCTCAAGACACTTTCTTTCTCTCCAGTGAAGCCACCTTTGGAGTTAGCTGTTACTCTCACTCTGTCTGTCATCTTGACTACAAACATGATGTTCTTCTTTTGGTCCAGACCCTCAGATTTTATGAGGAAAGGTCATTTTCCACAGTTCAGTTCTCTGAAAAATTTCCATCTCCCACTGAAAATCACAGTCCAGGAGTGAAGCAACCACATGCTGGAACTTCAGGGCCAATCAAAAGGTCATAGGAAAGCTCCATTTGTTGATCTTTTTATCATCACAAACCTGAAAATGCACAGTCCTGAAAAGGGTGGCCTCTCTGTGCACACATGAAATTTCTTAAAAGAAGAAGGGCAATATTAAGGTAGCTGAGGTCTGATCACCAAAAATCAGCACAACAAAAACAACCAATAATGAATATTGAACACTAGAATTTAGATTACCAGATATTCTAAGAGATGGAGTGCCAGTACTCAATTTTCATTTTGAACACCACATTACAAAAGAACTATTTTTAAAAATAAAAAAGGATTGAGGGAAAAGGAAAAAATATAAAAAGACTTATCTAAACCGTCGAGTGACCCCCCCCCCCGTTTGTTCCTGAAAAACTTAAATCACATCTTCTCCCCCCTTCCCCAGTTTTCCCAGTATGATTATCAGCAATTCTCTGACCTTCAAAGAGAAACCTGAGTGAATTCATTGGAACTCCGTCTTTGACAGTATGATTCTTTGAGTTTCTTGAAATGCGTTGTCATTTTCACTTTGAAATGTATCTCACTGCTATCCTGTCCAATAACTTTGAGTTTAATGTATTCTCCTTCCTTCTTGTCACCTAAGTCCTCAGTTGAAGGTTTTGCCTCCTGGTCAGACATGGTGACGGTGGATTCACCCGGGGGTTTCCGCACCACAGCGGCCTCCGGCAGGCAGAACCGCACTCTGAGGTTTACAAATCCGTCCCTTCCCCACTGCACCGAAAAAATGATTTTAAGAGTACAAATATGGCTCTACAGTAGAATGTTCTACGTCTAAGATTTTTGCAGTCATATTGATGATTAAATCAAGTTTTTAACCTTAACTATAATTTCTTTAAAAAGTATGATGAATAAGAATATAGAAGATGCTGAGACCTAAACAAAGGTAACATTTTCTGTAAACTCAAGTGGTAAAATGTCAATTGGCCCACTGGGGCACCTTCCCTCTGTGGCTTTTCTTTGTGCCTTGTGTGTTAGGTTTAGAACTTGCTCTGCCCTCAGGCTCACAGGGCCAATGGCCAGGTCCCCCACCAACTTGTGGCAGGGGTTCCATTCCCAGAATTCTGCCAAGCCCCATCAGCCAGGAGGAGAATGCCTTCTCAGAACCGCTGTGGTCCCCTTCCCTTTGAAGGCAGTATGGATGTCTGCTTGCTCTTGTAGTTTGTAGACTCTGCCTCCATGGTGGAAGTGACATTGGTTTGATTTGAGTCACTCTCCACTTTTTTGAAGCATGGTGCATATTTACATCAAAATAGCTCTACTAAAATCAGTGCGATACTGAACCCAATTAGTCAGTGAGTAGACAGTTCTTAAGAAATACAAGTGAAGCCGGGCAGTGGTGGCGCACACCTTTAATCCCAGCACTTGGGAGGCAGAGGCAGGTGGATTTCTGAGTTCAAGGCCAGCCTGGTCTACAGAGTGAGTTCCAGGACAGCCAGGACTACACAGAGAAACCCTGTCTCGAAAAACCAAAAAAAAAAAAAAAAAAAAAGTGAGCAGAAAGCGTGTGAGGGAAGTGTTCAACATCCGTAGCCACCAGGAAGCTGCCAATTAAAGCTGCTCTGAGATTCCATCTCTCCCCAGTCAGAATGGTTACCATCAGGAAGACAAAAATGCCGCCAATTCTAGTGAGGATGCAGGGAAACAGAGCCCCTCTATGCTGCCAGTGAGAATATAACAAACACAGCCTCTATGGGAATCAGCATGGCAGGTCCTCACGATACTAATAATGGAAGTGTTTCATGACTCAGCTGTATCCTTCCTAGGTGTATACCGAAGGGATCTGCAGGCAGATGGGCGCAACTGGGGATCACCGTGTTAAAGAAAATAAGGCAGAGTTGGAAAGACAGATAGTTTTCTTCTCATATACAGAACCTAGACTTCTCTCTCTCTCCCAGTACTAAGACTTCTCTCTCTCTCTTCTGAGTACTAAGGCCCAAACTCTCACAGTCTGGAAGGCTGTGAGGAACAGCGTTAGTAATTGTCAAGAAGTCTGTTCAACTAGCAGGGACACCCAGAAAGCGAGCAGGGACACCCAGAGAGCAAGTTGTATTGAGTTTTCTTAGGAGAGAAAACAGTGGGACTCAGGAGTTAGGAAGGGGGCTTCATGGTAGCCATTCATAAAAGGGTCTACGGTATGGACTTTAGACTTCAAGGGTGTCTTTCTTGTAATGACGCCTCTTCAGTGTGAAAGGGGCAGTAAGCGGTACACTAATAATGGACTCTGGTCCAACAACCATCTATAAACAGTTGGCAGACCTATTGTAGATGCTTCATGAAATATGTCTCCCTCTGTACTGGTCAGCAAGAATCAGGTAGGTCTAGAAAGGCTGGACATTCTGAGTCCTCAGTCAGAGCTCATTAGATTTTTTTTTTTTAAATAATCAGCTCTAAGTAGCTAAGAACCAATTGCAGTGGAACAGGGATATTGATTTGACATCTCCTAGGCAAGTCCTGTTATTATTAGAGGGGAACATTTAAGAAAATCCAGGAGACTCTCGGATTATTTAGGTCCTGAGAATCAGATTTCTTTAAGGGCTCATAGGCGGAGGCCATGACATCCTGCTACATTGTGGAACCCCCATTTTCGGATAAGAGAATCCCAGCTTCGTTTCCTGGTTTGCTTATGGGTAAGGGAACATTCACTTGAATACCGCATATGGACCTCTTGACATTGGTTAGGACTCCCTCTCCCATTTGGGGGATGACTTGACACTTAGTCATTTCCGTATAAATCAAAGAAAATCACTGAAAAAATTTGTACTACCCGGTTGAGTAAAAGCAAGTATTCGTGGATGTGCCTGCCACTATTAGCAGTTCTAATTTTAATAGCTTACAGAGCGGGCATCACCCATAAGGCTTTTCAGTGTTTTAGTTTTCCTTTCGGAGCTGTGGGAAGGCGGTTTGCAGTAGAGTGTGGAAGACAGACCTGTAAAGGGAGTGTTTGTTGTGAACATCTGAGGAATCATTGTTGGGGATATGTGCCTACCCACAAGGCACCTCTGTAATTCTGACCACTGCTTTCTCTCTAGCAGAACCCAGGACAGAATTAGAGCCCTGTCTCTCCTGCCCGATAGCCTTTGCTAGTCCGGAAGTCCTCAGAGTGTGTGTGCTGAATGGACCTCCCTCTCAGACTTTCCCAAGCCCACCAGCAGGGAGCAACTTCCAGTCAGAAGCTCCAGGCTGTTCTAGCAATGAAGGAGGTGAAGAGAGAGACAGCAGCGATGTTCTGTTGCAAAGGACGAGTCCAACGAGGATTCTGAAGCCGTTCTTTAGCCCATGTCAAGGTCAGGCAGCATACTGGGTAGAAGGCACCAGTAAACAAACAGACCTTGGCCTGGCCCCTGAGGAGGCAGTCACAGTGTTGAAGGGACCCGATGAGTCAGCGTCTGGAGCCGTCATACATGGAGCGTTTCCACTAGGGCTTAATGATGTCACAAACCTGTTCAGCCCTCAGAAGCATCACGGGTATCCGGACTGCGGAGGGGGCTTTTGCCAGAGTTCAGACCTCATGAAGCTCCAGAGAATGGACGGAGGGGAGAAGCCTTACTCGTGCTCGGAGTGTGGGCACCAGTTTACTCAGAAGGCTTCTCTCACGGTCCATCAGAGGAAACACTCGGGGGAGAAGCCACACGTGTGTGGGGAGTGTGGGCGAGGCTTCATGTACGTATCCTCCCTCAACAACCACAAGAAGATTATCCACTCTGGGGAGAGCCCCCTCGTGTGTCCGGAGTGTGGGCGTGGCTTCCGCCAGCAGATCGACCTCCTCCTTCACCAGCGGACTCACCTGGATAAAAAGCCCTTCGTGTGTCCCGAGTGTGGGAGGGGCTTTTGCCGGAAGGCCTCGCTACTGCAACACCGATGGTCACACTCGGGTGACAACCCCTTCATCTGCTCAGTGTGTGGGCGTGGCTTCAGGCTGCTCTCCCGGCTCCTCACTCACCAGGTCACCCACTCTGGGGAGAAACCGCACCTTTGCACTGAGTGCGGGCAACGCTTTGGCCAAAAGGGTACGCTCATGAGACATCAGAAGACGCACACAGGGGAGAAGCCTTACGTGTGTCGCCAGTGTGGCTGGAGTTTCACCCAGAAGGTCAACCTCATTAGGCACCAGAGGATTCACACAGAGGTAAAACCTTTCCTGTGTCCCGAGTGTGGACGAGCCTTTGAGTTTAAGTCGCTCCTTACCAGACACCGGAAGACACACACGGGGGAGAAGCCCTACGTATGTCCCCAGTGTGGTAGGGGGTTTAGCCAGAAGTTCAACCTCATTGGGCACCAGAGGATTCATGCAGGGGAGTTACCTTTTCTGTGCCCAGAGTGTGGTCGTGCGTTTGTAAGGAAGTCCATGCTCATCAGACACCAGAGGACCCACGCAGGGTGGGAGAAACCTTACCAGTGTCCCGACTGTGGACGAACCTTTGAGTTTAAATCGCTCCTCACAAGACACCAGAAGATACACACGGGAGAGAAACCTTATGTGTGTCCTCAGTGTGGTAGGGGGTTTAGTCAGAAGTTCAACCTCATTGGGCACCAGAAGACGCACACGGGGGAGAAACCCTACGCCTGTCCCCAGTGTGGCCAGCGTTTCAGGCAGAAGTTCAACCTTGTCAGGCACCAAAGGATTCACACAGGGGAGAAGCCGTTCCTGTGTGCTGAGTGTGGGCGAACATTTGGAAAGAAGGTCTCTCTCATCAGACACCAGAGGACCCACGGAGATGAGAAGCCTTACCAGTGCTCTGAGTGTGGACGAGCCTTTGAGTTTAAGTCGCTCTTCATCAGACACCAGAAGACACACACGGGGGAGAAGCCCTACGTGTGCCCCGAGTGTGGCAAGGCTTTTAGCCAAAAGTTCAACCTCATTGGGCACCAGAGGAGCCATACAGGGGAGAAGCCTTACCTGTGCCCCCAGTGTGGGCGTGCCTTTGGTTTTAAGTCACTTCTTACCAGACACCTGAGGACACACTCCAAGTAGGAGCTTTTTGTAAACAGCATACGTGGGTAGGGACTGGATGGGATGCTACACCTTACCTCTGACTCCAGGACTCAGTGCAGTCCGTAGAGAAGCCATGGCTTTAACTCTGCCCTCATCAGGCGGTCGCAGACCTACTCTGGCAAGAAGCCCCAAGTGCGTGCATTGTAGGCGTGGCTTTAGCTGGAAGGTTCACTTCCATAGACATAGGAAGACCAAGTATGGCCATCAACTCCTAGCCCGAGAGGTGTTTGCCTGACCTGTTTCTTCCTTTCCCCAGGAGCACGAAGCTGGCAGAAATCACTAGTGAATGTTCCCGGAAATGGAGTAGGGTTAAAAATCCTTGCTTGTTCATGAAATCATTGGTTTTATGGTTTACTATTCTTCAGTTAGCAGTATGTGTTAGTTTTCTAGGGCTTCCTAACAAAATACCTTAGACTGTAGAGCTCAGGCAAAAGAAATTTACTTTGCCATATATATGGTGCCTAGAAGTCCTCTATCAGACTGGCTCAGGTGTTGCTGGGACCACACCTCCCCTTAGCGGGTAGATGGCTTCCAGATGTGCTGTGCACCTACAGGTCCATCCCTCCTGTATGTACTTTCCTGGTGCCTCTAATCCTGGATAGGACCACATCCAGATGACCTTATTTAACCTTGAGTAAATGTCCTGCCTCCAAGTCACGTCACATTAGAGGTAAGGCATCGGTATTTACATTGTGGGGACAGGATTCACGGCATCCCCAGACTTCAGATCCTTAATGCAGTTTAGCATTAGCTATAAATTAGAAATTTCTTAATACAGATATCTCAATCAAGTGTGGGTGAAGATATAATTCCAGTTCACCTGTAAGCCATTTTTCCATCCGGAGTCCCATGAAATCAAACATGGAATTTGCTTTCAAAGTCCTCTGACTAGACAGATGCAGGTTAGATATCCCTATTCTGAAAGGGAGACATCAGACCTGAGCAGTGCTGGGTCCCGGTGTCCCGCAGAAACCCAGCAAAGCAAATTCTGTGGGACCTTAAGTCTCAAGAATAATATTGACTCAGTGTTCTGCCCCCTGGCTCACAGGGCTGGCAGGCAGTATTGTTTCCCGAGCCCTGAACAATGGCTTCACACATTTCACCTCACTCCAGACCTCTGGCCAGAGTTTGGAACCACAGTTTCTTCTCTTCTCCTTTCTCCTTTCTCCTTTCTCCTTTCTCCTTTCTCCTTTCTCCTTTCCCCTTTCTCCTTTCTCCTCTTTCTCCTTTCTTTCTCTTTTCTCCTTTTTTCTTCCCCTTCCCTTCCCCTTCTCTTCCCCCTGCCTCCATCCCTCTCTCCTTCCCTCCCTCCCTCCTTTCCTTCCTTTTTCTTTTTTCCTTTTGGTGTTTTGAGACAGAGACTCTCTGTTACATAGCCCTGGCTGTCCAGGAACTCAATATGTAGACTAAGCTGGCCTCAAACTCAGAGATCCTCTTGACTGTCTACTGAGTGCTGGGACTAAAGGGGTGAACAGAATGGAGAGTTCTCCCCTTTTCTTGAAGATGAACAACACACTTACAGCTTGGCGCTCCACTGGTTTTCTCTTTAGAATCTCTGAAGTCTGAAAGTCTGCCTTCATTTTGCCCCAGTCTCTTTCTGTCTCCTAGGGCAAGAAGAGATTGCTAATTAACTCTAGTTTCACACTCATGCCAATCTCTGTTGAAAATGTTTTCCAGCCATCTACCATTCCCTCCAAACACACACACTTTTGTGGCTTTCCTTTTTTTTTTTTTTTAAATGATATGAATAAGGGGAGAATTTTCTAAATTTTTGCTCAACAATTTGCTCAGGGTATCTCTGTCCTCCTGCTTTGTAGATGCAGCAAGAGCAAATCAGGCCACACTTTGGTCATCTATGTAGAAATCTCATCTGAGTATTTTGAACTTACATTTCTTAAAATTCGTCCATTAGTGGATATCAAGGCAGCACAGAAGCCCAAGGCCCTGAGTTCGACCCCCAGAATCCACATAGAAGAAGAGACCCAACTCCACAACACTATCCTCTGACCTCCACAGGAGCTGTGGCACGCATACCCTCAATACACTCTGGACCTGATCCATAGTAATGACAAACACTATTCTATAAAACACTAGAATTAGTGCAGCCAGGTTCCTTGTCACTGCATAGCAAGGATACTGGAGCTGGGCTTTTCTACTTTGGGGTTCTTTTTCCTACCCTTAGTCCCCAGGTTTCATCCCCCGTCACTAGATAGGAGAGAAGGAGAGAGAGAGAGAGAGAGAGCTGTCTCTATAATTTCTTGTTTCTTTAAGCACAACTACTGCAACCAACCCCACCTATCGGGACTCTAGAATTTATATACTCTCTGAAAAATTCCAGAATTCCAAACATCACACAATTGCAGAAACTATCTGCTGCTGGCAAAACCATGCCTCTGCTAGAACAGAAGGCAAATCATAGCTGCTATGAAGCAGCCCCATATCCCACACCTGGGATTAAAATGAAAACATATATTTCTGTGTTTGTTAAAGACACCAAGATTCCAGAATTCTCACTACAGGATACCAGTTTTTAAATTAGGCATACCTGATTCCTGCCAGAGACCTCATCAGAATCACCTTACATGTGCACCTCTAGTGGGGTCTAGCCTCTACGTACTATCCAACTCCAAGCCACTGACACGTTTTTAGGCTTGTTATAACACTTCACGTGTGGTTCTAAAATCTGTATTAACTAGGGCTACCATAGTACTTTGCTGGTTGCTTTTCTTCCTTTCCCCATTCTTCCCCACAACCCCATACGTTCCGACCTTCATTTTTTTGAGACGGTGTCTCCTGTAGCACAGAAAGGTCCTGACCTGACCATGTAGCCAAGACTGGCCTTGAATCTGGCTTGTACCTGTTCTCCCCTATGCTGGATTTACAAGTATGTGTGACCGTACCCAACCTTTCCAGCCTTATGACCGTTCATATAGGATTAGGTTCAGACCTTACACATTTCTGGACCTCTTTAAATGTTCTACAAAGACAGATCATCGGAGCTCTAACATGCGAATTGAGCTTGGAGCAGCACGAAGTTCAATACAACAGTATTCATACTATGTCTCCACAGTTGTGACTAGCCACCAGCTCCGGCCATAAGAAGTGTTCTTGACCATTCATTTTCTTCCTACACAGTGACAGAAACCACTAACTAGTAAATGCCCTGCTTTTCTGATGGGGAAGAAGGGAAGTTGAATTTTCTCATCCATCACGAGGTTGTTGATAGATAGCAGCATTCTGTACTTTATCTTTCCTTTAAATAAACTGGTTCTCTGCAAAGCTGCGCACCCAGATATGGACTGCGTTGTGACCCACTGTGGAGAAGTCCGGGGTGTTGAACCTCTTGGGAGCCATGGAGGATTTATGCTACACCTTTATTCTGGATTCTGTGTCTTTAATATTGTTCTGAACCTCACTTGCTGAGGAAGGTTCTCCGGTATCCGTGATGAGAGGGCTACATGCCACATACTCTGCCTCCTTAATACAGACTGAAGGGCTTTTGTAGTTGTTTTTCTTTGAGACAGGGTTTCTCTCTGTAGCCCTGTCTTGGAACTCATTAGGTAGACCAGGCTGTCCTGAACTTGGAGGTCCACCTGCTTCTCCCTCCCGAGTGTTGGGATTAGAGGCATGCACTACTGCTGCCCGACCTGGGACTTTTTATCCTGTGTGCACCCCACAGGTTTATCTTTTTAACCGGTGGTCCAGCCCAAGGTGTCCCACCCCCTTCAGTTACAACCTTCCTTAGTCCTCCAGCTAGGAGTTAAGGATAAGGTCACTCAGCTTTGCGTCTAGCCCAAGACAATGCTGCTTTAGCCCATTTTCTCTAGTGTTCAGAGCCCAGTGCTCCTAATCGTGACAAACACATACTCTAGGATTGGCCCCAGCCTGGCCCTTTTGATGTCATACATTCACCATAGGATCCGTCTCTCCAGAATTGGAAACATTTACTGGCTCTGGAGAGGTTTCCCCAGAATGAAACAAAAGGGATTTCGGTTTGGAGGAGTCAGAGTCTTGGCAGGGGAATGCGTGAAAGAATGGTAAATGGGTATCACTGGCCCCACTGTGTACCTGGAGATGTCCAGACTTGAGTGATAATCTGGTTAGCCTAAGCAGGGGTGGCTAGGACACCTGGGGATGGGGCCACCTTAACACATTTACTTCAAAGCCCCTTTGCCTCAGCTTCTCAAGTAGCGTCAACTGAAAGTGACATGTGTGCATGAATGTGTATACATGTATATTTGTGGCATGGAGTCATCTCGCATCAGGGGTTTAAAAGTTTTCACTTGAGAAACAGACATGGACTCTAGCATATGTGTCTATCACCTCAGCCATTTTGATCAAATTCGCCCTATCCCCTCCTTTCTGGTCCCTCCCCCCACCCCCAACCTGGCAAGCTTTCCTTCTTAACAACCACGGTTCTAGTTACTTTGCTGCTGCTGTGATAAGACACCCCTGTTGAAGGGAGCCTAAGGAAGAGAGTTTGTGTTGTGGCTCCAGATGGATTAAGAGTTGATGATGGCACGGTGGAGGCATCGCAATGAGAGGAAAGCATGGTGCTGGGCAGGATGCTGAGAGTGCATGGTTTATTATAAGCATGGGGTATACAGCACAAGAAAGAGAGGCTCTTCACTCTCAAAGCTCACCCCTAATTACACACTTCTCCAGCAAGGCTGGACCTCCCGAACCTCCCCAAACAGTACCAACGAATGGGGACCAAGTGTTCAAATGCCCAAGATAATGGGGTACACTTCTCATTCAAATCATCACACCCATTGAGTCCGTTTAGTGCTGCCTGCATGTGCGTGGATGTGGGGCCATCTACTGGGACAAGAGTTGCCTCCCAGGACACACACCCTCTCTCAGTACCCAGCAGTTGCCAGTAACTCCTCAGATAGAGGTGGGACTTTTTTTTTTTTTAAAGCCCTTTCTCCATCCATGCTGGATTTAGGCTTTCCTTGTTTAAAGTCTTGTGCGTACAGTTCCATAGCTGTGAGTTCATGTGTGCAGCTGCGTTGTCATGTCTGGCAAACATTATTTTGTTCCTGATATCTCCTCCCTCCGGCTCTTATAATCTCTACTTCCCTCTTCTATGCGGGTCTCCACGTTAATTTCCACCTACGGCATTAAGATTATTCTCTGATGAGGGTTGAGCAACGCACTAATACATAGGTATAAAGGTAAGAAATCAGGGCCTAAAGTGTATCACTGGGTCCATTTAGAAGCTTAGTAATAGGTTCTCCCCTAAGGCCAGTGACTTAGCCAATGACATGTTTTTGACACAGCTAATGGTGCCAGTCACGGGTCCCATCTTGTAGAGTGGACTTTATGTGGTTCGGTTACTTCCATGACATTCATGCCAGACTTGGATATCTTGCCAGGTCAGTCAAATATGGCAGCTTCCAGGGTTCACACTTAGGTAAGACTGTTGGTGGTTTTTCTCCCCTGATAGTATGGATAGAACTTTCTAGTGTTATGTAGTAGGGGGTGAAACTTCCATATCGGTATCAGCTTAGTTTCCCCCTGTTCTGTGACACAGGTAGATGGTGTCTTCAAGGGTCTTGCTACCGAGTTCTGAACAGCCAAGAACAATGCTAACAATAATGTATCTTTTTGACAGGGTGGCTGTTGATGCTACCTCACTGACTAAGAACTCCAGGTAACCCATGCCTGGCCCTGAACTTTTTGATAGCCAATGGTATAACTTAGGAAGCTTCTACAGTAGTAAGTTTCCATACGGCGTTTAAAAAAGTCTTTAGTATTAGTTATCCTTCGCCACACTGCTGTACACTCCTCTGTTTTTCTAAGATTTCTCTGTCTCTCTCTGTCTCTGTCTCTCTCTGTCTCTCTCTGTCTCTCTGTCTCTCTGTCTCTCTGTCTCTCTCTGTCTCTCTCTCTCTCTCTCTCTCTCTCTCTCTGTGTGTGTGTGTGTGTGTGTGTGTATGTGTTGTGCACGTATGTCTGGAGGCCTGAAGAGGGCATTGGATTTCCCAAAGTGAAGTTATAAACAGTTGTGAACTGTCTAAAGTGAGTGTTGAGAACTGGACTCGAGTTTTCTGAAAGAGCCGTCCATGCTCTTAAACTGCCCCGATTTACCTCAGGGCCATACCATAAAGGCAAGGTTTTTTTTTGTTTTGTTTTGTTTTGTTTTTGTTTTTTTGAGACAGGGTTTCTCTGTGTAGCCCTGGCTGTCCTGGAACTCACTATGTAGACCAGGCTGGCCTCGAACTCAGAAATCCGCCTGCCTCTGCCTCCCAAGTGCTGGGATTAAAGGCATGCGCCATCACTGCCTGGCAAATGCAAGGTTTTGTTTTTGTCTATTCACTGAAAATGGAGATATTAAAAACAAAAAAAAAAAAAACCCAGAATCTGATTTGTTTGTTTTTGTTATAGCACCTAGATACATATGAAACTACACGATCTTGGTGACCCAAACAGCAAGACTTGCTTGGGTTGATAGGAAACCACACGAGAAATAAACACTAGGGTGTCATGGAAAGAGTCATGCAGCTACATCTACTCCACTGTGGGAAAGAAAAAAAATCAACACATGTTCTTTAGTGCTAACCGTGTCTGAACTGGAATTCAATAAGCCTGGCTCCCAACATCTCCGAACACAAAATGAATTTTTGTTTGCTTGCTTTTGTTTTCACAGTGCTGGGGATTGAAGCCAGTATCTCGAGTATGCTGGCAAACAATTCCACAGTTGAGCTATAACCCCAGCACCTCAAATAGCTGTTATTGACTGGATTGTCTGGTAATAATTTTCACAAGGGAATCATGTTATCCAATTGATTGGCATCTCCAACTTTGGTAACACTAGATTAAGACAAAATATTTAGGAGTGATATTAATACAGAATGTTCTAGGCCAGTAAGAAAAGACCTACAGAACATATATAGGAACAACAAGGTCGGCCAATGAAAAAGTATCTCCCTTCTTGGTTAGACTGACTGAGGGTAATGGGCATGTCTCACAAACTGTAATAATATGTAATTCAACCTGACAAGAGTTCCTCTGTGTGTGTGTGTGTTTTGTGTTGATACAGACTCTAAATTAATCTTATAATTCATATGGAAAGATTTAACAGGTAACATACACATTGCTGCAGAATCGCTGCTCAGAGGTATTTCAGGAGGACTCGCCCTTCTCAGTATTGAAGTACCCCCTAAGCATCTGTCTATGGCACGTGAATAGCTCGTGTAACGTAGCAGTAAAACTAGACTCCATTTCAAAAAGTATATTCCAGAAAGGTGAATTTTCAAATTATACTGTGGTAAAGCTTACTAAGTAGGACCCGGCTAACCATTTACAACCATTCCTCATATCACACATAGGGATGTCAAATGGGTACTCTAAATATGAAAGAGTTTCTTCCTGAATATTTTGTAAAATCAGATATTTATACACTCAAATGAAAGTGAGAACAGACACATCAGAGCCTGTGGGATGCAATGGAAGTGCTTCTTGGAAGTTTATAGCTGTGGAAACTTAATAAGTCAGAGAGGGGCTGATGAGATGGCTCAGTGGGTAAAGGTGACTGCCAGCAAGGCTGAAGACATGTGTTTGAGCTCCAGGATCCACAGTGTGGAAGGAAAGAACCCATGTCTAAAACGGTCTTCTGACTTCTACATGTATAACATGACATATGCCAAGCCTACACAAATAAATGTTAAAAAAGATCTCAAAAAAAAAAAAAACCTCTCAATATACCTGAAGTCCTTAAAAGAACAAAAGCAAGCCAACCTCAAAATTAATAGAAGGAAAAAGGTCAAAAACAAAATTAATGAAATGGAAAATAATGTAACAGATCAATGAAGCAAAGGGCTCTTCTTTGAAAGGATATATAAAATTGGCAGACTTTTCACAAAACTGGTGAAAAAGGAAGGGACATTAAACTAATCAATATAGTGACCAATAGGTGATATTACAGCAGGTAACACTGAGATCCAGATCAGTAGGAGTCTTTCCAACATCATACTCTAGTAAATTTGAAAACTTATGGGAGATTAATATATTCCTAGACAACTCTATTCACAATTGACTTAGGAAGATGCAGAAATCATTGAACAGAATGATAATGATCAATAAGACAAACTAATAAAATAACCCACAAGTCCACAACCAGAAAGATCCACTGATGAATTCCCCCAGGCTGTTTAAAGAACAGACACCAATGCCATTGAGGTTATTCCAAGAAAAATAGGGAATAAACACCTCCAAACTCATAAAGATATCACCTGATACCAAAAACAGATGAGAAAAGGGGAGGAAAGAGCTAAAGTCTGAGTGAGTTCCCTGATGGGGATTTCAAGAATAATAAGAAACTTTGCAAACTGAATTCAACACATTCAAATGGTCATACCTTAGCTACACTTGTATTCATCCCAGGGTGGTTTAGCATGTACCAATGCTAAGCACGATACAGCATACAAACAGAATCGAGGATAAGAACGACAGAAGCATTCAACAGATGCAGAAGAAGCCTTGACAAAACACGGCATCCCTTCACAATAAAAACCCTACAGACAGACCAGAAGGATCACACCTCAGGGTAGTTAGGACCAAAGACTGTACAACTATAGCCAGTGTTTATACTGACTGAGAAAAAACTGAAAGCATCTCCCCTAAAATCAGAAATGAGACAACTTGTCTATTGACAATATATTGTGTGAAATTATGGCTGGAGAAAGAGAGAAATACAATGGGTACAAACAGGAAAGGAAAATGTCAAATTATCCCTGTTTGGAAATGATATGATTCTATCCTTAAAGGACCCTAAAGGCCTCTACCAGAAATGGATATGATAAATGCTTTCAACAAAATAACAGGATACAAAATCAATATATAAGAAACCAGTAGCTTTTCTATACACAAACAACATCCTCCTTGGGGAAAAAAAAAGTAAGGAAAAGAATCACATTTGCAATAACTTCACAGAAGGAAATCTTAGGCGTAACACAAAATGCCAAAGACTTACAATG
This sequence comes from Grammomys surdaster, assembly GCF_004785775.1. Lineage (NCBI taxonomy): Eukaryota > Metazoa > Chordata > Mammalia > Rodentia > Muridae > Grammomys > Grammomys surdaster. The sequence goes on from NW_021604595.1 coordinate 1,729,567, forward strand.
AAAACTATAAAACACTGAATAAAGAAACTGAGAACTAGAAAATGGGAAAGACAAACAATTCCCCCAAACCCTCCCATGTTCTTGTTTTGGCAGAAAAATATTACTAAAATGCTCATGTTGCAAAAAGCGATAGCACATTCACAGCAGTCCTACCCGAGTTCAAATGACAGTCTTTGCACAAATAGAAAAATCCTAAAATTGATATGGTAACATAAGGGACTGTGAATATCCAAAGTACTACTGGCCACACAAAGATTAACTCTAGAAGTATCACAACACCTGACTCTAAACTCCACTATAGAGCCATCCGGACCAAAATAGCACAGATTTGGTACAAAAGACAGGAAGCCCAAAGGATGAGAATGGGAGACTCAGAAATAAGCTCACACATCTTCAGCTCTCTGCTTATTGAATGGAGGATAACAGGATCCAACAGAAAACAATGACAACCTTAAACAGACAGTGCTGGGAACACTGGATGCTCACACACACAAATCTGAAGACCTCCAGAGCTCTTTCATCCTGCAGAAAAGTCAACTCAGCGATCAAAGACTTTGATGTAAGATTTGAAATTGAAATTACCAGGGGAAATACTTTAAAAAAAACCACACACACTCAGTAACTATTAGCTTATTAGTATCATCCAGGATTCATGTTCAGTATTCCTCCTCAAATTACATAAACAAGTGCAAATGGAAAAATATCCAGTTAAAACTATATGAAAAGAAACATTCTTGTCACACAAGTGTATAAAGTGACAAGGATGTTATACAGGCACTGGCACTTTAAGAGAACGATAATCTCAAAAAACGCATGACGTCTCCAAGTTGTTCCCTAAACCGCCAATTCACGTGACTCTAACAAACTAGTTTGTGTTTTGTAAAGAAAAACCAAATGCACTGGACAATGGTGCTAAGATGCAAAGTTTATTTTTCCTTGCATCTGCTTTATAAGTGACAGATCATAATATGGGAAGATATATGTAACAGGAGGTATTAGAAAGAGCGCGGCCAGCTGGCTCCCGGCTTTGCTGCCATGTTCCCTTATTAACGGTGGCACTGGCACCTGCAGGCTGCCTGGTCCCATGATGAGAGGGTGTCCTCATCTCAGCAGACTCTCCAGCGCCGGAGCAGAGTTCCTCTCGGGGCCATGCTAGCCCTATGCCACGATCGTCCAGCCTGCCATCAGCCACCACACCTATCACCCGGTAAATCAAAACTCTAGATGGTTATAGTTAACCAATGGATTTAATATATCAGTAAAGTCTCAATACACAAGATGCCCATACAATTTAGACAAGTTATCCCAATTATCCTAATCTTTTGACATGCACAACTGCCTGAGATTACTAAAGCCAGACGGGTTAACGTCTGCCTCTCTCCAGTTTCTCCCTGGGTCCCTGTCCCTGCCACCCTTAGCTCCACCTCCCCTTTCCCTATCCAATCACAGGCCTCCCGCTGCAAATAGATTGGACAGAGAAAATTCTGCCACAGATATACCTTTAACTTTAAATGTGGCATAACTTAATAAAAGCTGGCTCAAGTAATTAAAAACACCTTTAAGCTGTCAAGTTTTCTGAGTAGTCCATATTTAGATAACTGGGCAAAGGCACTACAGCCGACGTTGTCACAGTCCTCCCAGCCTTCACTGAGGCTAATGTCAACACAACGTTTAGTATAGTAGTCTTGGCTGTCAAGCTCATGCTCTTGGGGATGCATTCTCAGACCTTCTTTAATGGGGAACTGCAGAATGTAACTGCTGTGACATAGTAATGACAGCTAAAGAATTCGGAGTCCTCGTTAGGACACGCTTTGCTGTTCTTCCTTCTAGGACAGTGTGGTGGCTTAGAGAAATGGCATTTCATGGTAGGCAGCCATCTTGTTATGCACTAGGCATTTGTCTCTGACTCCAAACCCCGGAAGATAAGTTCCCAATAACTCAGACTTGTGACCCTCACCCAAAAATGTACAACCATGATCATCTACTTGTTCTGATATGCAGGCTGCTTTTCGGCTTCCGTAACCTGCTTATGCACAGCCAAGGACTATTTTGAGCTCAGCTCGACTGTCTAACCTTGGCAGAACAGAGCAACTCTTGGCTTGTTTGGGCAGTTACTCAAGATCTTATGGTTTTGCCTCTAAAGAGCCTACCCTCTCCCCACTTTGCATAGAAATCTCTAATTTGGCTCAGAGATTGTTGTCCTGATAGCAGCTTAATAAATTCAACCAATTATAATCTGGATGGAGCCTATGGTGTTTACCCAGGGTCAAGAACTCTGTAACTCTGACTTTTCAGGTTATTTGATTCTAATGACTACTTAGTGAGATATGTCTGTCTGATCATCTTTAGTTTTGCACTGGGTTATGTGCAATTTATACTCCAATCGATGATAATTTTGGAATTTCAACTGTGGATGAAAAAATTATAATTCTTATTACTACCATCACAATATGCAGGGTGTGGAGACAAGCTTTTCTTCAGTTCCCAAGATGCAAAGACAAACACTGCAAAAATTTGCTTGTCCCAAAATGGGCAAAGCAAAGTTAGCGCCTCCTTAGAGGAAAAATTCAGACCTATGAAAAGGACAACAATACTAATTATAGAAAAAAATGTGTTTTCTTAGAAGCACTCAGAATGTCAACAAAACAGCTGCATTTTTTCAATTGCAGAGCGGTGTTCAGTTAACAACAATAATTATTTTACTATAAGATACACCAGAAACAACTCAAGATGAAAAACAAAAACAAAGCCACGTACTGTCCCCATAGATACTAACTTATAGTGTGTATCCACAAGAACTTGCTTTAAATTTCCATGCTGATTTATAACCCCCAGACTATAGCAGGCAGGGTTAGTGGCTATTGAAGATCCTACCGGGAATGGGCTAGCTACAGACATATTTGGTAGTGTGTTAACTATACCAAAAAGATACCGTACAGTTTAAAAACAAATCTTACATAGCCTTACATTTCATTTTTTTTCCTTTAAAAGGAGTGAGTTGTTATCAGGGGGTTAAATACATGAAAACGTGTCCAACATGTCTAGCCATTAGGGAAATGCAAATCAAAGCTCCATTTAGACTGTACTTCATCTCAGTCAGAACAAGTCTTATAAAAAAAACAACCATGGGAGCTGGGGAGATGGCTCATCGGTTAAGAGGGCTGGCTGTTCTTCCAGAGGTTCTGAGTTCATTTCCCAGCGACCACACGGTGGCTCACAACCATCTGTAATGGGATCTGATGCCCTGTTCTAGTGTGTCTGAAGATAGCGACAACGTACTCATATACATAAAAATATATAAATAAATCTAAAAAAAAAGAAACCAACAACAAAAAATGGTGAGGATGTGGAGAAGAAGGTACCCTATTCACTGATGGTGGGAATGCAAATTAGTCTGACTTGTGCAGAAGGGATTATGGAAGTTTCTTAGAAAATAAGATGTCAGTATTATAGTGATAATCTGCATGTTCATGTTTATTGTAGCCCTATATATATGATGGCTAAATTATGGAATTAGACCAAGTGTCCATCAACAAATACATTGATAAACAAAATGTGGTATATTGTATACACAGTGGAGTTTTGCTTGGTCATAAGGAAGAATAAAATAATGTTGTCTGCAGGAAATCGGATGGAGCTGGAGATCATCATACCAAGTGAAGTCAGCCGGCTGCACTAAAAGGTTTTGCAAATGTTCTTTCATAAATAGAAGCTGAGGAGGGGAATGAGGGAAACTCTAAATGAGACATGTGAAGGAGCCATATAGGGATGGGTGTGATCAAAGTGCATTCTTCACACAGATCGAAATGTAGTCCTTTGTATCGTTCAATTAAAGCATGTGAATAAAAGTATAAGCAAGATAAGACGTGCTAGAAGAAAACATTTATGGTGTGACCTTCAAAAGTCCGGTTCTAACGTACAATTCAGAGCTCATAAAGGACTAGCAACTGTTATGTATACATATAGAAAATTTTTATGATGAGACAATACCATCGACATTATTAAAAGGAAAATGACTACAAAAAGCATATGAGCATAGAAATAAAAATATTTCACTGCTCATTGGTTAATTCTTATTATAAAATACTTTAAATGAAAGGCTTCAGAGTATTCTGTTTGTAGACTGTGAGAAAATAGGCATTTTTTACCTTGTTGATAGAGATGTGAAATGGAATATAAGCCAAGAGGGAGAAGTTGAGACTACTGGACAAAGTCTTATTTGCACATACCTGTTGGCACAACAAGTGTGGTTCTAAACATTTATCCCAGAGTCACCTGCAATTGTCTGGACACGCATATACACAGGTTTATCACGGCATTACTTTTGTGCAAATATGAGGAACTGCTTAACCACTGAATCGCGCACTGACTGAATGAACGTCATGTGTACATGATGACGTAACATGCAGTTATGAAAAAGGATGACAGAGACAAGATACCAGTGGACTGGCTCGGAGCTGCTTAGGGAATGTTGGGGGTGGGGTAGGGCAAGATGTGAAGACATAGTCTGTTGCCCTTTGTGGAAGAAAGGAGGGAGCATGATTAGCACGTGTGACTGTACCCACCTCAATCCTGCTGTGTGTGCACACTGGAGTCACAGGCAGATCCTAAATGCTGGTATGTTGCAACAAGCAGAATGAGTGGGGCAATTTAGAAGCTGCTTTGCATGTATCACAGAGCCGTGAAGACGAGTGAGTCTGTCTGTCCGCGGTGCTCGAACTTTAGACAGAAAGTGCTACAAACGTGAAGCGGAACACGTAAGGATGGACGGGAGAAACATGAGTGTTCATCTATGTTTGTGCACACAAGCATTTTAGTTAACATTTATGTATCCACACATATGTACACACTCATATATTTTCTAGATACCTATACTGAAAAGATCAAGAAATGGGGACACCCTAGAAGAGATGAATGCATGTACCATTTACGTCTCTGCCGGTAATACTGCTTTTCATGTATGGAAACAAAACTTCTTGGTTTGATGATCCTAGGACATCTTGTTATATCACAACTAAAAAATGCTTTTAAAACTCCATAGAGCATGCCAGTAATACCAGGAACAGTTTGAAGGGCTATAGCTCACTGGGCAAATCTGGGACAAGTAAACATTGTCTTAGGGTTTCTATTGCTGCAACAAAACACCATGACCAAAAAGAAAGTCGGAAAGGAAAGGGGGTTTATTTGGATTACATGTCCACACCACAGTCCATCACTGGAGGGAGTCAGGACAGGAACTCAAGCAGAGCTGGAACCTGGAGGCAGGAGCTGATGCAGAGGCCATGGAGGGGTGCTGCTTACTATCTTACTCCCCATGGCTTGCTTAGCTTGCTTTCTTATAGAATCCAGGACCAACTGCCCAAGGATGGCACAACCCACAGTGGGCTGGGCCCTCCCCAATCAGTCACTACTTAGGAAAATGCCTTTTAGCTGGATCTTATGGAGGTGTCTTCTCAGTTGAGGTTCCCCCCTTTCAGATGACTCCAGCTTGTGTCAAGTGGACATAAGACCGGCCAGTACACACACACCTACCTTAGAAACCTCTAGAAAAATACAGCCATACATATTTATAACACTAAGACATCGCGAACAAACAGGCCTGTTCTTACAGTGGACTGATGCCAAGGACGGGCTGATAACTTTACACTTCACTCCCACGGTCAGCATCCCACGTAACTCATGGTATATTTACCAATGGAAATAACATAGGAAGAGTGGTAATTGAGCTGCACACTTTATTTGGATTTCCACTAGTTTCCCCGTGACTGTTCCTTCTGGTTAAGGATCCCATACTGCATTTATTGGCTACATTTCTCCGGCCTCCTGAATTTTATAGAATTCACCTTGATTTGAAAGTGCCTGATGTTTTCTTATTAGAGTGGTTATTGACCTTGAAGGAATACTACTTTGGAGGGTGTCCTTGAGTTTGGTTAAGGATAGCAACATGGCTTATTCCTTCATGACTTGGTGAAGGTAGTGTCTACTACTTTTTTATAGAACCTAGGACCACTTGCCTAGGGATGGCACCACCCATAGTGGGCTGGGCCCTCCTCCATCAATCACTACTTACAAAAATGTCTTGCAGCTGGATCTTATGGAGGCATTTTTCTCAAATGAGGTTCCCTCCTTTCAGGTGACTCTAGCTTGTGTCAAGTGGACATAAGACCAGCCGGCACATGCATCAAGCTTAGAAACCAGAAATCCCTCACCAGAATTATTATTTCCCTTCTATCCTCTGCTAGAATTAATAGCCAAGAGTAGCCAGCATGTCAAGGAAGAGGGATTAAGCTCTATCTGTTGGAAAAAGAATTGTCAGAGAATTTATGCACATATAATGTTTTATCTTTAAATCTGTATTTTAAACTGATGTTTAAAAGAAAAATTGTGCATATCTATGGGATAATGTGATGTTCAGTATATATTATGTGTATATGTGTGTGTGTGTGTGTGCGCATATGCACTGTAATGTTTAAATCAGTGTGAAATCTATAGGTGGAATCATCACAAATCCTTTCTATCAGCCTTCTGAACTACACAGTACATTGTTGTCTGCACACACCTATTATGCCATGGCGTGCTAAAGATGCCTGATGCCATTCCTAACTCATTGCCAGCTGTTAATCACTCCCTGGCTTCTTCTTTCTCCTTTCTTTCTTCCTTTCTCTCTCTCTCTCTCTCTCTCTCTCTCTTTCTTTCTCTTTCTTTCTTTCTGATTTATTTATTTGTTTTATGTATGTGAGTACACTGTAGCTGTCTTCAGACACACCAGAAGAGAGTATCAGACCCCATTGCAGATGGTTGTGAACCACCATGTGGTTGCTGGGAACTGAACTCAAGACCTCTAGAAGAGCAGTCACTGCTCTTAACCACTGAGGTATCACTCCAGCCCCTCCCTGGCTTCTTATAACCACTTTTCTACTTCCAACTACTATGAGATCAACTTTTAAAAACGGGTTTAAACTCTGTTGTTTGAGAATTTCTTACACGAATAGAATATATTTGGTTCATACGCATCTTCCACTTCTCTCAAGTCCTGCTCATCCTCCGACCTCCATATTTTCCTTCCAGATTCATGCCCTCACTCTTTATTTCTCCCCCTATTTGTGTCTCCACCATAACAACTGAGTCCAATTAGTGCTCCTAGGGTGTGGGTGGATATGGGGACAACCTTTACACTCTTCATGTAAGTGACATTGTGTGGTACTGTCTTCATGTATGTGACATTGTGTGGTACTATCTTTCTGTGCCATGCCTACTTCTGTGGAAAGCCGCGGCTTGTGCTGACAGCATTCGCCATTACAAGATGGCGCTGGCATCCGGTGCTCCTCCAAGTAAACAAGTAAACCGCGCATGTGCTATGGTAAAAGCGCGCCAAATCACGGCCCATCCCGGGGCGTAATTTGCGTTCCTGAGCAAGCAGCCAATCAGACATGAACACGCTGCTCCAGGGGTATATAAGCAGTGCCTTTTCGGGGCCTGGGGTCTTCCTCTTCACATTGCAATAAACGTTGCTGCAGAAGAATCCTGGTGTCCGCGTGCGTTCTTGTTGGCGAGACGATTGCGCGGGTCACAGCTGGTGCCAAAACCCGGGAAATTCACCATCACCGGCGCCGAGGAGACCCTCCACTCGCGGAGAGGATTCAGAACTGCAGGACAAGGGTAAGCTCTGAGAGGCATGTTTGGTCTTGATCTATTTCGTTTCCCTCCCCAGTTGGCAAGAACTCTAGAAGCTCTCGCTATTGTGCTAGCGGCGCTCGTTCTCTTCCTTCTGGTTTTTCAGGATGAGAAATGCCACCCGACTGTAGCGGCGGGCCAGGGAGTGCTAGAGGAGTTGCAAGACAACATGTCAGAAACAGAGTGGGATAAGCGCTTAGGAGCTCAGAAAGAAAAGGGAGCTCAGAAAGGCATGCCTAAGAAAAAAGACCCTTCCAAGGATGCTCGATCCGCGGAAGTGAGAGATAAGGGAAAGGTCGCCCTGGGAGAGAGATGTAGAAAAGGAGAAAAGGCCCCGGAAAAGAAACCTCTTTATCTGGTAAAGGAGCTGGAGGCCTCGGGGCTTGGTGGCTCTGAGTCGGAGGAGCTAACTTCCTCTGAGGAGGAGGACTTAGACGAAGGGACAGCCCGCTATGAGGAGGAAAGATACCATCCAGATGAGCGGCCACCACTGCGAAATCAAAAGCAAAGGAAAACGGGAGATAGGGACCGCACGGCCTCTCGGCCTGTCACGCCCTCCCAACCTAATGTTCCCGGCGCACTTCTGCCTTATGCGGACAAGTGCTGTTCAGACTCCTTCCTTTCAAAGGAAGACAAAAGAAGGATGTTACAAGCCTTTCTCCATTCCCCTACACCCGCAAGATAGGCAAAGATTTGCATTCACCTTACCTGCTGTTAATCACCTTGAACCAGACAAGAGATATCATTGGAAAGTTTTGCCTCAAGGCATGTCCAATAGTCCTACTATGTGTCAACTGTATGTACAAATGGCCCTTGAACCCGTTAGGAATCAATTTTCTTCCCTGCTCTTGATTCATTTTATGGATGATATTCTTATCTGCCATAAAGAATTGACCATTTTGCAGAACTCGTACCCTTTATTAATTGCTACATTAGGACAGCGGGGTCTGCATATTGCCACAGAGAAGGTTCAAATTTCAGAAATTGGTTCCTTTTTAGGGACAGTTATTTACCCTGAGAAAATAGTTCCTCAAAAATTAGAAATTTGCAGAGATCATTTACATACCTTAAATGATTTTCAAAAATTATTGGGAGATATAAATTGGTTAAGACCATTTTTGAAAATTCCCTCTGCTGACTTGAAACCATTGTTTGACATTTTGGAAGGAGACTCTCATATTTCCTTGCCAAGAGCACTAACACTGGCTGCAAGCCGTGCCCTGCGAATGGTAGAGGATGCCTTGCAAGAGGCCCAGCTAAAGCGCATTGATGAGACCAAAACTTTTAATTTATGTGTCTTCAAAACCAGACATTTACCAACTGGTGTGTTATGGCAGGACGGGCCCTTATTATGGATTCATCCTAATGCATCTCCTGCAAAGATTATTGAATGGTATCCAGATGCAGTCGCTCAGCTTGCCCTTCGTGGGTTAAAAGCAGCTATTACCCATTTTGGAAGGGAACCTAAGGTTTTAATAGTGCCATATACTACATATCAGGTTCAAATACTAACTGCTACCTCTGATGTTTGGGCCATGTTGGTCACCTCCTTTAATGGTCAAATAGATAATCACTATCCTAAACATCCCATTCTACAATTTGCCTTAACTCAAGCTATTGTATTTCCGCATATCTTATCTCAGAAGCCGCTCCCGGATGGAGTGGTTGTTTACACAGATGGGTCAAAAACAGGTGTGGGTGCCTATGTAGTTGATAATAAAGTCACTGCCAAACAATACCATGAGACCTCACCTCAAGTTGTGGAATGCTTGGTAGTATTAGAGGTTCTTGGAACCTTTCCAGGCCCTTTAAATATTGTTTCAGATTCCTTTTATGTAGTAAATGCAGTTAAAGTCTTAGAAGTGGCTGGGCTAATTAGACCATCTAGTAGACTTGTGGAAGTTTTTCAAAAGATTCAATTTGCTTTAGTTAATAGGAGATTCCCTGTTTTTATTACACATATTAGGGCTCACTCAGGTCTACCAGGTCCAATGTCTCATGGGAATGACCTAGCGGATCGAGCCACAAAGTTGGTTGCTATCGCCCTATCCTCAAAATTGGATTTGGCCAAAGATTTTCATAAAAAATTTCATGTGACAGCAGAGACGTTACGTCGTCGGTTTGATATAACTAGAAAAGAAGCTAGAGATATAGTTACTCAATGTCAGAATTGCTGTCAATTTTTACCAGTGCCTCATGTAGGAATTAATCCACGAGGAATTCGGCCACTACAGATTTGGCAAATGGATGTTACTCACATCCCATCCTTTGGCAAATTGCAATATTTACATGTTTCCATTGATACTTGTTCCGGAATTATATTTGCTTCTCCATTGGCCGGAGAAAAGGCGGCCCATGTTATCCAACATTGCCTTGAGGCATGGAGTGCCTGGGGGAAGCCTAAAATTCTCAAGACTGATAATGGACCAGCTTACACTTCTCAAAAGTTTGGACAATTTTGTCGCCAAATGGAGGTGACCCATCTGACGGGTCTCCCTTGTAACCATCAAGGACAAGGCATTATAGAACGGGCTCATCACACTCTTAAGTCTTATCTAATAAAACAAAAAGGGGGAGTTGAGGAGGCTCTACCCTCAGTGCCACGAGTCACCGTTTCTATAGCACTTTTTACCCTTAATTTTTAAAATCTGGGCAGTCAAGGCCACACCGCAGCTGACTGTCACTGTTTAGGCCTGACAGGCCAAAAGAGATGGTCAAATGAAGGATGTCTTGACTGGACAATGGAAAGGCCCGGATCCTATTTTAATAAGATCCAGGGGAGTGGTTTGTGTTTTTCTGCAGGAAGAAGACAACCCATTTTTGGCTACCAGAGCGACTGACGCGATGACTCATGATATTAGAAGATGACACCCAGGCGGACCCTCCAAACTCTGATGACAGCCCTCGTGCTGATCCAAGGGATACAGGTTCCTAGTATATCAGGGGAACAAAGATGGGCCATATTATCTGCCTTTCCAAAACCCATACCGGTCAGACATAATACAGCTAATCTGTCCAGGAAATTGTCTCAATATCTTGCAGGAAATTGGTCAGAAAACTTCGATGAGACACTCAAAAAATTGAGAGCAGCTGTGGTGGCCATCAACTCGACGCACGTGGATTTGTCCCTGACTGAGGGACTCTCCTCCTGGATCTCTTCAGCTTTCTCTTTCTTTTAAGAGTGGGTGGGAGTAGGCCTGTTTGGTGCAGCCCTATGTTGCGGATTAGTGTTCATGCTATGGTTGGTCTGCAAACTCAGAGCTCAACAAAAACGTGACAAGGTCGTTATTACCCAAGCACTTACAGCCCTAGAACAAGGCTCATCTCCTGAAATTTGGTTATCCATGTTAAAGAAATAGCCAGTAGACAGATTCCTCAGCTGTTGCACCCCAAGGGATTTGCCCATTGCACTGGGTCGGTGAGGAGTCTTGGCCTGGTTAGTCCTTGTCTGTGTAGCTGTGGTACCTGAATTTGAGGCAAACAGCCCTTGCACCCCTGGGAGATGGCTCCATTGCACAGGGACGGGTGTTTGCATCTCTCTCTGTTTCCCCTAGCCCTTGCACCTGGAGGACTTGTTTCCATTGCACCTGGTAGGATAAGGGAGACTGTCTTAAACTATCAGTCCTTGATCGCTTATTCCCCCAAGATGGAATTTGCTTGCGGGCTTGAGTTTGAGTCATGATTGGTACCGCGCTAGATAGGCCAAGGGCAGTTCCATCTTAATAAAACAAAAAGGGGGAGATGCGGCTTGTGCTAACAGCATTCGCCATTACAAGATGGCGCTGGCATCCAGTGCTCCTCCAAGTAAACAAGTAAACAAGTAAACCGCGCATGTGCTATGGTAAAAGCGCGCCAAGTCACAGCCCATCCCGGGGCGTAATTTGCGTTCCTGAGCAAGCAGCCAATCAGACATGAACACGCCGCTCCAGGGGTATATAAGCAGTGCCTTTCGGGGCCCGGGGTCTTCCTCTTCACATTGCAATAAACGTTGCTGCAGAAGAATCCTGGTGTCCGCGTGCGTTCTTGCTGGCGAGACGGTTGTGTGGGTCACATACTTCAATAAATATAATTACTTCACTGTAAATCCACAATGGTTAATAAACATTTGAGGGACAATACTTTGAGGATAACACCTTTTTTAGCTTAGCATTTCTTTCAATGCTGACACTTAACAATGTGCAGATACTTATGGGTTAACACATAGGGTTGTCCAATCTTTTAACACTGTGGCACAGGTTCATAGTCTACAGATGAGTTGGGCTGCATACATACAGGTTGGCTAAGCCTGGCAGTGTGACATTCCAACACACATATTAAGTGCATGGCATTTCCTGCCTCTTGAACACCCTAAACTGCCGTGTTACTTCCCTGTTAAATATCTAATAAATTGTTGCAGCTGGGTATGCTGGCACACATCTATAATCTCAGCACTTTGGAGGCAGAGGCAGGAGGAGCCAGGGTCTGGTAGACTCATCAGCAAATCCGTTAGTGCTGGGTTCTTCTTTGTCGGGAGCTATTTTTATTACTGGCACAATGTTGGTCTGCTTGGGTGTTTTATTTCATGTCAATGTTGTTGGTCACTAGTGTGGAAAGTAGTCCAAGGCTAGAATTACATGTAGGCCACCACACGTACCTAGCATTTATGTCAGCTCTGAGGATCTGAATCCTGGCCCTTACACTTGTGTGACAAGTACTTAGCTGACAGCGCCGGCACTGCCCACGGTACCGAGCTCAGGCGTAGGCCTGGGGGATTAAAGAAATACTCAGACTCAGGTCATCCGTTGTGAGAGAATGCCAATGCCGTTACTGAGCAGGTTCAATATATATACACCAAGCCAGGGAAGGAAAAATACAAACTCAGGAAAAAACAGGAACTCAACTGGGGGGCAATAGGATGTCAAGTATAAATTCCCCTCCTGGGGCACCATGTATTAGTCAGGATGTGAAAAAGCAGGAACTCAACTGGGGGGCAATAGGATGTCAAGAGTAAATTCCCTTCCTGGGGCACCATGCCTTAGTCAGGATGTTTTGATCCTAGAGGAACCGCAGAATGTTACTTAGTAGACAGCAGCATACGGAAAGGCTCAGCCAGGGCATAGCAGCCCTTCGGGGTCCTACACTTAGCCATTGAGCGGTCTCCCCAGACACTAATGGTAGCTTTTAAAGGAAACCACGTAGCTTCAGGTTACAGCCATACCAAGTTAACAGCCTCTGCACACTTCTGTGCTATATTTCAAATGTTCTTACAGGGACATGTGAAAGAAAGCTGCACCAATAGACTGAGAAAATGAATAGATAACAGTTTCCACCATGGAAGCTTGTGGAAGAAGACAAATTATCTTTCTTTAAACTTTCTGATAGCATCATCCCCCAAATGTCAAAATGCATGAATTTTAGGCATTTGTAAATGATAAATAATTCAGAGATCTACCTACCCACATTTTTACAAAAAGGGGGAGCTGGGCACAGTGGCACCCAGTACTTAGGAGATGGAGGCAGGAAGGTCAGGGGATTATAGTCAGTGTGGATTCTGTCATTGTCTCAAGGGCATGACAATGATAAGAAAGATGAGGGATGCAAAATTCCCTTGTCATCAACTTTGAGTCAAGTAAGTTGAGTTTGTATGCCAGAATAGTTAAGAAATATCAGCTGAGTTTGTACTGTGAGGGAAAAGATTCCTTTGTTTATCTATTATTGTTGTTGAAAAAAAATATCCAGTGAATCTGGGCATGATGGTGCATGCCTGTCATCTCGGCCCCTGCTGGTTCAAGCATGTGTTTTTCTTGATAGTGGTTCCCACATGTTATGTGTGTCTGTACATGGAATAGCTCCTGGTTTCATAGCCGAGACCCAATATTTGATCACAAGCAGCTTAAGGAAGGAAGAACTTGTTCTGGCTCGTGGTTTAAGGGCACAGGGTGCCATGGTGAGGAGGAGCAGCAGAAGAAGCAGTTCTGGGCTGTGGCTTCAGTAGTAGGAGGCAGTCCACCCACATCCTGGAAGATCAGGGAGCAGAGATGGAGCTAGGAGAGGGGCTGAGTCATAAGCCTCAGGAATTACCCCTTAATAACTCCTTTCCTCCTGGCCAGGGCACACCTCCAAAACAGAACAACCAGACGGAGAGCCTGTGGGAGACATTTTACATCTAAACTGTAATAGGGTTGGCTTCTCATGACTTCAGGTTCCCCATCCAATCAGAGACTGAAGATGCTGTTAGACCTGCCATGGTTGTGTCTGAATATAACTATGTAGGTCTTTTTTTTGCCATTATTCTCTAAGTAACAGTATTTACATAACATTTACATTGTATTAGATATTACAAGCCACATACAGACATTTAAAGTATCTAGGCTATGGGTAGATTATATACAAATGCTATGCTGATCTCTATGGGATACTGGCGGATCTGTGGACTTTGAGATCTTTTGGGAATCTTTCAGATACTGGGGAAAGACTAAATGACCTTGTTCATGTTTCTTGGCATATCATGGTACCAGGTATATTAGTACTAAGTATCTTAAAATATCACACATTTATCTACTGCAGTTTCCAAGGGTCAGAAACACACCTCTGCTGTGGATGGTGGCGTACATAATCCCAGCACTGCAGAGGGAGAAACAGATGGACCTTTGTGAGTTCAAGACCAGCCTGGAACTACAGAGTGAGTTCCAAGATAGCCTCAAGAAACAAGACAGAACAGAACAGAACAGAACAGAACAGAACAGAACAGAACAGAACAGAACAGAACA
>NW_021604595.1:1743999-1785388 GCF_004785775.1 Grammomys surdaster
CAGAACAGAACAGAACAGAACAGAACAGAACAGAACAGAACAGAACAAGAGAAAAAACTATATCTCTGCTTGGTGGTTCTGGTTCAGGGTTTCTCATGAGGCTGCAATCCAGGAGTCACCCAGGGCCACAGTGAACTGACTGTTGACTAGGTGGAGGTTTTACTTCTGTTGCCATATGGATGTCTTCATGTCACAGCAGCTGGCTCCCCTGAGCAGCTTGAGAGTAAAATGGCAATGCCTTTTATAATTTCATCTCAAAAATGACATATTCCTGGCACATTCTATGGAGTGTACCAAGCAACCCTGCACCCCTCCTTCCCCCAGTCTGGACTAGGCACCCTCACAAGTCTTCCTATGACATCCTTGTCTCCCTTCTTCCTGTGATGAGCACTTTGCTGTGATCTCATCACCATGCCAATGCTCCTGTCCCTACTTCTTCAGCCTTGGGGTCTGATGTGTTCTCCATGGATTAGTGCTAGTGCATTTGTGTGTGTGTGTATGTGTGTGTGTTACAGACATCATGATCACAGCAACTCTTATAAAGGAAAGCAGTTAACTGGGGCTGACTCGTAGGTTCAGTAGTTTAGTTCAGTGTCATCATGGAGGAGAAGCATGGTGACACACAGGTAGGTATGGTTCTGGAGAGGTAGCTGAGAGTTCTGCAACTGGACAGGGAGGTACTAGGAAGAGAAAGAGATAGTGGGCCTTGCTTGAGTATCTGAAATCTCAAAACCCGTCCCCCAGTGACACACTTCCCCAAGGCCACACCTCCCAATAGTGCCACTCCCTATGTGCCTATGGGGGCCATTTTCATTTAAGTTATCACATTCCACTCCCTGGTCCCCCGTAGGCTTGCAAACATATCATAAAAACAGAAATGCACTCAGCCCAACTTCAAAAGTCCCCACAGTCTGTAACAGTTTTTACACCGTTTAAAAGTCCAAAGTCGTTAATGAGACTCATGACAATCTCTTAACTGCAATCTCCTCTAAAATCAAAATTAAGAAAAGCAGATTTCATACTTCCAATATACAAAGGTATAGAGTATACATTACCGTTCTAAAAGGGAGCATAATGAAGACAAACTAGACCAAAGTGAGACCGAAAACCAGCGGGGTAAACTCCAAACTCTGTGTCTCATACATAATGTTAAAGGCTCCCCAGACCTCCAACTCCTTTCAGCTTTGTTGACTCGAACACACTAGTACTCTTGCACTGGTTTCACTCCCGGTCAGCAGCTCTCCTCTGGAGACTTATCATGACTCTGGCATCTCCAGGGAAATCCAGAGTTCGCCTTCACAGCTTCACACAATGGCCTCTCTGGGCTTCCATGCAGGGACATGCCTGGCCCAAGTGGCTTTCTTTAGCCGTGGAGAGAGATTTCATAAGCCTTGACTCTAAAGCCAGAACCACATGCCTTAAATTGCCTTTTCTGCTGTTTGCTGGGGCTGGACCATGACCCCCTTTGATCAATAACATCTTCACCAGCTTTCTGTTTGTGATGCTTTCCTTCACTGCCTAAGCTTGGGTATCCTGGAACTCACTCTGTAGTGAGTGGCCTCAAGATCTATCATCTTCTGCCTCTAAGTGCTGGGATTCAAGGTGTGCACCACCATTCTCCACCCTGAGCTTTTCTTTAGTTCTTTTTCACAAGTTGGAAGCTGAGCTGGGCGGGGTCTTGCTCTGAGGTCACCATTCCCTTTATTCCACTTGGCATCAGGCTGCTGTTTAATCTGCTCACACTTCCTGATGCCCCTTTCTCCTCACACTGCACATTTTGTAGTTTTCCTTGCTCGGCTTGCTCCTTTTCCTTATAGATCTGTGTAAGTGTGGCCACTAATAACCAAGCAACACAGTCAATACTAGGCTGTCTGGAAATCTCCTCCACCAAAGCTGTTAGTGAATCTCTTCAATTTAGACACAGGTAGATTTTTTTTTTTAAATTTTGGACAAGAGCAGAATTAGTCATATTCGTCACCAAAACATCACAAGAATGATCTCTGGGGGCATATGTTATTCTTCTCCTCTGAAACCTCTCGAGCCAGGCTCCCACAGTTCAAATCACCCTCAGCACCACTGTCTGGCATGCTGCTACTAGGATGGCCATACAGCCTTGCTTAAAGCATAGCAACTCTTATAAAGGAAAACATTTACCTGGCGCTGGCTTACAGAATCAGAGGTTTAGTCCGTTATCATCATGGTGGGAAGCATGGCAGGATGCCAGACATGGTGCCAGAGAGGTAGCTGAGAGTTCTACATCTGAATCAGCAGGCAGCAGTCAGAGAGACACACACACAGACAATGGTCTTGGCTTGAGTATCAGAAACCTCAAACCTCACTCCTTCAACCAGGCCACACCCACGTTGACAGACCACACCCATTCCAACAAGGCCACACCCACCTCAACATGGCCACACCTCTTCATAAATGTCTTTCCCTATGAGCCTATGGAGCTATTTTCATTCAAACCATCACATTGGGCGACAACTTTTATTGAATGAATCAATAAAAGTGAATGCATCTTGAAAGCAGCTACGAGCGAGCGCTGGGAGCCCAGGGATTGACAAGTAAGACCTTTTGTCATCACCACAGTTCCGGGTCCTTTTCCTATCTCCATTCTCATCAGCACCTCACTCTCCATCGCTGTGGTTCTGTTTTTCCTGTCTTCCCAGTGGGCTGCAGCGATCCAGAGCTCTGTTGTGTGAGCTCTTCCAGATCCAGAGTGTGCCAGCCAGCACTGCAATTGAGTTTTGTTTTCATTATGCAGGCTTCCTGTGAAGTTTCAAATTAATTTGAATCCTCTCCATACTTTTAAGGCCCCTCTACAAAGGGCCATGTTCCTGCCTTTCTTGGTGAACAGGGGCCTATCCCACTTCCCTAGGACGGCTTTCATCCTGGCGAGGGCTGCATGCCCTCATCTCTTTGCCAGGGTAGTGAGCTTCCACACTGCTGAGCTGTGGGTGGCTTTCCACCTGGGCTCTGGGGAAGCATGCCCAGGCCACCTGCACCATGCCAACACCCACCTGTGTCCGATGGACCCTTAGCTTTTAAAATTCACACCACAACATGGCATTATTTTCTGTTTTATCGTTTGCCTGCGTCTCTGTTAATGATAGACAGCATGAAAACAATTTTCCTGCCGAGTCCTAAACATTTTAACTGTCTTCCTGAGACGCAGGAATGGTGACATTGAGAATTATGCGTAGCACATCCTATTGGAATGGATCAGATGTCGGACACTCGAGTCCCTTCTGTAAAAGGACAATAGTATTTGTGTGTAACTCACACACATCTTCTTGTATGTTTTAAATTATCCACAGATTACTTCTAATACCTAGTATACCACAAATACTGTATAAACGGTCGCTGCTTTGGATTGTTTAGGTGATAATGTCAAGAGAATGTGTCTACACCCGTTCATCACAGATGCACATTTTGTTGTGGGCGTTTCCCATTGTGATTGGTTCAACTCACGATGTGGGACCCACGAGTACTGAAGGCCGGCTATACTTTGTGCTCTTCTTTTCTAATACCCCTTCCTGTTTTCTGGCCCAGGATCTTTGAACAGCATCCAGGACCCCACTCCGGAAAGTTATGACGGAGAAGCGGAAGCTCCTGTGACCTTCCCACCTTGGTGCCTAGTGTGTTCCTGAGCCTCACTGAAACGCTCTGCAGCAAATGTGATCGACCTCTTTGCAGAGGATGGGTGAGGGGCGCTGAGCGTTCCAGGTTCACAGAGCTGAGAGCGCTCACCGCTGCTCCTTTGCCTTCTGAGTGTGAAGCTGGTTCAAGGCTTCCGGCCCAGCTTCTCCGTGAGTTGATTGGTTGTCTGAAGGTGATTTATTTTTTCTTTTTTTTTCTTTTTCTTTTTTATTTTTTTGGCTTTTCGAGACAGGGTTTCTCTGTGTAGCCCTGGCTGTCCTGGAACTCACTCTGTAGACCAGGCTGGCCTCGAACTCAGAAATCCGCCTGCCTCTGCCTCCCAAGTGCTGGGATTAAAGGCGTGCGCCACCACCGCCCGGCTCTGAAGGTGATTTCTTTCTTTCTTTCTTCTTTTTCTTTTTCTTTTTTTTCCCCACTGAGAGGGAAGAGTTTATTGATCTCGGAAGTTGAAGTAAGTAAATGAGATGAGATAATGTCCCCATCCCCCTGCCAGGCTTTCGGAAGGGGCGAGAGAACATCCAGGTTTGTGGAATGTGGAGCCTCACGGTTTCTGGGGTTTCTAGCTGGCAGTGGCCAGGACATTTTTGAGCCGTGACATGGAAAAAGTCCTGATGGCAAGACCCAGACAGGTCTCTGGGAGCTGTTTCAAAGCCATACCTTTTCCCAGGCTGCTTCCCCACAGAAGCCATTTGATTCCCACAACTCTTGGATTTTTTTTTCCCTCCACTAAAAAATAAAAAAAAATTCTACTAAGTGCTGAGCAGACTGATCCTACTAATTTTGTGAGCTACTAAGAGGCCCTATTTCTCTAATTCATGATCAGAAGAGGTTTTTATTTATTCGCCGTTTTAAAGAATAGGAAGAGATTTGGTAGCCTCTCTAGGATGAGGCACGGCCAGGTTCCCACTGAGCGAGCCACACATAAGAGTCCTATATTCATCCCAGGCTTGGGCCTCCCATGTGGCAGCTGAGCCATCAGGCTGGTTGTGAAATGCCTTATTTTATTTTCTGCCTAACGTCAGGCTGCAAATGAAAATACCTTTTCAACCCTAGTATTATTACCCCTATGGATGGTACCTTTAATGCACGCTATTCATTGTTATAATGGCCGCACCTGTGTAGCAAGCGCACATTAGAACCGCAGCAGCTGTGGACTGTAATTGCAAAACATTATTTTCTGTTTCTCCCTGAAAGCTTTTGTGTGAGAGAGTGTGTGTGTGTGTGTGTCTGTGAACGAACACGTGTGTTTCAGTATCCATGTGTTTGTTTCATCTGCTCTGGCCCGAAGATTCTCTACCTCCCCCCACCCCCCTTTATACAAGGGCTAAATGTAAATACGTTTGTTTCTCAGTTTGTGTTTCAGGGAATGTCAGATGCTACCCGGTCTTCTCCCGCCACACATACGGTCAGTAACGGCACTTCAGAGAGCTACTTGGGAG
This sequence comes from Grammomys surdaster, assembly GCF_004785775.1. Lineage (NCBI taxonomy): Eukaryota > Metazoa > Chordata > Mammalia > Rodentia > Muridae > Grammomys > Grammomys surdaster. The sequence continues at coordinate 1,749,102 of NW_021604595.1, forward strand.
CGTGTGGTCTGTGGAAAGGTTCCTGTGATCAATGCTGCTGGGAGCAGCGGCCTTTATGTACTTGGCACCCAGGCGACGCCATGATTAATGCATTTGTTCCTTGCTATTCAGCTCCCGGGTGTCTGCGGGACAGTGAATCACGTTAGCATTTGCAGATCCAGATAATCACTGGCACCAAAGTTTTTTTTTTTTTTTTTTTTTTTTGTGAGGGGCTCCCTAGTTCCAAACAAAATTTCTAAGAGAAAACAACACTCTCCTTGTATCTCTCTCTTCATTTTCTTTGTAGTCTTCTCTGAAGCCATCCTTGATGCAATGCTGTGGCCACTGGAAATCTGCTTTGTCTGTCAGCTTTGCAGACCGGGCAGAAAGTTAGCAGGCAGGCAGAGCTTTGCAGGGTGGAAGGCAGCTCCAGTGTCCTCACCTGCCTATACCCCATCTGTCACGCTACCTCTTTGGGGATCTTCGGTGACACACAATGTGACACACTGGCATTGAAGTAGGTACTTGTAGCTGTCTAAGCAACTGTCTTGGGAAGGACAACAAAAAAATGTGCCAGTTGGTTAAAGAAATTAAGCTTCCTTCCTTCCCCTGTGTTTGTCTCATTTGCAAAGACATCAGGACTTGCTCCCTCTCACAACCCCGGGTGCCCAGTGCAGAGGTTGCAAGTGGAGGAAACCGCAGGACTGTGTTCTAAGGACAGATGTTAGTGGCTGACCAGTTTTGACTCAGGAACCAGGACAGCTCATCCCAAGTACCGGGGAACAAAAGATAGATCTACCCACAGCTTTGGGGGATTTGTTGCAAGATAGGAATTCTCTGTAAAGTTTCTCCCCAGAGTGAGTATAGATGCAGTGAACAGGACTGTCAATCACAGCTACTTGCATCCTCACTGTGAAAATGTTTCTCAGAGAAACTGTACCTGAAACCCTGTGAGCCTACAGGAAGGGGGGTTCGGGACCAATGCAGAGACAGCGCCGAGCAGAGCAAGCGGTGCAGGCTTTCTGTCTCATTCTCATCCAGCAGTGCAGTATACTTTGCAGGCTTGCAGATTTTTCCACCTTGGACTCACAAACACAAGACACATAGAGACACTGCATTTTGTTGTGAGGGTGTGAACCGAAAACCATCAGCTCTGGCTCTGTCTTTGCTCTGGTTCTATTAAAGTCTGTCTTACTTATCTGATTTACTTAGAAAAAAAAGCTATGGGGGTAATTGACCAATAGGAAGTGGGGCTCTTGGCAGAGGCAGCAGGACATCGGCATTTTACAATCAGGAAGAACACAGACATTTCCATCTCTCCCCTGGGGCATCACGAACACTGAGCTGTACACCCCCTGCCTCTTCAGGTGTATCCTTGTTAAGTCTTAAATTTTAAACTAGGCACGGTGGTTGTCCACAGGCCAGAGGCAGAGGCAGAAGAATCATCAATTCAAGGTCACCTCAAAACAGCAAGACCCTCTCAAAACACTAAAAAAATTGTAAAATGCTGATGGCTTTTTATATTAAAATACACCAAAAAATTCAAGACTTGCTAAGCCAACTTGAATTTATTTATACAGTGAGATCGACAGCAACAGCAACAGCAAAACTATAAAGGGAAAAAACCAAGTTGGGCTTCTGACAAGTTTTTATTTTTATTTTTATTTTTTATTTTTAAATCAGGTCCTGTAAAAGTTACAGAGCGTGTGAGATTTTTAAAAAGCTGGGTAAACCTGTTCACGGTGACTTTTTCTTCCCTTGGAGAATTTGTTTATTGTGGGCTTTCAGATCAATTGTGCATAAGCACTGTGATTTTTTATAGTGACTTGATTCATTAAAAAAATGTATCAATGTCGTGTGGGATACAGAAATAGGAAGGAGAAGAGGCAAAGGTCTTCTTATTGCCCACGTAAATGAGGCTACACACAAGCTGGGGACCAAGACCCTGGTGGATGGTTATCACACTCCTGTCCAGGAGGTGGCACTATTTCCTTAAGAATTTTCCAGAGAAGCTTGAGCAAAACCACACTTTATCTAGGACATTGTGTTTTGTTTTCCTTTCAAAGGGACAGCACGGGAAAGCATGGATCATGGTGCTCCCCCAGTTTTCAAACAATTCATATACAGTACTGTTTTTTTTTTTCCTAAGCCGTTAAAGGTTTTCAGTCAGAAATGAGAGTGGACAAATGAAGTAGACACATTTATTATGACGACTCAATTTTAATCTGTCGGTCTCCTTAAATCAACCTATTCCCCAGATTATCTAGTTCTTCTTGGAGAAGATGGCTGGATGAAGTTATATCCTTAGCAGCTGATGCTCACCCTGAACACATGAACATGCTGCTTTGCAATGATCTTTCTTGCTCTGTGTGTGTGTGTGTGTGTTTGTGTCTCTGTGTCTTTGTGTGTCTTCTTCATTCACTTTCCACCATATCATTCATTCATTCATTCATTCATTCACTCACTCATTCATTCATCAAGATAGGGCTTCTCTGTGTAGCACCGGCTGTCCTGGAACTCACTCTGCTCTGTAGACCAGGCTGATCTCAAACTCAGAGTGCTAGATAAAAGATGGGCACTACCACGCCTGGCCTTAATACGTAGCCAGGTGGATCCTCCTGCCTCTTTCCGTAAATCCTTACTGGCGAGTATCACTACAACCAGCTCCAGCTTATCCAATGTGGGACGGCCTCACAGTACCTGGAGCTTGCAGGTTCAGCAACACTAGCCGGCCAGCAAGTCCAGGAAGATCTATCTAGTCTGGCCTTTTACACAGAGGCTGGAGATCTGAACCCAGGTTTCTAGTGCTTTGCAGCAGGCCTTTTACTGACTGTGCCATCTCTTTAGCCCCAGGTGTCTTGTTCATCAATATTTGCTCATGCTGTAGATGTTCTGAAGCAAGGAGCTTTGTTTGGACTGAGGTAGTGAAAATAAAACATTGGATCAGGTTGTGAACTTTAGAAATCTATATGTGGTCTAGTTCTTAGTAATAAGTTTGAGGAGCACTGTCCCAGGAGCCCCAAATTGTTGGCATGTTTTTTTTCCAGCCCATCTTACCACCATTCCATTTTCCAAATATTTAATTTATGGAAAGCATGGTCGTCGAAAACACATGTATACATACACACACATGAGTAAGATTTAAGATTTAAAGTAGCCATTATGAGTCTGGAGAGCTGGCTCAGTGGGTATGAGCACGTTTGTTCTTGTAGAGCGTCCCAGTTCAATCCTCAGTACCTACAGGGTGGTTCACAATGGTTACAGTGGCAGTTTCAGGAGCCGGACACTCTCTTCTGGCCTGTGTGGGCATCAAGCACACATATGGTACACATACACACATGTAGGTACAACATTCATGCACATAAAATAAAAAGACAGTTGCTATTATTTTAGCCATGGCTCATTTCTGACCAGAATATCTGTTTAAATTATCTTCTATAATATGTATGTGTAATGTATCTTATATCTCGGTTTTAGCCAAAGGTTTGAAAATAATGTCTGAGTTGACAGACACACCACTTACCCAATCTGATCCCCACACACTGAATACATAGGTTAAAATGTCACATCATATGCAAAAAACTGAACTGTTACTATGTGTCAATTAAGGATAGAAATATTTTAAAAGTTTGGATTAAATATTACTTAGCTATAGCTAAGTGACTGCTCTAAGGCAAAACTAAAGAATAAGGTTGACCTTGGAAACTGAGTCTTGATGTGTAACTCAGAATGGCCTCAGACAAACGAGTTTGCCTCAGCCCAAGGAGCTCTGCTATGTGTCACTACGCACGGTCAAGACGGAGGGAATATGTTTTGTCTCACCTTGTAACCTTGTCTTTTATGCTGGAGGAGTGAAAATGTGCACATGTCCTGGAGATTTCTTAGGAGCCATATCTCCTGGTATTCTCAATCTTTTTTTTCCCTGAAATATGTGTACATGTGCACACAGACACAGACACATACACAGAGACACATACGTTCACACACAGACACACTGACACAAAGACACAGACACATATAGGCACACATACACAGACACACATAGGCACACATACAGACACATACATCTAGACATACACACAGACACAAACACACAGAGATACACGCACACACACACACACACAGATACATAGAGACAGACACACTTGAACACACACACAGACACAGACAGATACACACACACACACACACACAGACACACACACAGAGGCTTTGTGTAGGGTGCGTAGTTCAGGTCTTTACCTCTCTGGTATCCAAATCCACTGCAGCCCATACTTTCCCATGAGTGGAGAACAGGAAGTGGCTTCTCTACCCTGTCCAGTGCTCTATTCGCTGTCCTGTCGGCCAGACAGTTGTCTTTATTCTTTGTATCTGTAGCCACAGAATGGCTGCCTCAGCTGGGCTTCCGGGAGGACCTCTCTGTCTCTGAGATTATTTTCCCATCTCCCCTCACCTGTGGACTTCTCTCCACTCTGAGTCTTGTCTCATCTCCTGGCCTTGTCTCACACAGCAGACATATCATTCCCATCTCTGCCCTGACTGGGACAGGCAAACTCTTCTGACACATGCCGCAGTGGGAGATGGGTGGGAAAGAGGAGATGACAAAATGGCCCTGACGAAGCTACAGCAAATCTACTAGATGTTAAATAAACACACAGCATGGTATAATACAAAGCAATATGGCAAGAGTAAAGTTTTATCTTCTGGAAATCAGTAACATCAGTTTCTTCCAAGGCCTAGATACATCCATGTATGGGTGCATCTGATTTAGAGTCTATCTGAAGCTTCTGGACTTGAGCTGCATATTTGCTCATGGGACATTATCTGCTAGCTTGTCCCAGTCTATTGTTGGCAGAGTTGGGCATGGGATGGATGCCTAATGCAGGGGATACCACCTGTTATTGACATTCCATTGCTTCAGTCTGGTGTATAATTTAGCTAAAAATTCCTCGTGTGTTTCAGGTCTCTTCTCCCTGGCTCTGTTCCTCTCCTAGATGAACTACTGGAGGTGAAACCTATCTGTATCCATATTGTCTTTTAAACAAAATGGCTTCCTGCTTCCCAGCCTGGCCATCCTGGAGAAATATTAGGCTCCCTCGGGCTTTGCAGGACTGGTGTGTTGGAATCTACCAATAGTTTGGGTCTCTCTCTCTCTCTCTCTCTCTCTCTCTCTCTCTCTCTCTCTCTCTCTCTCAAGCTTCTCTCTGAGAGATTTCTTGTTCTAATCCAGCCTTTCCTGGTCCCTGTTCTAACTCTTGCAATAAAGCACTTGATTGCTCTGCCACTGAAGAAGAAATGTCAGAAGACTCACCGGGGCCTTCTCCACTGCTGAAGGGTTTCCTGTCTCACAGACCTCCCATTTCTGAAGCACCCTGTACCTTGCTAGAAATGTTTGAAGTTCTATTCCCATCAAAAGGATGAGGAGGGTCCCAACAGTAGAAGCGGCTTCCTTAACCTTTCTCATCTCTTCCCATAATGCCTTGTCTAGAAAGAGCAACCAAGTCTCAGCATCTCCCTTTGTCTTCCTTCCTCTTCGTCATTCCACTTTAAAGCAAGCACAGTGTCCTATCTAAATGGGATGACTCCCAAAGGAAGACCTGATAAACTTCATCTGTAAGAGGATTCTAATGAGTAGCATTGAAATGACTTCTTTCCAAGTACACAGTTGTGCTTTAGAGTCAAAGGTGAATGGTCTTGTGTTTGCAGATTTCTACTTCCGTTTGGTGGACTCTTTCGTCTTCTCTATTTCATAGAGGTAACCTTTTTTCTCCAAGGCATGTGAACACCTGCCCAGAATCATTTAAGGAATTGGTAAGAAGGCACACAGGCATTTCTCATTGAGCCTTCTGGAAGCTCTTGTGACACTGGCTTCCTCTTGGTACCCTGTGGGGACTGAGCACCAAAAAGATCTTCACCACTAAAAATCCCAAGAGTTCCTGAGTGATGAAGAAATCTTACAAGTCTTACGCAAATTTGCCTGTAAAATATGGGAAAATGGCTGTAGTATGTATAGATTCAGGGTCATGTCTGTGCTCCCACCTCCAGTACCAGTCGTTGCTTCTTCAAACAGAGGCCCCAGTTCCTCCTTTACTTCTAGAGAGTAGGCAATTATACACTTGAGTTTCGCTGGTGTGTGTGAGACTCAGCCTTAGTCAATATTTGTGGTTCTTAGCCACAAGGACTTAGTACAACATAGTTACCTGCCACAGCCCATCTATAAAAGGGATTTCAATTATCATCGTCAGCAACAACAAACATTTATGGAGGAGTGACTGTGTGTGGTAATCAAATTAATGAATTTGTTAATTGTTGCTTCTGCTTCCCATAACTATTGCCTGAAGTTGGATCACAGAGGCACCAGGCTAAGGTACCTCATCATGTAAACAGATCATGTATGTCCTTGAATATTCGGAGAATTTTATTCTTGTTTATTCGTGTAACTCAAATTTCTTCTCTGACGCCAGCTCACGAGAAATGTTCTAGAATTCCCACCAGTGGGGTCCCGACAGAGCCTCAGAGCAGTGTCCCGGGGTTTTTTCTGTATCATTTGTCAGCCATGTGACTAGGAAAGCTCAGCTATCTTTTTCTGCTGGGTTGTTGGTATTAAATACCTTTCCTTTTTCTTTGATAAAATACCCTCTAAAAAGGAGAAAGAGGGTTTTTTTTTTTTCTTTTTGATTCTCAGCTTGAGGGTGCAATCCATTACAGTGGGGAGTCACAATGTCAGAATCTCAGGGTGGCTGACCACATTGCACCTGCTGTCAGGAAGCAGGAATGAGTGAATGTTATCCTTCCGAGCCTCCTCTTTTTCATTCAGCCAAGGACCCCAGCCTGTGGAGCAGCGCTGCCCACAGTTAAGATGGGGTCTTCTCACCTCAGTTAACCCAGTCTAAGTGAGGCTTCAGGAGAATGCCCAGAAGCTAACTCAATCTAGATAATCCCTCACAGACATACCCAAAGGCAAATCTCCCATTTGATTCTAGATCTGGTTAAGCTGACAATGTCACAGCGCTCCTTCAAGCAGGTGATGAGCTTGCATACTGACCCTTGACACCCTCGCTTCCCCAGAGCCCTGTGCTGAAGCATCAGGACTATGCCTTTGGTCAATGATAAGCTGACTTCTTTCCTAATAACCAGTTAGACTTTAGGCTTAAAGGAGGATGGTTTAGTGTCTTGATATAATAACTCATCTTCCCTATTCCATTTTGTTCACTCCTACACTGGAGAAGCCACAGAGCTCTGCCCAGAGTCACTCAAGGGATGGGTGGGGAGGCATACTCCTGAAGCGCCCACGATTGTCTTTCAGTTCCGACACTTGGGCAGTGTCCCCGGAGATGATATGTCCTGACTCAGATCCCCTTTCCTATTCAATTCTCAGGCCAGGAAGTCAAGGACGACGCTCATCAATGTCTGTTTATAATATGTTCTGCTTGTCTCCTTAACTCACGTCTGCGCTTCCATTTCTAACTGAAATTTGAGTTTTGTCTCAAAGGTTAAAAAAAAAAAAAGTCCATGGTCAGGTGAGATTATATAACTCCAGAGAGGATGGGAGAATCATCAAGATGGAGGAGACAGGTGTTTCATGTATCCTCATGAAGAGGGTGGGGTTGATTGAGTTTATCTGTAATGCAGAATCCATTTTGAGTCTCACTCACCTACTGGAGGTGCACACCCAGAGGGGATGCCTTCCTGGCTCACCTTTGAAGCAGGGAGGTTCAAGTTTGCCAAGGGATGGAATAGAGCTAAGACCCCAGAAAAAGACCCAAAGTGAACTGAGCTGCTATAACCCAAAGCCCTGGTGCCACTGGAGACTGTGGTTGGTCTATGTGCTCCCCAGTGGTCAGTGGGGCCTCACCAGGGTTAGTCCTGTATAAGATCCTGCTTTGTGGGAGCTAAGGAACTCCAAAGGAGAGTGGGTTGACTTTTCTAGCCATAAGAGGAAGGTGCTCAGAATTTAACTTACATTGAGTTAAAGAGAAATAAATATATTTCTTGAATTGCGTGTTCCAGTGTTATTGGCTATTCTCTGTTTGGCCTTTGCTTCCCTTAGAGGAATGAAATCCACTCTGTTCTGACTAGATGTATTTGATTTCATGTCAGAACATGCTTAACAGACATTCTTGTGGGGCCTTCTCATTAAAAGAGTCATCAAACAGCGTAGAATCTCTATTCTGGTTTCTTGATACAGAAGAAGTTTCTTATTGTGCTACAAAGCATGTTGGCTGAGAGTACCAGGTTGAAGGTACTCAGGGTGATGGATTTGCCCCATGGTTTAGCAACTGGCAGTCAGGGAGGCAGGACAAAGACAACCAGAGGCAGACAAGATGGCTAAACAATGCTTTGCGTTGTGAAACCACGTTCAGTGTTCCAATGGGTGACCTGGGTGAGGAAGGAGATTTTATTTAATATTCATTAGTCCCTGCTTACTTCACACTTCATTCTAATGGCTGCCTACACAGCCCTGAGCTGAACAGGAATTGGGAATTGTATATTGCAAAACAGCTGAGGGAATATATTTCAACTATATCTCTACAAAAACATGAAGGCAAAGTGATGGCAGGCTAACCCGATCCAATCATTCTGGATTCTGGATTGTGTGTGTATAGATATTATGATGTATATATACATATGTATGTGTGCATATATATGTATACATATGTATATACACACATACACATATACACACAAACACACACACACACATATATATATATATATATATACACAAACATGTCTCAGTCTCACACTGTATCCCATTAATGTAGACATTATGATTTTGCAACTAAATTTAATAAACTTTGTGACCATGAGAACCGTTGCTATTTGTTACTGGAGAATGCTTGCTGTAGATCTAGGAATTTAAATGTGAAGAAAGCTCTAGACCAGCAGTTCTCAACCTGTAGGCCGTGACCCCTCAGGGGGTCACATGCCAAGTATCCTGCTATCAGATACTTACATTACAATCTATAATAGTAGCAAAGTTACAGTTATGAAGTTTGAAAAATGAATCATGTGGTGTTGGGGGTTACCGCGACATAAGGAACCGTATCAAAGGGCTGCAGCATCAGGAAGGCTGAGAACCGCTCCTTTAGATTTTTCTGCTCTTCTGTACACTGTAGGCAACCATCAGTCACTAAGTGTATGGAAGGCTTGGAGACCCTTCAGAAGGCTTTCATTGTGTGGCAAAGTGGGAGCTGGTTAAGGAGGCTTTCTGTCACCCCCTCCTCACCCCCTACTGCCAGTCAGAAGAGTATGTGCCCCCACCATATCTTTTACTCCCGTGCAAGGAAAAAGCTCTTCATATAAGTACTATATAGGATATATTATATGATATGATCTGCCGGGTTAATACATATCTTTCTCTCTGGTGATCAACTAAACATGCTTGTCTTTTTTTTTTTTTTCTGCCTTTTAAATTAGTTCTTCTAAGCAATGAAAATCATTGGATTGCTTCTTGTATGGCATGCTTTGGCCTTGTGAATGAGTGCGCTCAGGAAATGTATCAATATCAATGAAACCTTGCATTCTAGTGCGGGGGTGGGGGGGGATGGTCGTGACTTGAAGGCTATCACTTCTTGGGTATATCTGATGTGTGATGTCATTTAACCCTAACAGCAGCTCTGTGGGGTAGACAAATGCTGCTCCCCTCTTTCAGTTAAAGAAACCTTCGAGAGGTTAACATACTGCTTAGGGTCTCTCACAGGTAATGTGTAGGATTAGAATTTAAATGAAGTTAATTTGTATCTAAAGTTTTGTATTATTTGCTTTCTACCACAGTGCCCCCTAGTGTTAGACATCGAACCCAGAGTGGAGCTGCTGGTGAGAGAAAGGGAATTTAGAACCACAGGACTTTACATAGCCGGTAAACTTGATGGAGTCTACAAAGTCACTGGCCAATTATTCGATCACATTTTGAGACAGAACTCTGACAGCTCATGGCGAGTGTGGCCTAAATTGTCAGGTTGAGATGAGGCTCTTTGAGAAATCCACAGAGGGTTAACATAATCACTTTCTATTGCCTTATTTAAGTCATAGAAAAGATTAACATGTACCCGGCTGAATTGAGGCAACAGGGGCAAAGCTAACAAGAAGTAATTTTGCTTCTGACAGATTCTCTTCTTCATTCTTCCACTTACTCCAGATGGAGGGCAGTGTAACCCTTATATCATAAAACAAATGCCTATTGATTGATTAAACCTTGACCTCCCCCAGCTCCCCGACTTCATCTGTGTGAAGTAGGGGCTTTTCCCAGAATTAACCCTTCAGTAACTCTGATACATCCTGAGGTTTGGGAGCTGGACTGTCCACAACTGTGCAATTCTGTGAATGAGGCTATTTTCCAGATGTCATCAGGATGCAATGGTAAAAAGCTACTTTTAGGGTTTAGCCCAGACACAGACATCAGAGACTTATTTACTTCATTTCTTCAGGAGCGCACGGTGCCTTCTCCTTTTGGGGGACTCTCTTTTTGCTCCACAGTGAACAGATTTTTCTTTAAGTAGAATTCGCTGGAAGGGATTCCCCATGTAGTTGAAACAAGCACTGCTCACTAGAGATGTTACTTATCTCAGTGGTCCTTTGGCCTGATGAGAAATACACATATCTCCCTCTTCGCCATCACAGTGGAAACGAAAGGAAAGACTTGTGTTTATCTTGATTTTTTTTTCCATGCCAACAGAAGCTTCTCTACAGCTACTGACCTACCTTGTGATTTTAGAGTGTTAGACTTTCCATTTTCACTATACTCGGCTCTCCTGAGGCCCCACCCTTTACAGGGCTTCTAATAACGTATTCAGCAACAGAACAGGCAGTCCGGCTTCTGCTGGACAAAATACTCAGTTAGGTTTTCATTCAACAGCTCCTACTGAGCAGCTCCAGTGAGCAAGGCACTGTTACAGAATGCAGGAAGGCACAGGAGTAAGAAGGTCACCCGTTCCCTTTAGAAACAGTAGGGAAGAGAAACGGGGTACAGGTAGAACTAGATACAAGGCAGAGAACAGTGTTTGGGAGGAGGAGGAGGAAGAGAAGGGGAGGAAGGTTAAAGCAGAAGAATGTTCAGACAATATGGTCATATATTCTGAACATGTTATATTTGACCCAAGTCCTCCTAGACATTCTAACCTTCTTTGCTATAAATCAAGACATTTAAAATATTGATACTAGATGTTCTGCTATAAATTTTTCTATTCTTTCCTAAATTTAAACGTAGCTTGATTTCCTCAGGTCTGAAGTCCCATTACATTTTTTATAATGAATGAAATTGCTTGACAAAATTTAATACGTACTGACTAATTGTAGATTCCTAATAGGCCAGTGGCGAAGACTTCAATATTTCCCGGAAGTAGAGCAGTGTTCAAAGAGACGTGCCTCGTTGGGCAGCGTGATTTAGTAGGTGGGAAAAAAAATTCGGTGCCATTTCCAACTCTGTCACTTGATTAGTCATTTAAATGCTTCGCATCTTAGTTTTCATAGCAATAAAATGCAGATAATAAGGTTTTAGAAGCCATTATAGGAAATTAATGTTGGAGTATAACTTTAGAATGCTGATACTTCAGAAAACATCCTTGAAGCACTCACTGTTCAGCTATACTGTACAAGAAGATGGGGAGGTGTGCCTTCAAAGGAATTCTGTGCGAACTCTACATATATATTAAAATATTATGTGTATGTACATGTAATTGTTGCTGGGCATGGTGCCTCATGCCTATAATCGCAGCACTCAGGAGGCCAAGACAGTAGATTGCTATGAGTTTTGAGACCAACCTGAGCTACACAGTGAGTTTGAAGCTAGTTGGAGCTATATAGTGAGATCCTGTCTCAAATACACACACACACACACACACACACACACACACAGAGAGAGAGAGAGAGAGAGAGAGAGAGAGAGAGAGAGAGAGAGAGAACTTAGTCACTTGCTATCTACTTAATTCTATTATTAAATATTATGTTTGGATATATAGAGCTACTTCTGTCTTTTCTGAGGCATTTCAATTTCCGAGAAAGAAAGCTAATATTGCTTTAAGTTTTCTTTCTTAGGAAGTTAATATTGTCTTAAGCTCTCTGGACAGCCCACTTCATATTGGCCCATGTCTCTGCAGGCTGCTAATGGCGTGTGAATCTAGCCTTGCATGTGAGTCAGGGCAGAGGATCTCTCCTGCATGAAAGCCCTGCAGACTGCATGATGAACAGATCTCACTCTGAAGGTGACCTGCTTTCCGCACAGCTGGGGACGCGTGAGACAGAATCAGTTCAAAAGCCTTCTGGCTCTGAAGTGGGTTTCATGATACCTCTCCCCTTCCCCCCACAGCAGCTCTCTCTCTCTCTCTTTTTTTTTTCTGGCCCAGCTTTATGGGTTCACTCAAGCTGACAGTGAACAGAGGAAAAACTCTCCCTAGCAAATGCCTGTAAGTTGTGGTCTATTAGGGATTCCAGCCAACGTGTCATTGACTGGCAAGAGTCTTTCCTTTAAGAAACAGATCTCATGACAAGCTACTTGGGGACTATGCAAATCTGGAAGATAGCATTGATCTCTTGGAATGTATACCTACCCAACTTCGGCATTTCATTGAGACAATGCTGGCTGAAAAGCAGCCTGTGTTACCCCAGGCTTGGGCAGAGATGGCAACTGCAATATACCCTGTGTTTTAAAGAGCACTGCTCGGTCCCTGGTGCCTGGGCAAGTCCATTTATAGACACTAGCTCTTTTTTTCTTTTTTCTTTTTTTCTTTTTTTAGATTAGGCTAAGAGTGTCTAGAGTCCCAGGATTCTTTGATACATGCCTTGAGCTTGTTTATAAGTCTTGCATGGACCTCTTCCCTGACTCCTGTCTCACAGAGGTAGATGGGCCCACTGTATATTAGTTACTGTCTTTACTGCTGAGACCAAATACCACCAAGAAGCAACTTAAGGGAGAAAGAGTTTATTTCAGCTTATGGCTAGAGGGGATACAGCCCATCATGGCAAGAAAGTCGTCAGGAGCTTGAGGGGCTGACCACACTGCATCTGCGATCCAGCAGCAGAAAGATATGCTTAGCTTCCTTCTGCCTTTTATTCCGTCCGGAACTCCAGCCAATGGAACCGTACCGCCCGTGGTCAAGTGGATCTTCCAAAAAGTAGATAATCCTTCATACACATTCCCGGAAGCTTGTCTCCTAGGTGATTCTAGATTTGACAGTATCAACAATGCACACAATGTATGTACATCTCCAGTAACCTAACATGGTGGCACCTGTTTCCGCCCACACCAGCGGTGTGTGAGGGGTCCCCTCACCCACATCCTCATCAGCATCCGTTTCATTTGCCGTTTGATGACTGTTCTCACTGCTCTTCCTAATCCACGGAATGCCAAGCACATGTATCGCGTGTTCCTGACGTGATGAGGCCCCACATCCCCGCATCTAGCTTAGTGTCTGTTTTAAACCTTGAGATCCTACATTCTGCTGCACACTGGCCGCCTCCAGTCTGAGTTGTCCCTGGACTTCTTGTTTTTCACGTGGTCATCTGGACTCATCATCTTTTCTGTGTCTATCATGGCAGGTTACCCAGGTTACCCTTCCCTTCCTACATCAAATCAATTGCTAAATCCTGATGCTCCAGCTTCAGTCTTTTCTCAGATCTGTACTGTAGTTTCCATCCCCACAGAATGCCTTTATTAGTCTGTTAAATTAGGGAGGCACTTCCTGTTGAATCTCTCTACCTTCAATCTTGCACTGATTTTATTCATTCTTAAATTCCAAAAGAATAATTTATGTAAGGTATAAATCTCATCAAGCTATTCTTCTTCTTTAAAAAAAAAAGTCATTGATGATTACAGAGGGGCTGCTAAGTTTCTTAATACAGCACCCCCCCCAGGCAATGCTCAAAGTCAATGCTCAAAGTCATCTCTTCCTCTTTGTCCCTCACTGCAGCTTAAATGAAAGTCATATCTCAATAGTGCCTCCTTGTTATGCATCTCCTGGTCACAAACACACATGTGAGTGTCTGACACGGTAGGACACCTTTCCTAATGTTCTCTCTGCCTCAAATGGTTTCCCTAAATTCAGGCACTAAACAATTTCTCCCAGAAATGTCACAACCTATTCTGTAGTCTTATTGTAACCTTTGAGCAATTCTTATCACTATGCTATTGCGTTCTATTGAAAAGATCTACTCCTGGATATGCCCCTCTCTATGTGTGTTAACTCCAAAGCCGGGTGTGTCTAGCTAGCTTGGTATCCTTGGTACCTCAGTGCGGAAGACATTTCTTGTGTGCTTTCTTTCCAGTAGATACTGGTGTGCCGAGCAGTTCTCTAGGTCCTGTCAGTGGAGGGAAGCTAACCCTCCTTGTTCTGCCTTACAGAATGACTGACGCTGTCACCAAGGAACCCAATCCTCTAACTGCAAAGATGCCAAAATGCTGTGGAACTTAGGCTTGACCTACTAGCTAAATTGTCTGAGAGGATCCAACCTCCTTGAATTCCCTTTGACAGATGGATCTATGGTTGACAAACTGAAGGGCTGCTTTCCATGCGGTGTTCGGTAGGGGACACTGTCTTAGGGTTTAACTGCTGTGAACAGACACCATGACCACAGCAACTCTTATAAGAACAACATTTAATTGGGGCTGGCTTATAGTTTCAGAGGTTCATTCCATTATCATCAAGGCAGGAACATGGCAGCATCCAGGCAGGCACAGTGCAGGTGGAGCTGAGAGTTCTATATCTTCATCTGAAGGCTGCTAGCAGAAATCTGACTTCCAGGCAGCTAGGATGAGGGTCTTAAAGCCCACACCCACAGTGACATACCTACTCCAGCAAGGTCACACCTACTCCAACATGGCCACACCTTCAAATAGTACCACTCCCTGGGCCAAGCATATTCAAACTACCACAGACACTGATCTTGAGAAGTACCCTGGGAGCTCCTTTAGGGTCCCTGATTCTTCAACAAGTAGCCTTGACACATGACTATTGGGCTTCTTTCAGCATGACATCTGAGTTTCCAGAGGCCAGAGGCACAAGCTGTCTGTCCCTTCAAAGGCAACTTCTGGAATGGGTGCTGGGTTGTCTGCACAGTATGCTATTGGCTGTTTAGCCATAAGCTTAATCTAGATCCTGTGGGAGAAATGACAGAAAGTTAAAGACACAGGATGCTGAGCCCATAGTCGAGTAGGGATGCAGGAGCATGGAGGCAAGGAGCTGGTGTGTGGTCCAAGACCACACTGGGGTGCCAAGGACTCCAAGCTAGACACACCCAGCTATGGAGTTAACACACATAGAGAGGGCCATATCCAGGAGTAGATCTTTTCAATAGAATGCAATAGCATAATGGTAAGAAGTGCTCAAAGACACATGGGGCACATCTCAGCCCCTGTTCCCAGGTAGTCTCCACTCCCTGACATATGCGCCATCTATCTTAGAAGTAGTTCTTCACCTCCAGAGGGGCCAGCAGCTGACAGCATGTGATACAGGGAAGTATTATCTCATTAAGCCATCCAAATTGCAAACCCAGGAGCAGACAGAAGAGTGCCGCTGTCTCCAGCCACAGTTTGTGGGGCAGCTTTGTCTGCAAGATCTGTGTCTTGTCCTTATGCAGAGTGTTTTTTCCTCTCTTTCTGTCCCGCATGATGTGAATGCCTGTTTTCCTTCTTGTCACCTCTTCCTGGAGCTGACGTTAAAACCCACCTGTCGGAGCTGACCTTCTGTGTCAGCCTCTCACCTGGCATTTACTGTTTAACCTCAGATGACAGACTCAGCCTTGGGCCTTAGTTATCCATATGTTAGAAGTGAGGGCTGTAGATGGAATTAAATGAAATCATGCATGCCTCACACATAGTATGTAGTAGCACACACAGTAGGCACTTCATACTAATACACAGTGTGATTGTTTCCCAGTCTCAAAAAACCTTATGTGGAGTTGCCTTTGGCGTTGATGCATATTGGAGGGAGGGATGTGGGTGTCTCCTGAAGCATTAGTCACTCCTGGTTGAGGACAGCTAAGCGTCATCTGTATTGACGATCTTCAGACCCTCACATGGCTTTGGGGCTGGAGATGATAATGGCTTTTATTAAGAGCCTCTGGTCTGCTGGGGTTATCATTCTACCATTAGAGCCCTGGTCATCTCCTTCTATTTGCTCGGTTCTTATCCTACACTGAACAGAGGACTCCGGAAAGATAATGACCCTCATTTGTATCCGTTAGGGTCTCAACCTGCTCTGAAACGCCCTTCATTAGACAGCCAGTGGAATTTGTTTTCATTACTCCGGTCCTTTCAGAACTATTTGCGTCTGCCTTTTTCTGGATATTTCTCCTTGAAGATTAAAACAAAACAAAACAAAACAAAACAAAACTGGAAGAGAAATGTACTTTCTTATCTCTTCCTGGGCCATATATTTTATGTTTTATGATCTTGTGTGTCACTGTGTCTGTGACATGTGTTTACGCATGTGTCTGTGTAGGATGAATGTGTATGTGTGTGTGGTTTATGTGGATGTTAGTTCATGATGTATGTATGTGTGTGGTTTATGTATGTTGGTATATGCTGTATGTATATGTATGTGGTTTATGTGTGTGTTGGTGTATGATGTATGTATGTGTGTTGTGTGTGACTTATGTGTGTATTGGTGTATAATGTATGTATGTATGTATGTATGTGTTGGTGTATGATATATGTATGTGTGTGTGGCTTATGTGTGTGTTGGTGTATGCTATATGTATGTGTGTGTGGCTTATGTTTGTGTTGGTATATAATGTATGTATTTGTGTGTTGGTATATGATGTATGTATACATATGTGTGTGTGTTTATGTGTGTGTATGTGCAGGTGCACTCATCTGTGTCTCCCTCTCTTCATCTCTACCTCATTGTTTTTTGAAACAACATCTTCAGTGAACATGGAACTCATTAATTCCACTACATTGGCTGACAACAAGCCCCTGGGACCCACCTCTCTCTATCCTTCACACCTGAGATTATACATGCCAAGCTATGTCCTATGTTTCAGGTGGGCTCTGGGTGAACCCAGAACCCAGCTTCTCATGCTTGATCAGGGAGCACTTTACCTACTGAGCTATTCCTTCTCACCGTCTTCCCACACAGTACTGACCCAGAGGCCTTATTCCCACAGTTGTGTGCAGACCTTCCAAGGTCTGGGCCTTTAAACAGCTCTGTTCTATGGTGGTAATTGCCCAGACAGCCACAGTGGAGCGTCAGAAATGTTTGATTGCAAAAATGCCAGTTTTCCTTTCTTAGAGCAACCCGACAGCTAACAATCAGTAGTGCGTTGCAGTTGCTGGGCTTGTGTGCAAGCTGGAAGAACAAGCCATCAACTCAACATGCATAAGAAACCAAACATACAGCTGCTTCTGAGCTGAAGCTTCTCTGCTAGACAAAGAAGGCAGTTGGCGTGTTAATGGGATCTTGCCCAGGCCAGGAAAGAGAAAACTGTCCTGGAAATTGGTCTGGGGCAGTCTCCTGAGGTTCCCTGTCTCACAGGAAAGGCTCTGTGGTCCTGATATTGCAAACCGCCCTAGAGCAGCATGGGAAACCACCTGGGAAAAAAAGCAGAATTCCTTCAAGGTGTCATTCTCAAAATGAGGAATGTTCTGGATTTCAGACAGCCACGCCCCCTCCCCCCACGTGGTCTTCCCACAGTCACAAATGCAATTCTGCAAGTAACTGTTTTGGTAAATGAGTCACATTGTAGCAATCTCCATGAATCAGAGATAATTATATTTTTACTCCACCAGCACTGGTGAAGAAAACTCCCTCATTCTTCAATTAGCTCTTTTCACTCTGGTGCTTTGAGGGGGGCGGTGTCTTTCAGAGACTGCTAACCTAGTCCCCGGATCAGTTAACACCTTCTTGATTTCCCTGCCTCCTCATGTTTTCTTACGGATTCTTTATCATTCTCCTTCTCTTTCCCTTCAAAGGAAGTCACTGCAGCGGATTGAATTAGGCTGGCCCAGAGGGGACAGAGATAACATTCTTCCGTAGCCAGGAGAGTTATTTATAAACCATGACATTAGCCTTTCTCTCCTCAAAGACAAAGTTATTGTTCACATCTCATGTATCTTATACTGACCTAAAATCTTTGGAAAGACCACAGAACTGAAGTGAAATCGCCACTGTTAGAGCCACTGCTCCCAATCTAGAAAGCACGTAGATAGCTTTACGTGGTCAGTTCCTAACAGGTCACAGTGATCCCCTGAGTTAGTTAAATTGTCCATTGTCCCCATTTAACAGATGAGTAAATGAAGGCTTTA
The DNA here is from genome assembly GCF_004785775.1 of Grammomys surdaster. Classification (NCBI taxonomy): domain Eukaryota; kingdom Metazoa; phylum Chordata; class Mammalia; order Rodentia; family Muridae; genus Grammomys; species Grammomys surdaster. The sequence continues at coordinate 1,767,322 of NW_021604595.1, forward strand.
GAGTTGAAAAATATCTGCATAGGTTCTGCAGCTGTGCCAAAACCTCTTGGAGGCGAGCATTGCTTGAAACATCTATTCTTTTACTTGAATTTTGCTTTTTTTGGGGGGGGGGGGTGGAACTCATTTGTAGCTGAGGATGACCTTGAACTCATGATCCTCCTGCATCTACCTCCTGAATGCTAAGATTACAGGCACACATCACCACACCCCATGGTTTCAATTGTCTGTCAACAGATTGTCTCCTTTGTGATCCTTCTTAGTCTGTTTGGGTGTCTGTAATGAATTAGTGGAGATTGGATAGTTTATAAATAGCCTGAAATGATTATTCCTTCATTCTTAGAAAGTGGAAAGTCCAAATAGGAGGTACCAGAGACTCCTGATTGTGCAGAGGGTTGACTGTGTCCACTTCCAAGATGTTGCTTTATCATGATGACCTTAGACAAGCAGAGGGGCAAAAAGGTACATATGTCATACAGAGAGCCCCATTTACACGGTTCTCGTTCCTCTTCATCAGAGTGGAGCCCCCAAGACCAGTTCTTTCCCAAAGAACTCACAGTAATATCATGGCACATGGAAGGGGGCATTAAGTTTCCACGTGGGTTTTGGAAGGCCACATTGAGTCAAAGCAGAGCATAGTATTGCTCTTATCTGGTACAGTGGTACCATGTCTCTGCTCTGGCTCTGAAATAGTGGACCCAGAATCACCAGACCCATCTTTGGGGTCATCAGAATGACATCACTGGAGGCAATTGACTCTAACTCTTGTCATTTGGAGACAGGCAGGAGCTGAGGCAGGACCGGGTTTTCCATCTTCCTTTTGCAGACTGTGTCTGGCCTTTGGAAAAGGAGGGGCAAAAATAATTTCAGTTTGTCTTTAGAACCCTCGCTATTTATTTATTGATTCTTTGTGTGTGAGCACGCAGGCAGAGGTTGGAGGAAAACTTGCTGGAGTCAGTTTTCTCCTTCTACCCTGTGGGTCCTAGGGAATCAAGCTCAGGCCATCAGAATTTGGTGACAAGTTCCTTTTTCTTTTCTTGTCAGCCCCTCTTTGGGGCCTTTGAGTTTGGGTGGCTGGACTTGGCTAGTTTGTGGGTTCTTCTTTCTTTCACCCTTCCAACTCCTAAACACTAAATAAGAGAAGAAAGAATAGGAAAGACAGGGGAGAGATCACTGACTAAAACCAGGGGTTGGAAAAACGTGACATTATTATTAGAATACTTCCTGCTGACTAGGGGTGTTGAGTTCCTTGGGCCAAGTTTGATCTTCACCATCAGATACCAACTTTTTTCTTTTTTTCCTTCTTTGTGCACAGCTATTTAACAAATTGTGACCACTAACACCACTACCAACAACCCCCCAAGAACCCCCCAGCCAACCCTACCTCTCGGTGCTCTAGCATTTATGTGCTTTCTGAAAACTCCTTAGAATTCCAAATATCACACAGTCACAGAAATTATCTGTAGCTGGCAAAATCACGCCCCTACTAGGGCACGAGGCAAATCAGAGTCAGTTGCTGCAGTCAGTCAGAAGCAGCTCCATATCCCCACAACCTGGGATTAAAATAGAAAGCACATTCCTATTTTATTCCTATTTGTGGGTTGGGTTGTTTTTTTTTTTTTTTTTTTTTTGAAACTAAAATTCTCACTACAAGTTTGCCTTTTGTGCCCTATTCTTTTCTTGCTGGTCATTGTCTTTCTAAAATCCACCATAGTGGGCTTTAGTCTTTAGGTGTTCCAATTTCTGTTTCCTGAGGTTGAGCCTGGGTGGCAGGTCATTCTGTGTACAACCCTGGGTCTGATCTGAAGGGAATGGGTGTGGCTGGAAAATCTCATTTCTATTAAGGACACAGGGGTGGGGACAGTGAGAAGTTTGGGGATGTAGTCCCTGATGTCTATGCGGTAAATGTCTGGTTCCTGGCCTGATAGTGCTATTGGGAGTGGCTGCCTAACGGGAGAAAGTTAAGTCAGTGGGGATGTGCCTTTGAAAGGGATTCGGTATGCTGCCTTTTGGTACTCCTTGTTGATTCCCAGATGCCATGATATGAGAAGTCATGCCGAGGTGTTCTTCCTGTCTGCAGGCCAAGAAGCACCAGAGCCAAATGGTAACCGTGGGCTGGAACCTCTGCAACTATGAGCTAAAATAAATATTTCTTCTGAATAAGCTGTCACCCCAGGCACTTTGTCACAGTGATGGAAAGCTAGCTGACGCAGACTCAGTCAGTTTGGAGTGTGGTCCAGACATCAGCATCTTTCTGTATCCACCATGACATAACGTATAGTTTAAGTAGAATTCATTTGTGTGGGCTTGCTTGCTTGACCTCACCACATAAGAACTTGTTCTCAGGTGTGCTGTGTGCGCAGGCCAAGGCCTTGACCTCCAGAATTGAGGGGTTTGTTTTGTTTCTGGGTCTTTTGTTGTTGTTGTGTCTGTTTGTTTGTTTTTGAGTGGAGGATATTCATCCCCTTTCCTCTCCCTATCCCTGAAACAATGCTGCCTGTCTAAGATCTGTCTCCATATCAGAGGGTAATCATTACCTTGTCCCCAAAGGGTCTGCTCTTGTGGTGAACTTGGGTGCATTAGTTACTTCCTAGTTGCTGTGACAGAGGTCCCATCACGGTGGGGCAAGCATTGAAGCAGGAAGGTGAGGTAGCTGGTCACACTGTATCCACAGTCAGGAAGCAGAGCCAGATGACGGTGGGTGCCCAGCTCACTTCCTCCTTTTTATTTTGTTGGGAACCCTAGCCCCTGAAATGGTGCTCCCCACATTCCATGCAGGTCTTCCCTGTCCAGGGAATCCAGGACAGGGAATCCAGGGGATTCAAAATCCAGTCAGGTTGACATTGAAGATGACCTATCCCATGAGGTTAATCGACCCACTCTTCTGGGCTCCCGTTTCTCCTCTGTTAATCAGCGAGAGTAGGCCCCAGTGCTCAGGGAGACCCTAGTTAGACCAGCATTGGGTCCTCACCCTTCTCCTGGTGCTTCAGGTCAAGTGTTGCTGCCAGGGCTGCTTGGGAGAACAGGAAGACATGAGGTGGTTTGCATGGGCTTCACCTTCTCATAAGACTTCAGTTGACTCCCTGACTAGCTTAGAGATGGACTGTGGGAAGCTGAAAACCCAACCCCTGGCCAATCACTCAGACCTCAAGTAATAGTTGCCATGGAGAAAAAAAAAGTCTGCCAGCTTCTCAGGCACTTTCCAAGGTGACACTAAACCAGGGCATCTGTACACCAGCTCCTTCATTGGGCTTTCCACCTGGCTGTGTCACCCCTCCCTCTCTGGGGAGCTAGTGGATTGAGGTGGGTGCAGAACTTTCCAGGGAATTTGTTTAGGGCCTTTCATGTCGCTGGTCTCTGTGAGAAACAGGAAACAGTTTTCCCATTTCATTCATAGATAAAATGGGAAACTAGCAGCTGGATGAGCATCCTGGGGGCTGTTCATTTTTGTCCCGTTAGGGCTCTATCTATACCACCGTCCCTCACACCTCTGCCCAAATAGAGCTGAATGCCAGGAGTGGCCCTCATCGGCAGCACTGGCCGCTTAGGAAGCTGTGAGGTGTGTGTTCTCCACAGCAGTGGTCCAGTTTTCCTGAATCAGTGTGAGCCATGGTCAGTCCATGCTTGTGCATGGCACGAGATGAGACGGAGAGATAGAGCTGCTATGTGTGGCTTATGTACGTATGTTGGCTGGCTGCTTGTCACTGGCACAGCATCCAACCCGTGAGATACTTCTTCAGTGCAAACAGGAAGCAGGGCTCCTACCCTAGCATGGACAGAGGAAGGAAAATGGCTGAGTCTGTGCTTGTTATGGGTACCATCCATCCATGACCGACTGTCCTAGGAAAGAAGGGGATGTTGATCCTTCCATCTACAGTAGGAAGTACTGGGTACACCTTGGAGGCCAGCAGTAGCGATGGATCAGGATGCACTCTGCTGGCTTCGTTTTAACCAGACCACATGTCAAACAAGAAGGGTGGGTCTGGAGACTCTGAGGGTCAGTCTGCAGCATGCCTGCTTTCTGGCTTCAGCGTCCTTTAACAGCTCCTGGCTGGGAGATACATCTGGGAGGTCTGCTTGCATCTTGAGAAGGTGCTGTCCCAGGGTGCATGGTTGCCTCCCAATTCCCCCCTTTCTATAAAAGCACCCATTAGGTTGGAGTGAGGTCCATCCTGAAAGTTCCATTTTAAACTGATGACCTCTGCATGGATGCCCTTCAGTCAGAGGCACAAGGGCTTGGGACTCCAAGATCTTCTTTTTCTCTTTCCTTTCTTTTCTTACTGTGGACAATCCTTAGCAGAGCTGAATTTGGGCATTTCATGCAAACCTCCCCTAGACTGCTGGGTGAGGAGAGCGTTTCTTTCTTGCTCTTAACCTTCTTCCCTTTGCTTTTTTCGATCGAGGTGTGTGTGTGTGTGTGTGTGTGTGTGTGTGTGTGTGTGTGTGTGTGTGAAGAGGACAGGACAGTGTAGCAGGGAAGAAAGTGCAGCCAAGGCAGGCTTTTGTGGTTGTTGTTGTTTAATGTTTAGAAAACTAAAGAAAGGGAAATCAATTATAGGGCCTACCTGAATTTTATTTCCTCACCCCAAACCAAATTACTCAGCAAACTTATCGCTTGCTATTGCGGGCTTTGGTATTAAAGAAAACAATCAGGCAGGCAGGATTAATCTCCGGCAGCCGCCTTATCTTTAGCTTGCACCTTTGTTATTTTCTGATGAGCGTCTCCCTTTTCGCCGCCACGTTGTACCATACCTCACTGGCTCCTTTCATTTTATCATCAGGCAAGCGCGGAGGACCTTTCAGTTTATTAAAAAACCTTTATTTGTGAAGAACAAAGAGGGGGGAAAAGGCAAACAATGAGGTCAGACAATCTCCTTCCTGCCAGAGTCACTCACCTGTTATTTAGAGTGTTATCGGTTAGGGGGGAAGCTTGCATTCTGGAAAATGAGGCACTGACAGACTCCTCAGGGTGCTCGGGCACGGGGGTGCGTGCACGAGCACACACACAGACACACAGACACAGACACACATACACACAGACACACTCACAGATACACATGTACACACACACGAGTACATGTACATATACATGCACACACACAAACACACAGACACAAACACACACATGTACACACACACACGCACACACACACATATCCCTCACGTCTGACTGACTGCATATCAACCTCCATAAAAGGTCCTAGACTAACAAGGCTGTGGTATTTCTGTTTGTTTTTAAGCTTCTAAAAAGCCTGCATAGCAATCTCACCCCTCTGCTTCCTTCCTGTTTCATCTTCAGTGTGGCCAAGTTTTCTGTAAAGAAGCAAACCTTGGTCATTTTAGTCCCATGTGATCTGGGAACAACTTGGCTGGTTATCAAGGGAGCACATATCTTTATGTATCCAAATACCACAACCACCAACCATCACCACCACCACAACCACCATCACCACTACCACAACCGCCATCACCACCACCATCATTACCATCACTATTGTGGTACTCTGAATAAGTTATTCCCCATAACTCCCAGGCATTTGCATACTTGGTTCCTAGTTGGCAACTGTTTTAGGAGGATTGGGTGAGGCCCTGCCTGAGGAAGTAGGTCAGTGGGGCAGGGGGCATAGGCTGTGAGGTTTCAAAAGTCTCACAATCTCCATTCAGCTCTCTCTGCTTCCTGCTGTTTCTCTAGCCACTGATGTCTACAACCCTCACTTCGTCATTGATTTTAACCCTTTGGAACCATAAGCCCCGAATGAACTTTTCCAACTGTAAGTTGCCTTGGTCATGTTTTATCTCAACAATAGAAAAGTGACTAAGACAATAACCATCATCACCATCACCATCACCATCATCATGACAGTTTTGAGGCATGGGTCTCTTGGTGTAGCCCAGAGTAGTCTCAGACTTTCTGATCTTCCTGTTGGTCCCCCACAGGCAACTGCCACTATACTTGGTCTTTTCTATATGTCTTATATTTATTATTTTGGGGAGGGATCAGCTTGGGGCATGTGCTGACTCCTGTTTGGGGGCCAGTTGCGTGCTAGTGGCTATTGTAGGTCTCCACTAGCTGCTTCTATGTGACCTCAACATTTGGTGAGGATACGTTCATATATCTGGGGCCCAATTTCTTTGTGTCTCAAAGAGGGTCAGAAAAGATGGATAGGGGCTGGAGAGATGACTCGGTGGTTAAGAATGCTCGCTTCCCCAAGTTTAATTATCAGCACCCATGTTAGGCATCTAACAACTGCCTGTAACTCCAGCTCCAGGGGATCCAACACCGTCTTCAGGTCTTCTGGGCACCCATACACATGTGACACAGACACACACAGACACATACGCATAGCTAAAGTTTAAAAATCTTTACTAATTATTATTATTATCGTTATTTTATTCTATGTATATGAGTATTTTGCTTGCATGTTTAGTTTTAAAATCTGTATTATTATTATCATTTTATTCTATGTATATGGGTATTTTGCTTGCATGTTTAGTTTTAAAATCTTTTATAATAATAATAATAATAATAATTATTATTATTATTATTATTATTATATTCTCTCTATATGGGTGTTTCGCCTGAATGTTTGTGTGTCACAAGCACTCCTGGTGGCTATGGAGGCCAGAAAAGAGCATCAGATCTCCTGGATCTGGAGTTGCAAACAGTTATGAGCTGCCATGTGGATGTTGGAACTGAACCCAGGCCTTCTGGAAGAGCAGCAAATGCTCTTAACCATTGAGACATCTCTCCAGTACCTAAAAATAAATCTTAGAGAACGATGGATAAGCTCCGAGAGTTTCTGATGCTCCAGTTCATTTAAATAAAGAATACTGTCCTGACATGCCAGTTACTTTTCTTATTTCTCTTACATCATATCTGCAGAGAGCAATTTAAGGGAGGAAGGGTTTAATTTGGCTCACAATTTATTCCAGTTCACCATGGCAAGCAAGGCAGGGTGGCTGTGGTGTGGGCAGCTGGTCACAGTCAGGAAGCAGAGAGAGGTAAATGTCAGTACTCAGCTCAGTACCTCAGTTCTCTTCAGTCCAGAGCCTCATCCCCTGGGGAGGTAACAGACAGCATGTGATAGCCCGTGAGAAGGTAGGCTTCCTTCCTCAGTTAAGAAAATACCCTCATTACACGCACCCAGAACTATGTCTCCTAGGTGATTTTAAATCCTAGGAGATTCAGTTGATGAGATTATCCAGCAGTCATTTAAATGTCACCACTGTATCTGCCCCTGACAGGCAGGGCAACTGAGCAAGTCAAGTTAGAGAGTATGGGCTGTAAGTGGTCACGGGGATTGTGAGACGTGAACACTCACCTGTTGCTTCACACTGCGAGGCTCAGGTGAATCTATTGCTTTTGTCCTCCGACAGGTGTATTTATTTTTCTCCCTGCTTCAGAAGACCACACACTATGGCCTTTTTGGGTCAGAAGCTCAGACACGGGGGAACTAGGTCAGTGGGTCAGGGTCTCTCTACACAGGTACCAAGGTGCCACTGGGCTTGTAAACTCACCCAAAGCCCCGGGGTTCTCTTTCAGCTCCTCTAAGGACAAGCAATGGCCTCAACTCCCAGAGGCTACCTGCACTTCCTAATCATGGGCGAGTTGGCATTACACTTTTTATCTAGGACAGTGGGACCATATGTTCTGTCTCTTCACCTTTCTTTTGTCCCCCAGATTGTCCTGTGACTAGGTCAGGCTGACCAACACTGAACTCCCTCTTGCTGAGGGTGATACTTCTTGTGTTCACAGGTCCCCTCAGGGCAGGGCCCAGAACATATACAGAAGTGAACATGAGGAAGCAAAGACCTTGGGCCACATAAGAGCTATACCTCTCTCTCATACAACTGTTTCCATTTCTTCTGTTCCATCACCCCTATCTGGGATACATGGTTCCCTAAAATCAGTCTTTGGATTTTTCTCTTGGGTGAGAGGACGATTCATCAGAGGCTGGAAGCCTTGTTGACTTCACAGGAGAAATGGGGATGACTTACAGTTTGATTTTATAGCTGTTTGGAAAGACTCTGAGGGCATCATAGCCCTTTGGGGAGAAGCTAAGCCTGTGGGAATGGCATTGGTTGTATGTAGAAAGACTATGAGTAGAGGTAGCTAGGAATCGGGGGGTGGGGGGTGGGGAGGACACAGCCAAAATGCTGGCCGTTTGCTCCTCCGAATTTGACCTTGAACTCTACTGTCTTCTCAAGGTTTTTTTTCCCCAGCCCCCAATTTCCTGCGTAAATGATCTCAATTTAGAAGCCCAAATCAGGACTTCCAGTTTTTGACCTTGTTTCCTGTTAATTAGCTTCAATTTCTTTCCAGATCCTAATCTCTGAGGTCCTGACCTCATTGGTAACCTGAAACCCAGTTTCTGAATTTCTCCCTTGTTAATATCTGATTCTATCTTTGAGTCTGGGCTGGACCTTGACTGTCATATGATTTTCTTTGGCAACACAACAGCTCCACCTCTTCTCTCAACAAGATACGGGTCATCCACATGTCCCTCTCCTTGGGAACCCTGGGCTCTGGTGTGTACCTCATCCTCCCATCTTGTCCTTGGACGTTCTGGGGACTTAGACGTGAGTTTGAAGAGGCTTGGACATGGGCCAGCTTCTCAGCCTGACATGTCTCTGTAAACTATGGTGAACTCGCACTGCATCTGAGCTAAGATCAGAAGTTGCATCCTCTCTGGGGAGTGATGTGCTGGCCTTACCTCCAGGACAGGGCTTGGGATCTAATAACAAAGGTCTTTTCCATCCTTGTCACAGTCGGCTGCTATTTTGATCACACAGACATGGTCTCACACACACACACATACACAGACACACACTCATGCACACACACTCACACCTACAGTGAGACTCCACTTCATATTCATCGGGATGGCTATTGTTAAAAGTGTATGGAAAAGTCATAATATGATTCTTCAGTTTCTATACTAACTTGAAAAAGAAATGGCGGCTGTGAGTGGGGAAAAGGGAAACAGCGCTACACAACCCTGTCATCCTGACTTTGATTTCTGGAAGCCAAATAAAAGACAGAACTGACTCTGAGGTTGTGTCCATGACCAAAGCATGTGTCTAGGTACTCACACATACATCATTTACACTGATAATAAATAGAACCCAATAAAATAGTTGTTGATAATACTTCTGAAAAAAGTTACGGTGGTAGATGGACGACCGGTGCCTATGAGCCCTCATGCAGAGCTGGTTCCAGTCATGGTGCAGCCACAGTAGAAAGCAGTGCTTGTAGTGACTCCAAATTTGAACTGTGGGATCAGCCTGTGAGCCTGGCAGTTCTACTAAAGGCATATACTGTATTGAAAATAATGGAAATTGGGAACTCAAAGATGATCATAGCAGAGATACCCATGATGACCAAACAGTGAAAGTATCTAAATGACCCTTGACCCTGATCAGAAGACAGAGCATACATAATGGAATCTCAATGGATTCAACCACAAAAGGGTGGGGGTCCTGAGACATGCTATAAACTGGGTAAACGTTGGGGACATTACATTAGGGGAAGAAAGCTAGACACAGATACATGTAAAATGCAGTTTGTATGAGATATACAATCAGCCCATGAAAATAGGAAATAGAGTGGATTGTAAGGGTGGTGGACAGGAAATGGGGTTTGTTAAACAGATATGGTTTCTGCAGTGGTTTGGGTAAGTGACTCTGCAAAGATTCACCCGTTAGAGAGGTGGTTCTCAGCTTCTGGTGCTATCAGGAGGTGGAAGAACCTCTGAGACGTCGAGTTTAATGGAAGAAAGTTCACTCTGTGTGTGTGTGTGTGTGTGTGCGTGTGTGTGTTCAAATGTGTACCCTTGAAGGAGATACATAAACTTTAGTGACTTTAGTCCTTTTTCTCTTGACTTTCTGGCAACCCCCTTGGTTATTGTGCTATGATATGTTGCCTCCCTCACAAGCCCCTGAGCAGTGTGGCCAACTAGTGACCACTTGAAACCTCTAAAATTGAGCCCACAGAAACCTTATCTCTTTTTTAAAAAAAGTTATTTATTTTTTTATTTATATGAGTACACTGTCACAGTCTTCAGACACACACCAGAAGAGTGCATCAGATCCCATTAGATGTTTGTGAGCTATCATGCGGTTGCTGGGATTTGAACTTAGGATCTCTGGAAGAGCAGTCAGTGTCCTTAACCGCTGAGCCATCTCTACAGTCCCAAGGAACCTTGCCTCTTTATACATTGATTACCTCAGGGTCTTTGTCAAAGTAATGGAAAGCTAATGTTTTCTTCGGAATGAAAATATTCTGGAGATGAAGTCATGATTGTGTGGCATTGTTGAAAATTATTTAGTACTGCTGAACCTTATAGTCAGAAATGGTAAATTTCATATTACATATGTATCCCACAAAATAATTAAGACATAGGTGTGTTCTTTGAAAGATTATAATTCATGAAATATATAGCATATTACAAATTCAAGAGTTTGTGTATGTGTGTGTGTGTGTGTGCGTGAGGGGGACAGGGTCTCCCTACTCTCTATGTAGCCTAGGCTAGCTTTAAATTTAGGCTTTCCTGCCTCAGGTGAGGTTGCATGCAGGTGTGCACCATCATGCCTGGTTCAGAGATGCAGAAGTGTTTTAATGGAAATGGTATGTTTTTAGCTCAAGATACCCTGTGAACACGGGAAAAGCCAATGAGAGAATGCCACGGGTGTGTAAGTTCCTTCCAGCTCTTTCCAGCTAGATGGCAGGATGTGACAGCTGTATTTATCCCACACTTAATAATTAAACACAGCAGCAGCAGTTCAAGTGGAGGCATCCTGCTCTGGGTTTATTCAGCCAACTATTTGAAGATGGTAAATTTTTTTTCTTCTTCAAGAATTGCATAACCTGCTCTTCCACTCTGGAGCTTGTTTAAATCTGTATAAAAAAGTGGCACAGAGCCAGGCATTGTGAGTGCCTGTAATCCCTGTGCTCTGGACAATTAGGAGTTCAAGGTAAGGGTTACAGGAAAGCCTGTCTCAAAACAACAACAACAACAACAACAACAACAACAACAATGAGACACATAGAGGATGTAAGATAAACACAGCTCATTCAGTCAGAGGAGGAGCTCAGTGCTTCCTTCAAAAGCTCTGAGCTGGAAGGAACACGGGGTTTTGGGCATGTGTATAACCAGTGTTAATGATTCTTTTAGCAAGTAGTTTAACTCAGGGTGGCTGGGGTGGGTGAGGTGGGGGTGCCTCAGTTCTCTCTTTTACCAAGCAAGAGAGCTTATACTGGAATCGCCCATGCATTACTTGTGTACTTATGAGCATTTGCTTTGGGCAAGGACCACTGCTAAGGTCACCATGTGTCCATCAGAATAACAGGAAGACCTGGGCATGGCTCCTGGGAGCAACTGGTCCAATAGAGGTGGCTTTGAGGCTGAGGGGTTTGCACCTAATGACACAAGCAACTATGGTTTAAAAACATTTTGTAGAATTAGTGCACCTGTGCTGAATGTGTATAGATGCCTTCCTTGTTTTTATCCCCAGAACACTACAGTACAACTGTCTACATGGCGTTTATGTTGTATTAGGCATTAGCACCCACCCAGAGATGAACGGCTATGTGGGAGGATACCTGTGAGTTCCCTGCAAATGCTTCATGAGTTCCTAGAAATGACTTGAGCTTCTGACGGTTTTGGTACCCAGACCCTGTGGATGCTGAGCTCAGGTTTAGGTCCCACACTTTATTCTCAAGATGCCTTGTTGGTCTCTGGTGTCTTAACTATTTTTATTGTGTTTACAGGGGTTGGGTCTTCCCTTTCCAGCAAGCTCTGCATTTTCCTGGCTTGGTGTATTATTTCATCGTTCCAGTGGGCTGTCAGTCCCAGAGGTATGAGTCCCAGCCACATGTAAATATATCACATGTCTTAGCTAGGTCTTTATTGTTGTGATGAACATCACGACCACAAGCAAACTTGGGGAGTAAACGGTTTGTTTTAGCATACAAGTCAAAGTTCATTATTGAGGGAACTCCAGGGAGGAACCTGGGGAGAAGAACTGAAGCAAGGGCTGTGGCTTATTCCTCATGGCTTGCTCAGCCCGTTACAACCCCCAGGACCACCTACCTAGGTGTGGCACCATCCACAGTAGGCTGGGCCCTCTCACATCCATCGTTAATCACGAAGATGCCCCGCAGACTTCCTATAGGCAATGTATGGACACATTTTCTCAATTGAGGTTCCTTTTCTCAGAACATTCTATCTTGTGTCAAGTTGAAGAAAAAACAAAGCAACACACAAACACCCAACCAGGACACTTTACAACACAGGTGTTCTCAAAATCTCCTAATGGCTAATTTTTCCAATTTCTGAAAGTAATTCGGCAGAAAGTTGGGAAACAGGATAACAATCACATCTGTAGGAAGGTTGTTGGCTCTAGTCCAGGAGAAGGGATGGGGACTGACTGGAAGGAGGGAGTAGGGACAGAAAAGAAACACAGCGGTGACACCTGGCCAATGGAATCAGCCTGGTCTGTAGCTCAGAATCCTGTAAACTACCTATGGGTACTCAACAGGCATCTGTTGGCCACACCCACCAGTGCCAGCTTATGAGAGCATCCAGGCTGGCGGGCGGGGCCCCGGTACAGGGAATGTGGAGGCAGGTGGCATGTAGAAGCCCAGGCAGGTGGTGGGTGTAGGAAAAGTACAAGGCTGGCTGGGTGGAGTGAAACACAGGAAACCAGGGATGGGTGACATATGTCAATACGGGCCAAATTAGCTCCCCGGAGGAGCAGCAGACAGGAAGCTGCCAGGGGTGGAGCAAGGTTTGATTCCATCCTGGGCCTGGTACAGTGAAGCAAGGGACGGGGCTTGGGAGAACAAGTGTGGGGTGGATCATTAGGGCAGAGCCCCAGAAAGGAGGGAATCTGATAAGGACTGGGTACAGGGTGGGGGACTGACTGGGAAGAAAAGGCAGAGGCACGAATTAAACAGGGCTTCATGTTGATCCAGTTCTTACCTCATTCAGTAAACACCAACTGTGCACCTATTATTTCACAGGCACTCGGCTGGATGGGGAGGGAAGGGTGGGAACGAGGAAAGGCAAACAGGAGCAAGGCACTCCGGCAACAGGGGCATCTGACAGACATGTAGACAGAGTAAGAGGTTAGCTGTACGTCCTGTTAAAGATGTATCATGGTTCATGAGATGCAGGATTAGAGGGTGGCCAGGGAAGGACCGGTTGACAGAGTAGCTCTGTCCCACTGCAGGGAGGATGGCAATGTGTGGAATGGCTTGAGCTCAGAAGCCACTGAGGAATAGCCAGGAGGCAAAGGAGGGAGCAGGGCGTGCAGCCGCGGATGGAAGGTGACATCGGAGAAGGAAACAAACCTCAAGTCTTGTAGACGCTGCACGTGTAACAGAAGGCTTGGATTTCAGCATGTATTGTTTTATGTGTGGTTATGTGCACAGACATGCTTTGCGTGTGTTGGGCTGCGCATGTGTGTACGTGAGCATTTGTGTGGAGGAGAGAGGACAACTTGACTTGTTGTTCGTCAGCTGTTATCGGTCTTGGATTTTGAAACAGGATCTCTCACTGGCTTGCCAAGTAGGCTAGGCTGGCTGGCCAGTGAGCCCCAGGGCTCTGCCTGCTCCTGTTTTCCCATAATGCATAGCTTTTTAGTTGTTTCTGAGGCTTAAACTCAGGTCCTCCCGCTTGCGTGGCAAGCTTTTTACTGACAGAGTGCCCTCCCTACTCCCATCCATTTATTTTTATATGCACACATATAATTAATAATTGATTCATGACCTAATAGGATATTTAAATCAAATTTATTCAATTTCTTTATATAGTAATGTGAAAAATCACTCTTAGGCTGGGGTTACATGCTAACACAGTGGTAGATTCTTACCCCACACCCCATGCTCCTAATCTTGGGTTTCTCCCCAACTCAGAAAGGAAGGTAGTTACTGTGGCGGGGGGTGGGGCTTCTGCTCTGCCCTCTGTGTGTGTGTGTAGGTTTGTTAGCTGCATCTGTTTCTTATTAAAACAGTGAACAAAAAATGTACAGAAAAATATGTATTTCATCTTAATTTATTTACTGCATGCACACCTGTACATATGGAGGTCAGAAGACAACTTGTGGGTGTCGAGTCTCTCTTTCTACCATGTGGGTTTGAAGGATCAAACTTAGGGATTGTGTTTGATGGTTTACCTGGTTGAGGTAAACCTGAGCAGGCTTACCTGCTCAGTCCTCTCACTGACCTGTGTATTTTATCTTTATGCTACAAAACGTCTCCCAGCTCTTCCTCTGCCAACAGGCCCCTGCGTCACATCCTCTTGCTCTCATGGTAGAAAAGCACCCATAACCGAGAAGCTAACATCTGACACGTGGACGCACCACAGGAGGAAACTTTAGTTCACCTGCCACGGTTCGGTCACGCCTTGACTAACCGCAGGAGATCTAGATTTCAAGTGAAGACTTTGCCAGGATACTCATAATAAAGCCGGTGATGACCAGGCCCTGGACTTGTCAAGACTGACATGATGAGAGAAACAGGTAGCTGAGTGGCGGGACTGGATTTTGGGCAGACGTGAATGAGGGAATAGGGAGAGTAGGCCTGGGGGTGGGGCTGACTGCCTTGTGGGGTGGGGCTAAATGTGACAGCTGGCCAGTGGATGACTCTAGGTCTGCTTACAATACCAAGGGCCTGTGGATAGTCCCCCCCCCAACACCTCAGGTGAATTTTATTATAAGAACAATGACAAGTCCTGATGAGTTTAGGGAAAAGGCTCATCTGTTGTGCTAAGAGCTGTGGAGGATCACAATCTGATTTTTCAGTGTTCCAGAAACTAGAAGTCTGAGATTAGGGCCACCATAGGCAGGAACTGATCTCCCCGGCTTGTTCCTACCTTCTCCACATATATCCATGCGGTAGAAAGGGGGCGGGACATGCCATTACGGTCATTATTTTACCTTGTAGAGACATCAGGTACATCGTGGCAGTCCTAGTCCCATGAGCTAATCTAAGGCCACATCTCCAAATTTCATCACATCGAACATCAATCAGATGTCTGAGCCTCAACCCTGGGGTAGTGGAGGTGGGGGGTGACCAATGTTCAATCCTCACAGGTGGTGACTAGACTTTTCAGAGCCCTCTCTGAATACTGTTTGTACATGGTGTGTGTATGTGTGTGTGCAGGCACATGCATGTGTGCACTAAGGCTCTGAAATACCAGGGCCCTTAGGTTTTCCAACAAATCCCTCTTACAGGGTCAGCAGAGCATGTCTGGAACCTGCGTTCTGTACAGGACTGGCTGTGAGGACTAGTCACAGTCAGCTCCTTACAGAGAGCAACTGAGAGAAATTTTGTCTGTGTCACACTCGCTCCTGCAACGCCTGAGAATGGCAAAGGCAAGCAAAGGGGGGGGGGTTGTAGAGTCAAAAGCTCAAGGTGACCGTGTGTCCCAGTGTTTAAGTGACATCCCTCTTAACAGACGACTGGAACAGTTTCAAATCTTAGACCAGTGTTATACAGAGGTGGAATGATCAATATCTCTTCATACATACAGAGACACACAGACAGACAGACACACAGAGAGACAGACAGACAGACACACACACACACACACACACACAGAGGTAGACAGACACAGACAGAAAGACACACAGACATACACGCACATACACACATACACACAGACAGACACACACACATACACACACAGACACACACGTACACAGAGAGACACACACAGACAGACAGACAGAGACACACACACACACACACCAGACAAGTACATATATCTTATGGCTTGATGGGTTTTCATATGGTGGGTAACCTGGGTCAGCAGCACCCAGCCCAGAGGAGAGAACGGTCTTGGTCTCTTTCATAGTCCCTTCTGGCCCCGTCTTGTCTCTCTCTCTCTTCCCTGGCACCCTGGCTTCTGATAACATGGATTAGCCCTGCCTGTCTGTGTATTTAAAATAAGCTGAGCCTCTGGGGCCTGGCTTAAAGCTGACTCCAAAAGCTGTTTTCAAGTTTTTCCCAAAACGAGACACTAATTTGAGGAGGGAGAGAACAGAGTTAGGGAAATACAAACTTCCTGTTGAGATCTACACAGTTATGAACAAAGATGGCTGCAGGCCCCTTGTTCCAGAGTCTTAAATATTTTTTCCATTTTTATGTGTGCATGTACAGAATACATGTATGGAGTGCATGTTTTTCCTGCATGAACACGCACACACATGCATGTGGAGGCCGGAGGCTGGCCTTAGGCATCATCCTCAATTGCCCTTCACCCTTATTCACTGAGGCAGGGTTTCTCAATCGAGCCCAGAGCTCACCTATGGGACTAGTCTTGGCAATCAGCTTGCCCTGCGATCTCTTGTATCTGCCTTCAGAAGCTGGAATTAGGGGCAGGCTGCCCAACTGAGTTTAGTGGGCGGGGATCTGAATTTAAAGTCATTTAACCACTGTGCCATCTCCCAAGCCCCAACTGGCTAGACAGGTCCCCAGGATATTACTGTCTTGCCAAATTTCACACTTTGTCTCTTGCAAAGCAAAATAGAAGGAGATAAGGAGAAAACAGCTGATTTTCATAGCGCTTGTTCTTAGTTTAGATTCACAATACTTGGAAGTGGAAATTTTTATTTTTATCAATGGGGGGGGGTCTAGGAAGGTGACTCAGTGGGTTAAGTACTTACTGTTCAAGTGTGAAGATGGAGTCTGGATCCCCAGCACACACCTAAAAAGCCAGGCATGATAGCCCAGACCTGTTATTTAACACTGGGAAGGTGGGAACTGGAGGATTCGGGGGGTGGGGGTGGGGAGCTGGAATCGGTGAGCTCCAGGCTCATTGAGAGGACCTGACTCCAAAATGTAAGGTGGAGAACTACAGAGGAAGAGAGCAAACACTGACTAGACGCACTTGTGCACTCGTGCACGCACACAAACACATACATACACACAAGCACACACACATATACACACATGTGTGCACACACACGCACATCACACATACCACACATACCACACACATACACATAGAGGAAATGGAGGCTCAGAGATCGGGAATAATTTGCTTAAGATCACATACCTAAAAAGATGCTGGAATCATTGTTTTCCCCCCTGGACTACCTTGAGCTTTATCAGGACGTATCAACATTGTGTCTTCCCTTCCCTTTTATCAATCATGATTTTAAAATAAAAAAATTTGTAATATACACTTGATTCACTTATTCAGCAAATGAACAAGGCTTTTCATGCTACTGAGGCCCTCTTAGGTTCCAAGCATCATCTTGTGTGTTGGGGATACAGCAGTGAGGAAATACATACCGGATTCCACCCTTCAGAGTTTAGCAAGACATCTCAGAGTCCATGGAAGGCACAGCAGGACCTGGTGGGCTATTAACTAAGAGGAGGGGCCGTAGCTCAACAGTAAGGCTTGCTGATTTTGCAGGGGACCTGGGTTCGGTTCCCAACACCCACGTGGTGCCACACAACCATCTGTAACTCCTTTCAGGGAGTTTGATGCTACCTTCTCATCTCTACAGGCACCAGGTGCACACATGATGCACATCCACAAAACACTCATAAAATAAACGAATAAAAATATTTAAAGAGAAAATGGACCTGAGTGAGAGGACATTACGGAGCCATGGGAGTGGATACGGGAAGAGGTGGGGGAAATTATCAAATACAGACACATGTGGAGTAGAAACTGGGGCTGGAGATACGGCTCTGTGGGGAGAGGCACTGCTTCCAAGACTGATGACCCAAGTTTGATCCCTGGAACCCAGGGAATGGAAGGAAACAACTTCCTCAAATTGCCCTTTACCTCTACATGTACATGGTGGCATGCATGCACTTGACAGGATTTAGAATCCTGCTAGAGAGAAGCCTCTGGGCATGCTTGTGAGGGATTATCTTGATTGAGGTAGGAAAACCTGCCCTGAATGTAAGCATCTTCATTCCCTTAGTTGGGGGTCCCTCTCTCTCCCTCTCTCTCTGTCTCTCTCTGACTCTCTCTGACTCTCTGTCTCTCCCTCTCTCCCTCCTTCCTTCCCTTCCTTGCTCTCTGTCTCTCTCTCTACCACCTCCCCC